>NC_090943.1:136282756-137021563 GCF_040807025.1 Struthio camelus | reverse complement strand
TCTCCAAGCTCCTCAGCAGCTGTGTTCACTGTGTTTACCAAGCTCTACTAGTGATATGCAATAGTAAAATGATGACACAGTAAACTAATGAAGAGACCTAGATCCAGAAACATGTCAGTGCCTGTGTACTGTAGTGCAACCCAGAAACTCCTGTCAATGCCCACGTTTGCAGCAGTAGCACTTCTTCAGTGTGCAAGGACTTCTACATATGCTCAAAAGCAGCACTGGAAACACAGTTGTCTTCTACTTTTGTCCACTTGGCTTTTACAAAGTAATTATCCCTGCACCCAAGTCCCCTAAAGGAGCAAGTCCAGTAAAGCATGCTTAGATCACACTTAAAATACTGCATATGACAGCAACGTTCACTTTCACTCAAAAGTGTAGCAGGCCAAGAAGTTAATAGCAGCCATTCTTATTATATAATAGCTCTATGGGGAACACTCAAATCCAGGGCAATATGCAAAGTTATGGTGAGGACACGCAGTAACCTTCCTGTTGTGCCTAGAGAAACAAAGACAAGTCAATTCTTAAGGCCAGAGACAGAACAGAAACCTACCTGCCTTTTGTAAACCAGTGATTAGCACACCCACTTGAGAGTGTAAAAGTAAAAGTAAGTTTTGGTACAAACTCTTACTGCTAATATGAAATGTGCGTTAAACTGTAAAATCTTGGGAGCAGATTCCTGCCATGTCTCTATGGATCTGACCCCAAGTGCCTTTACAAATCTAAAGCTTCTATTAGGAAAAAAATAAGCTCACATTTTAGCTATGCATAATGGGAAACTACATACTATGCCACAGTCTGAAACACACTAGAATCACTTGAACTAGGATAGCAGGGAATTCACACTTTAAGGGCATTACCTAGCAGAATTTGCATTTAAGACAGAAGCAAGTGAGAGTGGGCATTAAGGTAAGACTCCAAGCACGGCTGGATGTCATTTAAACAGACCTACTCTCCCAAAAGCCAGCAATTCAGAAGCTCTGTCAGACTGGAGCCATGTGTAAACCCCAGCAGAAACACTCACTTTTCCATAAACAGGTCATAGGATAATGCAGATGAATATTTTAAGATGTCATTTTGCATAGATCTTATCAGAGGATAAAAAAGGTAACGAGAGGCAACTGAACTGATACCGGCATGGTCAAAAATAAAAGTTTATTTCCCTTCATGTGAAGTTTTCACAATGCTAACAATGATCATCTGTGAAGCTTTCAAAAATGGATATTTCAAACCTCCCCCCTAGTCCGACTGTTCCACGACTTACTGGCTTTGTGCCTCTGCAATATGAAAGTTATTCACAAACTAAAGGAACATGAAAACCTGACAATTCTCTCTATAAATGACCTCAGTTTGAAGAAGGGAGCATTCACAAATAAATTTGTTGCATGACAAGTTGGAGGAAATAGAAATGGAAATAGACTTTGCAAAGCTGTGAAATGATTTGGCTTTAGCTGCTCTATTGTATGGAAATTCCACAATTTGCAACCACAGGTTGACTAAATTTGGAAGGCTTCATTAGTATCTTGCTTAGAAGATTAAAAAAAAGAATGCTTTCCCTGGGAGAAGTGCTCATTGACTTTCTTTACCAATCCAGAGCAGTAAGTGGAGGTACTTTTATCTGACTGAACTTCTTCAGGCTCTAAAGTGAGTTGTTTCTCGGAGCAAATACAGCATACAGTATTGACATTAAAAGGCCTACAGTTTCTGCAAGTCCAGTTATAAAAGACAGTATTTAGGAGGAGCATTCAGAGTTCACAGTAAATCCAAAATTTTTCATGATTCCATCAACTTCTGTAACTAGCTCCCAGGCAAAAGTCATTATCCTGACAAGTATATTCTAGTGTTTTGTATTAGAGCAGATTTTAAATTATACATACATACATATATATATATATACACACATACACACACATGTATATAAACACACATATGCATAATACTCACACACACATTATCTTACCTTTGCAGTTAATTCCTCAGCAGTTACATTTGGATCATATGGAATGGGATCTCCAATAAATGTACGAAGCTTGACTGGAAATCCACCATACATAGGAACTACTGGCAATCTCAGATGCTCATATAGTGACCTAAATATTTCTAATGAGAGAGAGAGAGAGAGAGAGAGAGAGAGAGAAAAAATTAAGATTATTCCATAAGTTTTTTTCCCCAGTATGTTTTAAAACTTAAACTGGTTTGTTTGGTAAGCCAGCCCTTGCCCCAGCTTCTCAAAGCCGCATGTCATTGCAAGTGCTATTCTACCCTTGACTTTCATTTAATAAAAACTGTATTAATGCTACTGTAAGACTTGTTTCACTTAGAGTGAAATCTCTCCAAAGAATACCTGCAAAGAGAAGAACAGGAGAAAAATCCAGTAGCTGCCTCTCTGAGGAGGAAGGGAACGCGACACAATCCAGGTTACAATTCAGCTAATCTTAGAGTTTAGCATAAGAAACTAGCATTGCTGGAAAACTGTTCTCTTCAATCCCACCTAGGTCCAAAGGATCAGAAACAGTCGTATCTACCTAAAAGGCTACAATGCTGAACTTGCTCTTTCTGACCACACACTGGTTGCAGGGAAACACTACACACAGAGGGGAAAAAAAACAGGTTATTTCAGTCTGCTCTGCTCTTTCTCTCTCATGCCATTTCCTCGGCAGCTATCCCAAGCATCAACAGAACACATTTCTCCCAGAAAAGGTGAGAATTTCTCTCAATTTTTGACAAGAAATTCCTTCAATAGAGTGTTGGTATAAGAAAGTCCTTACTGACAGATGTGATTTCTTCTGTATACAGCCTGTAAGAACAAAGAATATTCCAAAACTATTGAAACTGGAGTAATACTTCCAGCAATTAATAGCATGTTAGTTAACCCCTTTAGTACCTCTGCTGTAGAATACAAGTAGCATGTTGGGGAAGATTCAGATTAGTCTGAGGCCCTGCAAACCCTAGCACTTCTCCCGAGCACAGCAACAGTTAATTGCTTTTTATTTTGGTAGGGCCTGAAGAATGTGAATCATTTTGCCTATCTACATTGATGCCTGACCTTTCTCCGCACAATGTATTGCTCCTAATTAGAGGGTAGAGAGGTAGGGAACTGCTTTGCCCTACAGTCTTCTGATGAACATGATTATGCCACATTTGAGACAGAACACACTGAGTGGAAGAGACTGTTTTGGCCCTCTCTGCCAAAGAGCACGTTGAAGAATGAAAAAGAGAGGAGTTTGACACTAGCAGATCTGCAGAGATGTGGGCATCTAACCATCCTAGAGGAGGACCTTTTAGGCTTATATCCACCTGTTAGTGTGTCGACTGGAACTCCTAAAGAGGTGAGGAAAGAGGAAGACAGCATGCAAATACAAGGTTTTGTGGCAAATAGTAAGCTAACTATGTATTATTTGTACTTCAAACCATTTGAAGTTTAAGTACAGGTAGAGATTTTCAGCACAGAGCTTTAAGAGGACATTTAAAGAAATTGGCTGTCGGTTGCAAACCTTTATGTTTCCTTTGCTTCTTAACAGGCAGCAGAAAGCCTAGAGTTGGCCTAGCAGATATAAATAGAGAGGAAAAAAAAGTCTTAATGTATTTGCCTTTGTTCTGGCTCATTTTTTCCTCCTCTCTTCTACTCCTTACATGAAGGCCCATTGCTATGCAGAGAATAACTTACAGGAGCAAATACTACATCTACTGCTGGTGTTCAATTACAATAACATGTATCCATCTCATTTAACTCTACTAGAGAGTAAACTTCAAGAAACAAGATTGTGTCAAATCTCAGAATTATACAGAGATTACTTCTACAGAAATAGACTAAACACGCATGGAAAAAATAGACTACAAACAAATATATAAAATATCTTACTTATTCCTCCTAATGTCCTAATGCCTTCTCGAACATTTTGTGTAAACATAGGAATGATGGGCTAGGAGGGAAAAAAAAATGGTAAGAATTTAATGACAACGGCACTGTCTAAAAAAAAAAAAAAAAAAAAAAAAAAAACCACAAAAAACAACAAAAAAACTACCTCACTTAAACCTAAAGGGGAAATTACTTTCAGAAGTGTTTGTCAGACAAAGACATATAGGAGCAAAATAAGGATTCATAAGTTCTAAAGCCACAGCAATGAGGTTTCAGGCTGGAGAATAACATCAGCTGAGAACAAGTTACTGTTTCAGCACATCGATTTTCTTCAAGCAGTGCAGAATTTTAGACCTTGTGGAGCATTTAGGCCTCCCCTCATCCAGCAGTGTTTGTACTTTTGTGACTTAAGTGGTTAAACTTCTTGACTAATTTGCAGTTATGCTCAAAGGAAAGCATTCGCATGACTGGAACCCTAAACGTCTCTGATTTGTCTCTGCTCTGCTGATTTTATTACTTCACACATAATGTGTCATTGCATAATGAATCTCATTTCTGCAGAAGAATATTTGGAATAGTGTTAATAGTTCAAGCTTTTATTGCTGTTTTGGAAGTTACAAAGAGCGGTCAAAATTTACAAGACCTGGTGGGGGCTCTATTATATAAGTTTTTTTAATATCAAATTGTAATAGACGCTCACTTTACACAGCAGCATCAGAAACATACAACTCAACAGGATTTTCAAACATCCAGATTCTTTCAAACTTTTTTTAAAGGCACGGAGATGAGTTAACAAGTTAAACTTTTCAACAGATAACAAGAAATTTATTTAAAAAATAAAGTCTGCAAATAATCAAATGCAATTATAGAGAATAAGAAGTGCAGTTGCCTAAACTGAATGGTAACACATTTCTACATTCTGGACCATCTTCTTTGGAACATCTTACTTTTGACATACAGGTATAGGTAGAGATTTTTGCATATACCAAGTTTGTCTATACAACAAAACACATCAAAAAACTCTGGCAAATGAACTGCTGAAACAAGACAACCTCAAGAAGCTGAAGTTCCCAATACTGACATTTTAGGCACATTTTCCTTTCCTGGAAGGGTTATGATTTAAAAGCGATTCAAAGCTCATCTTTAACCTAAATAAAGTTATTTTCTTTGCTTCCAGCCTGCCTCCAACACCGTTCCTAGTCTACTCCATCCCACCAGTTATGGTAAGTAGCACAAAGGGAACTGAACATACATTCAAGTAAAATAAATAAAACCACAATAGCTGAATCCCAAGTATGGCCTTTCATGTGCTATTACAATACCCTAATAAAATTTAAATCTGTTGAAAATATCTGTTTATACTGCATTATTTTCCTCCTGGGCAAAGTGTCACACATTTAAAATTGAAATCCAGAGTTTTATTTACTGTCCAACAGAGACTGGTTAAGTGTAAAACTCTGGGTGTGATGCTTCCCTCCCCCTCACCCTTTTTTTTTTTTTTTTTTTTAAACTGAGGCATACACAGACCCGTGAGCATATGTACACACCTTCCAAGTACAGAATGAGAGGGAGTCTGATCTGAAAGGATTATTAAAATAGTTACATTTCAAACATATCATACATATATGTGCCTTGCTCAACTAGTCCCCTTGGTCAGCAGGCAGATAATGCTATGTATTAGATAGAACTGAAGAGAAATCATTCACACTAGTGAACAGCATTTCCTGCTGCTGTATACATAACCTAGAGGTTCCTCACTACCATAAAAATGCCAATACAGTATATAGCAACAATGATTCCAGTATGAATATAACATCACAGAGAGTACCGGTCTGCTGAGTCTCAGCGTACTTCAGCAACAGAGGAAATACAACTACTGATGTATGGTTGCTTTGCAATCATTCTGGTCAGAGGTTGTGCCTTTACAACCCTGACCACCTATGTGCAAAGCAGCACAAGCTTATAATGTAGCAACTGTCCTGAATTTCATCCCCCATTCTTTTAAGAATTCCCAATTTCCCAGATTTCCTGATCATAATATTCTTAGCTGACTCCAAAAACCTTCTTTTCAAAAGGGAGAAAAATAATCTTGAAACTTAGTTACAAGAGCAAGTAGAACATATTCATGACACTCAGCAATTTAACACTAAAATATTTCATCATCAGAACAGCTTCCCTGGAAGAAAGTATTAATAAGTTAGCATTCTTTGCTTCTCCTCTGTGATCTGTCACACTTACCACTTTTGCATCAATGGCCACCTGAGCAAAGCCCTTTCGATTACCCCATATAATAACATATGTCTCATCACTGAAGAGTGCTTCCCGAACTCCACCTGGGGAAATGGCTACCAGATGGCCCTTCTTCAGAGCATTGACACATTCTTCTTTTGGTCCATGCATAACTCCAAGTACATCAAGTAATAACTTAAAACCTGTAGGATATGATAATATTAATTGAGAAAAATGTTAATTCACATTACCATTGAGTATTCGTTCCCAAAACGGAACACAATGGTTAAAACTTACCTAACAACCTATATCCCTGAATCAGAGATGTTTCTGGAAGGGCTGAAGCATTAAGCCTTGCTTGTAAATTTTCATCTATCAAGTTGATTTAGGTTTTTCAGTGTCTTTTTGTCACAGTAAAGTCAGATGCTATCTCACAGTCAGGACTAAACTTGAAAAAAAAAAAAAAGGCAAGCACTCAGTGCCATCTTGAATGTACTCTTTCAAAGGAGTTGTTAAGTCTGCTCCAGGGCACTGTCTCCCTGCCCAAGCTCTACTTTTCAGATGTGGCATAGTCCTAGTAAAGTCCACTAACAAAGCAGACCAACAAATTGCTATGTTTTTTCCCCCCTTTGGGAAACAAAGGGCAGTGGGTATAAAAGAAGGAGAAAAATAAATAAAATGCAGCATTCTCCATGTTCCATATCACTGCAGGTATTAATTCCACAGTTCAGTTTGTAAGTATACTGTCGACCTTTCACTACAAAGACCATTCTGCATATATTCACCTCATGTTCAGATTTTTTCATCTACTGCTTAAGTGTTTAAGTGTAAAATTACATAAACCCTTCATACCATCTTGAATTTGAAGTGTCATACTGACCCTGCTTTTCAATAACAGAAAAACATCAAAAATTGTTTACAAGTGTGAGATAGACACATACCTATGCAATGTAGACAACTAGCTTAATGTGAAGGAACGTAACTAGCAGCAACCTCATTTTTCAGAAACTGTCCATCATGTTCACTTTGTTCAAAATATTTTACATTCACTCAGCTTTTATGAATACTGGAACGGGAATTTTAGATGGCAGAGCAGGATGGGAAAGATTACTTCTTTCCTGAAGTTTCCCACTGAGGCAAACTTAACCTGATCAACCATATAAAGGAGTACAGAATTGCTCCAGTCAAGTTTGTCCCTCAATAATACATCTTCACTTTTTAACCTGGGTTTAACAAAAGAATATTTGTTACTCTCAGTACACATTTCTTACATACACAGAAGAAGAGTATATGTACTTAAGAAGACAGAGTTCTGTCTTGACTTACAGTCCATATATATTAAGGTCTTGGGAAGGAAAGCACGAGTCAGCACGTCGTTAGTTTATTCTTAGCTGAATTCTGATCTCCAACTAGTTTTAGGTTTTGGTGTGAAGAATAATTCTTCTTCATTTATATCTATATACAGCCAGAATTATCCACAAACATGACAACAGAACACAAGCTCTGTTACAGCTGAGGTTCATCCAGTTCTGTGAGGTCCTTGTCTTGCACTGTCTCATAGTTGGCTATGTCTGCCTCACACGCTGCAGGTAACACTAGCAGTCTTTACCTAGCAGCATCTGAATAGAAGACTCCTGAAATAGAGTTTTCCTAAACCCATTTCATTTCTTTCAGATGCTTTGTTCAGGGGATTTTGCATGATTTTACATCCCAAACTAATTATAGCTCTTTGGAATGTACATGGCAGCACAAAGTTGCTTGCTTCTAAGTTTCTTTCTTACAAAACGTTAACGAGAAAGGTAGAGCCAAACAGGAAGAGAGACTCCAAGGAAGCAGCAGGTATGAAAATAGTTTTCCCTTCTGCAATGGGCATGCCAGAGTAGGAGGGAAATGACAGAGCAACTCCATGGGAGTCTCTCCAGCTTATAGGTCAAAAACCAAGAAGAAAATATAGGCAGAATATAGGCAATACTTTGCAAGAGGGATTAGTGGTAGTGGAGTTTCAAGTTGGCTCTCTCAAAACTTTTCAGCCCCTATGACCAACTTTACATTCTGAGCTATGTCTCATATCCTGACCAGCAGATCCTACATTATTATTAACACCTTTGCTCCTGGAGCAAAGGGGAAGAACCTGCTAAGTTACGGCAACAGAGAGAGGAACTAATGCAGCGTCCCTGAGGGGCCTGCCACCATACTCTATGGCCAGGATAAGGGTCATCACAGAGTGAGAAGTAGCAGTGGGGCAGCACTTTGCTGTAGCATGCAAGTGACTAATAATCTATTTTTTCACTTTAAACAACAACAAAACCTCCCCTCGAAAGTATTTTAAGCAAAGTTTGTCATCCTTCCAGAGCATGAAAAGATGCTAACTTTGCATCACCTTGTCTATATAACAGACAAGAAACCACAGTTCCTTTCCTCTGGGACATTACAGGAGAGAGACCATCCGAGATCCCTAAAATGGCAGGAAACTTTTTAAATAAAGTGCCTAGAGAATTCCAGGAAGTAGATCATGCCCCATACTATAGGCAGGATGACAGGGAAGAACATCACAAATGAAATCTCAGTCCTCACTGCACTCTTTCTCTTAACTGAACTCTGGAGAAATCAATTTAATCCGGGGCATTACACAGCTGAGAATCTACAGACCATAAAAACACCAGTATATTTCTTTCCTGTGACCTAGCTTCAATATTCATTTGGAAAAAAAAAAAAAAAAAAAGACTCAGGACCACATTTCACATCCCTTCTGCCCCTCAAAGGTAAGCAACAGAAGCACAGTATTGATACAACATTATTGACACAGTGCCCAATGTAGAAGTTGCAATGAGACTGCATCGTGGCAGTTCCTGACATTCAGATTCATGAAACAAGCCGTTCCTCACAGCTCAGATTCATGAAACAAGCCGTTCCTCACAGCTGTTCATAATAGATTCGCAAGTCATAAAAACAGAAGTTTCATTAAATCATCTAAACCAAGTGTATTTAACACACCCCATAGCTTTTTTCTCCCCATTTTTTCTGGACTGTGCCTATTAACTTCAGGTTAATTGAAGCACCTTCTGGAAAGGCATTCAATTTAATTTAAAGACTTAATCAAGATCAGGCAGTCTTAGATCAGGCAAGCTAAAATGATAGCAAACTTTCTGGTTTGCTTCACAGAAGCAGCTCTTTCCACCCAATCCTAGATTACTACAGATTTCAAAACATGATCAGAAATAATATCTGGGCTCCTTGGGCTTGTCTTCCCTGCACAGCCTTACTCTCAGATACTGTCAATGAATAATCTGGGTTGGAAGGGATCTCTGAAGGTCATCTAGTCCAAGCTTCCTCCCTCTAGCCCAGAGTGGGTCCAATTAGATCAGGCTGCTCAGGCCCGCGCTCAACTTTGATTTGAAAATCTTCAAGGATAGAGCTTTCCCAATTTTTTCTGGGCAATTCTTTCAGGTGTCTGACCACCCTCATTGCAAAAATACCTCTCCATATGCCTAATCGGAATATCTTGCATTGCAGCTTGCTTCTGTTGCATCTCATTTTCATCCCTGTGCACCTCTGAGAAGAGTGTGACGGTGGTCTTTGCACCATCAATTAGGTAGCTGAAAACAGCAATAATACCTCTCTCAATCTTTCTCAGACACCTACTGAACCCAGTTCTCTCCATCTATCCTCATACACTGTGTGCACCAACCCCCTAATCACCTTAGTGGCCCTCCACTGCACCCAGTCTGGTATGTCAGCGTCTTTCTTGTACTGGGGAGCCCAAAACTGGACACAGTGTTCCAAGACGTGGTTTCACAGGTGCCGCATAACAAGGAAGAATCTCTTTCCACAACATGCTCGTTACACACGCTAATAAAGGCAATTGAACTTCTTTGCTGCAAGGGCACACTGCTGACTTAGGCTCAACTTGCTGTCCACGAGAATGCCCAGCATCTTTTCTGCAAAGCCACTATCTACTCACTGTCTCACCAGTACTGTTGCACGGGATTATTCCATCCCAGATGCGTGACTTCATATTTGCTTTTGTTGACCTTCATGACATTTGTCAGCCATTCCTGTGAAGTCACTCTGAACACCAGCTCTAACCCCCTGTGCATCAACTGTGCATTCAATACCATCAGTGGCCTCACTGAAAGCACACTCCAACCCATCATCCAGGTAATCAAATAAAAACGTTAAACAACACCAGCCCTAGTACCCACCCCTGAGCGATATCACTAGTAACAGTCTGCTAGACAAGCTAGATTTTGTACTGCTGAACTAAATTCCTTGAGATCAGCCCCAGTTAGATGTCTCTGCAATACTAATAAATTATATTTGAGGGAAGCCTAAGTTTATTCATACCACAACATCTAGAGTCTCATTTTAAAGAAGAAACTTGAGAAAAACAGAATAATCTTCCTTTTGATACAGAACTGCACATTAATATTAACACATACAATATGGGGACAAATCTAAATTAAAAAATTGGTTACATTAATCAGGAATATATAAAATATTTGATAATCAACTGACAAATCTTTATCTGTTGGCAAGAGCAGTTGCAGAGGCAAAACTATGCTTTTACCTCTATGGAAAAGTTCTGCTTTCAGGGAATGAGACTGAAATGAAGCTTTATTGGCTAAAGAACAGTTTTGTGATATGAGCTGTTTCCATGAAAAGCATTGCTGATGTTGTATATCAGTACACTACAGAACACTCCTTCTGTAAATTCACAAAATTAATTATGAGATTGTTATTCCAACTTATTTCAACTGAACTTGGAAGAAGGACTGGGTATTAATGTATTTTAGAAACTCAAAAAAAAAAAACCCACACCCTTAAAATAAACAAAAACTCACATAACTAACATGACTGATCAACTGTTTTTCCACTGGGCTGTTCAACCAAAATCTTGTCCTTAACATACTCTTCACCTTCCTCATGCTTTATCATAACGTGAATTTAAAATTTTTAAACTGTCTCCTCAACCCTGTACATTCCTTCCCCAGTCTGCAAACCCAGGCATCTTTTATGCTTCCCTTCTCAGACAGTACCAACAACATCATTATTTTGAAAATCCAAACTATGCATCATTGGCTGCAATTTACAAGTTCACAAGCACATTTATGAAAAATGCAACCCTGAGCAATATTAAAAAGAAATTAAAAACCAAAATGCTGTAAGGGACAGGTTCAATGAAACCAACATTGTAAAAGAATCTGAACCTTATACCTTATAGGAACACAAGATGCTTTTAAGTTAGATAGTTAATTTAACTAGCTGATCTCCTTGGACTCCCTCTGTAGTCAACAGGAGGGCAACTCAGAGTACATGAAGCGGGTTCCTGCTGTTAATTGCCTTTTAAATGTCTATTTTCTTTACAGTTCTTTAGAGGGACAACTCTATACAGGCTGGTAATTTAGTGCAGCCCTGAACTTCTGTTTCTCACATGCTCTTCCACTGGTAATCATTTTTAAAGGGCAACAGATGAAATTCCATGACCACACACACTGTGCTCAGAAGGTAAACGAGGGGAAATAAGCTAACACCCTTACAGCATCATGAACCTTGATGCACTGCATATATGTGGTTCTCCATTTTAGTCTGTTTCATTAAGGAACCAGAATGTCATGCAGTCGTGCTGTGAGTGTCTTTCCAACTGGTTTATACTTGATACTCAAAAACGCCCCTTGAGTTTATTCTTGATCAAATCTAACAGCAGGATCACAAACCAAAACCTCAAGATTTTGTGAAAAACTGTTGGCTCAATGGGATGGTAAGTGGGAAGGGAAGCAAATCTGTACCTCCTAGATAGAGAAACAGGTAGACTACAGCCATTACCTTGTTCTGAGGCAGCAGACGTCTGACCAACAAGCATAATCAAACAGGTAGAAAGTATGGGAGGAATGTTTAAGTACCTCAGAGGTTGTTGTAGGGAACTATGGAAAGGACACTGTAAGCAATGCACAGAGAGAAGAAAAGCTGGGGGGCTGGAAGGGGGAGAAGACGACACACAAACTTCACTGTATTCATATATTCGTGTAACAAACCTCTTTTCTGGATGTACTTTTTAAAACAATAATTTTTTAGGCTATGATACCATAAAAATAATGATGGCTGACACAGGTGACAAAAGGTTGTTTTCCCTCAATTGTGCTGCTCAATAACAATAAAGATATCAGCACCACTGTACTGAAAGAACAGGAAATGAGGAAAGGACCACCTCTATGCCTATAACATACACATGACTTTGCAGCTCTGGACATACTAAATCACATTGAACTTTGGGACGTTTGAGCTCTTTGAGCACTTGAAATTACACTGTGTGCAAGAGGCAGAGAAGACAGACATTCACACAAAAGCTTCGTCCTTTACCTAAGCACAAAAAGTTGGGTCTCCACAGACATTTGTCTGCACTCAGGTATATTTTATAACTAGTTTCGTTATGTACTGGTTATTTTGTAACTAGTACCTGAATAATCAGCTGCATATTTGGCTGTACTGGTGCTCAGGGAAGATAACAAGGTGTTTAAAATTCACACAAACTTGCAGGACGCCTCTTTAGCCTTCTTCCAGGAAACTCCGTTCTATTTGGCACCGTCTTCACAGGGGCAGGCTCCACTGCCCACCATCTTCAGCTGGGTAGGATATGCAAAGGCATCCTCCCCCCAAACTAATACTGCCAATTTTAAGGACATTGCTTCCAAATAGCATATTTCTTAATCAGTTTACACTCATTCTGCCTATATTAATAACGAGGAAAAATATTTTACTGAAGTTGCTGCTACTGACTAATACAGACACATCTGTTTCTCCTATGATTTCCTTTCCTTTGTTTCTATATACCCTAAAAGCAGTGACAGGGGCCGCTCAGCCAGGAATACAACCCACCCTTGCATGGGTCAGTTGCATAAGACCACCATTGTTTGTAAAGAACATGGTAGAGACAGCTCTTCCCCAAGGGACTTTAAATAAATTTGTCTGAATATACGCTCTAAGAGTTGTAGCCCTGCGGCACAAATTCTATTATTTACACAGTAAAAAGAAATTACTTGAGTCCTCAAACTCATTGGTCATAATGAAGCAAGTTACCTGGTAATTTAAAGACGAAATGATCAGCTACTACATGGCAGGTTCTTTTCTGTAGTATAGTAAGTTTAGCCATGAAATAAATATAGTCAACAGGAGTTGCTCCATGATAAAACACAATAAGCCCTGGTCCTTCTGGTATATTTTCTATACCATGAAGCTCATAACCTGTTAGGAGTAAAAAGCATAAAGCATATCAAAGTTTTATATAATTCTATTCCCAAAAAAAACTACCTTTAATCAAATTGGCAAGCTGAAACCAACAGCTATTGAGAAGTGGTAGAGCAATTAATGGCTGCTAAGAGAACAAGAGCTTACTTATAACATTTACTAACTTGCTTTCATAGGAAAGAAAAGTTTAATTTAAAACAGAAAAGCTGCAATTAAAGAAAAAAATAAAAGCAACCAGAAAATAGCATCATTGTCTTGAACTGCTGTATAATATTTTACCTTACTGTTTCATTTCACTACCTTCAAGGCTGCAGAAGTCCTCTGACTCAATCATTCAAAAGACATCAAAATAAGGATCAGATAGGTGGTGAAATACAACTATTTCAAGCTATTATCTGCCTTTCAAAATCAGTTCTCTTAGGGAATACACTTGCACCCTGTTCCCCCCAGTAAGAACTAAAACTTACTCGGGGCTTAAATTAGAAGCAGGATTTATGTTTAATTGCAACATACATGAACAGGTACAAGCTTCTTATTGAACACACATTTCCAATTAAGTTTGCAGGCAGAATATATACAGTTAACATAAAATAACTGATCAGTTTAGAATATATTCAGATAACATAGAGCAGCTTTGTTACAGTATCCTTTTTTATTTACTGTTGCTTCTTCTGAAGTTACTAGTTCTGTATCTTTCACTTCATCCATTCTTTAATTCTGTCTGTTCTCTTGCCTCTTCTCCCACTGACTTTTACTTTCTGCACTTCTGGGTCTGCAACACAGTACAAGCATACACGTACCTATCTTCCGTACCGTCAGAAGTGACCACTAACTCTGCTCCACGCCTGCTGAAAATAACCAGAACGATACCTATATCTAGCATGTGCATATAAAGATACAGGTATCATGTACTACTTTTGGTGGGCTTTTTTGCAATGCTATGAGATTTCAGGATGAAGAGAAAAAGTCTTCCTGTGATATATCAATTAATTAAGCGTGGGGGGAGGGGGGGAAATCATAAAACAATTCACTCTGAAGTAAGAGAAGTGTATACAGAACATGGGAAGCAGCACACAGGGCAGAGAAGAAAGTCACAACAGTAGATGAGGGTCTGGATGAGAATCTTTTCTGTGTAAATAAAAAGTTAGACCTTATAAAAAGAAAAAGTTACTTAGGATGAGAAGAGCCAAGCCCTTAAAAATCATTTTCTTATGGAAAAAAAGTAAATAACTTTTTATTATGAAGTGAACATTTTAAGCTATTTGCAATAGCTGTTGATTTTGATCTAGTGTACTTTCCTAGATTTGAAAGTTACATCTCAGCCTTACAAAGCCTATCTGATACAGCCGCTGCACCATCTGGTTATCAATGCCTTGAAAACCACTTCCTTTTGACTGGAGAACAAATAGAGATGATTTTCAAGAAGGATTTGTTCTATATGTAAATTGCTCTTAAACATCCCTTTCTCCTTTAGCTGCATCTAGACTGAATGGTTCTGAAAGAGGCTTATGATTTCTTTAGAAAGAAAAGCCAAATCATTTATTATGTCTGTCTTTATAGAAGAAAAAATAGCAGAGGGACAGGGAACAGAGCCCTTAGTTTTGACATTCTTCTACTAGAGAAAGCAGTTGTCAAAAATACATAGATGGAAATAAAATAAGAAAGTAGGCTTCAGAGGCACAAGTAACAGTTTGGGGCTCCACACTCAACTTTATGCAGCAACTAATGGGTGACCTGACATTAAGCGTCCATATATGCACTCTGAACGAACAGTAGGCTTTTTAATTTGGTTCATTTTGTTTTGCTTGCTAAAGAACTCCTGGAATCTCATGAACTGAACTAATTTTTAAGACAGTTATCATTTCAGGTACTCCTGGAATAAGAAAATCCAGCAGTAGTTATTAAAAGTGAAAAAGAAAAAAGAACTTTAAACAATAAAGTTTTGCATACATTCAGCTGGATGAAAGATCTCATTTTATAGCAGCATAAGAAAAGCATAAGAAAGCAAATTTTACATCCAAAAAAACCCTCATCTGCTTTTTTTCTCCCAAGTCCAGAATGACTGAAGAACAACTGGCAATTTTGACAAATTGAAGGAAAAAAAAAAAAAGAATTGGTCCAAAATTCAAATCTCATGTAATGGCAGCAAAAATAAGATGTACATTGATAAGCCTGAAAGATAAACCTAGGAATAAGAGCTTCAGCACATTTTAATGAAAAGTCAGATCTTACTTACCATGCCATATTCTTGCATGTCCATCCCACAGCGTAGCCAACATTTGTTTTGCACCATCCCAAAAATCATTGGAATAAGCTTCCTTTAATTCATTCTTCCTTTTATAAATATGAACAAAGATAACGGAAACGTAGATGAAGAGGAGAATAACTCCCGGAAGTAGAAAAACTATTATGAGCGGAAAAAACACCCATAAAAGGTAGACTGCGTAACTCAGATAGTCTTCAATATGGTCCACGCCAGTCCATTCTTTCAGTAAGTAAGCCAGGCAGGCAAAGTAGGACACAGGTATCTGTCCTGCAGTACAGGATTCATTGCTATCTATCATCTCCTGTTTAATTTAAAAAAAAAAAAAAAAGAGAGCAGATGAATAAATCCTCAAAAAAGGTAGGCATAAACCTGCCTACTGTTTAATCACACAGAAACCTCTTTGACACATTTCATTCATATACCATTCATAGTACATCTCAGCAGCCCCTGCTAGAAGCAGAAAGGTTCATACAGTAAAATTGTTATTCATTTTTTAATCCTCTTGTGTTCTGTGCTAGAAATGCTGCCTACTCTACCTTGAAAAAATGTGTGATAGTTTAAGATTTTTATCTCATTCAAAATTTTATCTTACAAAAAGTAAAAGCATTTATGCAGCTTTTTGTATTATCAATTTTCAGAAATTTGTACTGACTAGTTGGTTATTAGGCTAATTTATCATTTAACACAATACTCAGAACATTAAAAACCTTCTCCCAAGCATTTACTGCAACAGGAAACATGATAATCTTAAATCCAATGCTATAAAAACCTACTGAACACTTCCACTAACCACAAGCACATGATGACTCAGAAAGATGGTCTCAAGCAGGTCTCACCCATGTAGAGACCTTAAACCGTATCGGGAAATCCACAGACAGTAAAATGCAAGTTTCAGAGCACAACAGAAAAAAAAAACAGAAAGGAGGACAAAAGATCACAAAAATACCTTCAGAATTTGTATCTACTGTTTTTACTGTGTCTATGTGTAAGACTCTCTCCTCCCACCCCAGTTTCTAAGAAGCTTCAGTTACACCTCTCTGGGTTGATATTCCAGGCTTTCCACAATTTCGGAGCAACATTTTTTCCTTAGATTTGTACTGTTTGGAGGAAAACTTGTTATTCGGCTTGTTTAATGCTTGTTAGATGAACTATGTGCTTCTGCAGCTATGCTAGAGTTCCAGAACAAAATAAATAGGACCTTGGGGGGGGGGGGGGGGGGGGGACAAACATACACATTTATCCTTATCTAGAAAAGTTTTGGCCCAGACTCAGAGTCAAGACCAAATGGGAAAATATTTCACCATTATAATGTACACACGCAGATGGATAGAGATGGATTAAGAACAATCACATTTGGGGGTGGGTGTGTGTTTGTTTTTATTGAGAAGTGACTTACAGCATGACTGCAGAGTTCCTAGGCCTAGAGAGACATATGTCTATCACTCCTTTACTCTTCCTCTGTTTTCACAAGCAACAGATGACTGAAATTCAGCAGATAATTTTGCTAATGCTAACAGAACCCTAAGGACAATGAAAACAAGGAGGCAGGACCAATTTTACTCAATATTTGCTATGAGAAGTTGAAGCACATAGCAGAGCAGAACTCATCTCACTTATCGCCCAGTCTCAATTTTTTTTTCCCATCTTGATAGAAGGAAAGGAACATCCTTGCTGTGTTTCGAAATTTCCCTTTACCCACATTGCTCAAGATAACTCCTTTCAATGAGAAGAAACCTGATCTTCTGACAGCGACATTGCTCTCATGATCCACGCCTGTTCCTCTAATCCAGGCTTTAAAATCTTCGTTCTTCAGAACGTTCTTGAGCACACTGCGAAGAGCCGCTGGTTTCATCTTCAGTGATCTATAAGCTCACGGCTTTAAAGACACACACTTCATGCATTTCCTGTGTGCATGCACGTGTGCATGGTTTTTCTTAAGCATGTGAGAGCTGGTAGGTGGAGGTGAATTAGGGGGAAAGGATGGAGGAGAGAAAGCATGCGAGAGAGAACAAGAGAAAGTATTTTCTCATTCTAGTTTTCAGAACCTGTCAAGCAGCAAACACCCACAGCAAAGAAAGACAAGAAACACAACCTGTGAGACCAAGCAAGATTTAGGAGTAGGATTCAACACTATAATTTTTATCAGATCGTTATGCCTGGACTTCTCCCCTGATTCCACCTACTAACTAGAGAACAATAAGGAGCATAAGTTACAGCATAAAAACATATTTCAAAACCCTGCGGTGACTATACAGCTTTAAAGATTACTTAAAGTTACACTCTGCCTCCTACTACATTTTAAATTGTTTATGACTTTCTCCAAACACCAAATCCTCAACAGGTAAATTTCAAGTCCTGGCCACATATGGCAGCCTTGCAAAATACTACTTGTCTTTTTAACGTTAGATATCCTTTTAATATCAGATGCAATACCTCAAATACAATGGTTACTGTTTTATAAGTTTACTTTCATATCTATGCCTTCATGTGTAACATGAATTAAAATCTGCCATCATCTTTACTGCTAACCCCAGAAGCATCTAGAGCACTGCCTTACCACCCACTCTGGGCCCCTGTTCCAGTGCTTGATTACTCTCACAGTGAAAAAGTTTTTATTTTATTCTGATTAGAATTTCCCTTACTGCGATTTGTGTCTGTTGCCTCTCATCACTTTGCTGTGCGCCCATGAGAAAATCCTAACGCTACCCTCTCTATAACCACTCATGAAGAACCAGCAGCAAGACCTCCTTTAAGCCTTCTCTTCTCTGGGCTAAACAAACTCCGCTCCCTCAGCCCTGGCACAGACAGAACGGGCTCCAGCCACCTAACAACACTGGCTGCCCTCCTCTGGGCTCCTTCCAGTTTGGCAATATCTTTCTTCTGCTGGAGGGCTCAACACTGAACACGGTGCTCCAGATGTGGTCTCACGAGTACTGAATAAAGGGAAACAATCCCTTCCTTAATCTAACGGCTATGGCCCTGCTAATGTAGCCCAGGATGCAAATAGCCATCCTCAGTGTTGACCCACATTCAACTTATTATCCACTAGGTAAGGGCCCTCTACAGGCTACATTTTTGCTCTACTTGTTACAAGTCCAGCATTTGTTCTGATCTCCTGTGGCAGGCTCACAAGAACACTCCATATCCAAATCTGAAAGTATGATTTATATTAAGGCAAAATAAAACACCCTACCAAAGGTAATGGCAGTGAAGAAGAGAAGACAGACAGTCTCTACAGTCAAAAAAAGCATAGACTTGCTCAGAACTAAATAAAGGCCCAACATAGTTTATATGCACTACTAACAGATAAAGTTATTTTGCTCTGTCCCATTTTGCAGCTGTCTGCTACATGACTGGCTGGTACAGTTAAAGTTACAAGAAACACCAGTAACATCTCTCTGATTAGGGTCTTGTTTAAGTAATGAAACAGAGACTATCCTGCCCTTCTTGTTATTCAGAGATTTTCTGACATCTGTTATAACCCAAACCTAAAAATTACAGTACTCCTGAGTCTCAACTTCAGTCATTTACAGGCAGAATTCCTCTGAAATATGGTCATACCCTTAAAGAACTTTTACTTTTCACCAACATCACCAACACATTTCCTCTCAAGCGGTTTGAGCTAAGTATTTTTAATCTCAAATCTAGCTTCCTAGCAGAGCAGTGTACATAGATTTGCACAAAAAGAAAGAGATGCCTTTTCACATTTGACTAATGATAGTGCGTGCACACTGATTTACATTCGAACTCTGGCCTTTATGCTGATGTTGAAAGAACTGGAAACAAGTCTAACATAAAACCGCCTTCACTGATTTCTAGCCTGTGAGCCAGAGACGGCCGTACATGAACCAGAACAGAGATTTTCAGCTGCGGTCTGCAGACATAGAGATACTTGAAATACTACTGATCACGCTACAAGAAGTGATTATAGGGAGCAACACACACCGCTGCCAACCATACACAACATAATTTGATCACGCTTTTATATGAAATGTTTAAGTGGGGCCCCAGGATAGCAATCTAACATCTCCAATTAGAAAGATGCTGAAAAACCAACAGGAGGAAGACTTTGCTTGCTACAGCGCTAGTCAGTTACAGCCAGCATACCTTACTAAAATTAGCAAAGCTACCATAAACACAAAGAACAGGCGAACCAAATAAAACCACTAATAGCACCTGCCACCTCAGCTAATTAGAAGGCCCTAGAGTCCATCGGGTGTCTCGCTCTTCCTTTTAAACAAGAGCTAGCTTGCTTTCAGCTTCTGTAATAAGAGCCCAGGAACCCCTTCTGCAGATAGTTGGAGGAGGATCAAGGTGTTTTGTTTTGTTTTTTCTCCTTAAAACGAGGTAAACAAATCCAGTCCGGCTGTTTGAATCAAGCACTCGTCATCCATCCAGTCTGCCTCCGTTGCCCTTGTAACACACCTGTCCCTTCAGTCGTAGTTCAGAAGACGACGCTCGGGGAAAAGATTTTGCCGCCTCCTGCGGGGACCCCAAGCCCTGCTTGGGGCTAACCAACCGCAAAGGCCCCATCGCCCCGCAGCCAGGCCAGGCTGCCCCCTACCACACACGACGAATCCGCGGGTTTTAAAACCGCAGGGGGCCCCTAAAGCTGCCCCCGTGGCCCCGAGACGGCGCTCCGTGGAAGAAAACACGACACGGGGGGGGGGGGGGAGGTCGCTGGCCAGGAGGGGCGAGAGCCTGGCGGCCCGCCCGCTCCTGCCGAGGCGACGCTTCGTAGTGGCAAAACGGCCCCAGACCTCCCTCGCCGCCCACGCACGAGGCCTCCCCTTCACGACCCCGGCACCGGGCGCTGCGCGGACGCCGCCGCCGCCGCCGCGCCGGCCCTGCGGCTGCGAGCCAGGCGGCCCGGCCCGGCCCGGCCCGGCCCGCGGCAGAGGCCTCCCCGCGCCTCGGGGCCGGCGGCGACGCCGCGGGCAGGGAGGGAGGGAGCGCCCCCGGCCGCCGCCGCCGCCTCCCGCTCACCTTCCCCTCGCCGCTCCGGCTCCGGCTGCAGCCCCAAATACCTGCTCGGGCCTGGTTTTACTTCTCCGCCCGCCGCCCCCGCGGAGGCCGGGTGCCCCCGGGGCGGCCAGGCTAGGGCGGGTCCCCCAGGGGCGAAGCGGGCGGGCGGGCGGGCGGGCCACCGCGCTGCCGGCGGGATGAGCGGGCGGGGAGCGGGAGAGGAGAAGGCAGCGGGGGCTGAGGCGACGAAGAGGGCGGTGGCGGCGGGGCAGGGGGAACTCGGCGCTGCCCGGGCTGCGCAGCCGCCCGGACCGTTGTGCGGCGCGTACCGCGGCAGCGGCGCTTCCGGCGGGGAGGAGCGGGGCGCCGCCAGGGGGCGCGGGGCGGTGGGGGCTGTGGAGGGCAGGGGCGTCATTGGTGGGGGGGTGGTTGAGGGGCGTTGATGTGTGGTGGTGACAGTGGTGGTGCGGTGGTTGAGGTGGGTTGTTGCATGGTGGTGTGGTTGTTGAGGTGGGTTGTTGCATGGCATGGTTGAGGCGCATTGTTGCATGGCGGTGTGGTTGTTGAGGTGGGTTGTTGCATGGTGGGGTAGTGGTTGAGGTGCGTTGTTGCATGGTGGTGTGATTGTTGAGGTGCATTGTTGCACGGCGGTGTGGTTTTTGAGGGGGGTTGTTGCATGGTGGGGTGGTGGTTGAGGTGCGTTGTTGCATGGCAAGGTGGTGGTAGTGGCGATTGAGGTGGGTTGTTGCACAGCAGTGTGGTTCTTGAGGTGGGTTGTTGCATGGTGGGGTGGTTGTTGAGGTGCATTGTTGCATGGCAGCGTGATAGTAGTGGCGGTTGAGGTGGGTTGTTGCATGGTGTGGTGGTTGAGGCACATTGTTGCATGGTGGTGTGGTTGTTGAGGTGTGTTGTTGCATGGTGCTGTGGTGGTGGCATTTCTACACTCAAACCAAAGAAATGATTTCCCTGGGCTTGCCGTAGAGAAATCTGCCGACACCTTTCCACGCGGCTGCTCAGCCCTGAGGGCCTGTGACCTTTTCCAGCAGTGCTGAGGCGGGACAGCAGCCCACGCAGTTCGGGTGTCAGGGTACCAGTGCTGCATGTACAGCGTTTTTCCTGGAGTTATGTCTTCCTCCGATTCTCTCCTGCCAGTCGCCAGCGCTCATTTGCCCAGCGAGCCGCTGCTGAGCACTGACGTGATGTTTCCATGGAACTGCATAGTGACTGCAAGAGCCTTTCCCTCAGCACGGGCTGGTTAATTTGAAGCCTGTCGTGATGTTTACCAAACAGGACTGCTTTACCCTACATGTTACGCTGCATTTACCTACATTATATTTAACATGACATTTTATTATTTGACTGCGGGTGGATCTTACAATCCATCTGCAGCTGTGGTGTTCTGTGTTACTTTTAGTCTGTGGAATAATATTTTGCTGGTATAAAGCCCTGTCACCTCACCTTTATCCCTTAGTCCTGCTCATTTATAAGTGGAATCCCACGCAGGTTTATGTGGGATTATATATAGCTAATCTCACACCATTGTGAAAAATTTACATTTATTCCTGTTCTTTCTTAGCTTTCTCTTAACCAAGTATTAATCAATACAGTGATTTTCTTTCTTATGCCACAGAGAATAACTTGAGTCTTTCATTACTCTTTCTGCCCTTGCAGCTTCCACAATTTCTCGTAGTCATTAACACCATCCTGACTGGGTGATACCAGTATCGTATATTTTCTAAGCAGAAAAATTTTTAATCTGTATGGACTCTCTATATCCATGGAACAGTTAAATCACTTACATTCAGTGTAAACCTTCTTTAACAAATATTGCTGTTCCTCCAGGAGTGTGACATTTTACATTACTCCTAAATAAGTTGTTCCATATTGCAATGTCCCAATTTAGTACTCTGCCAGTCTTTATTAAAATGCTGTCTCCTGCAGTCCAACTGCAGATGCTGTAGAACAGAAATACAGGCTTTTGGCTTTGTATTTACACTGTACAGTCAGCAGCTGCAGCAGAAAACTGAAGCAGCAATATAATTTACCTGTCCCTCAGGCCCAAATATATCCCAAACAGAATTTGTGCAGGCAGACTGATTTATGAAGTCAGCTGTAATGCAGCTATGTTAGTCATCAGACTGGGAGAAGCATTTCAACATTTTTGACGGAGTATGTTAATACATTTAAAAATTTAATACATTTTAAAATGTATATCCTTGTGCAAGTGTATTTGCACATACACTTTAAGATATACACAGATATCTCTTTTCAGTCATATATGTGAGATGGTCAAGGAGGTGTTCAAATATGGGTTAGATGCAGACTGTATGTGGAGGGCACTGACAAATTTATACCAGCCTGATTCCCCAGTTTCGTAATTCAGATTATATTTTTTACTCAGCTTGATATGGGCAACAGGAAGTCAATGTGATACGCTGCTCCCAATCTCTAAAACAAACTGAATGGCTGATATCTGGGGGGCTTTACAGTATTTGGTCTTTTTTTTTTTTTTTTTGACGTGTGTTGCATAGTACATAAATACTTGCCCTTTAATTAATTCCATATATTGAAACTTTCATACTTTGCCTTAAATCTTCTTAGCCAGGGACCAGGGAAATTTAGAAAATTGTAGTAGTTATAACATGGAGTAATATGAAGTCCAGATTTTGCAAGGTTGTTATATCTGGAATTTTTTAAAACATTTTATTGGGGAGGGTTTTCTGTTGGGGTTGGAGGTATTTGATAAGGGAAAGAGAGAAATGTTATATAAGACTGCATGGTTTGAAATCCTATTCATGTCCAGGCATAGTAGTCAGCATCTTGATTTGCTTTAGTCTATCATTTCCTATGCATGTTGAGTCTCTGCTAGGAGAAAAATCTTTCTGCCCGTATACTGCCTTAACTAGAACTAGATAGAGTATTCAGGTAAACATTCCCATCTCTCAGAATGGATTTGAGTTGTTTCAGGACAGGATTCTTGTAGTTTTGTTCCAGGGGACTAACTTGCTTCAAAATAATCTCACCTATCCATCCTGCTTCCTTCTTCAGATATGTTAGAAATGATTTAGGGAGAAGCAGCATGGGAAGAGGAAAGAAGAATAGTTTGATCCAAAGAGTAGATTTAGTTTTCCAGTGACAATGGGCTAATGTTGTATATACTGTCTTAGATGCTACATAAGTTTTTAGGATGCTGAGGGGAAAGAGTGCAAGCGTTAAAAGTACAGGAAGAAAAATGAGGCACAACAATTACTTTCCTTGGTTTTTGAAGTTAACAGGTGCTTTTAATTATACAAAGGTCTCCCACTCCCACCAATAAAATCACATAGCTTGTAAAGAATACATTCTCCTTTGTAGCAAGTTTCAGTATTCTGAAAAATGTATTAGTAAGACAACACTGCCTACGTCCTCCTTTTCCAAACAGGCATTTACACTCAATCCACATGGGGATGGAGGTGTTGCATTTTTAGGCAAAACACCAGTGATTATAAGCCTCAGGCTGGGAGATCTGGGAGATTATAGCACATCTGTACTGCAAATAGGCTATGATGCAGGGATTCTCAGACTAGAGGCAACCTCCTCCACTAAATCAGTATTGTATGGTGCAATAGTGCATGGATGTACCAGCTGAGACTTGAAAGTACTCAACATGTGTTCGCATAGTGCTACTTTTAACTAAAGCTTTTTTTCTCTCTTTGAGAGTATAAAACTTAAATTCCTGCTTCCAATGGTAGTTACAATCTGAATCAGACGTTTCTATCACTCTGTGACTCCTGCTCTAGAGTTAGCCAGATTTACTCCATCCCCTCGTAAAATGGGAGTACGATCCCTCACTCCATTGTACAAAGGGGATAAAAATACTTCCATAGCAGACTTTTCTGTCAGAGCAAAGTCCTAGATGCAGAATGCTTACTTTCCAGATACTGAAGATGAGGCATTTGTGTAAGTCTAATATCTGGTTTAGTGGGATTATTTCTCTTTGTATACATCTCTCCAGAAAAATGATCTAAGCAATAGATGAATAGCTAAAGTGAGACAATTTCTCTCCTCACACTGTCTTGTGTGAGGTCTGATTGGTAAGGTGCTCACAGAGACTGCCTGCTACATTGGACTCTGGTGGGACAACACCAAATTTGAGATTCTTTTCAGAAACTAGACTGTGATCAGCTCAAAACATAAAACCACAGAACAAGACAACATTTTTGAGGTTCTCAGCTGTATGCAAATATTTGTTTTATGTGCAGGCCAAATACCAGCTACATGATTTTCTTCTGGAGAGTTTAGCATTTGCATTGCCATTATGCATAAGTTTTCCTGTTTAAGGACTCACTCTCCTTGACTTAAGAACATCCTCAAAGAGCCATATACAGGGGAGCCTGCAAGACATTACTTGTTTTCTTCTGTTGAATCTGCAGAAGCATGGAAGTTAAACTGGTTAAAAACCAATTATTAGCCATCATTGCTGTAGGACATTGTTTTTCACTATATATTTTAAAAGCAATGAAATAAACATAAGCATGCTAATCACTTTTCTGCTGTTTATCAAATCGGTCCAGTAAGGCCTTCCATATGCTGCCTGGGATTGTTTGGTGTTTATCTATTAGAGCCTGGACTGCAGTCTTTGTCTGAAAAGAGAAGAGAAAGTTGGCCTTTACATATTTGCTTATGCAAGAAAAAACAGCATAATCACTGACTTGCCAGAGTTTCAAAAGGTATTGGGAAATGCACGTGTAAGATCTCCTTTAAGAAAAAAAAAAAAAGTGTCATTTATTTTAGCTAGCTGTGCTAGCAACATTTTCCTTTAAAATGGAAAAAGAACATTGGTTGCAGTTTGGTAAGGTTCATATTGTAAAGACTTTTCAGTCCTGGGAGTTGGTATGTCAAATTAGCCTTTAATACATGCACACATTAAGTTTTTGCAGTCTTAAAGTTTTGCAGCCCTGGAGGTTTTCAAAAGCACTGGATAAAGCTTGACAAACCTGGTCCGATCTCATATCCGACCCTACCATGACCAAGAGGTTGCACCAGGGACCTCCAGATGTCCCTCCCAACATGAATTCTTCTATAATTTCATCATACTCAGCATATACATAATAAGAGAACTTATAACTACATTCTATTACTTTTCAGTCTTCATGCAAGTCAAATGTAAGTTTGTGAAGAAAATGAGTAAAATATTCTACATCTCCACTAGGGATAGCAATGATCTCTTTTTATTTTTTCCTAATATACTTAAATTTGAAATAAGGTAGCCAAATACTACAGTGATCTGTCCCCAAATGGGCGGTAAAACATCACTGGGAATATAAGCAAAGAGTAGCTAAACTTTTCCTGATAGATTCACTTCCTGACTCCTTTCCAAGGCAGGATCAGATAGAGATCAGCTAGTCTACCGTTCATCTCAAACCACATTTAAGTTTTTTTTTTTTTTTTTTAACTAATACTAGACACAGAAGACTTAACAGTACTTCCACTGAAGTGGATGGCCAAACTCCTGGCTTAATAAAGCAATTCAGTGGAAATTTTAAATTTCAGTTTAGCAAGTATACAAAATACTAATCCCCCCAAATCCAAGAATATGGGTAACCATAAGGACCATCTTAGTATTAATCTTGCATGCAGCCTCCTAAACTGGTAAGCACAAACTCTGCAGCTTGCTGGGACAGTTCTCTTGTAACTGACAAAACCTGTCTTTCTGGCTTCACTGTCATGAAGCCCAGAACAATGTGCAGCATATCCTTTAAAACAAACAAAGAAAAGACTTCTTACGTCTTTTCTGGGGCAGCAAGGTGATTTTCAGATCAGTGATTCCTAACCCATATTTTGATCTATCTATTCCTAGACCGAAGTAGAATTTTCTGAATAAAGCCATCTTTCATCTTCTATGAAAAATAAAAAAAGTGAGTTTTCTGTATAGATTAATATTTTGAAAAATGCCTAAACCATACTTCTATAAAAGTTGTTATGCACCTAACCACGACTGACTTCATCAAGCTGGAGGTACTCAAAATATTTTTGCATTTGGGATGTGAATGATTTTTTTTTTAAGTTTTCCTTTTGATAATGGGACTGAAGCTCTTTTGGAACTGTTCGATGTTTCTAGCGCCCTATGTTCTTTAGGGAAGATTCTCAAAATATATTTGTTATATATATATATGTTTATTTTCCTATCTACTTCAAATTGAACTTAAAACAGTTTATACTATTTCAGATATCAAATTTATCAAGGAGGGAAAAAACTAAGTTAGTGTTCCAAGAATACAGTTATCACACATTCTGAAAAGATAGGGGCATCCCAAACAACTGTTACTGTGCCAGTACATACTTGTCGATATCCACACATTATACAAGCATGGCGCTCAACTGTCCATTATATTAACAAGCTAGTAAAAGTGTACTTGTCTTTAATCAACCCTACAAAAAAACTAGTTTCAAGTGCACATATAAAACAAAGTGTGTAGTTCAATATTGCAAGGAAAACTAACTTACCTTTTCAACTAATTCCTCAGTAGTTATATTTGGATCATAAGGAATTGCCTCCCCAATATATGTGCGGAGTTTAACTGGAATTCCTCCATATGGCGGAGTGAACGGCAGTCGAGTACTTTCATATAACTGTCTAAAAAATCCTGTAACAGTTTAAGAGGGAAGAAGTGAGATCATAGTGACAGTAAACACAATCCAAAGCTGAAACTGATGGATTTGGAAAGACTCCTTAAAGTGCTCGTTTCATTTGACAGTCAAGAAGAAATCGTTAAGATTTAAATAACTGCCCACCAAAACAAAGGATGACAGAATTAATAGATTACTGAAATGAGACTGCATTAAAGAACCAAATCATAGAGCACACACTAGTTACACACTTGCTAGATAGTTCAATATTTGAGATACCTCTGACCCACAGCAGGCATGTTAAAGAATCCAGTGTAAGCAAAATTCTGAAAAGAAAAACCTTTTTGAGAGAAAAGTGAAGAAAGCATTCCAAATCCTTAAAATATATTTTAAAGTTCTTACTTCTTTCTTTAAACATCCTATATCCTTCCCGGACATTTTGAGTATACATCGGAATGATGGGCTACGGAATCAAGAAAAATAAAAAGGTGAAAATGTTATACCATGTTTGAATTTATGTTTTAGTGCCTGATAATGCAGTTGAGAAAATTACTTGAATATAGAGGATAATTACTGGTTGGTTAGATAGCAAACATGGAACTTTCTTATCACTGAAATGCTGACAGCTTAGTAAGTTGCCCTGCAATAGGAGTTTACTTTGAACTTAATACTTTGAACTTATCTTACAATTCTGCACTGGAAGTTCCAAAATTCTAATGGATTATTAACATTCATATTTCAGTTTGGGACAAATACACACACTAAACATTTTTCTTAGGCGTGGCTGGAAGGGGAGATAGCGTGCCATTTGCCAACAGCCAGTAGTTTGCTGATTGTTTTCCACATCTCAGGTGCCTCTACAGAGGCTCAAGTCTCTATTCTGCTTAACCAAGACTAGGAATCAGTAAGCTTCTTCACACTGGAATTAAATGCCTTCATCAGCAATTTGTTTTGAGTTTTCAGTCTTCCCATTCTGAAAGCCCATCTTGGACTTCAGAATTCTTACCTAAAGACAGCATCAGTGAAACTGGTATGTTTCCACAAAAATTCTAGTTCATCTCCCGAATGTAAAAAAAGAATCAAGTAAAATATACTGAATTGCAATGAAGCATTATTTCTGCCATGATGAACAATGGTAATTAGATGTCCTCTGTGCAACAATCAGAAAGAATTTAAATGAGCAATTCAAATTTTGCAGATTTGTTAAGAATCATCACATTTGGCATGGAGCTGTCAAATGTAGATTTTCACACTGATATAGGTGACGCATATAAGCCTGCGAAGTTTCTACACCTCACATAATTGATATTCTGCTGATGGCAGATATTATTTAGAACAGAGAGAACAAATATTAATGCTGTGTTTTCACCAGTAAGTCTGCTGTTCATTCATTCACACATATATGAAATATATTTGTGTGTTTATTTTGGGGGAAGACATTGAGCAGAGCTAATCAAAACATCAAAATTATTTATTTTTTAAATGTAAAGGTTAATTTTGAAGAAAAGATACACCACTTGATAAACGCCTTTCATGGGGAGGTCCCAAGGACGTGATCACTGAAACACTAGGAAATTATTTCAACCTTCACAAAGAAACTTAAGCATTGCAAATACTATCCTCTATTACACTGTCTTTAGAAAGCTAACATCTGGTTGTTTTTAAAAGTAACTAAAACTTAAAACCAGTAACGTCCCAAGGGAAGGCTTTTTTTAAGAGAGCATTTTGATAGTTTCCATTGCTTTTAATTTTTTTTCCCCATTTGCAATATTTTATCTAAAAAGATTCAATATTGTGCCACAATATTCGAAGACTTGGGGAAATAATACCGCTCTCACACAATTAACTGCCACCTGCTCTCTTTTGGCCTTCTAGGGCCAAACACAGGGACTGGAGCTGAGAGTCAGGCATAAGCCCCATTTCCTTCCGTAAATTGGGTGTCCGACTCGAATAGAACAGCAAGCAGACGCATCTTTGTCCATCTATATCACAAATGGATGATAAGCATCTTCAGCTGCTCCTTCATCCCCTCATCTTTTACTGCAAAAAGAAACAAAGCAGAACTCTTCTTTTACAGCACACTTAACACTGCATCTTTATCTATAGTAGAACAAACAGCATTTGCCCACTATGCAAAATACATGTCATCATACCGCTAAGTCCCTCCTCATCCTCAAAATGTTCAAATCTACAGCTCCCATGTCCTTATGGCATGTATTGCCTGCTACAGCATAGTGAAAAAGTTCATTCTGGGGTGCGAGAGAAGGGAAGAGATTAAATGAGCACATACATGCAACCAGATCTGCTGTCCTGTTAGAAAAATTAGCTGGGAGGCGCAAGTACCAGGTTCCAGTTTCTGCTCTCAGAACTGCTCTTGTAACTTTTCCCAGTAACTTCTTACAGGATGAGCAGTGTAGCAGTTACAGCATGGAAGGCCACATGGAGAATGGAGTATGTATTCGCCTATGCAAATGAACTGCTGTTGCTAGTGGAGCTAACCCTGATATCACTATACTGGGATGCAGAATGGCACACAAGACAAGCAACTAATTATCTGTGGGCAGACAGATGCTTAAATCCTTGTGTCTGACTCAAGGACAGTTCCAATAATGCAAGTGCGATCGGAATCACTTTTTTCATCTCTGGTGTTTTAAGAGGTAACCACATAAATCTCTCACAGCAAAACAAAAACTAACAGGGGGAACTTTCTTTTTTCTGAAAATATCATTGCTACCATGATCATGCTGACAGAAAAATACAGAACTTCAGTCTAATAGCTGTTTCAGCAAGGTATCTGGGACAGGCAGAGAGAGAAGAGCTATCGGCTATTCAGTAACCTCTTGGCTGTTGGAGCCTGCCAAATTCAGTGGAGCCTGTAAGGTAGTTACAGTGATGCCCACCATAGTGAAATCCAGACAGACTTCCTGATCAGAAGAGAACAGACACCTGAATGAGTGTATTCAGTCAAAGGGGAGTGATACGAGAGCAAGACACACTGTAAAGGTGAGCTCAGGCTAGTAGGTGTCAAAGAAGATAGTCCCCTCTGCGCCCTCCAAGTAATAGTCCTACATAGTGTCTGTTTTACCAGACAGGCTAATACAAACCACCACAAGAACCTTTCACACTTCACAGATTTTATTTTTGATGAATATCCAATTCATTAAACCAAAAAACACCTTTCAAAAGAAGGTGCTAGGAATTTTAAGGACTACTATTCAGCTGTTTCCACACGCTTTTAAATTATGTAAGATTGTAAGGATCAGGATTTCTAGCAAGAATTTTCTGATTTTTTTTTTAATCAAGGGTGGCACCCTATGTTGAGGGCATTTCGATTTTTTAAATTCGATTTTTATTTTTAAAAAAAACACATAACTGTAGAATTATACCATAAGGTTCCAAGCGAAGTGAAAACATCTGGCAAAAAATTGTTCCAACGTTTGAGGTAGCTTACTAGACAAACAGGAAAATGAAGTTACTAAAAATCACTCAAGCTGCATGCAAAGTAGCCAAGTATACTATTATATACCAATACAGAAAAGGAAAGATTATAAGGCAATTCCAAATGCACATCCAAATTTGACTGGGTTTATTCTATTCAGAGTCTCCTATTTTCCTAGTAGTGGTGGTGTACAAGCCCTCGCACTGTATCAAGTATTGTGACTAACAGCCCTCACTTTTGAGAAAAAGGAAGGGAGAGGGAACAGAAGTACAAAATTCCCAATGGTTACAAGACCAGACAGCAAGACAGACAAAGAGCTGGGAATAGGTCTTCCAGGCTAAAAATACTTTATCCACTTGATAATCCCCTAAATTTATTCTACTGTTTTGTTATCTCCCTACAAGATTTCAAAGGCAGACAGTTATGAAGAAATATTAACCTGAAGCATATATTTTGCAATCCTGGGCACTATGCAGTAGGAGCTTTGGAGAAAGGGACCAAAGCAAAGTTTAGCAAGCAACAAGTGAGAGGAAATAAGAAAGAGAAATAGCTACATAAAAAACTGAAAGGGGTAGTGAGAAATTTCATGTGAAGAACTCAACTCGCAGGACAGATACTCTTACATAGCCTGAAAAGGGTTATATTAACTTGGAAGGCCAAAGAAGAGCGCCGCAGTGGATTAGATATTCACGAGAATAAAAATCCTAATTTTGCAATTCTTGGGAAAGCAGCAGCAAAACACTCATGGCAGAAGAGATAAAGCCTGCATGCATGTTAGTAATGTTCCACACAAAGAGTGCTAGGTGTGCTAAGCCTAATCCAAGACAAAGTTGTGCCCTAGTTATGACGATGAAGATGGGAAGTGGCAATTAAGATAGGGAGTTACAGAGTTACTGTTTCAGATCTATACCATCCAAAATAAAATTATTTCCCAGAGACTGCATCAGAGAAACAATCTCATGTGTGGAATTATATGGAGGGAGTCAGACGCAGTGGTAAAAGTTTGTATTTGTAGATAATCATCCACATGGAAAACGTAACTGAAATTGTGGCCATGTGTTCATTAGCAAAAAGTGCAAACCAATAGAGGCATATCTGTAGAGGAAAACAGACGATGCTGAGGATCTAACATCAACACTGGACACATTTCAGCGTTCTGTTTGTACTTAGAACTAACTGTAGTCTGGTACCATCAACTGAATGCCCACTTGCAGCTTGAGAGTATTATGTTGCACACCTGGAGTGCTTCTGCTGTAGTTTTGGCCAAGAGGACTGCAGTTCATGTACGCTGAAACCATACTATGATGTTCCTGAAAGCATTGTAAGTGGAGGAGATGGGAAAACTGCTCCAAGAAAGCATTCCTGATCCAAACCGAAACACTGATTTAGACACACCTTGCGCTAGTTGATGGACTCTTTCACAAACATGAAGAAGAGCAAGGGTAAGGACAAAATCCTGGACTTTCATAGAACAGAGTGGGAAGAAAGAAAAATAAGGACAATGCATTAAAAATCCATAAGGAAATGACTAACGTGTAGAAGGAAAAATAAGAGAAACATATTTTAGTAGTCTAGTAAGATGAGAAAAAAGAATCAAATATTACAGTAATATTGAGAAGGACCACAACATAAGTTTGTGAAATGTGGTCAAGACAAGAAATTAGATGCCTGCCTGAGAGTAATATTTTTTCATCTGACGACAGCAGGAACCAGGCAGACTCATCCAAGATGGAACCATAGAGAGGGAAGCTTTGCAACAGTCAAGAAAAAGCTATATACTTCCATAAAACCTTTGCTGCCTGTAGATTGCTATACTTGAGGAAGATAGGAGAAGAGGAAAAGAAATCTTTACTCTCAAACCTTTTTCTTCTGTCTAGAAGATTTCCCAGCAAACTCTCTTAAACTGCATTTTATACTGAAACATACATGCAACAAGCATAAACTGGGATGGTAACATATATTACTCACCACTTTTGCATCTATAGCCACCTGAGCAAAGCCTTTTCGGTTTCCCCACATCAGTTGATAACTTTCATCACTGAAGAGTGCTTCTCTAACGCCACCAGGTGAGACAGACACCAAGTGTCCATTCTTCAGTGCGCTAAGACATTCCTCCCTTGTACCTGGCATAATACCAGTCACTCTCAATAATAATTTAAGTCCTATAATAAATAAATAGCAAATACATATTATTGTAACACTTAAATCATAAATATTGTTTCCATGTAACAACAAGATTACAGCTTAAGGAAAATCTCATGGCTATATATTTGAAGTAAGGCAAATTTGTATGGAGTCAATAAACCACCTACAGAGTAAATATTGGCAAAGTGGCAAATGTGGGACAATATTTTTGCCCAAACATTATCAGGATGAACCAGTTTAGCAAGAGCATCTCCATAAGCCAATGTCTATGTATGCTATTTGCCATAATTATCAAAACACCAGCCATGCAATAGAAACTAGTGCCTCAAAGCTGGAAATCTGGAAATTAACATCTATTCATCCCGCCTTTCTTTTAAATGTTTTTAATACAAAACAAATACAAAATTTAAGTACAATAAATATTACTATAAAAATAAGTGCCTGTAAAGCATGTATTTTTAGCATTCTTTTAAAATGTCACATTTAACATTTTATGCTGAGTTTTACGCAGTTAAATTGCAAACTACTTGAGATCGTCAAACTGGGCAGTTCTATGACTCTTAAGGTGCAAGAATGGCAGAATTTAACAGGACAATTTCAAAAACAGCGATGAATCTTGTCACTGCATCTTACTTAATCCTATTCAGTGTGTCTTATTTGATAGATTTTTTTTAATCAAAGATAGATTTTGACTTTATTTAATCCTTTTGTGAACTCATCTATATTTTTTGTCCTGTCACTATGAATGTCATAGCCTTATTAGGTGAAAACGTACTTCCTTTGCTTGGCTTTAATATTTTTGCCTGTTAAGAACTACAATACATCACATGAAATTACTACAAGACAGACTTATCACTTCTTATTCACCTCTTGCATTAACTCAGAATTTTATATCCCTCAATCATGCAAGACTTCTGTCCTATATTTCCTCCTCAGGGGAAGTCATTCCATGCCTCTGATCATCCTTGTTTTTTGTTTTTTTTTTGTTATCTTTTCTACTTTGCAGCCTCTTTTGAGATGAGAAAAGTTCTGGCTGCTTCTTCCTTATGCTTTGTTTTTCTAAAAATAAATGAAGCTTGCTCTTCTACATTTTCTCCCTTTTATAAAGCAATTATTTATTTATTTCTCAGTCTATAATATGTTGAATCTGAGTATGTTGTGGTAATCCGTATTACAGAGCTGCTCTTCAACAGTAAAATCTTGAAACAAGTTTTTGCGCCCTGCTCAGGGCTAAATCTGTAACTGCTTCTCTTTTAGTGGATTTTTTGACTAGTTGTTCAAAGAAGACTCATTTGCTTTGTTCAAAAATTTAGATTTGATGTCATGCCCCGCTGCAGTATCTAGTCAGTCTAAAAAGCAGTTAAGTAATTAATGTCTCTCCATTTACCAGGCTTTTCTGCTCTCATAATCCACTGCTGACCAGCCAGCATGAGGTCAGTAACATAGTCCTATCCTACACTTTCCGTTTAGTCACGAAATTTCATCCCAAAGGAATTATATAATGTCTGTTTGTTGTTTTTGGAGGAGCTGCCAGCGTCTTTATGAGCTTTCACTTCAAAGAAAGGATATTCTACCTCATTGACTCTTCTGCATTTACCAGCCTACCCCCTATCTTTTTGCTTAAAAGCTCTCTTCAGACTGTAATAGTTATTAATTTCACCAAAACCAGCAATAGGCAGAATGAATTCAGAACGCTTAAATACAAGAGAACATGTTCTTACCTGGTAAACGAAAGACAAAATGGTCAGCTACTGACAGACAAAGTCTTTTCTTCCAGAGAAAGAGCCTTGATAAAAAGTAAAGGTAGTCTATAGGAATAGCTCCGTGGTAATATACAAGAATGCCTGGTCCTTCTGGTAGGTTTTCCACACCATGAAGCTCATAACCTGTATGGGATGGAAAGTAATACAATGACAATGTTTGTTTTAAATTATCTGGGAATTAAAGCCTTTACTGAATGCCTTTCAGAGAGAGCTGTAAGAGCCTAAGGAGTAGCTTTTAAAAGAATTAAGTTCTAGAGGCACCCTTTGGTCAATAGCAAAGAAAAGGCCCCTCAAACACCACAGAATGTCCTACCTAGTAGGGTAATCTGTGTTCCGGTTAAATCTCTAGATCAGATTTGAACCTGACACTTTCACCAAGTGAGTAGACTAAGTTAATTATTGCCTATTGTAACTTTTCCTGGTCCAAAATGTAATTTAAAAAAAAATCAGTACACTAGTATGAAACAGCTTCATCACGAGAATGAGAGAAAAATAACCTAACTGGATGCCTTCCTAAAATAGGCAGTATTAATCTCCAATCTGTGCCAGACAGAATGAAAGTTGGGAATGAGTGGCCTTCTATGTAAGTGTTCAAATTAGGAAGAGTTGGGCTGGGGACCCTGCCATTCAGATTTTACAGAAGAAAAAAGTTGCCCTAGTTTATGTGTTTAAGTCCAAAGCAGAATCCATTACAATCCCAAAGGCAGATTTGCTCCACATGGCAGTTATGTGCATTTCATTTCACAAAGGAAAAAATTTCCTGACAGGCGCAGACTTCTATAAATCCCTTTCCTGGCTCTTCCTACGTTTGAGCTAAACTGTAGGCATAGGCATAGTAGGCTAACGTATACAAAGGCTTGGGAAAGCCACAGCTCTTACCAACTAAGCACTCGATTTCACCTTGCCTGCCTTCATCTCCAACCCTGCTACAACTCCTGCCATGAGCTGTTTAGTGAGATGGCCAGAGAGGGAGCAGGCAGAGTCTGAGGAAGAGCCGGAGAAGGTTTTATACTGCAGGAGGTTCAAAGATTAAGGGAAAAAGCTCTGAGGAAGGGTAACAACACAGAGAATAACATTTTATTCTTCATCATTAGGGCAGCAAAATTAAGTCCTGCTTATAGATTTAAAACTACACCTGTGGGAAGAATGAGTACATAGCTTGGGGCTAAGGATTTTCCTAGGCAGCAGGGTGTGCTGAGGTGCCTGAAGGTTGCGTATAATGACACTGAATAATCAGATTACTTTTAAATTCTGCTATAGTATAAATTTAAATGTGCTAATTATTTTCTTTTCCATACAGCCCTTGAAGTTATTTTAAGCTGTCATAACAGAGTAGTTTTCTCCAACTAAAAATACACTAATTACTTGTCCAGTTAGTTGTTTTGTTTTGATTGTTCATTTAAGTGGGTTATGAACAGCTACTAAAACACAAAAAGAAATCATAATCCTGCCCTGCAAGTAAGTGACTAGAACTAACACGAACACTACAGTCTACTCTGATACCATAAACAGAGAAGGGCATCTGTCTACTCACAGAAATGTACCCTATATAGTCTCATTTCTCCCTTTCATTCTGTCTGTTCTAAACTGCAGTCAGTCTTTGGGGCAGAAAATCCGCAATCTATGCCACAGGAAGTACAACATATATCATTTACTCGCACTCATTTGGAAGAAATCTAAAATTAAAACTTAGGTATATTTACTGTCCACTGCAATTCAAACCTTCAAACCGTCATGCCATACTTACCATGCCATATTCTTGCATATATATCCCAGAAGCTTGCAACAGCTTTTCTTGCATTATCCCAAACATCACTCAAGGGATCTGCTTTTACCTCACTGTTCCTCTGATATATTAAAAGCAAAATATTAGTAAGGTAAATGAAAAAGAGGATTGTTAAAGGAACTATAAAAAAAACTAGTATTGCACTCATCATCAGTGAGAAGATGACCATATGAAAAAAATATTTCTCCAGGTACTCCACACCAGTCCATTCTTCCAGCATGTAAGCAAGGCAGCTCACGTAGGCCATAGGTATCTGTCCTGAAGCACAGGATTCTGTTCTACCTATCATGTCCTGCAGGAAAGAGAACAAAAACAGAGCTAATTTCTATGATTCTGGAAGCTACTTGTTTTAGAAAAGACCTTCACTGTAAATATACCTAGCGGTTATTTTGCTGTAGCATTTTACCCCTCTCTGTCATGCTAAGATAGCCACTGGCGATTGCTATCCACTATTGCCTATGAAGGCCGATTAGATTACCATAAATATTTATGGATCTGTTCTACACAGCAAGACAATAGGTACTCAGAGAACAAGCAGTAGAGTCCAAAAGTACCACAGGGAACAACGAAAGTAGGCTACACAGCTTGGAACATGTTTCTTCCCAGCAGACCAGAAAGGCAATTGAACATTGGGGATTTGAATACATTTTAGGTTAGGCTTTGTGAGGATTCTAGAGGAAAACTAAAAATTCATGCTAAATGGGACACATTCACTATCAAAACTACGTAACAGTAAGAGTTTTCTGTTTAGGTTTGCCTTCCTTGTTAGGAACTCAGAAGAACGTTAAGCAATAAATATCTTCAGCAGTCAGCCAGAAACACCGATACCAAAGCTCTTGGCTCTGCTGATCCTCTTCAGAGAGTCCAAACTAGGTTTCTCGTTCCCCTCAATTTGGTAGCTAGCAGGAAGTGAGGGAAATGAACAAAAGAGTGAGCAACTGAACTAGATGATGAGCCAAATGGCAAAAATCTGAATAGCTGCTGCTCCATCCAGAGGGCTAGAGGTGGTTGGGATAGCATTTGCTACTGCCGGCAGCCTCCTGAAGGGAAGCTCTACACCCCCACTGACTCAGCCACACACTCGCAAACACACACCCTTCCTTCAGACTTTCCAGGCCAATTAGGCTCCATGGGCCTAGAGATATTTTTGCCACCTATGCAGCTACTTTGTCTGTTCTCAGTACCTGACTCTATCCGCTTTACAGCAAGTAATAGTGTCTCTATAATGCAGTGGAAATCCAGTATCTCTTGCTTATTTTAGGATTCTTAAGCACATTAACCAGAGATTTAAACACTACAATCATATACGTTAATCCATAACTAAATGCAGCTTTTACTTGGCTCACTCAGGTCAATGCTTGCTCAACAAGTACATTTTTCTGATCCAACACCAGAACAAGTACGGACAACAAACAAATCACAACTGCCACAGTGCCAAGAATTTGAAGTACAGCAAGTCCAAACAGACTTTATGAGTATATTTGACATACATATACAAGCAAATCTATTATTCACTAACAACTCTAATTCCTGTCTTTTTATTTTTCTTTAGTAAGCCCTGTATAGAATATCAGAGGTGAACTGGTATAAAGGTCCACTCAGGTACCACAGAACACTGTCTCGGCTTTCAAAGGCACAGAATGGCTGTGCAGACAGGATGGCTTCCAGTCCAAAGAAACCAAATGCAATAGCTGGAAGGATATTAAACTAGGAGTGCAAAGGAAGCAATGGTTGTATAAAATCAGGGTCAGCAGGCAACAAACAAATGAAACCAATGCAGCGAAGACATCATGAGAATGAATACATAATTGTTTGCATACTGATTACAGGTGCTGGACTAAGATATAAGAGGATGTAGAAATTCTCACTGAAAAGAGACTCTATCATGAATGAAACAAAAGGAATAGTCTGTATTAGTTGGATATTAAAATCTCTGCTTACAAGATGTTTAAGAAGGATGAAGTTGATGGTGTGGCACTACTCTCTATTAAAGAAGTGATTAATTGTTTAAAGTTACTGAGAACAGTAAGAATTACAAATCCTGAACGCTTGTGAAGCTTGCTTCTGCTGACAGAACCTAGGAGAAGGCAATGCTAAGGGCTTGCCTCAGGCTACTGAATCAGAAAAACAGCATTCGTGCTTAAGAGTAACTCGTTCATCCTGCAACGTAAGGAGAAGGAAAGGAGTGGATTTTGCATCGTTATGGAGGCTTGGAACACATAGTACACCCCGTAGCAAAACTCAGAATTTCTAACAATTTCAGATAAGATTTCCACACGCATAATAAATGTACCCATAATAAGGTAAATATTTCAAACCCCTATGTGAAGGGGGGATTAATGACAATGTATTGATCACTGACTGGAAGCTGGTAATCAAGGCATCCTATAATCTACCAACATGTTCAGATATCTTATATTTAACATTCTTTAAAAAGCCAGGTGAAATTCCCTCTAGCCTCCTGACGCTCATTTTTAATAACTCTTGAAAGACTGGGGAAAGTCCCAAAGACTGGCAGAGATGTAGCCAAAGTCCCCAAATGCAGGTAACAGGCTGCACGTCTCAGCGCACAGATAAATCACCAGCAAGATAACTGAAAAGCTGGTATGGGATCAATGTAACTGACGCTACTCATCATAATTTTGGGGGAAACTGATCTTGTAAATGAACGCACCTCCACTCTTTGAGGAAATTATAGAGGTTTAATAGCTTGTGCAAATGCCACATCCCTATAATTTTAATAAAGGCTTTAAGCTACATGCCAGCTGCTACTCAAAGGTGGAACAAACCCTTCCACCAGCCCCTGACCACACGTTCTCACTGCATCTCAGTGCTGCCATAGCCAGACCTGGTACCAGCAGGACCAGCTAGCTCCCTGCTAACTGGATGACTACATAAATGCTGACATAACCAAAGCCACTTTTGGGAACAGCCCAAACTTAAATTGGCCTACAGTGATTATGAAAGTACATTATTTTTTAATAAAAATATTATGAGGTATTAGTCAAGCTCTTTATAATGGAGAACATATGAAATGAATAATGTCATCAACTGGTATGACAAAAACTAATCATCAGTGGGGGAATTCCCATCAAATGGGAATTGATTCTAAGTCCTACATTATTAAATATCTTCAGAACTTTCTCCTAACATCAGTGGGATGTTACACTAATTCCTCTTCCTCCTTCTCAATTTTTCCACAGCATAAAACTGTCTTTTGGATGGAAAATGCTACATTTAACCTTGTTTGCTCACTAACCACAGGATAAAAGAACATCAGTTACTTATTCATTTCCGATTTTGAGTGTAGACCCCCCCTCCAAAAAAAGCTCTAGAAGAAAGAAATTCAGTGACTTAATTGTACAAAAGTATCCTTTAAAACCTACAAAAGGGATATTAACAGTACTGATTTGACTAAGGACGTGTGCAAACAGTTCAGTACACATGGAGTGAGTTAACTCTGCATCAGCTAACTAAGTGGGTGGGTGGGATGCAAGCTAACTCTACATCATTCCAATTAAATCCAAGCCAGAACGGAAAGAATAAATGATTGACGGAATGATAAAAAGTTAGGATGAGCATGGATCTTACTGGCAGTTAGGATGCTCAGCTCGGTTAGAGTTGCCCAATACTTCTGTTGAATACTACCTACAACATTTCAAAAAAAAGGATGAACCCTGATCAGCTTTTGGACTGTATGATTTGAGCCCGAGGTGGTAAATGTATCTCTCTGCAACTGTCAGCATAACATCAAAGGACTAGTACAGGATAGGACGTCTCTCTCTGACATGGTTTACTGCCTAGCTCTCCCCAGCATCTTGCTGAGACCACAAACATAATTTTGTGGCACGCTTTTTACCAAACACTGTACAGAGAATTTATTACATAACTATTTGAGTGCCTATTGTAAAGCTCTTACTAAAGATCTGCTTGATTATGCATTGAATGGAAATATAAGAGTATTAACTGCAACATATCTGCTCGTAACTGTTCTGTTTTGCCCCAAGTCTTGGAATTTTAAGGAGATATTTCTCTCCTATCAAATATGAGTCAAAAACATCTCCCATATTCTTCAACAGTGAACATCCTAGAAAAGATTAACAGATGGGTATAGTGTTTTGTGAACAAATATTTTTTCAACTGTCTATATTTTTCTTATCTCATCTAACAATGGACTTGAAGTCTTACTATTCTGAATGATTTCATTTTCTTCTAGGGAACAACATCTATGTTGACATCCAAGATGTTTGTTTTGGCTTCGCCTATAAAGTATATCAAATTCCAGAGTAATAGCAGTAGCTACACTGTAAAATTACAGGTGATGTCACAGAGAGAACTAATTTCTTCCTATGTAAAGGCGAGCTCCCCTTCCAACAAAAGACTCTTCCATTACAATCATTCAGATCCTGAGATCTTGCTGCACTTGTTAATAAGGATAATCTCATCAGTTGCTATTATAATCCCAGGAAACGGAAGAGCAACAACAAAACCATCACAAGACACCCATGGCAACAAAACTGAAACCTTGCAGTCAGCTTTCAGCTTTGACTGAAGTGTAGGTAGCATTAGTCTTGCTGATCAGCTGTTTGTTCCTGGCAAAAAGTTTAGCAGAGCATAGAAGGAACAGTAGTATTAAGTAGATGAAGACTTTCCTATATAGAATTCTGTGATATCTGCTTTCTTGTGGCATGCTCTTACTTTCTCTTCTGTCAGCCTCAAGTGCTCTGTTTCATAAGGGAAATAAGATGGCAGCTGCAACTCCACATATTACCTGTCTTCTAAGCGGGACTCGGACAAGGACTTATTCAAGCCTTCCTACCAGTTTTGCAAGAGGAAAACACAAAAATATAGCAAAAGAATGTCTACCAAATAGCAAGATTTTGGTGATATGATTCAGATTTTTCCCCTCTCTTAAGTAATAGCAACTCTTTTGCTGATGTCTAAATGGCCAAGGAGCTACAATATTTAAGCACAAGAAGACAACTTCATATTCAGTCCACACCCACTACAAGTTATGATGTTTATAATTCCAAAATATTATGACTGCAAAGACCTTTCATATCTACACTGGCAGACTGGAGCCTAAGCAATGCCTGACTAGCTAACAGAAAAATGCGCTTTCATACATGTGTGACTTGGGGTAGGTCAGCACAATTTTGTGTGCACACAGTGCACACCTCGTTAAAAATGTTATGTTTCCTTTATATATACACATATATCACATGACATTTTAGAATTACATCATCATAGAATGGTTGAGGTTGGAAGGGACCTCTGGAGATCATCTAGTCCAACCCCGCTGCTCAAACAGGATCACCTACAGCACATTGCCCTGGACCACGTCCAGACAGCTTTTTTATATCTCCTCCTTTATTATCTATATATTACTAACAATGTAAATGAAATTCCAGTTTTGTGTTTTCCAGAATATTTTATAGCACTTCCACAAAATATGACTCTTCTGCTGTCCTCGTATAGCCACTTCATAGTTCTTGCCTACGTATATCCACAGATGCTTCTATGTTTCCACAGCTTTTCCTACCTACATGTATTATCATCCACCCCAAAACTGAAAGGCATATCCCCCTGAAGTAAAAAGTATTGCTCTGCAAGCAGTCCTGTAAAGTGCACAGTCCTGCTACTTTCAGTGCATATTCTATCTTTCCCACACACCAAGGCTATCTAATCTAGACTGTTTTTTTCCCAATTATGCTCTTACTTCCTCAGCAAGTATGATTATTACTAAATTTTCATTCAAGTTTGATTCAACACACGCAAATTAAGAACTATCACTGGTCAGGTAGCAATGCTGAGGTTTAGTTTCCAGAAATTTGATAGATATGAGCTGGAAGATTGCATATGAACAGTAGGATCTGTATCCTATCGCTATTTGGTCATGCCTATAATATGCTGAGGCACAAGTAGAACATAGTAAGTGCCACACAGCTGCATTTCCTCCTTTTGTTCACCTAGAAACGTTATTGGTGAGAAAACTCGCGATTTTTCCTTAATTTCTGCTTTTTGGGATCGCTGACAAGGGATCATCGCGCACGCCCAGCCCGCGCACAGGTACTGCAGTTTCAACGCATCCGACTCCTTGCAGTAAAAATAAGCTGTTTCGTCCATACAGAGCGGAGGGCAGCTCTCGAAACGCCTGCCATCGAGCTTCTCACTCCACCCACGGGGATGCTCCGGCTCTCGCCCACAAAAGGGAAGAAGCAAATCTTCCTCGTCTGAGCTCCCGCGGGGGCAAGCAGGCGCCTTGCCTTTCCTCCCGCCCCCCCCGCCCCCCGCGCTACCGGAGGACCAAAGCGTGGCAAAACCTGCGCGCTCGGCAGCGGAGGCTGCTCGCTCCCCTCGGTGCGCCGAGCCCCGGCCCCAGCCCCAGCTCCCCCGCTTCACGGCCACAACAGCCCCCTCTCCCGCCACGGGGCGGGACGGGGGAAGGCGCTCACAGGTTCCCGCAGCCTCTCTCACCTGCGCGCAACGGTGGCAGCAGTAAAAAAGTACCGCGCTGTTCGGGCCCGGTGCCGGGATAAGAGCGCCGCCGCCCCCGCGTGAAGGTCCGAGGAGGCGGGGCAGGCCTTGGGCAGCCCAAGTGGGTTCCGCGCCCACATCTCCATTTTTAATTCAGAGATAAAGATCCCGGGACGGGCCCTGGTAGCCCCGCCCGGCGCCGCTAGATGAAGGCGCCGCTTCCCGCTGCCAGGGACCGGCAGGCAAGGCGCAGGGGGAGGGCGCGGAGCCCCCAACAGCGTCGCTCCCCGCCCCCTCCTTAGTGCGCTCTGCCCTCTCCTCACTCCCGCCGTCGTCTCTTCAGTCCCCCCCATCGCCTCAGTCCGCCTCTGCCCTCTCCTCAGCCCCCTCCTCAGTCCCCCCGCCCCCTCCTCATTCCCCTTCTGCCCTCCCCTCCCTCGGTACCCCCGTCGCCTCCTCAGTCCCTCACCCCGCCCTCTCCTCAGCCCCTCTGCCCTCTCCTCAGTCCCCCCGTCATCTCCTGTAGTCCTCCCGTCGTCTCCTCAGCCCCTCTGCGCTCTCCTCTTTCCCCTTCTGCCCTCACCTCGGTACCCCCGTCGTCTCCTCAGTCCCCCCCCCCGTCGTCTCCTCAGCCCCTCTGTCCCCTCCTCAGCCCCTCTACCCTCTCCTCATTCCCCTTCTGCCCTCACCTCGGTACCCCCGCCGTCTCCTCAGTCCCCCCCCCCGCCGTCTCCTCAGTCCCCCCCCCCGCCGTCTCCTCAGTCCCCCCCCCTCCGTCTCCTCAGTCCCCCCCCTCCGTCTCCTCAGTCCCCCCCCCCGCCGTCTCCTCAGTCCCCCCCCCCCCGCCGTCTCCTCAGCCCCTCTGCCCTCTCCTCATTCCCCTTCTGCCCTCACCTCGGTACCCCCGCCGTCTCCTCAGCCCCTCTACCCTCTCCTCATTCCCCTTCTGCCCTCACCTCAGTACCCCCGCCGTCTCCTCAGTCCCCCCCCCGCCGTCTCCTCAGCCCCTCTGCCCTCTCCTCATTCCCCTTCTGCCCTCACCTCGGTACCCCCGCCGTCTCCTCAGTCCCCCCCCCCGCCGTCTCCTCAGTCCCCCCCCCCGCCGTCTCCTCAGTCCCCCCCCCCGCCGTCTCCTCAGTCCCCCCCCCCGCCGTCTCCTCAGTCCCCCCCCGCCGTCTCCTCAGTCCCCCCCCCGCCGTCTCCTCAGTCCCCCCCCCCGCCGTCTCCTCAGCCCCTCTGCCCTCTCCTCATTCCCCTTCTGCCCTCACCTCGGTACCCCTGTCGTCTCCTCAGTCCCTCCGTCGTCTCCTCAGTTCCCCTCTGCTTTCTCCTCAGTCCCCCGCATCGCCTCAGCCCCCTGCCATCTCCTCAGTACCCCTTTGCCGTCTCCCCGGACCCCTTCTGCCCTCTCCCCTGCGCCCTGCCCCGCCCCCCTCCCCCCCAGGTGACCGGTTAACGGCCGCTGCCCCGCTAACGGCCGCTGCCCCGCGCTCGCAGGTCTCGCCGTGCCCAGCGGCGGGGCGCTGCCGGCGGGCAGCGGGAAGCCTCCCACCCGCTGGGTAAAACTCGCTGTAGCTGCTGGGTGTTCAAGAGGGAGTTTCCTAAGAAGGAGCCTGCAAGGAGGTTGTGGCGCGGGAACAGCAGGCTTGAGGGCACACGGCCCGTTTCGCTGTAGCTGAAGACGGAGGGGAAGTCTATGGCTTAGCCTGGAGTGATGAGGCAGGGCTGCCTACGCGACCTCTAGGAAATCACGGGCGGCTCAGCAGCTATGTGCTACAGGTAGATGGGGTTTAAAACGGCTGCAGGGGACAGGGTTCAGTATTTGTACGATTACCCTGAGGACTGCGCCACTGGTCGTAAGCAATGAGTATCCGCTCTGTGCCCGGGGGAAAGACGTCTTCCAGTGACGTGCCTCCACTGTCGGTTCGCGTTTTACCTTGTTGAAGGAGACTTGCAGACAGGGGCTTGGCTATTGAGAAGGAAAGATTCTTAATAAAAGGCTTAGAAAAACACGATGTCACGCTAAGGCTACAATTAAATAGAAGGCTAAATTAAACAGAGGAAACCTGAAACATACCCGTATGTTTTACTATTAGTCAGCACACAGCTAATATTAGAGATGTCCTATTTGGCTGGATAAGACCAGTAGGTACAGATTTTTAAGTTCAGAAAAGAATTAATCTGGCCTATTTAAGATAAGTGATAGAATTTTATCCATTTGATTTGATACTGAACAAGAATGGGATAAGAATGATTTGCAAATGAAGAGGAGAGGAATTTCCCAAGTGAACACCGGAAGAAAAATCTGCATATGCTTAGAGACAGCCTTTTAAGGATTAAAAGGCCTTTAAGAGTGCATCTGGAGTTTGTCTCTTCCAGGGCACAGCATGTTGATTTCAGACTGAAATGGGTCCTGAGGGAAGCTAGACAGGACTACCAACTCTTGTTCACAGCGTGATGCTGCCATAGTGCTTCAGGAACGATTGCTCCAAACTTGCAGATGCTCAGGGAATTAAGCAAGCATAGTCAATGATACTGTAAGGAAAATTTCAAATGATTGTCCAGTAGGGCTTATTCCTAAAGAGGATTCTTCACCAGACTTTCCCTCCAAACACTGAGCGTATTTTGATGCCGCTGATACAAGTAAATAGGCGTCCCCTGTTCCTCAGACGATGCATAGAGTAAGAAGCCCTGCTCCAACCTGAGCATCCCTCTTATGTCCATGCTCATCCCAGAACAGAGCTGAGCTGCTGCCCTTGCCTGGGTCCCATGAGATAGAAGGGTAGGGCTGCAGCCCATCTCTTCCTGCACATAGGTAATGCTGTAGCTGTAGCTTGGGGAGAGCGGTCACAAACCTGGGATCTGGATTCCGGTGGTAGGCTCTTCTGCTGACTTCTCGCTTTTATGAGTCAAGATTAACTTGTTCAGTAACAGCTTTTCTAGTGAAGGAAGACATTTAGGAGACGCTAAGTATTTCTCCCCTAGTGTGAAGTAGCAAAATCATTGGATAAGTATATTTGCTGGTAGAGAAATTAATAGAATGCAGGAATAAAGTATTTAAAATATAGCAAAAGCAGATTTATGTGGTCACTGCAGATAGAAAAGGGATTGTACATCGTGCTCACTGGCCAACACCAAATCAAGGTAACACTATTTGTATACAATCAGTCAAAGAATCTAGGTAGAAATGAAGGAACTAAAACTACTACTTAAAGTGAAATAGCAGTCATGACAACATTGATATTGAAGAATCTTTCATTGTTCATAAAATATAATTGGAATAAAGATTATTGGATAGCATAGTTGCATAGTTGAGGAATTGCATTGTTATCTTTGCTTTTCCTTATTTTCTTTACAATCACCTTGAAGAAAAGTTGTATGAGGCTTTTCCAGAGTGGTTTTTGGAATCTGGTATGGGCGTCCAGCAGCAGATTTGGATGTGAATGAAAATTTGTAATGATGGATAATACTACTCTGATGAATTTTTAACATTACACAAAATTAAAATTGAGGAATTTGAATCTCAGGATGTGAGGAGAACCTGTCTGAGATGTATTGAAGTTAAAGAGATGCAAGATATCCAGAGTCTGGAATTTTTAGATCAAATAAGGGGCAAAAATATTAGAAAGAAGGTTCCACAATAATTGCAGAAATATCTGGTGTACAGTGTGTATTACCATGAGTATAAAGATCTTAAGAGAATTAGATAAAAACGAAGTTGCTGGTAAAATAAGCTGTGTCTTGGAAAGTAGGAGGATATGTTAAACAATGGGGAAAAAAACAGTCAAGATTTTTTTACCTTCAGATAAAAACAAAGGAAGAAACTAATGAAGGTAAGACTAATTAAGAATGAATACAGGCGAAAAAGTATTTTGCTCTAATTTTCAATAAGGCAATGAAACAGGGCATAGGCAGATTAATAATAATGATGAAGGAGTAGAAATTACAAAGGTGGAAGCAAAAGCCAATGTAGACAAATTATAAGTAGGATAGAACCAGGTAGTTTTCTCAGTCTATACCAGAACAGTGTCTAGAAAAATGGACTTACAGGCCCAATAGTAAGGACTTTTTAGTAGCTTTATGAAGTTAAGATTATCAGATAGGTGACGTATAGCAAATATAGCACCTATATGTAAAAATACAAGAGAACTATGTTTCAGGCCAACGTATATTAAGAAAATAATAATTCAAGATGTGGAGAAAAATAGTAAAACTCATGTTTCATTCTGTAATTGTAAATCCTGCCAGGCTAAACTGATCTTTTTTTGACAAAATAATTTTTGCTGAAAGAGAAAGGAAAATAACGTGTCATCTATTTGAATTCAGTAACGTTTTTCATACATGATCTCTTAGCAAACTGAATGTTTTTAATTTGCATAGAAAATGGCTAAACATGTTGTGCTGAAAGAAGGTGTTAGAGATGGTGTTCCTCATGAATAAGTCTCACAAATTAAAAGATTAAGTGATTTCAACAGTACAAAAGGAGTGCACTAGTGACATTTGCTTGTGAACAAGTTTTGGAGACGTTGTTAATACAAGCAAGAACTGTAGCAGTCTATGGGAAGAAGAATGATCTTGAGAATTAAATAGTAGAAATAGTTGTTTTAGGAATAACTGCTGGAAATGCCATAGTTTAAAGTACAATGATGTATGCCGTAAGTTTGAAACTTATCAGTTGGACACAGATTAAGACAAGACTGGACTCCACAAATTACGGAGCGGCAGAGCTGCCAATTGGATGAGACCATGAAAAAGATAAGTGTAACCTTAGGGTTTATTTGACAAGAACTTCCGGAAGGATTAGTGAAGTGTAGAAGGCATTACTGAGATCTGCTCTGAAATACTGTATTTAATTCTAATTCCCTCTTGTTTATAAAGATTAATTTAAATTGAAACAAGTAGTGAGAAGAGCCCAAAGGATGACAGGAATATAGAAACTTGTCTTAGGAGAAAAGACAGAGCCACTTGACTTTTTTTTTGGCCTACTAAAATTAAATTTCAAACAGGATATAATTGTTGCCTTTAAATAGTTTGGGGGGTAAGTAGGTAGAAAGTAATTCAGGTCAACTGAAGCACAGAATAAACACATACTAATGATCAGTCTACAAGTTTTATATTCAGATAAGTTTTCTAGCAGGAAAAAGAAAAAGAGTGGGGTTCTGAAGCTGTTTTCAATAGAAGTTACAGAGTTTTTGTTACTATTTGTGAGCTGAAACAAACAAATAGATTATAGAAGGTTGGGGGTCCCAGTCCTGTGTTGCTTGTACAACACTGGAGATGAGCTGCTGTCAGAGCTGACTTACTTTCGCTGGATATGCTTCCAGCAGAAAGTGGAACAGATGATTAAGTTTGATTGAGTTTGGTTTTGAAGATTGGAAAGTTTCATCTGAAAATTACCAATTACTTGTTACTGTTTCACAAAAGTGTCTCAGTCTTGCCTCTTGTCTTCTAGGACCTAGGTAGTGCTAGCAATTGCCATTGACCCACTTTGGAGCACGTGGTGGCTTTGTGTCTCCTTAGAACTGTATCTCATTGCAGCCAGTAATGTTGTAGAGTCATTGGAAGAGAGGGCTGCTTGTAGGTCTTAAATCTGGACAAGCTGAATGTGAACCCATTTTTTTTCCTTCAAAATTGACGTTCTAGAGATGTCAATCTCTAGGTGCTAAAAGATGGAGTCTGGATTGTACCACAGCTGTGGAACTGATTTCAGGCAGTCTCCGAGGCAGTCTCCAGCACAGCAGAGGTAGAAGTTGAGACAAAGAATAATTATTTTATGTTTTCTGGAAGAGATGCTTCACGGATGAAGATAAAGCAAAAGGTGCAGATAAAGAAAAGGATACTGCTTTTTCTTTAGATCCTGAAGGAAACATCCTCCAATACCATTCCTGGAAAGCTGTTAGATGGACTGAAATTGTTAGCAGTAGGTGGAGTGAGGAACTTCACTGGTCAGGCAGGAGAAAATGGGCATTGCATAGAAGATCCTATTCTCTTTCTGGCCATGTAAAATGGGCGGAGTCAAACAAAACTCTGCCAAGGCTGAGGGCTCAGCCTGTCCTGGAGGAAAACAGAAAATAGCTTGAGATTAAGATTTTGTGGTCTAGCCGCTAACTCAGTTCATTTGCCTTGAAGCTGAAGGTGTTGACCTGAGCAGCAATGGTCAGCTTGACGTGCAGGCCCTTATTCCTAGCTCGAAAGAGAGCTCTTTGGTTCAGATGGGATACTCTGTCTGTATATGCCATCCCTCTTACATAATGCAAGATCATGCGAGCCCAGGCTGCTTTATGACTCAAGTCTCCCCGTTTCTTTTTTAAAGCCTCAATCCCCTTCTTGTTCCCCTTCAAAACTATTATTCTTGGCCAGCTGTTTCCAGATTCAGTCTCCAACTCTATGAGCAGACATTGCAGCTTTTGCCCCCTTCAGGGAGGAGACCTTCTAAAGCGTGACACTGTGACCGTGGTCACCTCCCTCTTGAAGAAAATCCTTCAGGCCACTTGCCTCATCACTTCCAGATTGCTACTCTGAGTATGGCCTTATTAGATTAAACACCTTGGCTGTACATAGCTTTGCACCGTTTATACAATAGCTCACAGTCAGGACTGAAGTCTCAGCTTCAGAGCGCTCCAGTTGGTAGTCTACAGAGTGGCTCCATTGCCCCTGAGTGATTTTGCATTACTATCAGCATTATAAAGTGTATTTGCCATCAAATCCTAAAATAAACATTGTAATACAATTCAGGTCCTGGCTGTCAAGAAGTTGGGCAGCCTTGCTCTAGCTATTACTTCACTTAAATATTGTAATAATAGCATTTCTTCCATTGCAAGCAGTTGAGTGGGTGTGTATGTAGCAACTGCCTAAGTGGACAGAATTCACATAGATGGAAATGAGGTAGGTGAGCTGTAATACCAAGTGTGGATGACCTGCCTCCTTTATCCGCCCTTTCAGTCTGCCCACGCAGGATGTATGCACCGAAGTAGATAGAGTTCTGAATAGTTCAAGGACGGCAAAACTTTACAGGGGCACGGATTTTGCTGAATGGAACTGTCTAGGCTGCTTTATGTTTCAGGAATTTAGGAGGAAAGTGCTTAGCAAGTCATTCATCCACTTTTTTTTCCTAACATCTTCTCACCTACTTTTCATTTGGACATTTATGAAATTATAACCTTAAACAGTCTGCCTAAAATGAAAGCTTTATAATGTTTTTCTGCATCATTAAGAAAAGACTATGTGATATTATAATCTTGACTAACCCTCAGCAGAAAGAAAAGGTTAAAATGCCTATTTGAGTTTGTGAAGAATCTGAATATTCAAGATCACATTTTTTTGACAACAGAATATATTCAAAGGTAATTGAGAATATACTGTAACTTCTTTTCAGATTTCAGTAGTATTACATTCTTAAATAAAACCGAAAAACACACTCTAAAATGTGAGAAACCTCACTTTTAGATTGATGAGAATTCAGAAGCTGTAGTTAAATTTCTTATTCAAGCAGTTCTCCTTATGATGTAAATAAAGTATAATAGATTAATACCTGTACAACTTGCTTTGTCCAACGTCACTAAGACATTTGAACGGTTTAGTCTGTAAGCCAGACTTTCACAAAAGCGTTTTAGCTATTTTATATTTTCGCATATTTGATGCCTGGATCTACTATCACTAATAGGCTGGACTTCCTTGTCTCTAGTCCTGGTAAGACAAAGAACTGAATTCAACCAGCACTTCAACTATAACAGGGCAGAGGCAATGATCTGTAGAAAACTCCTCACAAAAAAATGCACTGCACGTTCCTTCCACTCATGGAAATAAAGGCGCACCCCTCTGTGACCAGAGCAGAGAGACAGTTGTCACAGAATGATAGAGGAGAGGACTGGAAGGGATCTCAAGAGGTGATCAAGTCCCTCCCCTTGCTTGAGGCAGTGCCTGCTATATCTGTGTCTTCACAGATGTTTGTCTGTCCCAGTCTAAAAAAAATTCTAGTGATAGAGGTTACGCTGCAATGCTGTAGGACTATTATTATTATTATTTTGTTATGAGTCTTCTATAAAGCAAGCAGGTATTTCATAAGGCAGAGGACTGGTCTTTTGAGAGGGATTTGAAAGCCAAAGAATTAAAGGCATCTTAATATTCCATTAAAATTAGTAGTAATCACAGGTAAACATCCATTTTCCTTGTTGCAATTTTAGATGTTCAGTTGCTGGCACATGAAAAAAAAGTTAGGACCTCTTCAGGAGTATGCAAAATGAAGTAGTCTTTGCAATAAAGCAATAATAAATCATGCTTGCAATTAATTTCACAAGAGCAATGATATTAACTGACAAAGAATCTGAAAAATGGAAGAATTATTTTAGTCGTAAGAAAATGAATCCAGGCCGTCAAACTTTTTTAGACTGCTTTTAAACAATTTTTTTTCCCCTGCATGTCCTTCAGTCCCCTTTTCCTTTAAGAAAACATATCCAAGCGCTTCATGAGCTGAGTTTTGTTCTATTCTTTTTTTTGCCAACTTGTAGATTTTCAGTGATCAGCCACACTTTGTACCGGATCACACCTACAATTTTCAAGTCCTCACTGACATATGAAGTTGCTGATTTACAACAACGTGACTTTATTCTGTTACCAGTTCTGCTGGTAACTAAGGTTGCATTTACAGCTGCAATAGCTACTAATACAAACTCTTTAAAAAAAAAAAAAATTATATTTCTAAAACAAAAGAAGCCACCCATGAAGGAGGAAGTACTATTTTTGTACAGTCATGCTTCAGAGTAAAAACTGAATTTAGCAGATGTGTTGCAATATGTTAAACTAAACTGCATTCATTTTACTTCATTCACTATGCCAGAGTTTCTTCTAATAACAGAAAGGTTCAAGGAAAGACCCTTGATTCTCATTCACATTTGAGCTCATTTTATGCTACTCTAGCAGTTTGAAGACACCTGAAAAGCTACTTATTATCCATATAGCTCCAGGGCTTCTTCACAGTGCTGGAGAAGGGTGTAGAAGAGGTATTCTATAAAAAATAAAGCAGTTCATATGTATTTTTCATGTAGCTACTTTCTTTTTTAAACTATATATTGTATCTTCACACAAATTGTTCATTCACATAGCTACCATGTCAATGTGCCTATGCTCAGTCACTCAGGATCAAGTAATTTGAATCGTTGCAGTATTAGGAGGGTCATTTTTGTTTTCCAGGCTCAGTGCATGAGTATGCAGGGCAGCATGCAGATCTCAAGCTATCTTTACTTTCTCAGCAACCATCTTGACTGCCCGATAGAGTGATCTTAATGACACACAAGTTTTCTTCTTCCTTCAGCTCTTCTTTAGCTTTCAGTGTAAAATCTTGGGCAGATTTTTTATTATTTTGGCATTTTAATTATTTTCCCTTTTCTATTTATGTTTCGTCACTACTATTCTATCTGAGATACGTTGGGGATTAATGTCCCCTAACATGATCTACATCTACCTTGTTACAGACAAAATCTTTTGATTTACCTGTGTAATGAATGTGAAAGTCACCTTTGCAACTATTTTTCCCTCTTACCTAAATAATAGCCATTAGTGGTATGAATCTAAGTGTGAGGAGCTTATTTTTTTAAAAGGCCCTGAAATCTTCATCTGACCCAGCTAGGCACAAGTGTATGATCTCTTCAGGGAACTGTTCAAGGAGCACTTTGACCTTGGTGCTACTTCAATCTTTCCTCCCAGTCCCTCGCAGGACTTCCAAGCCTGCAAGGGATTGCTTAACTAATATCTGCATTCAGGGAGTCCTGCTTTCCTTTACCATTCTAGCCCAAATGTTCTGACATCTCTTGGCTCCATATGATTTCTGAAAAGGCACGTGACATAGTTGAGCCATGATTCATGGTGCCAATCCTACCATCAGTGGCTCCAATTCATCATGGTAACACTAAGGAAAAGCTCCAAAAGCATTTCTTCTCACTTTTCACTTCCTCACCCGTGGAAAAAGCTTCAAGTCCTTTAACCCTTTCAGCACAGGCTCTGCGTCTGCAGTTCCACTAACTTGTGCGAAGTTCATATCAGGCTTCAACCTAGAATTTTCTAACTGCTTAGCACTGAGAGTTCATTTAAGGTTTTCTGTTAAGCTTAAGTGTCTTCCCTTAACTCCTGAGGTCCTTAATCAATGCCATCCCCCTATGGGGCCAAAACAAAAATGCTTGTTCCCATCAGAGGACCACCCTCCATTAGAATAATGGAGACAAATCAAAGGCACACATATGCAACCTATATTTTCAGCTGTCTTCAATACACCAGACTACTCTCATTCTTTCATTTTAAAAAAGGAAGAAAATTTTCACCTTCAGATGAGGAATCCTGCTGACAAGGTTTGCTTACCCTACTGGTCTTCAAGGCTTCAAGTCATAAGGACTCTCAGGGAGATGACTCTTATTCCCCTATTTCCAGGGACACTAAGACACCTGTTGTCTGTCCTTGCATCTCCCAATATATTGCTGGATGTCATGATTAAAATTGTACTTGATAATTTAGCCTGCATAATCCCAAAGATTTTATTCTGGATGAAAGAAAAACAGAAAGAACAATTAAATGGTTTTCATATGAAAATCTACTTTATCAGTGAGAAATCCTTGGAATTTGTCTTTTCTTCCCAATTTACTAACATAGAATTCTGTGATTCTCTTCCATCCCAACCTATAGATGCTCAACTTCATGGCTCAAGACATTGCTGACCTGCGTTTCTACAACACGCTTTTTCTTTCCTTGTGAAAAAGATACTCACTAGCAATAAGAAGTGGTTCCATGAAACTTATTTGGCAAAGTAAATAACATTCTCAATCTAATGTGTTTCTGGACCTTTCTTTCTGCTGATTTTTTTTTTAGTCATCCTGAACTCTCTGTTAGAACTGAAGGAGTCTAGCCATTTTGTTAGTTCAGTGAAGATTCTCCTGGTAGCTAACTTGGGTCACTGCATGGCATTTCAATATTTCCACATCCAATTGTTCTCAACCTTTTTAAGGGATAGGCCAGACTGTTCCCCTCTGTAAAAGGCTGTCACCTAGAAGGACCTGGTTTTGGTGTTTGCAACCTTCCTCAATCCATCTTTTGCACCCCTAGAAACTTACTCATCATTACATCTACTCAGGAAGGTATTTTTCCTGAAGATAACATCTGCCATGAGGCTGGAAGAAATCAAAGCCAATGTGGCTGTTCCTCCAAATGTAATATTCTTTTTTGATTGGCTATCTCTGAGAAAAAAGTTATTTTCCAAAAGTCCCAAAAGTAATTTTCAAGTTCAATCAGAGAATTTAACTATCTGTGCTCTTCCCTACATCTCACAACTCTGAGGCTGAGGTGTATGCTGTAGGTGTTAAGAAGGACATTTGTTTTTACCTCCTCAGCACTGTTTTTTTCATATAGTCTATGAGGCTGGGCGTATTAGCAGCCAAGAAATCCAAGTTTACAGCAATCTCCACACTGAGAAAGTTTAACTACACAACAGATTGTCTCAAGACTTCTTATGAGACTGCAATGGTGGAACTACCCTGCATCATCAGAGCCCATACCACAAGAGTTCAAGCTATATCTTTGGCCTTAGTAAGAAACAGCTGTATCTTTCCACTTCCACCTTGCCCGTGTCCCATCTGTAACTCCTTTCACACCTCTGCCTAGCTAGTGTGCCGTTACTGAGGCCTCCGAGGAGGATTTTGCTAAGTGGTATGCTCTGTTTGCCTGAAGGATTCTGAGGCTCAGTAACTGTGAACAGCTCCTTAAGGTCATGCATTAGGTTAACATGCATATAAACAACCACTCGAAGGTAAAATAAGAAAGTAACTTCCCTCAGCTGGAGTCCTTTGAAATCTATTGCCTATATGGATATTTACTTCTTGCCATCCTTCCTTTCTCTTCCAGAATCCTACTGAGAATACTAATTCTGGTATTTTGACACTGGAAGACAGACTAATTGATGACATATATTTTCTGTCCCATGTGCTCATGTGCTGAGCATGAGAGGAACAGGAGGGAGCATGACCTACATACCTACTGTAAGGTTAAAAATCTTCAACTTCTAAAGACTGGGCACACTGGAGTGCAAATATGCATACGGATAGCACATCTCAAAGAACTCCAGATACTTTCCTATTGAGAATCTCGGGAGTTGGCATAATATGTCCAGTTCTTAGTGCAGTAGCAGCTTTGATACAGAACGTGGCCTCGAGACTGTCTCATGCTAGAAACAATCCGAGCTTGCGGACTTCTGACGGACAAGGAAAGGCTTGTTAGTCTTTAGGGAGTGAAATAATTCTGGTGGACAATTATAAAAATATCTATATCTTTGTAAGTGCTCTGTTATTATCTGTAATTGTTAAGTACAGTATGAGTCCTAAATAGTGCACTCCCTGATGACTTGGTCATGGTATTACAGATTTCCTCTTGAATTAGTCTTCTTTCAGTTGCTGTCCTAGGCCTTGTGACTGTCTGTCTCTTCTGTGACTCAATCCTACAGCTGAGATCATTCTTATTTCTAGCTATCAAGGTTACTGATTGTCTACATAACCTCAGACATAGCAATTGGAGTCATAAACCAAATATCATTACTTCTTGTAAATTGTCTTTACTGCACTCATCCACACATAGGAAATAATTGAAATTTTTGCCACCTATATTTGGGAAAAAGTAATTAAAATAATTAATCAAATAATGCCTGAAAAAGATATTATTTTTGATTTCCTCAATCAAGACAAATACATGTAAAAATATGTTTCCATATTACTTAATGCTATTCTTAAAAATACAGGCTATTTACTGAGAATTCTGTACAGTTATGGACAGTTAAGTCCATTTGTTATTGCACTGATGTTTTCTGGAACAACATGACATATAGATAGATAGATAGATAAATAGATACATACATATGTAGACAGACTAATCAGTTAAGGGAGTTTCAGAAGTCCTGCTTTATAGTAACATAGTCCAAAGACCCTACAAAATATTCTTGTATCCTGTACCCTATATCAGAGCAGTATCCCTGTCTAAATCATTCACCCAAGAAGAAATTCTGCTAAAAGTGCAGCTGATAGCAGCTGGAAAGAAAGAAGAAAAAGTTTTGCTTAGATGTTTGTTTTGTTAGTTTTCTTGCACGTGTAATGCCTCTGTGAAACAGCATCTGCTGACCATCACAAATGTGGCGGGAATGAGAGGCTGTCGAAGGTCAGCGACTCCCTTGAGATTCAAGCTCCTCCTGTATCCTGGTCAGATTTTACCAGGATCATTAAAGTAAAAGGGAGAGAACAAGCCATTAACTGATTTCACATATAAGGGTCAAGACCAAAGGCTTGGCTGGGCTAAACCATCTTTGAAACCAATAGGAATTTCATCTGCCTAGATACTATAGGTCTTAGAACTGATATTGAAGTCATACTTTGTAAACAGCTTAATCAAAGTTATAACAAATAATTAACTCTTCCACTAACACCACCCAGATGTGGAAATACTATTATTAGTCATCCTAGGTAGAACAGTGCCTGTAAATAATGTTGCATAACAGTTGCCATTATATAGAGCCTTTCTCCATCAATATTTACCAATTCTTTTAATACCTGGATACAGACTGAGCTTTTTGGGTTTCACTCTTTTTTAAAAAGAGCTTCAGAAAAAACCCTAATTAATAATAAACTTTTAGAACAACAATAGTGACACTAAAACAAAAGTGTTTTAAATAGTTCTAGCTTTCCTCTGGTTTGAGCAAAGAAACAATACACTTAGTAGGGAGAGAATATCTAGACGGTAAATATGTTTTTACTGATATTACTTGTTTAGTAAACATTACGTGAATTATTAAAATTTTTCTTTTAAAAGCTTTGGTTATAGTATTATACATTCGTGAGTTTTTAAACTGAAGATCTCTTAACATGCCATTGGCATTCATATTTGAATGTTAGTTCAGCATAAATTCTTATTCAGAAAAAAATCTCTCACTCTAAAGTTGATTCTGCACTTTTTTCTCATGCAAGATCTCAATTAACTCCTTTGGATTAGGGTCCGAAAGCTTAGGTTAGGCTGGAAAAGGGACAAGTATTTATAGAAGTGAATTCCATAGAATGGAAGAGACATCAGTTATAAGGCAAATATTAAGCCTATGTCTTAAATAATGCATGTAACACCCTCTTGCCCCAAATAGTAAACGTGTCCTATAGGAGGAGAAATTACACCAAGTTCATCTACAAAAGAAAGCAGCTAATGTTGCAATAGTTATTTTAAGATTAGCAGTTTATGACTTTGCAGCAGCACATCTTATTCTCATTTTTAATTACTGCTTGTTCATATAAATTACTTGTAAATCTTATAAAACCAAATTAGAAGGTTCTAGGCATTTTATACACATAACACATACAAAACAAGCTTCTGAAAAAGTGTTTATAAGAGAACAACATCTCATCTTCCTTATTCTGCGGATTTTTAGAGCGCATATGTAGGTATGCACGCATGACGTCCTTTCATACCTTAATCGTTAACATCCATCAGCTGGAGAGTTCCATTACAGGTGTATTTCCCTCCATGTAATGGTGGGAGTTGAAAAATATGTTGAAATAATCTGTTGAAATTTCACAAGAGTAGATTTATTTTAATATAAGAGATAATAATTTCATATTCCACTCCTCCTATTTGTTAATTAGCATTTTCTTTTCTTCATCTGACACAAAATTATTCCCACATATTTAAAAAGGACATTAAGTAACTGGAGTTAAAGGCCTGGAATCAGACTCAGAAAAGGCAGCCTGGCTTATGTTTAAAGCTGCAGAAAGCTAGGCAGACGATTACTCCCAGCATAAATGGAGACTTTGAGGGAGGTTAAAGTCAGTTTCTGAAAGGATTCATTAGAATAAACCAATTGGACATCTTGTAGGTTGAAGACTCCTGTCCTATTGACATGTTATTTCTACTAGGTAATGTTTAAAGATGATATGTCCTTCAGGCATTTCTAGTAATTATGCATATGGTGCATAATATCTACTTTTCCCAGCTGGTTAGGGAAAGTAATCTTACATTTGGAGTGTAAAATGTCTTTTTCATCTCTGACTTTGTGTGCCATATGGCCACATAAAGTCATTAGGAAGATTTTGAAAAAAATGGTCATGTATAACAAAGATGGTCTGAGACGCTGAAAGGCATTGGTCACTGGGACTGCTAGTCTCCTGATCTCAGAATATTCACCCTATTGTCGTCTGCCTAAATTAACACACCATTTCTTAAATCTAAGCAGGTTCACGTAAAATTCAATGGAATTTCTGTGAAAAACTGAAATCTTGTGTAGAATTATAAAATTACAACTCAAAGACCCTGAGAGGTTATCTTATGTCCATCCTTGCCCTAGGGGAAGTTCAGCCATCTCTGACTATCTCTGCCTGACATTCATTTCAGATTTTAAATAAAAATATCTGCAACCTGCCATGCAGAGAGAATGGGCTTCCGTCCCGTGACTTCCCCCATAAGACATAGGGTCTGCCACTAGAACCTACTATCCGGGAGTGTTTCCCTATTCCTGTATTCCCTGTCCTTGAATTTTCTTGCTTATGGCCTATGAAGTTCTTCAGACAATCCCAGCATCATAGCTGGCATGATCTTCTCTACTTAAATATATTTAGGCTAAAATTAGTAAAAGTGCACTTTTACATTTGTTCTTTGACCACCACATCTGTGGTGACTTCACAGATTTTTTCTGACAGTTGAACTGAAATTTGTTTGTAATTTCCTAATTAATTCCATAGACATATTTAAACCTAATAAAAAGAGTTTACTGCTTCCTTCTGTTCCCCAAAACGTGTCTCAATCCTGTGACATGAAAAAGGTAGATGTCCTTTTTTTCCTCAGATTTTTCATAGAAACTGAGAAATCCATTGTTAAGTTTTTAGGTGCTTTTAACACTTAGATTAGGTGCTTTTTAGGTTTTAAGTTAATTTTTAGGTGTTTTTAAAAATCCATTCCCTTGGCTATCTACACATCATTTATTTTATTTATTGAAGTTTTTCAAATGCAAATTCCCTTTTTTAACGTAACCGTCGTGACTTTATAGTTCAGATTTTTATTAGCCTGCAGTGTCTCTGAATATCCATTTTTAATGCAGTACTTGTAGGCACATTTTCTGGTATTTGAAGTAATGTGCAACTTGACATGTTTTATTGTAACTGATTCTATATTAAAATTGTTTTTGCTGCATAAGTGTGATCTGGAAGCGATGAGATCAACAGGTGCTGTCTTGTTACAAAGCCAACTCCTCCTCGGTTGTAATGCCTTATAGTTATTTATTGTGTGTACTTGCATCTTATTTTTCTGCTTTTGTTTCTTGTTTAAACTCTTCTTCATGTCTTCTAATTGTGTATTTTTCCTAAGTTATTTCAGCTAGATGGTATTCAGTTCCTGAGATGTGAGTTAGAACAGGAACAGGCCATAAGGATTCTCTCCTTTTCCTATTAAAGTTTTGCCTTCGCTCAGATCCAGTAAGTGGCAAGACACTGGTCTCAATCCTTGCATTCCTAGAAAGTAATAATTACTCCAGGAGAACAGTGGTATAGACCTTCCATACTCTTGAACAGTATAGTCCTGCAGATCTCCAAATACATTTTACGGAAGGCCATGGCTACATTGCATTCATGGTCAATTATAAAGATTTTCCTTTTATTTTGTCATCCTGAGATCATAAGAGTTTCTCAGACAAGGTTTCTTCTTGATAAAGTAGCAACTGTTGGACTGATCTTGCACCTCTGTTGATATATCAGTGGAAGAGAAACTGAGTGAATGGTCACATTGCACAAGGCTACTTCTCATATGTGTTATTTGTTATCGGAAGCGTAAAACTCAGTTCCTTTAGCTATCACAAGCTAAGTCTGGATTTCCTTGTTACCAACTGCAATTCCAGAACCTCTTTTAAATTTTCCATAAATTCACATCCTCGCTTCTCAACATTTATTTTTCTTTAGCAATTATGATCAGGAATAAGATTAACTTCTGTCCAAAATATCTTTTAAGTTCTGTAGCCATTACTTCAAGCTGACAGTGGTACAATGTGATGTTTTCATACACAGCTCTGCTTTCTTTTCCTTTCCTGCTTGAAAAACACTATTTTGAGATGTACATACTCTCTTCCTTGTAATTTAATGATAAAGAATTTAATGTTATTTGTTATTATCCTTTTTCCCCTCCCTGCTAAATGGCATTAAAAGTTAATTGCTGAGTAAAAGCAGACATAGGCAAGTTACTCAGGAGTGCAGATAACAGCCATTCCATTTGCCACATGAACAGGCCAAATCAGAGTTTTAAACAAATAATGCAAAACAAAAAAAAAAAAGCAATTCTATCCATTTTAAAACGTAATTTTTAACATTTGGCATTTGGATTATATTTTTTTCAGGTCAAAGAATGTATGTAACCTGAGCACTAATAGGTTGTGCTTCCTTGGTTGTGCTTTCTTTCCATATTTTATCTTGGCCTGTAGAGTAACTATGAGAGACATGAGGCTGCTGCTCCTTTCCTGACTTGTCAGAACTGCTTCAAAGTTTCAGTCTTCTCTAGGCACTGGGGGACCCACAGTCACCATCAGAGAGACCAAAGAACCTGAAGTACTGATAGCGTCTCACTTCACCCAAGAGACAGGAGTAATATCTCTGATAGAAAGCTTTTATCCCAACCAGGGGCTTATTCAGAAGAGGTAAAAATTTTGCAGCCAGTTCAAAGTGGGTATTTCTGTGACAGCCCTAAACCTTTATCCTGTAACCTTTGCTGTTCAAACTCAGAATTTTAGATAAACCATGCAGAATTTTATCTGTATGAAGAGTTTAGAAGTTACTGTGGGTGACACGTTGCAAATTGATCTTACTCGCCTTCTCTTACCCTTCAAAATATACCATCTGATTCACCCTCCTTTTAAAATATATCTGTTTCTAGCTACCCACTGAATTAATTAGTCTTCTACTAATTCTGTTTTCATAAATCTCTCTTTGACTGTCCAATTCCTTCCAGTTTGGGAGAATTCAGAATAAAAATGTACGGCCTTTTGAATTCCATAGGAGATAAGTCAATAACCAGCCACAGTCAGTTCACTAAATCAGGTCCTTCTTGAGAAAAGCAAGACATCTCACATATAGTGTGTATGTCTGATTAAACTCGGTCATCTTCTTCCCCAAACTTCTCAATGGTTTTGTCTCCTCAGTCTGTTTTATCAAGAGTGAGAGCTAGATCAAACGAATCTAAACATGGAAAATTAGGTGGAGTAAATCTTGTCACCTTCTTATTTCCTTCCTGCTGTGCTCCGCAGAGCTGTTTTGTATTTTCCATGAAACTAAACAAGCTTTCAGCAGAGGAACACCCTAATAGAAACGAGCTGCTCAACTCCCACTTGGAATGTGAAAACATAGAACTGAAAGGAATAATGGGGGTACATCCACTCCCCAGAAATCTCACGTATAGATAGACGGCTACTGCAGAAGTCCACAGAGTATCTGTTCCACTTGCAATGACGTGTAATACTTCCACATAACCAAGCTTAAGAATTTTAATGAGGGGTCAAGAGCCATAGCAATTAAGTGTCACAGGAGCAGAACAGGACAGATTAAGGGAGTTGTCAGTGACTGAGATTCTTGCAACAGCAAGGAATTTGTTAAAGAAAACTCCCAGATGATATTAAAACAAATCTTGCCCTATACTAAGAGAAGGTGGGAAAAACCTGTTGTCCCTGCAAAACTGACTTCAGGACAAAATTACCTGTTGACTACAAATCTGCCAAGCTGATTAACACTGAGCACATAAGCATTATACACCACAAACACACCTTGGCAGTTTCAATGTCAATAGAAATGCTACCAATGTGCGCAAGCCCAGGAGCAAGATTAGGAAAGAGAGGGAAAAAACCTAGCCTCCAAAGACAAGCAGCAGACGCCCTGACACATGGGATCAATATAATGCGAACAAGAGGCAAACAGTGATCCGGTCTATTTTGCTTGCTCTCGTGGAGGTAATAACACATGCGATATACAAAAACCTAATTTTCTTTGTCCAAGAATCTTGCACATAATCTTTCTAAAAGCTTATCACACTCAATTTTTCATAGTCAGGACTCTATTTAGAACATCTTTCCAGAACTTAGTCCTTAGATATGATTTCCAGTTTACATTTATTTATTATCAAGATAAACATTTGATCTTGCGCCAATATTATCCTTTAACTTAAATAACTCTTTCCTTTTTAACTACAAGCGTGTTTTTTTCTCCTTCTCTATTTAATTTACCACTTAAGTCAAAAAGGGCATATACTTTGGGCAGATGAAATTCAATTTCTCATGCTTCCTTCTATTGCGATCTCAGCCTCTCTGGAAGTAACTAACATATTGCAACTGGTTGCAACATTCACTTCATCCCTTATGTTACTAGCAGATTTCTATTATCAGTCAGCCCATATAACTTATTAAACTTGGTCTATATTTGGTTAGAACACTTTTCTTCAAAATGAAACCCAATTTGATCCTTTCTCAGCAGCTTTTCCACTGCCTATATGATCCCACTGTCCAGTAATGTGTTGCGTGCTACCCCTCCCTTTTTTTCCTCTTCTTCAGTCTGTTTTATTCCTGGTGTAAAAACCTAAAAAGTGTATTTAAAAAAGCACAGGTCGTGGACTGAGCATGCAATTATGCTAAGTACCACACAGAGTCTGCACCACCAGCTCCAGACAGTTAAGTGGGACGTAAGCAGAAAATTCTCAGAGAAAGCAACGGGGTAAGTAGTAATGGTAATAGACCTTTTAGTAGGCCAGATTACTTTTTATATATTAAGTGTCTACCTAGGTTAGGCCAAAGAGTAGTGTTAAGGGAAAAATGCCAAAGGAAGTGGCCATAGGCCAGAACTGTAGAAATGGTGGACTTCTCACCTCTAGTTGCTAGAACTGACGACAAGGTATAACATTAGACTGGTTTAGATAACTACAAAGTTATAAAATAAAGTTAAGGTTTGATCTAGTTGCCAAGATAGGCAATGACCAGTTTTGTACATCTGCTTCCTCTATTTTTAATGGAGTTTTATATTAGCAACTAGATTATAAAAGAATGGCTTGTCTTGAGGCACTGCTCCCTGGTGCTGAGCATGTGTTTTTCCGAACACTCCTACCCAGAGGCTGAATGAGACCCTTCACTTTCTACGCTAACATCTTGAAGCTTAGGTAATACTTATCCCAAAGAGACTGGCATCCTATAAGTGTTTCTTGACAATTTGGAATGCATACATTTTCTGTTAGAAATGATTGTACAAAGTCATGAATAATGGGTCCTTAAATGGATACAAAAAAGAACAGGTAGGAATGTGGCTTCCCATACTATTCTGGATGCTGGGGAAATACGCACGAAAGGGACTGCAGAAGGCCAGGCTCATGTGGTCTTCCTGAATAGCATCTCCTATTGCCTCTGCCAAATAGAGCAGATGGGGCTGACCAGAATCACAGGTCTGGTATTGTATGGCATTTCTTATGTTCTTGAGAACACGCGTTCTGCTTATGCCCTGTTCTAGATGTACCTCCTTGATAATGGTAAATGCAATTAGCTTTCCTGGCATTAACAAACTTTTTTTGTATTTAAGGTAATATAAGCTCATTTATCTACATCTTACCAGCATGGATAGAAACTGAGTGAATCTGTAAAGCACTACGTAAGTATAATATGTATATTTAATACTTACATACTATAAGCACAATATATTAAATTAAATTAATTGAGATACGTTCATAGAATAAGATATGAAGAAGGAATGAAGATTTAAATAAAGAGGTCCTAGAGGAGAACTGTAGAAATGATGACTATTTCAGTTCTAACAACCTGAGAGGAAGATACTTACAAAACATTTTATTTATTTATTACTAGATTACCCATTATCCTGAAGTAATACAGTCACTATCTGATAAACAAACTGACAGAAACATCAACAATACAAAATATATGCAGATTAATGGCATGGTGCCAGGCTTTTACAACTTTTACTTGGTTCACCTGCAAAAACTAAGAAAAAAAAATGAAATTCTATAGAAATTCTATAGAATTAAATGATCTTAAACACACAAGTTATTTCATGGGTAAGTGTGGCGTATTTCTAATGTGGCACCTGTTTGCAAAAGGCAACACAGACATGGTTTGTATTATCATACTATAAAAGATAACTCCAGAATGATGGGAGGCAGAACCCAGTGAGCTTCCCAGCTTGCCCAGCCTCTTAAATGGACTACAGACTGTCTCAAATGCACACAATGAAATATAGAAAGACCGTCAGTAACGCTCACTCTGCTAGGTCACTTTTCTATTATGCTACTAAGTTAAGCGTTAATATGCTCACATTGTCTTCCTGTTCTCTACTTTTGTCTTGGCATTTTCTCTCCACTCCTGCAGTTACTAAAAATTCCCACCTCAATGATTACACTTTGAGGTTTTTTGTTTTTTTTTTCAAACAGGCATGGCTATAGCTCATGATCTGTCTAACAGCTCAGTAATGATTTTCTCAAAAACAAAGCCACAGATGTCCAAACCAGACTCTTGGCTACAGAGAGTTGAATCCCTTGGCTGGGTTACACCTCCTGTCTGGGGCATCCTTTAAGCAATGTGGCTCTGGACTCTTCTTGCTTCTTCCAAAGCTGTGCTGTCCTCTTGTTCTTTTGTACAGTCCTTAAAACCTATAGTCACCTTTTCTACTTGGCTACACAGCAGTGAGACATGATTTAATTTGTGTGTATGAAATCCATTTGTTATGCTGATGTAAAAAGCTATTTACAATGGTCCGTACTCTTGCTTACAACTCTGACATAAATGATTGTAAAAATAATTACAGAATTCATTCTTCCAGCTGACAGTAGCTGTGACTGAACCAAGTATAAATGAAATACTGAGCAGAAAAATGGAAAATCCACTCTGTATATTATGGTGTAAAGGCCTGTGTCTGAACTTAGATTAAAAATTTAGATTCTAAACATCTTCTTTACCACAGAAGTATACACCTGGTATCCTGCTGATAAAGTGATTAGTTGCTGAGTGGCGAAGCCTACCACTGTTAATGCAGGGATTAAGTATAAAATAACTGTAATCTATAAGAACAGCACTGTGGTAATAAGCAGTAAGCATAAGTCCTTCCAGTGCATTTTCTGCATCATGCTGCTCATAAATTCTCAGCTGCCTAGAATGTAATACTTCCAATATCGGCTTCATACAATTCATCCTACACTTTAACTCCTTACAACACACTGAGAAGATACATACAGGAAAGTAGACAGAAGTCAATATTCAGTGGGCAGTGAAGAAATAAATATTTCAGCAATTATCATTGAGTCTTGGCAGTTAAATGTTTCAAAATTCCAATATGAACAAAATGCTATGAAGACAAACCAAGAGCATACCATTTTGCATACTTCACTTGTGTATCATCCATTTTTACAGACGTCTACAATTTGTTGATGATTTTTTTTCTGTGACACTTCTGTAGTTATTACTAACCAATTCAACAGCAGTTTTTTAGCACCAGTTTGTATGAATGAATGAATAACATAAATTGTGAATTATGAATACATGAATATTTTTACCACGTTATCATTTGGAAATGAAATTTAAACATAAAAATAACACCAAAATAAATGAGTACATGAAGAAAGTAAGAATAATTCTGAAGTTAGAAAACCGACAAGACAAATATGAAATCCTCACATGATTAAGCACAGGAGATTGTCCTAATGATAACAAATCATCAGTTTTTTGATGAAACTTTTTGTTAGACTTTGCAGAGAAGGTGCTTAGTAAAGCTGCGCCTGAGATTTTATTTGTCTCTTGGCCGATGTACAATATCATATTTGATTTAAAACAAAGTACTGTCAAAAGCATGTCTGTCTCCTTTAAAGCCTTCAGTCTGTGTGAACTGCAATGTTAATTACTTTTTTGGATTAGGCTGACCTTTAATGCAAGAGAATCTAGACTATGCAGAATGTCTACCAATATTCTTTGAGGTCAAATGAAGGGGTCTTCTTAACATTAATTAGTATAGGATACCTTTGCTCTTCTGCCATTTAATCCCAAGAGTGGCTTAGGCCAACAGTTTACTGTCCTGATGTTAACAGTTAGCTTTAAGAGATGCTCCAAGACAGCTTATTAGGAGGAGAGAGTCCTCTCTAAGGAAGTTAGAAGTTGCCTTCTACCCCAAACACAGCAGTTCTTGTCCTCAATGCTTTCACCTTCATGTAATAGGGAATATTTATTCAAATATTAAACAAACAGTTATGTAGTCTTAGCAACACATCGTTGGTTAATCCTTCCTCTGAAGGATGAAATGTATCAAAATAAATTTTTAAATCAGTTGTAGATGTGTTGTCTTTCAATTCTGAGTTCCTGTACTCAAAACCTTTGTACTATGCTGACTGAGAGACAGGAAATAACCAGCTTATGCTCTTTATAGCTTTCAGGACTGTATACCCCTCTGCCAGTTACACCATCCATGAGGAATCCCTGTTGGAACTATGATGTTTTAATAATCTTTTAAATGTTTTCTTGACAGCCGTCTGTTCTGTCCCTTATGTACTCCTTCTGCTTCCATTGGATCATTCTTGAGAAGAGCCAGAAAATGTAGTTTAACACAATACTGAAAATTATGGCTATGCTATCCACGCTGGAAATGATGCCCAGTTATTTTTACTGAATTGTATTGCATATAACAATGCTTAAATCCTTTCCTTCACTGATTAGGGGTCACTAAAAACGTATGCACAAAAAATTGGATTCAAGGTGTTCCTACTAGCAATTGTATGTTAGGGTTCTTTATGCCGAGAACACCTAGATCATTGCCTAAGTAAGAAGTACATTATGAATAAACAAGAAGGAGCATCAAAGGTTAGATCAGGAAGAGGTAGCTCCTTCATTTTGCATTTATTAAAATTAAATTTAATATTCATGTTTCATTTCTCTGATCATGATAGCAAAAAGGCAGCAAGCATTGCACCCACATGTCCAAAGAGTAAAGTGACCAAAGAAGAAATTTACACATAAATTCAGAAATGTAGAAACAAAAGAAGGCTTCTAATAATAAAGGCAACACTAAAAGTAAAATACTCCTCCTCAGTTTCAAATTCCTTTTTTTAAAAAAGATAGGAAAATTGATAAAGAAAAACATTTTATCTGTGGACATTTGGGTTGTTTTTTTTTTTTTACTGGATAGCACTGGGACTTTCATTTCCTACTGTGCAGAAGATTGAAAACCTCATGTGAGATCAGACTTTCGATTTTCAGCTCAAAAATCAAGAATCCCAAAACTTCCCACAGCATCTCCTGCAATGTACAAAGGAGAAGTCTGAGAAGTTACAGTCTGAAAACTGCTCTTGGATTTGCTGCCATTTCAGCAATATTCAGCCAATGCATAGGCTCCTGCCAGCTCACAGAAGTTCCTCTTCCAGAGGAATACCTAGTAACTGTTTCCCTTAGAAGGAGATAGAATAACTGGATGATACTGGACAGACCCTTTTGTACAAAAATTTATGTTGCCAGAGAACTTTTCTTTACATTTAATTCCTAATAAAAACCTAGAGTAAAGATTAGGAATTATTTTTATTTTTAAAATAAAAAACGTAATTTCAAAGAAGTCACAGTCGTCCTTTAAATATTGTTTAATATTTTAAACAGAAATTATAGGAAATAAAATTTCTGACAATGTTTTTTCTTCAGAAAATGCAAGTTCTAAAAGACGAGAGCATTCTGGAAATAGGAAGGAATTTTGAAAGAAATCTGCCTGGTCTCTTGACAACTTCTCTGTCCTACCAAGCAGATTTCAAGGCACAGGAGGAGTCTAGCCTCCCAGGAAGCTTTCTTTTTTTTTTTTTTTTTTTTTTTTTTGGACATACTGTTGAACAAGCTTTACATTACTCTGGGCTACTGAAGAGTTTGGAAGTATATTCGGCTTTGAAAACATTTTGGTCTATTTGAATATTTGAAATGAAATACCATAGACTTTCACTTCAACAAAAGATTGTGTTTTTTAGAAAGTTTGTCCCCAAATCAAGAGAAGAAGTAAAAATAAATAAATAAATAAACTGTAGAACGGAAAGGCTATTGTCTGACCAGGTCTGGTTTAAAATAAGTAGCAGAATATATGTCACTCTAACCTGCAAAACTATTAATTTGGACATTTCAAGTGAAGGTTTCTTTAGAATCAATCTCCTAACAAAAACAAAGGAATATTTTGAAGCAGTTTCTCATGACAAGAGGTTGCTTAAGAAGAGACTGCAGTATAAGCTGTTTTGTTGGGGTTTTTTTAACTGACAGCAAGTACAGTTCGCCTGCAAGTGTTTTTTTTTTTTTTTTAAGAAACAGTGAGAATGGAAGGAAACTTGGAAGGAGTCCAGAGTTAAAGGGATTACACCAGGAATGTACTTAATAAATAGTAGGATTTACTGTGCTAAGAAGTGGAGGACGAAGATGTTTTAGACGAAAAAAAGAAAGTGAGAGCTAATAAAAGAACAAAGCTAAAGCTTTGACGGGTTAAAGGAGTTGGGATAATGAACGACAGAGGGAATGGATAAGCAGTAGTACAGTAGTATAGCAGTATAACCATTTCCCTGCAAATGTTGTAGGGGCACCCAACATTAGTCTGCTATCAACAAATGCCCTTGAAAATCACCGGCAGAACGCCTCATGCTGGTAGAGACCTACAACCCACCCATGCTATTTCAGTAGTTGACCTAAGTGGTGTATACAGGCAGTAGTCCCATTGACAACAGCTGGGGAGCTGAGTGAACTCCGCAGTGAAACATCACTCAGTGGGATTTTTTTTTTTTAAGTGCTAAAAATGAAGTACCTATATGCACAGAACTGGTTTAGAAGGAAAGTAAATTTGCGAATGGCTACATTGTGCAGCTGATCTGGCTTTTTATCTCCTCCTGTTCCAGCCTGGCCACTGCAGGATTTCCTGCAACATTAATTGGAATGTCAGGACGAGGGCATTTCCAGAATACTCTGCTCAGGGCTGATTTATTTTCTTCTTAAATATCAGTTTGGTAGTCCAGTGTCTCATCACTTACAGATGAATCCCTGAAGATGAGCAGTATGTCACTGACATGCTTTTATATTAGCTAATACTACAGCTGACATTTCCCAAATTCATTGAGATGTCATTCTTTTGTATCCAATACCATACATTTCAATGATCTCTTGCCTAGAGCATCCCATGATACTTGCACATTGTGTAAAAGATCCTGCTTTAATCTCAGGTCTCTCCTTTTCTTTAAAGTCCCTTGCTTATGCCTTTGAAGCAGTCCGTTGTGTGACCAAGTGCCACAGCCTCTCTTTCCTCCACCTGTTGCCCTAACCACTTCCTTTCTGCTCAACCAACAGAGAATTGCCACATGCTTATCACTGTATTAAAGCTTTCTTGTATTCACAAAACAAACTTTAGAAGGGAGAGGCCAAAAGGTCTCTTAGCAGCCCCTGCACTGAGGAACCACAGCTGCTGGAAGTAGGCACCTTGGCAGGCAAAGCGTGATTAGCCACAGAGAGGCAGGTCAGCTGCCCCACGCATGAGGCTGCAAGAGCTGGGGCAGAGCTGGTGTCCCAGGGCAGGGAGCAACTTGCTCAACGGGTGCTCCCCGTAGCAGCGGGGAGCAGGTCTGGGCGGCTGGCTGTCCCTATTTCACATCCAGCTCTGGTTCCTTGCGTCCCTTCCTGCTCTCGATACGAGCTGTTCTTCCTCCTCACCACTCCCTTATCTCCCTGCTATCTGCTTGCTTTGGCTGGTGCTCCCACCACTCACCCAGGTGGCTGGAAGACTGGTAAAGAGAGCTACTGAGCTACGTAGGCAGTCCTTCTAGTGGTCCTGCAGAGAATCCATCCTTTTTTTGGAAATGAAGGTTACACAGGAATAAAAGTTACTGTGCAGCTCATCAGCCTGAATTCCTGCGCAGGTCTCCTGCAGAAAGACGCTGCTATGATTCACATCCAAAACGTGAACTGAATGAATGGTGGAGCAGGTGGCCCTCTGAGTTCCCACCAGCCTCCCTTCCCCAAACAGGGTGTCTGCTCTGAAGCCTCCTAATGCTTCATGCTTCAGAAGTTGCTATTTTACTGCTGACAGCTTCTAGGGGAAGCGTGAGGTGGGCGGCAAACTCAGCCTGTTTGCTCTAAGAGCCAGAGTGGAGCTAGTAAAGGTGCTGCTTAGTGTAAGTTCAGGGCTCACAATGCACTTCTTTTTCTCTTTCACAGAGCGTACAGACACTCCAAATAAACACATTTTCTATTTGCATTAACTCTGGTGTTTACAGCTACAAAAAGCAGCACGCCATGGCAGCCAGTGCTGATTAAGTTACTTGATCAGTACTTGACTTATTTGATGAATACAGTATGCAAACACACCATTACTCCATTCAGGTAAAGAACCTCTCGCATTAGGACAAATATTGTCTCATGTTCTTAATCCAACCCTTCAACCGCTATTTTATTTCCGTTACAGCCATTCACAGAACCTAATTTCCTTTCCAGTGTCTTGATGTGAAATGCTTCTGATAATCTAGAAATGCACCATCCACTGATCCTTTTATCTTCCAGAATCATCTTGCCTGAATATGGAAAGAAGAAGCAAAAGAAATGGATATATGTTTTTAAATTGATTTCTTTAAGATGTCATTGACAAATGAATTTGAACATGAGAGGTCAGTAGTTTCTTGCTTAGTTTCATAACTCCGTATGAATCATTTAGCATTTTCTTCTCAGAAACTCTCCCAAACCCCAAAAGAATGACTTAAAGTGACTCTGAAAACAACTGTCATGCTTTCATAATTCCTTTAAAATCTATTTATACATCATACATATCTAAAGGAAAAAGTTCTTCTATTACTTGAACATAATTTAATGTTCCTTGTTCTGCTCCTGGGACCCCAGAATAATGAAATACCACAGCTTAAATAAAGTACCCCTTCTCCTCTTTCCTAAACCACCCGGTACTGTATCTATCTAGATAGAGCACCCTTCTCTTCTAGTCTGACAAAAACTATAATATCTGTTTCTTCCTTTTATGTATATGTATCTCCATCTATATTTGAAAACAATTTTTCTCTGTCTTTACCCAGTCTTATTTCTCATGGCTGCTGTATTTCTCTGTTCTACATTTATATTTTCTCTGTCTCTTGCAAATGTATTCTGATCTGTCTTCCTACTTTCTGTGTGCTTGTCAAGTTTATTTTTATTTTGCATTTTGCTTTGCTGTGGCTTTTCCTTCTTTCTGGCTTTAAGTTAATTCACCGTGTATTCTATTCTCTAAGCACCCTGAAAAACACAGCTGTCTTTGAGACAGGCACCCAGGGGAAAGGAGAGTGAGCTCCCAGGCCACCATGGCAGGGGACGAGTGCCAAGGCGGCGGCGACACCGGGCTCTGCCGGGGCAGGAGGGGACCTGCATGCGGGAAAGCCTAGAGCCCCTGGGCACAGCAGCAGGACGGTCACTCCAGGTCCCTCGGCAAAGTCGCACATATTGTTTTGGAGCCCTGGACTTCAAGCTGGAACTGAGGCATTTAATAGCGGTGAAGCAATACATGACAAAACTTCCGTAGTTAAGCTTGTGTCTTGTTTATTTGGTGGCTGGTATTATCCACACTTGCTATCCACAGAGGTATCAGCATGACAACACACTGGTAGAATTCATATTATTCACGGTTATGCCACTCGCTATATATTGTTCACATCAGAAGTACAAACCTGATTTCATTATATTGTCATTGCAAACCAAGGCTAAATTGATTTGTGTTCCACTTTGTTCTTTAATGAGTTTTCTTCCAGAGCTTGCTTCTGATATTTTTTCCCAAATGTGAAACAAGGCAACGGTTTCAGGTATGTCTTTTCTGATCTGTGACTGTCACCTCCAGACATTGCCCAATAAAATTAGGATTTTATTTCATGCATTAAACCACTTTCTTTTTATATCTTTATTTTTGTTATCAGGAATAGTATTACCGTTTGCCTGCAAATTCTTTCCTCTGTGCTAACCGTGCTACCTCTATTTATTATTAATTCGAGGCTTATTTATTCCTCTTTCACAGGTACTCTGATGACAGAATTAACTGCTCTAACAAGTGAGGGCTTCACCTCATAGGTAAAAGGTATTTGGGACTTGCACCATTTCCATTTGAAGTCAGTGGGAGTTTTTTCATAGATTTTAGTGAGCTGATGCCTGCTATCTGTGTAGTTCATATTTTTATATGTATATACAAATATACGTATACACACATGTGAAACTGTCATATTGCTTTCAGTAAGACAGCTAAAGGTTCTTCATTATGTGTGGGATCAGGATGCAGACTGGCACCCTGGAAACTGAAGCTATTTTCTTTTCAAGCTATATAGTATGTTCAGCAAACGCAGTGGCAGCACAAGCTTCCCTTTACTTGTGCTTTAACAAAGATCTGCAAGATCCACCAGAAGGGACATATAATTCAGCCTCTCTGCTTGTACCTGGCCCTGTTTAGTTTACTCAGATACATGCTCCCTGGACACCTACTGAGACTGTCAGTGAGGATAAATGCCAACGGTGCTGATGTTTTGTTGCGCTCATGGCTAGCCAATGTAATCCCAAATTTATTTCATCTCAGCCAAACAACTTATATAAAGATGGCAGTAGCTTTCAACCTTTAGTCAAGGATCAATTTGAGAAGATGTGCCCTACTCTGTATCCCACTTACTAATACTCTGAAGCACACTGTCTCTCTCTTCTAATCAGCCCTAATCTTACTTTAACTACTGTCTTGCAGTTCATCTGTGAAGAATTACTGTCCTCTGTATCTCAGCCTCTTCATAAGTCTATGTTTGAGGTTTTAGTTATTGTATATGAGGGCCGCGGTACACAACTGTGAAACGACATCTATGTCAAGCTCTCAAATACTGTACTTTCTTCTGAAAGCAAGAGTTAGTCTCAATAGAAACTGCAGAACTCCCCGGAGCATGTCAGCATACACTGTTTATACACAGGCTTGCTAAGGGATAAGGATAGGGTAAATCTGTAAATTGTGCTTCTTCTGATCACTGTAAAAGAGAATAAAGACTTAGAGATGATTGACGGCCATAGGGACACCTTCTGGCTTTATGCAGACCTCCTTGCCACAAGTACATATATCTTAACGCTTTATCACTAGGCCAATGTGTTAGAGCTATCATGTTTGTTTCCAATAAACCTGGCCAGACTTAATCACTCATAAAAACAAGCGTGAATGCTGAAGTTTCCTCATTGCGTTTGGCTAAGTGCTGAAGGGCACGGGATGCCAACCTGCATGTATCAGTAACGCTGACAAAGACAACAGAGCAACAGCGGGGTCACACTGACCACCAACCCCAGGGACCAGCAGCAACACAGGGGATAGCTGCCCGGACAGACAGGCTTTTCTTTCTGGTCTCTTTTTCTGGTTTCTGTGGTCATTCTGGATATATGGCTAGAAAGAATTTTTGTTTTCATATGTTCCATATCTTAACCACATTTTTAATAAGAAATTCAGGCTATGTGTCTACAACTTCGGTATATTTGTTCCAGTATAAACAGTACATGTTATTGCCCTGGCATGGCTATGATCACAGAAAACAGGAATTTCCTTCAGGACATTGCTAAAATCTCTGCCTTGCACTTTTAAAGCTTTTTCTTTGCATGTACTTAGTTTTGGCCAAATATTTAGGTTCTTGTAGGTTATTCCAGTTTGGAAAAGAAAGGCAAAGTCACATAACTGTGAACAATTTTATCATACTGCACAGAGTCTTGCTTTTCTGCGCACTGGAACACTCAAACAACCAGAGAAATCTTCCCTACTCACAATGCAAAACTTCTTTCAGCCAACACCGCGATCCAAAAGCACATTCCCCAGGCCTCTCTCAGAGTTACAAAGCACTGCTACCAGGTCGCTCCGTTTCATTGAGCTGCACCTCTCACCCGCTCTGACATACCACTTTCCATATAAAGTACATCTGCATTCTGCAGAATCAGTAGCGCTTTGATAGCGAGGTATTTAGCTTCATTAGCATCAGGAAGCAGGTCTAAGAATGTGGATACTTCCATGCGCTCCTCTTCTGCCTACAACCTCTTTCACGGTTGAGGGCCATGAGCAACGCTAACCTTGCTTTCTAACCTTGGGCATCCGCATACAGCCTGGAAAGCACTATGGTAGCATGGAAGCAGAGAGGTAAAAATGACAAGGTGCTCTGGCTGCAGTGAGATGGAATAGCATCATGGCAAAAGCCACATGCTTTCCTCGGGCTTTTCTTTCCCACGTGCGATTGGACTTGGATTTCTAACAAAGTGTTTTCACTGTTCAGGAAGGCTTGCATCATACAATATAAAGACGGGGAAGGGAAGAGAAGACAGAAAGTTTGGAAAGAAATATAATCTAATTTTTGCAGCATAATCTAATTCAACAAAACAGCACGCTGATAGCATGAGTTACATTGACACTTAATAATTAAGCAACATATATTCTTCCTAATTCAGAAAAAATGCACTGCTGTGTGATCATTTGCTCATGCCTGACCTAGACCAAATCAAACTGCAGAACAGAGAGGGGCTTACAGATGTATAGTACATACATCCAGGCGTCACTGCTGTCTGATTACTGCCATAGTCACACTAGCTAAAAACCTGACATGGCAGACTGATGAGTTTTGATTACTCCATTGGTCACAATACCAAAAGAACATTCCAACCTTTCAATTAACAAAAGTCCAAAATATACACATTTAATCTCCTTAAAAAAAGGTATTTATTATGCTACTGAGGATAAAAAATGAGCAAAATCCAAGTTCCATTGAACAAATCCATTCAGTTTTTCTCATAAAAAAGCAAAAATAAGCACATATGACATATGTTAAAAACACTAAATCTGCTTTGTCTTTATGAACTGTTTTCCATTTAAAACATCTAAACATTTAAATGATAAAAGCATTTGGTTTCCGCTGCACAAATGCTAGGTACAGTAAATAATTTAATACATAGGGAACAGAAGCTGTAAGTAAGCACAACTGACCATTTGTTTTATGTTGCCTATAACATTTTAGATCTTGCCCTTTTTAGCACAAGTATTTGAGTCTTAGTATTTCAAGGAATGCAGTCCCAAGCCATTAAAAAATAATCATCTTTGTGGGGACTACACTTTAAAATTAAATTTATTTGCATAACTTTTGTTTCAACCACACCAGTGAACTGGAAGTACAGGTCTACGGGAAAAGACATCCTAATATAAATGGGGAATTTTTCCTCAGTATAATTTTACCATATAAGTACCTTTTGCTTAAACCACTTAACCATTTTGCTTAAAATGTTTAAAGCAAATACATTATAAAATTTAAATTCACATTAAAGTAAAAATGTTGATAACAAAGCCAATAATGTTGTAATAAAAGACATTAAAACAACTCCAATGGAAAAGTATATGGATGAGATCAATGGCCTACCAAATGCTTCCTCAAATTCTCTTTCTAAACTTATAGAGGGCTTTTTGAAGCAAACGGTCAACACAGTTCAGAGTGATAACCTCTTTTTGCAATTCAGGTTGTCTAATTCTGTATCACTTGTTTGGAAGATGGATAGCAAGTTTCTTCATGTTTGGCTAAAACAGTTGGAAACTGGCTGTACCGCAGACCCTTAAGATGTTACATAGAAAAAGACTTTCACTGAAAACATCACAATTTCACTCTCTATTTCACTACTCCATTCTTCTCCCCACTCCGCCCCATGGAAAGGACATTTCATCTCTTGGCCCATCTAGAAGCAGCCTCAGATAGAGGGCAAGAGAAAAAGCAATAGTGAGAAATAGAATTTCTCAGGACCTACACCAAATGCTTGGGCCTGTTCTGTTGTCTCCTCTGTTGTCTGTGACAACTGGAGGTCTCGGAAGGTAAGAACTTGTCTAAAATACAGAATATACCTCCGACGTTTTAAAGAAAGGAGAAAAACAACCACAAGTACAGTGACTTTTACTTTAAAAATTGATACTTTTAAACTAAATCTAATAAATAAATACATCTATTAAACAATTAAAATGTCTCATTTAAAATATCACAAGTTCTACCAATTCATTAAATTTTGAAGATTTCTTATAATAAAATATGTCAATATATTAAAATATATTAGTCAACTTTCTGATGTTCATCAAATTGTTCTAATAAAGCCTTTAGTGTTTTCTAATGTCTGTCTCTTAGAGTCTGGACTGCCATTTTTGCCTGTTAAGAAATGAAAAAAGAAAGAAATGTAAGTCTGGTTGTTCCAAGAACTTCAGTGTTTACATTCATGATATACACGGTAAAATACATCACCTCAAAGGTTTTAGGATTTATTTTCTAATTTGTGGAAACGCAGGGACTATGTTTGGAGGGATGACACCCCCAAGACCTTATACAATCCAGTTCATTCTAAGCGATGCTTACATATGTGAAATCCTCCCTGCATCATAAAAGCAGCAAAAAATATGGACGTATATTTAGGAGATATTGTAAATGTAGAAAATGTGAAGTACCGGGAGGCATGGAAAGACTAAGGAGGAGAGAAGATCTCTGAACTGAAAAGTTGAGTTATCAGGAAAAAAATATAAGGACATTCCATGCTTTTGTTGTTACAGATAAAAAACAGTTAGGGACGTACTTACTAGCAGTTGAAGTAGTTTCAACAGACACATACATCCCAGTCATAGAAAAGGAGCAATTTTCACCTTGCCTGATGTAAAGATGCAATGAAGAGAAGATGAGTACAAAACAAAGCTAAAAGCAGAATTACTGTTTTTGCCACTGCTTTCAACCATTTGTATCATAGGCTGGCTATTTTAGCCAGTTTCTTCCTCGTAACAGCAAAAATAAAAAACACTAATGTATCATAATTTTTCCCCTGGCTAGCTAGGATTAGCAGGCTGAGAACTGGAGGAAATGCAGCAATGGTGAAGGTTAAGGAAGGGTATAAGGAGGCTAAATTAATCTCTCCTTAGACTGTATCAGAGGATTTTCCCTAGAGAGACAAGAAGTACAGGGAGATTTAGTGAAGAAGCTGTCAGAGGGACATGAAAGTTGAGGATTTTGGAATTCACTAGCTGGAATAGTCAGACTTCTATCCTGAAAAAATTTCTTTCACGCAACTGTTCAAGTGAGATAAGTAGAATACAGCTGCCACTTAGCCAAGGCTTTATTTTGTACTGCTTCTCTTTGCCCCTTCTCCCAGTAACTCACACCGTAGGTTCATGCAGTACGGCCTCTGAAGGGGGGGGGTTATGAGTGGAGGTGCAGGTGGGTGCCCAGACTCAGCATGCCAACCAGCTGGCTGGAGCCCCCACAGCTTCTGCCTCAGCACTCACAGGCGGGTACGTCTGCACTGCTGGAGACAACACACACGCTATGCAAAATGCTTGCAGCTCACCCACTAGCACCCCACCTTTGCTCCCTGAATAGACCGTTACAGCTCCCACCTGCTACTGATTGCAACAGCTACAAGGCTCACACCCCTACAGACATTATATCCCTGTGATAACTAGAAATAACTGATCTCAACTGCAAATAATGTAAGAGAGATTTCAGTGTGTCCTAAGTTCTTTCAGATCAGTAAATCAGGTGGCAGCACCTGATCAGCTGATTCTCCACTGGCACACTCAGAAAGTACCCCATGCAGCATGCAATCCAGATGCAAATTACTGAAAGGGGCAGAGTTATGGAATGAAAACAATGCACAAATCTATCCAGAAGCATGATGGATCTGCAAATCTATTGATTTACATCATCTGTTGGGGGAGGCCAATTTCATCATACAACAGATGAACAATGTGCTACTAGCAACCTCACTTTTAAAGAAAATAATGGGTAAGACATCTCAGTTTTGCTGTTTACACTGGAAAAATTGATGACTTAGTATAGAATACTGTACATTTAGTACAAAATACCAGAAATTTTCAAAGAGAGTTAACTAACCTTTTCAGCTAATTCCTCAAAAGTTATATCTGGATCAAACGGAATAGCATCTCCAATAGAGGGACGAAATTTAACTGGAAATCCACCATATATTAGAAGGAAAGCCAGTCGCAAACATTCATATGATTTACAAAAAGTGTTTCTGACATATACTCAACAGAGTATGTTTAAGCAGATTAAATAGAGATACACGGGGAAAATATTGTACATATTTTTCCAAGTGTCTGATACCCTTCTCTAAGATTCTGTGTAAATACAGGGATGATGGGAAAAGTGGGGGGAGCTGCACAGGGGCACGTACATCGGGAGCCCCCCACCTCTAGCAGGAGTGGTGGGCCAATGGGGAAACCTGCATTCCCAGGGAGGGGGCACTTCTCACCCCCAGTGCCTGTGAAAAGGGCTGTGCACATGAGTAACCGTGTATGTGTGAGGTTGCAGGGCGGAACTTGTGTGTGTAGAGTTACAACTTTTTGAGATTAATTATAAAAGGGTGGTTAAAAACCTGTAGGTGCTTATTAACATTTTGTAAGTGTCTTGTACGCTATCTGTTGTATTGCTGATGTTGATCCAGCAAGTATCTTTCACTGATTGTCAGTTAATTACATGTAATTAATAAATCAGTAAACCTTTTGATCCTCATTTGATTTAAACCATGAGCAAGTTTTCTCTCTTATTAGTTAAAGAAGTAGCATGTTATTAAAAAAATAGTAAGATATTAGCTTCAGTACACCTGAATCACAGCCAAGTTATAATAGCTCTTTAAATTTAATGATTGCATGTTTCATTTTATAGGATAAATGTAGTTAGAAACTGAGAAGCATCTTCCTAGTCTTCTAATTATATTGCATATTCATCCCAAATAAATTTGTTATTTTAGCCTGCTCTAGCTGTCCCTGTGTGAGCAGGGGCGGCGGGGACCACACGATCTCCAGAGGTCCCCGCTAACTCCAAGTATCCTGTAATTCTATGATTCTGTATCAGAATAATGGGCCCAGCTCTATGACTAGGGCTCTTGCACAATGCCAAATGGTCTGCAAACCTGCAAAAACTTATAAGCAAAAGGCTTAATAATTAATTAAAATAAGCAACAGAGAGATGTAAAGCTGCTTCTTATCAGAGCTACATTGGAGGACAGAAGTGTAATAAAGCACTACAAAACTTCCTTACAGGCATAGTCATATAAGGCTGTACCTATAAAAAATAACCTAGCTCAATGAGAAATACACTTGATAGTAAAGAAGAATTAAAGCTTCACATCTTTAAAGTTATTGTTCTAAAACATCCCCAGTGTGTTCTCAGTCTCAGGATGTAATTTCATCTGCTTAAAACTACATCATCAGCTTCCAAAAGTGCAAATGAACAGTCGTCACTTGTAAAATAAATGGTCTAGTCTATTATCTAGGACTATGTAACTTGATAGGATTTAACGGCAGGTACTGCCATACAAAAAAGAAATACAAAAAGTTAAACCAAAGATGACAATTGGTAGAAACAGAGGTATTAGGTTAACAGTGTCTGATAACGGGCAAGACCAAACAGGTACTGTTCCAACTAAACATTGTTCAGTCAGGATTCAAAGGAAGGCAGCAGGTCCTGACAGTCACTATTCATGTTGGCCCTGTGAAGACATGGAATCGTTGAACAGTCGAAACCGTAGCACAAGCATTATAAAAGTTATGAGTTATCTTTCTGGGCTTTCAGCATTTTATCTCAAAGGGCATGCTAACAGATTCTTTATGTAGGAACTAAAGACACTCGCAGTAACTGATAGGACTCCCCAATGATGCAACAAACCAGTTAACTATTTTCTGGGCATTTCTCCACTGTGATGAAATGTCACATAAGCTTGTTTGGCCTGGTTTAAAAGCTTTAACAGAAAAAGAACGCATCACTGTATAAAAGTAAGGACAATTACAATTCCTTTACTGTCCTGGAATCAAAGCACATAGAGCTGTGACCTGCGCACTTCTTAAGTTATTTCTTGTTTTTCAGTAGGCTTTCTCTTAAACTCCTGCTTTGTTTCTGTGCAAATTAAGTAATTACTATTTAACGGTTATTGTTTCATTGTAATTGCAAATGCCAAACTGAAACCATAATGGCCACCACACACAATGATTACAAGAACCTGTATCTCCCATACATTTATCTAACGACCTAATCTGACTACAGCATAATTAAAGCATTACTAGAAGTTTGAGACTTAAGGTGTCGTTAAGAAGGCAACTAGAGAATTAAAAATGAACAATTTAGGAACTAACATACCTAACATGTCTGGACATCACGTTCACTTGATGTCCTTTTAAACATTTGTTTGGTTCTCCGAACATTTTAAAAAGTATAGAATCTAGCTAAGATGGCTTAACGTATCTCAAAATAAAAGCAAAAAATGGTTATGCGCTGAAAAAGAATTAGAAGTGCAAAGTTTCTGAAACTACTAGAGTTTAACTCTCACTGAGACAGTGTTGCTGCATAACAATTTCTCATGCCACTCACATTTAAGTGCCAAAGAGGACTCTGAGACCGAAAAAATCTTCTTATACACATAGTTATAAAACCATATTTCAAGCTACCCTGACCTTGTAATAGCTTATGATAGGATCTGCTCAGTGGACTCTAGACTTTACAAAAAGTGAAAAGGAGACATAATCCTGAGAGACCTGTATTTCAGCAAGATATGAGTAATATATGAGTTACTTACAGACTGGAAACATTGAAGACAAATATCTGGAGAGTCTCTGAAGCTGATCCCTCTGTGTACATCTGCAACTGGAGAACTGACATTTCCTTCAGCTCTTCCACTTTATTAGGAACGGTATTCAAGCTAAAAGGAAAAGCTCACTTACCTTGCCATAATTTGCCATACAAGTTCCACAGATATGTATGTCACTGTTTGTCTTCATCTGTCCCATAGTTCACTGGAATAATGTCCCTTTAAGCCATTCTTTCTCTTGTAAATATGAAACAAAAGACTGGGAAGGTACAGGACACCAAGCAGAAGAACAACATACAAAAAGCATTACAAATGGAATTTGAATCAACTAGAACCAGTGCACACAAATCTTCCAGATACTCTGGAATCAGTTCTTCCAAAATACAAATTGCACAAGTTCGGGATTCAATTCTACGTATCATTTCCTGTGAAGAGACAATATAGTACATTGAGTAAAATACTTTCACATATGTCTTTTAGCTTATCCACTACAGAAAGATGACAAATTGATATTCTTGTCTTTTGTAACATGTTAAGTTACAAAATTTTACTCTGTTTAAATAGTGTTCTTAATCTTATCTTATTATCTGCTAATAAGCTAAGATTTCAATAAATGATTTGTTATTTGGTTATACACAGATATGTATATAATGTGATAATTTCCACCAAGAAAATAATGAGGGGTCTTTTCTATCAGGCATTACATAAACATACAGTAAGCCCCAGCTCGACTCAAAGAACATGTGCCTTATTTTTCCAGCACTTCTCATAGCCAGGAAGTACATATGTGCTTATAAGATCAGAGCTCAGAATTACATGAGAAGATAAGAGATAATGTAAGAATATGTTCTATTTTATATGCATTGCACATATTGGCTTTTGTTCTATTTTTCATAGGTAAGGACACTATTCTCAGCATTGCTCAAGTTATCATTACTTCATCAATATCTGTCATGGAAGTTAAGTCTTCCTACAGCTTGCAAGTTAGTTGGAAGGCAAGATCGCATTCTGAGAAGCATGGATAAAAGTGACAAAGCCAGGATCACTGGCAAGTGGCAGTTTTCAGTATATCTAAGATATAATAAAATTAACAATAGATGGGTCCATGAAGGGCTTTGAAGCTGAGGCCAAACATGATGTGTGACCCAAAGGAATTACGAGAAGAAAACAAGGGTGAGAGTCAGAGAACCAGACAAGGAAGCAGCTCAGAGCAGGACACACAAGACAGAAGCAATATGGGGCTGAAGACAGTAGACAGAAAAAAGACTGAGGAAGGGAATGCCAGTGTCGTGACAGCAGCAGGCAGAAGCAGAGGGCTGATGCACTGAGGACAGTGCTCTTTACTCACTGTCTCTACACCATTGCCCCACTCCTCTTTGCTCAGCCAAGGTGTGCACTACGCCAGCATGTCTTGGACTTCAGAGCACTCTCTGGTCGGTAAGCGGTTGTTGTAAAACCCAGTGGCTGCCTGGCAGTCCTGCGGAGTGAATGCCACAGTAACTTCTGTTGACAGGAGAAAACATCATGAAGAAAATGCAGCAGAAAAGCAAAGTCAGCTGAACTGCAGGGATCTAAAACATTTGCAACAGGAAATGCATGACACTGAAGTATTCTGCTCGCTGACTTCTCCTGACATGCTAAGGCAAGGCCTGCTACCAGTGTTGCGCAGTAGGCTTCAGAGCCTTTATTTGGTTTGGCTTCATCTGTACTTGTCAGGTATATCTTTTCAAGTTCCATCAGAAGGACATATCCTCCCTATGCTGAATCAATGTGAAGCAGTCCATTTCTTCCCTACAAGACAAACTCCTTATGAAGCATAAACTTAAACCTGCTTCATTACATACACTTTTTAAAATTAGTGTAATCTCATCAATGAGTATTTTTTTAAGAGTGGCTTCATTGACTGTAGCTTAAGCATGCTATCTGCCAGTGCAAGCTAAACCAAAATAAGTGTTGTTCACAAGTGCCTTTTTGCTAGTTGAACTGTATCTCTTTAAAATCACAGCTGCTAAAAATCACACTCAAAGTGCATTGCTCTGGATAGGTCAGACCTATTTTCATAGTCTTGGCCTAAAGGGGATATCTCTACCAGGATATACTACAACTAGGAAAAGAGTAACTAGAATGAGTAACAAGGACACCCATAGGTACAGACTAGCTCCCAGAGAAGTAATGCTGAATATACCATGGCTCTTCACCTTGGAAAAGAGACAAATTAGAAGCAATATGATAGAAGTCTATAACATCTGTAGCACAGTAGCTGAATATGGATCAGCTCTTCACTTACTCTTCTTATAAAGGACTAGGGAGCATCACTTGAAGCCGGTAGAAGCCACATTCAAAAAGAGAAAGGTGTTCAAGCAACAGCTATTAGACCTGTGCAATTTCCTGTTAGATGACAGTTCTACAAGGAAACTGGAGCAAGTATCATGAGGAGAAATCCACTGACTATTACTAAACTGACAGAAACCACATGCGTTCAGCTGCAGATGGCTGTAGAATGGGAGAGTATTAGGAGGAATATGCCTACCCTTAGGTATCTGCTGTTGGCTGCTCCTGGAGGCAGGATATTGGGGTTGGATATTATATAAAAATGACTGTATTATTCTTACACAAAAGTATGCTCTGCACTTCACTTAAAACACAATATTGTTTCTTTTTCCTTAAGGCAAAAAGTATAATCATTCTTAAACTATTTCACAATCCACAATTCGACTTTTCAACACTCAATACATGGCTGTTTCTAAACAATTTGTGTTGAAAGATTCTAATTTGACTACTTTCTCAGTTTTGAAATAAATATTATTAAAGTGACATAGTCTCCTAACTGTATAACCTTTCCACATCTTTCTGAAGGATTATGGTATCCTGGGGGTGCATGAGGCAGAGTGTTGCCAGCAGGTGGAGGGAGGTGATAGTCCTCCTCTCCTCAGCCCTGGGGAAGCCACACCTGGAGTACTGTGTCCAGTTCTGCGCTCCCCAATACAAGAGAGACATGGCACTCCTGGAGAGAGTCCAGCGGAGGGCTACAAAGATGATGAGGGGACTGGAGCATCTCTCCTATGAGGAAAGGCAGAGAGAGCTGGGCCTGTTTAGCCTGGAGAAGAGAAGACTGAGAGGGGATCTCATCAATGTGTACAAGTATCTGAAGGGGGGGGGGGGTCGAGAGGATGAGGCCAGTCTCTTCTCCGTGGTGCCCAGCGACAGGACAAGAGGCAACGGGCAGAATCTGAACCACAGGAAGTTCCATCTGAACCTGGGGAAAAACTTCTTTCCTGTGAAGGTGACAGGGCACTGGAACAGGTTGCCCAGAGAGGTAGTGGAGTCTCCTTTGCTGGAGCTATTCAAAACCCGTCTGGATGCGATCCTGGAAAATATGCTCTAGGTGACCCTGCTTGAGCAGGGAGGTTGGACTAGATGATCTCCAGAGGTCCCTTCCAACCTCCACCGTTCTGTGATTCTGTGATTATAGTGATAATAGTGATAATAGTGATAAAGTGATATAGAGAAGCCGTGAGTAATTTTGGTTACACCAGACATCAGATGGTGCATGATTCAGGATATAATTAGTTTTAAGATTTTTGTTTGTAAGTAGATGGAATCTGTTGGCTGTGCCACTGTCACCTGAATGGCCATTCCGTTTGCCTCCAAATTCTCCTTTTCATATTTTCGACATGAAACTTCTTAAATATCCTGAGGACATTTTGCTCTTTCAGTGGCATTTACTTAATGAACCTCTACTTAACCGTTTGCGATCTTCTTCAGTGTGACTCAGGCCTTACTTACTACATGTTATTCAAATCCTGTTCAGAAGACAGAATGATTGATTTACTTCTGAGTTTCTCTATAGCTGTTATCAGCTGCATATGCATGAACAACAGTGAATGCTTTACAGATATTAATTAATCTTCATAAAGTGAGGGAAAGTGTAGTTTCATCCTTTGCATTTCAGCAGCTGGGGTGTTTTTTTAATTCCAGAAATGTAGCTTCTCAGTGTACCTTTTCTGTTTTGGATAAGGCATATTATCGTCATCACAAATTCTATCAACTGTCACTATTTTGAAACAGAGTTCATCAGAAAGGTAGGCGTGATCGCTTCACAGACTTCCATCGCTAGACAGATAACTGCTAACAGTATCAGCACTAGTGGAAGTGGGAAGTCCTGCGTTGCCAGGGCATTTCACAGACATCTGTGGACAGCAGGCGCGGGAAAGGATGACCCCGGATACCAGCCCAGGTTCCCACAGGCGCAGACTCTTTCTCCTCAGAGCCGTCCTTGTCATGTCTTTGTCCTACCTCCTTGGCCTAGTCTCAGTTTCCTCATCCCAGGCTTTTTTTCTCCTTGCCTCACCTTTGCTCCTGCTCTTGCTACATTATCCAAATGTCTTTTTCTCCTTTCCCCATCATACCCACCTTCCCCGGCCCAGGTCTCATCCTGTCCCCTCGCCCCTTTCCTTGCTTCCCAGTGCTTTCCACCCTCTTTCCATTCTCTTACCATTTTTAATTGCCCTACTACTTCTGCTCCAGACACTACTTCAGGACATTTTGCCCAGGCATTGCAGCCGTGTTCCTTACTCCCAGTTTTGCCAGATTTTTGCTGCAACGCCTTTTGTTGCGGATTTTTGTTGCAATGTCGTTTCGCACTCCCCCTTCCCTCCCACCCAACACCATCAAAATGCAAATATTCCTCTTAGGGACTCATTGAAAGCACAAGAAATAATATAATTACAGCTACATGTCCACAGACATTTCCAACTACAGCTCTCAACAGCCCCATTATTCATTTTATCCTTGAGGAAGCTAAGACGCAGAGAGGCAAAGTAACCTGTCAGAGGCCCTGGGGGAAAGGAGCAGGTCACTAGAAGGTGCCAGGGCCTGAACCCTCAGTCCGGGGCTGCTGCTCTTTGACCAAAGATCAGCAACTTTGGGGAGTGTTTTAATGGATCACACTGTATGGGAAAAATGAAATACGCTGTCTCTTACAGCGATAGCTGCTTAATCGAAAGTACGTTCCACCGGACTCCACAGCAGAGGTAATTCTGCACGACCAACCTGCAGCACAAACTTTTGGTTTAAGAGCTCGCCAGGACCGAGCTGGAACACGCTGCCACCGAACCGCGCAGCTGCCCCATCCACTGACCCCGCCTCATCCTCCACCAAGTGAAACCACGAGGCACCGACCTGCCCCCGCCCGGCCCCCTGCCAGCCCCGCCGGCCCGGCCCCCCCCCCGGGGCCGCAGGGCGGGGGAACCAGCGGCACGGACAGACGGACGGACGGACGGACGGAGGGACCGACGCCCCAACCGAGCGGCGCAGGGAGCGCAGCGCCCCCGCCAGGCGGCGCGGGGCGGCCGGGGAGGGGCGGAACGGGCTGCTCCGGCCCTGCGGCGCCCGGCGCCGTTTGGCGGCGGGTCGCGGCGCTTCCGGCGGAAGGCGGCGCCCTGCGGGCCGGCGCGGCTCGGCGCCTCCGGTCGGCGATGGTGCCCGAGGCGCGGGGGCGGCGCGTAGCGGAGCTGCTGCTGCGGGCGGGCGCGGCCCGCGGCATCCTCTGCCTCTGCTCCCGCGCCTTCGTCGAGTGAGTAGCGGCCTGGCGGCGGGGAGCCGGCCCCGGCCGCGGGACGGCGGGAGGCCTGCGGGGAGGGAGCCGGGGGTTGCTCGGGGGAGGCCGGGGTGCGGGTGGCCCGACGGTGCGGGTGCGCGGGGGCCGGGCGCGCTGCCTGCGGGCAGCGCCGGGGGGCTGCTGGCTGCGCTGTGGGCGCCGGCAGCGGCCTGGAGAGGCGGTTCACCGTCTCGGCTGGTGGGTCTGTACCGCGCTCCGGTCCCTCGGCGAGAGCTTTGCAGAAGTCGCGTCCAGCAAAGTCGGTCCGCTCCCTAGGAAGTGCCGGCAGCGCGGGGTTTTTCCCGTGTGTTTGAGCTTGGCAGCTCAACCTGCACCTTCACGGTAAGGCTTCGAAACGGCTTTTCCGATCCCTAGAAGCGGCTACAGGCTGGCAGCAGTTCTTGAGAGCGAATGCGCTGTGGATGAAGGAATTCAGGCCTCCCAGAGCCAGAAAGAAGGACCAGGTTTCTCAGCTGCAGGCAGGGAGGCCCTGCTCAAGGGGCTCTTTGTTAGGAGCGTGCGATGTTTGGAGAGGGCGAGCGCTGCTGGATCCCGGCGCTCCTTCCGCAGCCGGGCGCTGGAGTCCCGACGTTTCTCTTCGTTGGGTGGATGTGGTAACTACCCAGGAACTGTGGGCGCAGTTTGTGCACAGCAGTCTTAGCTGAGCCCTGAGAGGTCATTGCCAACGGGACCGAATTGGTAAAGGCAGAAAAACCTCCATCGTTTTGGCGGCCCTCGTGGGGCAAGCGCCATGGGAAAGCCGGAGCTTTTGATCTTAAAACAGAGTCGGGGTTTAACCGAGGCGTCCACAGAGATGAGTTGCCTTCAGAGTTTGAGTGACAGTTGGGAAATATGCAATTTTGGACTGAAGACATTAAATTCGACTTAAGTGGAAGCCTTCATGGCTCTGCACCTAATTCCCAGGTACTCTGCATAACAGCAGCATTTTCTGAACATCTGTCATGTAGGCTTTTTACATGGTTCATCAGTCTGTGAAGTGTTACCTTTCTCATTTTTATCCTCTGCTTTGTGTATTTAGTGATGACGATCTGCTTCAATGTCTCTTCCTTTTTATAGGGATCGAAAATTATATAAGCTGGGATTAAAGGGATTTTATGTCAAAGAAGACAATGATAGTACAGGTAAGGTAATAAAATTACTGTGATAGAACGTGCAGTCGTGTTTAAAGTGAGTTATGTTTGGTTATTTAAGGTGCAATGGGAGTGTGTAGCTGCCAACCTATATTTTTTGTGCTTATTTCTGTCTTATTTTCACTGCTTTCAATATGGGGGCAGATGTGAATAGTAATGTCATAACTTAACATAATTTTCAAGTTACTGAAAGGTTGTGCTAAACTGAGCGCAATGCTTATTCCTGTCCACAGAGACATAGCAGCTCACAAAACCTCCAATCTGCAGAAAACACATTAGCTTACAAGTGCCTGACCTGCTCTCAAGTAATCACTTCTACTTCTCTAACTCAAAAGTAAATTACGTAAGGGAGAATCTGTGGATCCTAGATGGTCATCTGGGGCACTACCGTCCTGCTGCCTCTACCCCAACTGACGATGTCAGCTATTGCTGATTAATCTGCTGAGCAGCAGAGTTGGTCCCAACAGTGGAGGAGAAGCAGCGGCCCTGATGGAGAAACTGAGATATGCGTGTACACAAGGGAGCATATGATGAGCACCAGAGGAGTTAGTTTCTTGCTCAGCATGCTTGTATTTCTGGAATGATCATGTTGCATGCTCTGGCAAATTCAACTTCGTTCCGTTGGTCCATCCTCAGAATGCCCCACGTATGCCTATCTGAACATAATTACTTTGGTATCTCTTTTTTCCATTCCTATCTTCCCAGCTCCACCATCGTACAATAGCTTGATTTCAAAGGAGGAAGTCTCAATGGTAAAGGAATACCTGTTGAGGCTGAGAAAGAATAGTGCTGCTTAGATGAAGGAAATGTGAATGGAGTGATGAAGCAGAATCCAAACCACGTTTTTGTAGATACGTGGCTGAATTCTGGTGAAAGTAATCACTTAAAAAAAGGAGCCTTGTGCTACGTGATGATTTGGCAGTATGTATATCCTGACCCAAAAAATTATTAAATTTTTCAGATTTTATCAAGCCATATCAAGTCTGTATTTTGTAAATTTCATCAAAATACAGTACCTCCTTTGACAGTGGTATTTATCATTTTATATATATATATGATGCTATTTAAAAGGTGAGACGGAAGTGCAAGTAGTAACTCCGTCATATATGGCTGAGCTAATGATCATATATTTCTGAGCTACTTAGGCTCTGTACTTGAAACATTAGATTTTTGTAAAACGGTGTCACCTTTATTAGCCTAGTTTTAAAAGATTCGTAGCAAAAGAGGCAGTCTGTCATATTTTAACGTTGTTCTGATATATGCCAACAAAAAAAAGTCTTGCAAAGGAATTTTCTTTTTATTATATTAAATTTTCTGTTGTTTGTTCAGCAGTTTTGTAGTTTGCTTTGCAAGTATTTGAAATTAATATTTTTGGCTATTGAAGCTAGCTTTTTGTGTCTTCTGACAGTTATGCTCTCTTTTTTTCTAATTGCTTTTACTTGCTCCTTTTCATAGAACGTATGTGTGCATGCATATCATCCTGTGGGCAAAGGCATGCAGAAACTGAGGCCTCATTTGAAAATTTAGCCTTTCTTTTTTAGGATGATGAATTACCATGCTCCTGAAATAGAGAAACCAATCAAATTGAAATAATAACGCAATTGAAAAGTTCAGAATTCATTCCAGCGCTAATGCTGGGTTAAATTTCTTCAAAAGCTAACATATAAATATTCACATTTTTATTAATATTGGTGCTTTGATGAGCTAAACCAAGAGATGAAAGATATTATATCTATTAATAGGTTTCAAATAACTATAGGAAGCTTTTAAATGGGAAAGGAAACTTAAGGGGCAATTCTGTTAATTTTTGTAGTCAGACTGATGTGTTATAGTACCAAAACCAGATTATGTTTATTTAATATAATTGTTCATAGGAGCATCTGAGGAAGAAAACTGTTGTCCCAATGTGACATTAAAGGTGGACGCTCATTATGCTTTGGACCAGGCAGAAGTTGAACTAGACTCGGAGGCTGAGCTTATGAAGAGTATGGGATTGCCTCTGCAGTTTGGTGGACAGTCAGCTCACAGGGACTTTGTGGTAAAACTTCATTCTATTTACTTTGTGTTTTCAAGGTACAAAAGCAAGGGCACGTCTACTCTTCAGTTATTGTTGGGACAGCCTTTTGTGGAAAAAAAAGCCAGCCAAAGTGGCTTTAAGTTACCTAGTTCAAGTACTTCTAGCAATATAGTCATAGCAGCACTGTGCAGCCTGCAAAATTTATCCAACAGTTTAGTTAAACCTTGGCTATGCTTTATGCTTTCATGTCTGAATGGCTTTTGCTACTAGAGAGAGCTAGTTTGAAACAGCTGTAGTAATGTTTGTCTCGACACCTGGTATACTCCAAACTAAGCATGGGTGTTCACACTGTCTGCTTTAGGCATCTGTCTTTAGATATAAAGCTAATTTTTCTCCTATAGCTGATGGAGAGAGCCAGGCTTTTCCAAAGGACAGCAATTAGACTTGGGTACTCTGCTTTCTGTAGAGAGCAGTTCCACTGCAGAGAAAAACTAAGGTTGTACTTGCAAGACAAAAGGTAGCGAGATATTCACATTGTCCACTTTATACAGTATAGATTTCCTAGAGGTGAAAAGGTACTTTTGGGCAGAGTACTCTGGGATTGTCACCCGATTAATTTGTAAATGAGTAGGACAAACTTGGATGCTATTTAAAAGAGTGGCATGTAAATAGACGTTATAGGGATCAAACCCAAAGTGTATATGTATAGAATTCAAACCCAAAGTGTTTATGTAATTTGTGTTGCTATATAGTAATACTGTAAAGAACTTGAATGGAAAATAATATGCTTTTATTAGACTACTGCTAAGCACTGTGCTTTGCACAGTCTATATTAACATGACATTATGAGGAATATGAATGAAAGATTAGTGCCAGTTCTCTGAAACCAACTTCTTCATAGTCCACCTTGTGGCTTTGTCAGTGCAACAAAACTAAAGATTGCAACAGAGTAGGCATTTGGAGTAATATCTGTACACGTCCACAATCTTTTGCCCGTATGATTGTTTGGGGCTTTTTCTCTTCTACCTGTTGAATTTAATTTGTCAGTTTAGGCAAAATTTGACCTGATAAAATTTCTTTTTCTTAGATTTTTTTTTTTATCATTCTACCTTGTTTATGTGTGTAAGCGCATGTAGCAAACTGAAGCAAGTGCAGCGGTATTTGATGGAACCAGCAAGTTACCCTACTGTTTCCTCTCAGTAATAGGTTCTTGCCTTCTGTTTCACTAGATAACTGTCGTAGTTTGAGTTTGTTGTAACAAGTGAAGTGCATTCATTGCACCAATGAAATGGCTCCCTTTTTGGATAGGAGTCTGTTTCTGCCTTTCTACTTCCCTTCCAAAACAGCCTGTAGCGCATTTGGAATTCTAAAGGCAAACTGTTTCCGTGTGTTTCTGTTAGCGTCTCAGGGATATGTGTGGGATGAGAGGAATATTGCACCCTTCTTTTGAGTAAGTGTCTTTAGGCATCTTTAGCCATGCATGAAGAGACTTTGCAAGCAGGGTTTACAGAACTTAAAAGTATAAAGTTTTTTGTAAGCCTGCAAAAGATAAGTACGCCCTAATAAGGCATGAGAACAGCGTTTGCTGGCCAGAGAGCTATCAGGTGGTGGGTGGTAAGGGTCAGCCTGCACAGCCCTCTGAAGGAGGTCCTCGATGTTGCTGAATTACTGTTTTACTGCTGACTTCAACCCAGTGATCCAACAATTCGTGACTAGCGTCCCTTTAGAATTTTATATTGTTCCTTGTTGGTGTTCTTCCTCTTGAATCCTTGAGCTACTAATGTCTTCCATGTCAACAATCACGCAGTCTGTAATTCTGCCTTTTTTATCTCTCTACAGACTTTCTCACAGCTCTTTCTCACAACTTTTTCAGAAGTGTGAGCCAAGGTTATGCAGCTGGGCCATATCAGAGTTGGGCTCAGGATCCTTGAAACAACGACAGCTGAACCTTTTGAAGGCGGAAGGCTTATAGTGGGGTTGTAGCAAGAGGGAGGGTTACAGCAGAAGCAGAAATGTACTTGGAAGGAGGACAAGGGAAGACTGCATATATGCTGTAAGCTTCTGCATATGTTCTTTTTTCATTATATTTCAGGCAATAGACAGTTATAAAAAGAGAAATACCATGAAGATCATGAAAAAGAAGAAGAAAAAGAAAAAAGAGTTACAGCAAAAACACCACTGTGATATGGAGCAGGAATGTCATGAAAAAGCTTGTGTTGGTCATAACCAATCCGTTTCTGATGAGTCAGCCCTCACTACAGAGCAAAGTGAAGAGAGGGATAAAATTCAGGTTATGAATGAAGGGAACGGTACAAATTCAGGAAATGTTGTTAGTGAGGCCTTCCCCGATGAACTTAAAGAAAAATGGGAGAAGTACTGGAGTGAATATGGAGAGGGCCTTCTTTGGCAGAGTTGGCTGGAGAAGCATGAAGAGGTCAGGTCATCTGAGGCCGCAACAACCTCTGAGCCTTGGAATAGTCCTGACACCAAGGAAGAGTGGGAGCAGCATTATAGGGAACTGTACTGGTATTACTGGGAACAGTTTCAGTACTGGACAAGTCAAGGGTGGACTACGGACAGCTCACGCAATGACAATGTGGAAGTTGGTGGGGTTACCCAGGAAACCAGTCCTTCAGGAAAAATGGACTTTGTTAGCCTAGATGCTGAATGTAGTCAAGTGCTGAACCTGGAGTTGTCTCCTTCTGACGTCAGAAGTGAGGAAACACCTACTTCAAGTGCTGAGGCCCATAATGAAATAATCTCTGGGATCTGTAAAATAAATCTGAATTTGGAGGAAGTGGATCAGAGCAGAGCACCTCTAACGATTACTTCTGATGGCCCTCAAAAGCATAGTTCATCTGACAGTGAAAGCCAGTGTCCTTCTGTTTCAAGCCAGAAGGAGCCATGTGATGGAGGGACCAGGAAAAGGAGTGCTTCTAATGAAAATAAAAGTATTAAGCAGTCAGGTAATACAAAATCAGTTAAAATTCTCTTGGTATTTCTCCAGAAGGGTGCACATAAACAAGATGATGTCTTTACTATGTCATTTAAAAATATGGATTGAGTATTTTTGTGGAATTGTTGTGTATTTAATTCCTTTTTCTTCCCTCTAGTTCTCTGGAAGATCTCTCTCCCATCAAACCTGTGTATTGAATGTATTCTCCAGCCAGAAGTGATTTTAACAAAACGTATTTGTCATAAATCTTCTAAATGTACTACAGAAAGTAGTGAGAGAATAGTGGTAGGCCTTTTTTTTTTTTTTTTTTTTTTGCTGTTGGCCTTGCGGTTGTATCATTCACTGTTGTTTTCTCTCTGATAGTCTAAAATGAATGAGTGAAACTCAGGTTGTCAGTGTTCCCTGTAAGCAGTAGCGTAACATCTTTCCTGTTGTATGGTTCCTTCCGCTGAAGGAGAGCGATGGAGTATGTGAGTTAAGTATCAGCAGCTTGAGGTCAGTTTTAAGGAGAAATGAACTTTGAGTCCGTTGCTAGTGACGACCTGTGGAAGGAAGGAGCAGTTCTGCTCCCACCTTGATCTTTTAGCAGAGTTAGAGTGGGAGAGATGAAAGGAAAATCTGCTTTCCAACAAGAAATGAGATAAGGCATTGGAATCCTCTTGTATTAGAAGTATGTGAATATCTTCAAGAGCTGGTTAGCTGGAAACAAAATTTGAGAAGAGGAAAACAGCTATTTGGAATTTGTATTTTGCAGGCGTTTTATTCTTATTGGAGAGCTGAGGTATTTGAAAGCTGGTCCAGCTTAGGATTGCTAAGACCTCTACAACATAACTAATAGTGGAAGCTTGTATTGGCGTGTTGTCTCCCTGAGCAGAGATAAAGATTTATGTGCTTTGGCACTGGTATCACTTATCAGATTTAGGAAGTCAGACAACGTTAACTGTTTGAAAAAGCTGCAAATGTACTTTTGGCACTGGAAGATAAGGAGTGTATTAGGCAAAAGGAGCTTGATCTTATCTACCTTTTTAGGTTCACAGGGCTCATATCAATCAAAGTCAAATGACAAAGGACAGTTGCTGCTTGGTGACAAGAATGAAGATGAGGAAGAAGAGCCTCCTGAAAACAGACGTACCAAACTCAAGAGAAGGCAAGTCAAGAAATTCAGGCCAACTTTTCTCTCAAATGTAGGAAGGCCCAGAAGCCTTTTGACTTAATAACCCCTACTGCTTCTATTGGGATTGTCAAGTATCACTTCAGTACAAAATCATCTGGCCTTCCGTCACTGTATATCACTTGACCTGACAACAAGCAGTGGATATTTCTTTTCTTTCTTTGCTTTAGAAAAGAATGTGTGGCCTAAATGCAGAGTTCTGCGCAATGTAACATTACTGTTCTTGTTCCACTGAAGGAGACAAGATTATTAAATTGGATGGAATAGCTTGTTTGTTTTAGGTGTAAATAGTGTAGAAGGATTAGATAGATGATATTATAGCTAACGGGGACAACAGCTGATGAAGGTAGTTTGGAAATAGGGTGAACTTACCTCTCTCAGTTCTGAGTAGGGCTTAGTGTTAAATGCTTTGAGAAGTAATTCAGAATAGTTGGAATATTACAGCCCTCATGGATGAATGGATGTTCCTAGAAATGGGTAAAAAAGGTACATGTTCTACATGTTCTACGTATCTACATGAATAGACTGGCATTACCTACCTGTGTGATTTCACCACAGGTGAACTCGCTGGGAGAACTCGCTGAAGTGAGCATATAAATGTTCTCCGTAGGTGACTTTCTTAGTGACATATCTTTAAAATAAGCGTATGGGGGTTTTTTGTTTTTTATTTTTGGGGGTGTTTTGTTTTGTTTTGTTTTGTTTTGTTTTAACAAATAGTAACTTTTCTTCATCTGCATTTTTTCCCTAGCCATGAGCTGGATGTGGATGAAAACCCAGTGGAAGATCCTGAGGAAACTTGTTCTATTTTGGGTTTCAAACGTGGCACAGGACAAAAGTAATTGCTATGAGAAATTCAGCGCTTCTCCACGGCAAACTAGTGCTGTTGATATTATTCAAATTCATCTCTATTCCAGTTTTGTTAAACTATTCGAAGATTTTTCTCAAAATTAGTCTTTGCTCTTGATAAAACTGCAAGCCTTTAACAATAGAGAGAGAGAGAGAGAAGTGCAAAGTTACAGAGGTGAATTAAAGAACAAGAAAAGTGCTTTGAAACAGAAGTACTGTTTTATAAATTAAATAGGATTATAAAGTATCTCTTAAGGTAGCTGTAGTTGCGTAAGTAACAGTGAAGTGGTGGGTCAGCTGGTTAAATCAGGAATGCGTAAAGGTTCTATCTGTTAATGATCTTCTCAGTTTGGAGTCTTGTGAACTTAGACCATAACTTTTAGGCATTTTATATTAGAATGAGGTAACTTTCCTGTTAATAAAATGTTGCCAGTGTATTGATTAGTGAAATTTCATTTTCAGACATATGACCTAGAGACATGGTGGTCACTGCTGCAGAAGCAACGTTGTAGGGTACGGGGTGGACTGCAGCTTAGCTTTAGGGCTTCTGCAAGACGTTGCCAACATAAATTGTTTAGAACATATATATGTTTCAAAAAGGAGCATGTCTTGTTGACAGTCTCTTCTACTTCATAAGAAACTATTTAAGTGAATTGGCTGTATTTTCTTTTTTTGAATTGTAGGAGAGGAAAGTAACTGTTTTGAAGATTCTTGAAAAAGCTTTTTCTAAAAAAGATGTTTAATTTTAAAAATCAAGATATTTCTACATTTCCTGTTCTTCACGCTGATCTGAGAATTGTTTCTACCTAAATTTATGAACCTCTTAGAAAACCATTGAAAAATCTAAAACTAATAATAGTAAATATTTTCATGAAACTACTTCAAGTAAAAATACAGTGTTCATGAAGGTATGCCTGTTCTGCAGCTACTGCAGGTTGTATTTATTTAAAAAGAATCTTCAGGGGGAGTAAAAGTCTCATAAAGAGATCATTTAGTGTAAATCACCTTTTCCAGACGTCTACATTCGTGTTAGAGCTTCCAGATTGGAAAGCTTTCTTTTTTATTTCAGGTATGGTGGAATTCCAGATTTCACCCACCGAAGCGTGCAGTATCTGGAGAAAAATGCAAAACTCAAGTCCAAATTTTTGGATATGCGTAAACCAAGAAAGAGCAAAAACACACACATCTTCTTTGCAGAAGAACCTGAAACAAAATCTTGTCAAAAAAGTAAAACTTTGAAGAAGGTAGGTTTAGTTGCTAATCTTACTGTAATTCAAAGATCTATCAGTTCTCTTAGCTGTTGTTGAATTATGAAAATTAAAAAAAAATGCACAGGGCAGGTGGCATTTTTAAGTGTCAGTTTGGTACTCTTTATTCTTGTATCTTTTGGTTTCTTCCTTAGGGAAGAATAGTTAGATTAGGGTGGGTTTGGAAAGACATTGCAGAACTCTTGGCAGTCTATCAAGAAGAATGTGAGCTTAGTGGTGAAGCTATGTGAAAGTCATTCCTAATGTCTGGGTTGATCATTCTTTTAGAGGTTTCTACCGTCAGTAGAATTATCTGTGGTTTTAAAAATGCATGTGAGTGTGTTTGTCAGTGCTGGCATTTCAATAATAAGAGAAAAATGCTTTTATAAGCATGTGCCAGTGTATTCTATGCAATTCCATATTCTTAGTAATTCGGAGGCAGGAGGAGGTCCTTCTTTTATGGAAAAGGAACAGCACAGGACTTCTTCATGCACTAATTATCCAAATCAGGGGTTTGACAGAATGTCAGAAACAGGGCTGTTCATTCTGTAGACTTTTAGCAATTGTTACTTAGTCCTAATTCTTTCTACTATGTTACAGTGTTCAGTGACATCAACTTTTTTGCTACTAGCTGCACCTATTTTCACCTGTACCGCTTTCCTTCATTTTTTCTTAAGAAATTAGTAATAACGAGGGAAAAATGTGTTCATTGTACATTTTTCATAGTCAAGTCTCTTTAAAATCTATTACCTCAGTTTTTAAACGTTACCTTGTATTCTTCTGGGATGCCTGGCATTCACTAATACCTGATTACAAAACGCTGTTTTCTGGTGCTGGCAACGTATATTGTACTGAACTCAAATCTCATTGCTACAGTTTTTGATCAAAAGCTTGACCATTGCCATTGTGCATCTGAAGCCAGCATAGTTCTTGGAGAACTTTGTGATTATTTGAAAAAAAAAAAAAAAATTACATATTTCCTCAGACTTTCTGGTAAGGGACTTCTGCTGCTGCCATAGGCCTAGCACCACACAGAATAATAGTAATGTTAAAAGTGAGCATCTGCATATATTTTTTGAAGAGTTTGAACTAGCATCTGCTTATTGTTAGAATATCATGGTAAGTTTTCTACTGTGCAGTAAAACACTTTAATACGTGAACTGTTTGGTGCATTTTGGAGATGATGCGGCTGTAGTGTATGAAGTTAACTTTAGCTGTTTATCTGAACTTGCAAGGCAGAGTACACCTTTTTTCAATGCAGATCAGAGAAAAGATAGTTAATGAAAAGGCAGTAATCTTGCTCACTTATGTTGGCAAGTTTATTTATATTTAGTGCATATATTTTTGTGAATGATTTGCTGTAATTATCTGTTGATTTCATGGAGTTTCTTTTGCAGGTAGCTGGGATCTAGTTTCTAAAGACAAGTTGTTTCAAAATGTTGAACAAAGGGAGCAGAGTTAAGGACTTGCATACATTTCTGAATATTTTCACTGTGAATATTTTACTCTTTTCAAAATACATGTAGTATAGATTATATCCAGGGTAGGATGCTTTTAAACTATAATGCTTTTAAACTATATTGTCGTACCTGGTTAACAGCACAGTCTAATGGTGATATTTGACAATTCCAGGTAGAGGAATTCCTAAAGCAAGTTAATAAACCTGTGGAGGAAGTTACACCCCAGAAATCTGTTCCTCAGGATAAAGTAGAGGGATCTTCTACAAGCAGCGACTCAGAGGATCGGGAAAGTGTTGTTACTGCACAAAATGTGAATTCAAATGCTAAAGACCATAAGCCACAGTCTTCCAGCGTGGTTACTTGTGAACTTGCAATGAATAACCTTGAAGAGGAAACAAAAGAAGCAACAGCAAACGGCTCTGTTTCTCAGGGTGTGGGAAAGCAGGAATGTGGTTCTGGAAGACAGTTAGTCTCTCTGGATATTCCAGATTATCTTCGGGTAGAAACAGAAGATGTGAGCCAAGGTACATCTATTTCTTACAGACTGGAAATGCATTGGCAATGGAATTCATGTAGTAATGTAATTTGAGAAAGGAGCTTTATGTGGTATTTATTTATTCTGTTTATTCAAAGAGACTTTTTAAATCCAAATTTTGTGTAGTGCGGCTGGCGTAGAGCTGCAGTAGTGGAACTGAATTGTTTCTGAAGCACCAAAATCCCAGGTCTTGTCTTTAAGTTTCAAAGTAGTTCTCTGTAGATAAACAGCCGTTGTTGGTTTTATGCATGATGTAACAGGTCTCCAGTTTATGCCCTCCTTTTTTCTCTTTTAAGGGTAATTAACTTCAGATAAATGCGTGGACTGTTGGTTTTGCTTGTTGCTGAGCTGTAGGGAGTGTGGGATGTTAAGATTGTTTTCTAGGATAAAAATCCTCCATAGTGTGAACCTTTTCATTTAACACTGTAACCTGAAAACAGGTGATTTTTCAGGTTTCTGCATATCGTTTTATCTTTCCCACGCTAGTTCAATTCTATGAATTTCTAGTGTAAAACTCTTTTGTCCGGATTGTTCCTTCTATGTATATGGACGTTGAATTAGTCTGTGATCCCAAATGTTTGTTCACTATGTAGCGTTTATTGCTGTCAGTTGAAAAAGATGGCTAATGTATGGAGACTATTAAATACGGGGTGAAATGTTATGATCTATAGGACTGTGACAGATATGACAGATAACTCTTTCCCCTTGTTATATAGGAACTTTTTTTTTAAGCCGGAATATTGGGAGTGAAACTTAACACCTATCTACCTGCCAATTACATTCCGAGCCTATGAGAACAGTAATTGTTAACTTCTGCAGTGTCTTCCAGTTGTAGGTGAAACAAAGACCGCAGAGAAGAAGCAGAACAAAAGAAGAAAAAGGAACAGAATTGTACCAGGAAACATACCTGCCGAGATTGCTGCTGACCCCGAGTTGGCCAAGTACTGGGCACAACGTTACAGGCTGTTCTCACGGTTTGATGAGGGAATTAAACTGGACAGAGGTGTGTCTAGTACAAAGCGTGTAGTCTGGTAGTATAAGATGTATCCGAACTGGTGGCCTTTCTTGCAATTTATTACTCATTTTCTTATAAGAGGAGCATTACTGAATGTCTGTTTGCACGTCTGAATAAGTTCCATTACCCAGCAAGTAGATGAACAGAACTCTTGGACTTAAGTTGCCCTTTCAGCATGGGAAGCCCCTGTTTGTATTAGTCCTGATGTTTGCTATAGATCAGGATGTTCCCAAATTATGCTTGGTCAGGCCTTTTTCAGAAACTCAATGACATTTTCTATGCCTATATTTTATAAAATTAATTTTGTGAAAATTTGAAATATACTCATGAGTCTAATTTTGTCCTGTTAGCATGCAAAGGCTGTCAGTAGTCATTTTCAGTCTTCTCTTTTCTATGTTTACATGGAAATCATTTCCAAATCATCAGTTCATAGGTAAATGAGCAATTATGATTACTACCGTTTGGGGCAGAGGGGGGAGCTGCTCTTAGTGTTGTTTTAAGCCTTTCATTTTCAGTACTCTCCCATATAAACACGTAGATTATTTGATGGACCAGACATTGCTGGAGAGAAAAGAACACATCAGGTTGGAGAGAATATATTTCTGGTTTTATTTGTTACAGAGTGTAAAGCTCTTCAGAGCTGCCCTCAGTGGACTTACCCTTGATAAGCCAGAATCCTCAACACGTAGTTCAACAGCGCATTCGCTGAGATTCTGGCCTATCTGTTCACTTCAGACTTTGTATGCTTAGCAGATTGCTCTGTTGACGAAGGCTCAGCATCTTGAAAGCCTGTAGTTTCCTGGTCAAATGTGTCAAGCAAAAATTGTTGGGATTAAAGTTAAATCTTAGGCTGTGTGTATTTTGGGGTGGGGGGCAGCAGGGAGGGGGAGAGCTTGGCGTTGGAGTTTTAATGTAGGTGACCTTGAAATAAATGGCAAACACACACTTCTTCCATTTCCTTTGCAGAGGGTTGGTTTTCTGTTACTCCTGAGAAAATAGCTGAGCATATTGCAGTGCGTGTCAGTCAGTCATTCAACTGTGACATAATAGTGGATGCATTTTGTGGAGTTGGAGGAAATGCTATTCAATTTGCTTTGACCTCAAAAAGAGGTAAGTAGGTGTTTTGTATAGCACTTTTTTTTCTTTCCTTTTTTTCCCTAAAGATTTGGATATGGACTTTGTGCACTGATTTTCCTTTTTTCAGTGCTTCTGAAGCAACAAAAGCCTTTTTGTTTCATCAGAATCATAGTATGATCTTTATGATTTTTAAATGGACCCATAAAACTGCTTTTGTATTTTAAGTAAGGTTGAATATATGTTTTACTAGTCAAAGTTGCTTTTACATGGCTTAGTAAGTACTCTGTGGGATGCTCTGAAGATTGTTGGTGAGGGTTGAGTTCCGGTAGCAATGCAGTCTTGAAATGACACCACAAAGCTGCTTATTTTTCAGTAGTTATGCTAAATGTATGTACTCAAAAGCATATTACATGTGAATAGTGCTTACAATAGCTTAACGGGATCATCTGCAGATGCAGCAGAACCAAATACAGAAAAGCGATGATGACTTGATGCTAGTTGCCAGCTAATGAAACTGCAGTGAATCATGACATTGTAGCATTGACTACCGGATATTCCTTTACTCATCCAACGCTCTGGTAAAATACCAGTTCATTTTACACTTGTGAGTAATTTCTGAGCAAGACAGATGGTAGTTTATAGTGCGTTAAGTTTGGTAGGCTATGATCCATTCTATACGTATTTTCTAAATGTCTCTTTGTATTTGTTGGCCAAGATTGTATTTCTGTGAGGATGTACCGCTTTTGTATCACATTTCTTGTGCTGCACTGGATAATTTTTTTAGCTTAGTTTGCGGTACAATGTGATGGGCCACAAGATAAATATTTACCTTTCACAAAGGGGAAGAGTAAGTTTCCAGACAACACAGTTTTAAGTTGTTTTGCTTCTGCCAAGATCAAAGAGAGGAGAACTTCCTCTCTTAGGCAGACAAACTTAGCTGTGCACTGCGCTAGCTGAGATGGGGGATTGTCCTGGTAGTAGATGTGTGACTCCCAAAACCGTAGTATAACATGTCAGGGTAAAATTTTGCTTTCTGGCTTTACAATAGCAGCTGTGTCTCCCCAGTCTTGGCTCTATTATTCCTCTTGCTGTTTTGTAAGTGCGAAGGTTTTGTTGTGTTTGTGGAACTTCTCTTCCTGCAAAGTCAGGAGGGGCAGCTCATTCCCTTCTGAGGAAACGTAGCTTGATATCTGTTAGTTACAAAACTGGAGTGATTCCTTATTGCTGTGTGCCACAATAGATTTGTGAAAGTTGAAACTACGAGCACAAAGCTAAACTGTAAAAGTGATCTGTATCTGGTGGCTACACAAGAACATCTTTATTCTGAAAATCTGTTCTGGCAGTTGGGTAGCATCCATCTGACAATCAGGTAGTTCATGCTTCACAATCCACGTTACTTGTGTGTCTCCTCTCGCTTTCAATTGCAGTGATTGCTATTGATATTGATCCTGAGAAGCTCAGTCTTGCACGTAACAACGCAGAAGTGTATGGTGTGGCAGATCAGATAGAATTCGTATGTGGAGACTTCATGGTGCTGGCTTCTGATATAAAAGCAGATGTTGTGTTTCTCAGCCCTCCGTGGGGAGGCCCTGACTATGCCACTGCTGAAATCTTCGATATTCAAACTATGATTTGCCCTGATGGATATCCTTTGAGTTGTGCGTCTTCAAAGTTGTGATTATCGGTCACTTACAAATTTCTCTCTATCTCTCCTTCCTGTCGTGACACTGGCTTTGTTATGTCCAATGGACTGACTTGGAATGATGGTAAGTGCAGTTGGAGTTGCAGGTGTGCCACGTTTGTTTAACCTCCTTCCCCCCGCAAAACCTCAGCTATATGAGATTGATTATATTCAAAAATCTTTAGTTTAGGTAGCTTGTAGCTTTAAAAACTGCATCATAGTTACTCATAAAAGGGGGAAAAACTCTTAAAGACTTCTCATAGCTTCTTAACTTAAAGTATTCATGCATGCAGTGTTTTTAACTCCTTCATGTTATTTTATGAGGAAAAAAATGATGTCATTACATAGATGCATAGTGTATATATAGGCAGTAATTAGTTACATGAGCTATGAATTTGTCGTTAATTCCATTTTTACTTGGTTTGTGAAAGGCACATCTTGTTTAAAATAGTTTCTTCAGACTATTTAAATTACAGCACCTGCCTGTGACTTGGGAAAGTACAGAAAAATGCAAGCGAAATATTAACCCTTTCACTTAATGCATACAATTCAGTACTGATTTATTTACAGTGGTGGTGAACAGTCATCCAGTTGAGAAGGTATTAGTATGTTACTTTCAAATATGGAGTGCTGTTTTTCCAGAATAAGCTTATTAGTTTCTTTTTTGGCTAAAATGTAACCATATTTGCAACCAAAGTGTAAAGAAATCTTTTTTTAACAAAATGAATATAGGTGTGTTTTTTTTTAGTGTAAGTTTTCTGAGACAATAATGGTCAAATAAAGTTTCTGTGTTCGGATAATATTGATTTCTGCATTACAGAACAGTATGTGACTGATAGACTGAGAGGACTAGCTAAAAAAAGTTACTTGCTTAATCGTTAAGTTTGGGATACGCTTTCAAAATGTGTGAATTTGAAACAACTTCTCCTTCCCCTTTGTGTTTTTTTTTTCCTTTACTGGTTTCCACATTTGAAATTTTCAGGCTCTCCAAGATGATCACCAACAATATTGTGTATTTTCTGCCTCGGAACGCTGATATTGACCAGGTGTGTTACTTGATAATGACTTCATAGTTACACAAAGCTTAGTTGCCTCAAAATGCAGGTATAAGCACAAATTTAAGACGGAATGAGTTTGTTTTTAAGTTTTTGTTTCCAGTAGTTTTGACATATTTAGAAATAGGAGTAGTGAATTTTTTCCATGATTTTGAAACTGTTCCTTCACAGAGCAACAAATTGAAGGTATAAAAAGTCCAAAGCCGGTATATTTCTGGGTGTGTATCAGACAGATATATCATTGTAAAAGAAAAAAGAAATAATTTGTTTTAACCCACTCTTACTTTCTGATAAAGTGCTGAGTCCTAAATCTTCATGGCTTTCAGTTTATGGGGGAGATGCAGATAATCACTATACAGCCTGAAATACCATTTTGGTTAGTAGATCAGTAGATGCTCAAGCAAGAGACATATGTCATGCTGCTAGAAGTGGTATTGATGCTACTTGCAGAGGTGTGTGGTTACATATGAACTGCTTGCATAGAAGTGGTTAGATGAGTTAGATTTATCACTGACTTCATAAACACACAATTTGTTTCACTAGTGCGTTTTTTTAATTAGAAATTGTTGTTAAAAAAGTACTATGCGTCCTTGGTTGTCAAGCTTATTGAAGTGGAATGTCAATTGCAGTCATTTCTGTACTGAGTGAAATGAAACATTCCAGCCAAATACTTCTCTTTTTTTTTCCTTTTTTCTTCTCCTTTTTTGGGGGGGTGGGAGTAATTAGATGACTATAACACTTCCCTAAGTGTCTGGTTTAGTTTCCTCTGTATATTTTCTATGGTAATTATGCCTCGTAGATATTAAGCAAAGAGGGGAGCAGTGAGATATTCTGATCGCCTGCTTTATGCAGGCTGTAGAACTTCCCAAAATTATTTCCTGCTTTTCCAAAAGCTCTGTCTGACCAAGAGCAGGTGAGGTCTCAGGCCACGTCTGATTTGCAGAATAGATTGCGGCAAACAGCTGCCTTGAGAAACAGGCTAAAATTCACATGGCCTAAGGACTAGCACAATATGTGCATGCTCTGTGCACAGCACCTTTTGTTCAGCAGGTGATGATTCAACTGCATTTTATATTTCAAGCTGATGAAAAGTGAAAATGGTTTATGAATCTCTGAATAGGAACCTTAATTTCAGGCAGAGTTTGTCTAGTTTCAACTTCTAACCATTGCATTTTGTCAAGCTTTCATTGTCACAATGAAGAACCAGCTTGCCAGGTTTCTGCTCTGCTCATGATGGCACTAGATTTACAAGTGGACAAAGGCACCTGAATTTTACCTACGTTCCCACAAAAGCATCTGAGAGTACAATCCACAGGCCCGCACCTGTTCCTACAAATGGTTCTTCTCCTTTGTTCTGCTGAAATCTTGCAGCTCCCCTCAAGGATTCCCTTCAGTATATGCCCAGAAATATCTTAGTCTTGTCATTACTGAACAGCTCAGCACCTATACGTGGTTGGGAGCTAGCTGTCTTGCCTCCCCTGGATCCCAGTCTGATTGTCCCTGAACACTGTTGGTGTGCTCTGAATATTCCTTGATATATATCCACAGGTTTGGCTTCACGTAGACTACCAACTGCTGCCACTCAAAAACATGCCCTTACGAACATAGCTTAGTTGTTAAAGCACATGGCTTAAGGCCTGGGTTCAGTTCAGTCCTTCAGGCTATAGACTGCTCTCTGGATGAGAAAGCAATTCCTTATGCCTCTTTCTAGAAATTATGCCAGTGTAAGACAAAAGGAACTAAGGAGAGATGATCTGAGAATGAGCGTGTGTCAAACCTGCTGTTTAGAATGCTGTCTGGGGAGATGTAGACATGATCCAGCTCACATAGAGGTGGGTTGACTATTACCTTCCCAAATCCTTGGTGAGTGCTCTGGTCAATAGGCGACTGTATGCAACAGGTCATGCATTTGGCTGCTGTTGTCTGCAGCTGTGTTTAGGAATGGAGTTTCTGAATTTGCTACCATTAAAATTTCAGGGCTGTGAATCTGAAGAGAAACTGAAGATTTCTTATTGAAGTTCCTTACTGATTATTGTGGGCGGTTCTTTTCTCATTTTGCTCATGGTTTTGTCCCAGATCTGATCCATCTTACTTTTCCCATGGATCAGATAGGGTCATTTGTTCTACTTGAACAACTTCCTTGGCAAAGAGCCATGAACAGCACTGGTAGTGTGTAGCATGATGCAGCTATGCTTGTGAAGGTAGTGCATACACAATAGGGGCCTGTAAAAATTTGAACTACATCTTAAAAACATTTTTGGAGGAGATTAACACCTGAAAACTGAATAACTTAAATAAGGCAGTATTTGAGTAAACGGATTATCTGATGCCTTAAATTTGCGAAGAAACTTTTTATGTTTGATTGTTGAGAACATTGCTCAGACATGTAAGACTCTTCAGTGTCCTTCAAAATTAGCTCTTTGTGTAGGCATGCACCATATGTAAGGCTTTCATAGATCACTTAGCCCCCAGGGCAGGCAGTCTAATACACTTAATATGTAAGGTGGTAACGGTTAAAACTGAAGTATTTTGCCTGTCACTGACTGGCTTTGGTTCCACAAACGAGGTGTGCTTTGTCAATTAAAACTGATTTAGAAGCTGATTTAATTGCCATTGCAAACCTCCAGGAGACATTTCTACTGACTGTAAGCCAGTGTATCGGTGTAAACTTGCTTGTCCAACCAATGACTATCAAACTCAAATAGAAATAAATGCCCAGCAGTTAGAAGCAACCTTATAATAAAAATACTGTTTAGCCTTTAGTTAAGGTGGTGTGAATTTAGTGGAAGAAACCGCTTATTGTTACAGTTGGATAGCTAACGTGGAATAGTAGTCTTGTTGGAAAATACTAGTGTGAAAGCAGGTGGTAGCTAACCCTGACCTAGATGGTTCTGAGGACTCCGTTCGTTGCTTTATTGCTGAGCAAGACAAACAGCATTATTCTGCATGATTTTATTACAAAGTCAGTGCTTATTTTGACCTTTTTTGTGTAGAGCTAGTCTCGTAGAGAGAAGATAGGTCCTTACTTGCACTGAAATCCTCTGAGCTTAAGGAGAAGAGGAAAAAGAACTTTCATGCTTCTGCCTCGAGAGGGAGCAGCAAACCGATAGAAATACGGTTGGTGCATTTACAAGAAATCTGAAACGTTTCTGTTAATTCATTGAATCTCTTTGCTCATAATCATATATTGGTTACAGAATTTGTAATATATAGGTCCAGTTTTAGGTCAAATCAATCTTTTTATAAAACATTCTTTTTAGTTAAGGAATAATCAGGAACCATTATATAGATAAATAAAAATAAAAATATATAGTTTTATTATGAGGTGCATGAAAGCTCAACTATGTGTGACATCCTTGTTGATATCGATCCATTTGCCGCGTCGTTACATCTGAGTCTTCTTTAACCTTTTTCACATCCCTTAGGAAAAAAAAAGAGAGAGGTAGTTATGGAGAGAGCTACACTTCTATTTGGCTGCCAGTGGTATGTTTAAAAAATAAACAAAAGATTTGACCTACTTGGAATTCTTTAGAAGTAGAAAAGAATTAGAGGTCAGTATCTCAAATAGATTTGCATATTTAAATCACAGTTATGTCCTATTAACATGAAGTCCAGTGAAAACACTTGAGAAATGCTTGGGTAGTTGAAAATCACTCTTGCTTTTCTGTGAGAAGAATTAATGGTGTTAATTTAAGTTGATATTAGTTTAGGCAAAAAATAGAGCGTTAAGGAACATGCACCCTTTGACAAAACTCTGAAAGTTTCTTTCACTTGCTCTGCTGTTGCTTGATTCTGCTGGCAGCAGAGAACCTGGAGACAGGGATGTTGAACCTTCCCTGGCATCCTTGCCCTTCTGAGCTGGTTCCTTTCTGCCAGATCAAGGGAAAGGAAAGAGATTTCTCGAGGGGATCCTACGTCTGGATCTTAATACTTCAGCAAAATCTGACCAAGGCCTCCATGAGCGACTGAGAAGCAAGGTTGTTGAGACAGACGTTTAAATATTAATAGTCTATGACCTGATTAGCAGCCTGTACTCTGTCCTGTTGTGCAGAATGAGAAACATGTACGTCCCTCCAGAATCACCGCTCCCCTAGCGGGTTTCCTGTTTTCTCACTCGCCCTGTTTTCTTTACCTGATCATACTTTTGTAGCTTTTACTCTTTGCAGCAAAGGAGGAACGTCACTTCTGTGATGTTGTAGTAGCCTCTCCGTAACGTTGGATAGCTTTTTCTCACCTTGTTGCAGGAGGTATACTCTCTTATGTAAGATGCCGCAGCACACGCTCCTAAATGCTCACGTACTAATGTAGTGATGCTCCTAACTGTTGCTGTAAAGTGCGTGAATGCTATCATTAAGGTATTTTTTTTTTTTAGAATGGAATTACTAGGCTGTATGATGGCTATCCCTAATAAACTGATGACCCTAATATGTTGATGGCCTGATATATTGGTGAGACTGATCAGCAATTCAGACCAGTCTAACCTAGTTGGTGAGACAGGCTGCTAGAGAAGACTGGGGAATTGGAGTTTAGCCCAACTGTAGCCTGACCATGGAAAACTGACTCCTTGGATAATGTTTTCAGTCTTGCTCATTATACTAAACTTCTTCAAAATTCTTAGAAGACAGTCAAATTGCACAAATTTACAGATGGTGGTTTCATTTCAGAAACAGAGTTTTCTGTGTTAGCAAAAAGTCAATTTCATATAATTGCTGGAAATGTTGTATGTTTAACGTCTAGAGTATGCATTTATGCGAAAGGTTTAATTTGTGGACCTTGTTAACATATAAAAGCAGCAGGAGAATTGAGGCCAATTTCCAGATAACGTTTGAATCTTTATGAGCCTTATAGCAATGAAAGCAAATCAAGTAGAGTAATATTGATCTACTCTTAAGACAGAATACTAGTGCTTTTGCTAAATCTGGATGGTTCTGAGAGGAAAATGCCTCATTTTTATTCCACTTGAGAGCTGCCGTATTGGGTTAGACAGAAGTTTTGGTCTACCCAATATCCGGCCTGTGACAAAAGAAAAAATAGTTCCAGAAATGTATCTGCCAGTATCCGGAAGCCTTTCTCTATGTAGTTCGACTGAAGTTATAATATATATGCACTCTCCCAAGAAGGGATAGGGCACTGTGGCTCTGCTTTGAGGGTTATAGCCACAGTGTTGTGAAGTCACATCACAGATACTGTAAATTTGCTATGAAGTTTTTTATGCTTCATGTTGATATAGGATATCAGGAAAGGCCTATTTAAACAAAGCAAATGACCAAAAAAAAAAATTTGAACGTGGAATGACTTAAAAAAGCCCTTCTACAAAGTTTGAGTCTATTTCACAATCCGGTGTTAATATAATTCCAGTTTCATAAACAGAAATTATTTTTAATTGAAAAGAATGCCTTTTCCTGTTAGAGTTGCTACTTAAACCGTCTGCAAAATTTCCTCTTTCTTCAGTTGGCTATTTTTGGACCTCATAGTAATATAATGTAACAGAGGAAGAAGGGTAATGCTGCTTTTTCGGTAATATATTTCAAAGGATAACATTCTGCTTTCTTTTAATCATTTTCAAGTATTACTTCTTCTTCAAACCATATGCAAAGTTTTATACTTCCTAAAATATTAAAGTGAGTAAATTGCTAACACAATTTTTACTACTAGAACTGTTTAATTATTTATTGCTGCCCACATTAATCTTATTTGTGTAAAACTGACAGGCCCAAGATAATTATGCCTGAAAGACCAAGTAGAACAGCATGACAGGCATAACTGTCAGGTTGATGGGTTTTTAGGTGGCTGCAGATAACTTACTGCTCAATATCTGCAGGAGGAGTTTTCTCCTGTCCTGAAAACTTCAGAGAAGACCTCAAGGATTTTAGCTTAAGCCGGTGCAAAGGAAAGTCCTGTCCTTTCCTTTAACTTTGAGTAAAGGCTAGGTGGGTTGTTTTGGGGTTATTTTTGTTGTTGTTTTTTCCCAAATATAAGACTGTAGCACTTCGATCTACATTTTTCATGACTGCATCACTCTGGAGGATGAAAGCGCAGACTTCAGAAATGACTGAATTCTTTGAAACTGGCTAGAAAAGAGGAGCTGATACAGCTTTTAAAAGTGTACCCTTATAAAGAAGAAACTGGGATCGTATTACTTGTGAATGCAACGGCAGTGCCACTGGGAAGGTGCACAGCATAAAAGCTGCTGTGGTGGATATAGTGCAACATTTCATGGATTTGTGGAGGATTCAAGGACAAGTAATAAATGTTCTGCACTAGAAAGTTGTTCACAGGCGTACACTGTTCTGTGTTGTGTTCTAAAATCCTCTCATTTATGATATTTATGATATTCTCCCCCATGATTCCTACTAGTTGACTAGAACTATATAAACCAAGAAAGCCATGCAAATTGTAAACATCTCTCAAAGTAGCAAGTGATTTAATTTTTATCAGCCAGTAGTAGATACATCAATCACGTGCTGGCCTGTCAGCAGTCCTCTTGGTGTGTAAAACAGTTCTTGCTAGGAAAAACTTCCAGACTGAATTTTGTTCACCTAAGACACTGTTTTTAAAAACTGAAGCAGGGTAGAGGGATGACAAAAATTTTACAGTTAGTTTCTGTGCACAGTTAATCAATATTTTTTTAAATCTGTCACTTTCCAGACTTCTTCCTGCTTCTGTATTTATAACTTCATGTATGCATTACTATTTACACATTTGGTGAGTGGGTGAGTGGTCAAGTTGAATAGATTTTTGGGGCTTTTTTTTTTTTTTTTGGTGATAGTTGTTTATAATTTAGTGAAATGCACTTCACCCTTGCTAGAACTTTTGCTATTCTCAATGTTGGTCTCATGGGTCTGTTTTGCATTCCAGACCTTGCCATAAGGAATGCAATATCTGTTGTTCGTTGTCTAGCGCTTAGAATGATTTGCTTATCCCATAATTAATTTGCCTAGCCAAATGCTTTTGACCCTAATAGTCATAAGAATATACGTAATACAGATGCTTTATTTTCTTGCCTTTGTTCCCATTTATCCTAATAGCTTTGAGAGAAGGCAGTTAGAAACAAAAGCCTTATTCTTTCTAAAAGTCTAGCGCCTAGATGTAAGAAGTTTATGTTTGTTTTTGAAATTGAAATTCCCTTTGTTACAAATGACTGATCAGTGAAGAGAGTGTAAAGATGGGCAAAACATAGGGTTTTGTTTGTTTGTTGGGCGGGGGGGGAGGTGGTATTTTTCGACTGATATCACTGCAGGTACAGAAAACCATGCCAGAGAGCAGTTTAACAAAAATATACATGGAAACCATTTTTAATTCAGAAATGTTGTGGAAGACTAACTGGTAGTACTGCTGCTGGCCCTTTTCATTCAGCTGTGATTTGAGATGAGGTTCATGACTGGAGACCTAGCCAAATGTGACCTTCCAAGCAATGTCACATTTACTCAGGAGTAATTATAAAAATGAGCAAAGAAGGAAGTAAGAGGCCAGGAGATCATCTTAAATTAATTTAGTTGTATTTGTAAGATGCTCGGGTATTACAGGGCTCGACAGATAAATATTATGGGTAGATATATTTTGCACGTTGATGTTTTTTTAAGATAGTTGTATACACTTCAGCTGCAGCTATCATGTTAATAACTTCAGCTTTTAAGCAGCCCACCTTAAACTCGACTATGTTCTCTGTCCTTGATTAAAGATAAAGATGGCGTAACTCCTGCACCACCCTCCCATACACTGAGTCAGAGTAACACATCTGGATTTAAATTTTCCTGAAACGCAGTGGTGCTCGAATACTGAATTTTAGCTTGCTCACCTCAAGTTTTAAAAATATTCTAGCCTGTCAAAGGGTGGCAGCACTGCTGTGCTAGTGGCGTTATTCACCAGACCTGTACATTTTCAAAAATGTTGTCTGAGAGCGTGAATGGTCTAGTTTTACCATGTTCAGTCTAAACAATACAGTATTTTTTTTAAGTGAGTCAGGACTTTTTCCCTAAACTTTAGTTTGGGTTTTTTTTCCCTGTTTTTATTGGTGTTGGGTAAAGTGACATGAGTTACGATGTCATGAGTTACAGTCTTTGTGTGACTGGTTAATTGGACAAAAAGCTTGTATTTCTTGTGCCCCAGAAAACTTTTTGGGGGGAGGGGTGATACCATCAATGAGAAAATACTTTATTTTGTTCAGGTATATCATTGAACAGAAAATTTGTACTTTAAGCAACTTGCACTCCTGAAATAATCTTCTGTGCTCATTTGCCTTTTCATATTTCTTTTCTGATAACCTCTTTAATAAATGTAATATCCAACTTGTTGCCTAGATTCTTAATGTTCTGTGACTGTTTCCGTAGCTGTAGACTAATTCTGGTAGCAGTCGCTGAATTTAAGAATCAAGCAACCAAGTGAGAAATGTCAGAAGCAGTGACTGAAGCTATTCCCTTTACCTCTCCTCGTGGAGGAGTGTGGAAAGTTTGGAATTACTGAACAAAACAAGTAAGGCAAGTTGGTCGTAGTGGGGGCTTGTATACAGATTTTCAGAGAGGGTAAGGAAGAGGCCAGGGAGGTTTTGCAGAGGAGAATGGCTTAGTTGAACTGGTGCACCAAGATTAAGCTTGCCTGAAAAGACTTTCACAGTCTGCTCCCTGAGGAGGAAGATTTCAGCTCAGAGAATAAACCAGAACGTGGATGGAGGGAAAATATCAACAGTGATCATTATTTGTCTGGATCTGTTTTTCTTATGCAGATAGTAGCGTGCAGTGGTCTTGAGCCTTTGCAGTGTTGTGTGTGCGCAGGCTCATTGCTGTTAGAGGTGAGCTGAGGTCAGATTGGCCCCGGGCTGGACGCTTTCCAGGCAGGATGCACGACTGGAGGTGGGCACCAGGCCTAGAGAGGGACAGCTGGAGCACTGCTGCCTGCTTCTCAGTCCAGTTATACGTGGAATTTGCAGCCGGAGGATGTGCTTCAAGGCATCAAAGCAGGTGCAGTTCTAGGTTTTGCTTTAAAGGATTAAAGCATGCTGAATCCACTGGCTGGAACTTAACAAAGCAGTCTGGTGAGTGTCTGGATGGGGTTAAGAATCCCCCAGCTATAAGATCAGCATGGGAAAGAAAAATGAAAAATAAATTTTGGGTTAGTCCATTTCAGTTTTTTAATAAATTCAGAAGTCTGTCCATACTCTTCCTTGTAATTCACTGTAAGAACGAGAGATGTGTGTTGATATTTCTAAAAACAGATGAGCACCTTTTGTTTTTTCAAAACACTGTTCTGTAATCTGCTGTTATTTTTAGAAGGTGTCCCTCTGCCAATTTAGTGTATACTGTAAGTTTTCTGTATGGCAGTTTTTCCTTGTTAAGCTGTCAGGGTTCATTGAACCCTCTGAGGAGAGCTTGCAGGCTGGCAACTTGTACGTAATTAAATTTGCAACCTCCAGGGATTTACGAATGAACGCTGCCGCACAGTGTTTGTAATTTTTTCCTCCGAATGTTGGCTGTTCCATTTGAGCGGGCAGCGCCTTCTTACTGAGTTCAGTTCGTTTCTCTGGACCTCCCATTAACGTGAGAAGCTGAGAAATTAACATTGAGCTAATTGAACTTGAAGAGAACGCTGTATAGTTTATGGCATTCTGCAATCCTGAGATTTTTGTACTGAATCTTAATTTCCCTGTGAAATTTATGCCTGTGTACTCCATTAGATTTTGTCACATTTAGGTTTTCAAATATTTTTAGTAGTCTTCATTATCCTGAAATTTGAAATTAGTCTTCGTTATCCTGAGTTTAATGCTTTGAGCCTTTAAAACTAGATATAGTGCCTGTGACTTCTCAGATGTTCTTCAGTAGATGTCACCTCTTAGAAGAGAAGGAGCAGTGTATCAGTTGTTACTGTATTTGGTCTTCGAACAGAAAGATTTAGTAAATAGCTGTTTAATATGAATACATTAGTTGTACTTGCACATGCTTTTAGTGCTACAAATTATGTGTTGAAAGCCTGGGATACATAATCCCAACAAAGTAATTTCAGTATTTTTATAATAAGTTGACTAATCTAATCAATATTTTAGAAGACTTAAATAGAGCTATAAAATGTGGGGTCTCTAGTGCTTTTTGAGATGGTCATTCTAGCTTTTGTTGGTGATAAACAGTACAAAATTAATGTCTTTTTTTTTGAAGTATGAATTGCCCTGCAATGTTAACTGCTTTTAGAATTTCAAGTAAGAAAAGATAAGTCATAAAATTAACATTCCTGATCGCTTGCCAATTTCAGATTCTTGTGCTATTTATAAATCAGACAGCTTCTGCGTTTTTACTTAAGTGGCAGGTTCCTTATTGACATGAACGTGGACCTTTTTTCTTAATAATATTAAATTGAAGGATGAAGAAACTGTGCTTGTCTTTGTTTTTTCTGCAAATATTTAAAAGAAAAGGTAAACACCTGTTTTAGATAAGTATGGTAGTTTTCTGGGCAAGTCAATAGAGGTTCAAAGTATAATATGGATTAATCTGTTATTTCCTCTCAGTAGTAGGCTGATTTTTTAAAACTTACCGTAAAATAGAGGAAGTTCAACATATTTATATTTAAAACCGTGCTACAGGGTAGAGTGTCAGAGGAGTTTACAACCGTTAATAATGCAAACTGTGCGTTAAATTTTTGCTGGTAATATCATGGACTTCTTGGTTTAAAGATCAGTTAAAATGTACTGCAGGTTTGTGGACCTTGATCAGTTTTTGGCTGCGTAGAAACAGTTTGCATCTGCTTGGTGTGCAGAAACAGAAGCTGTTCCGTAAAATAAGCCTGATCCCACAAGCCTGTCGTGAGCAGGAAAATTGCAGCACTGAGCAGAACTGCCTGTAGAGCAGGGAACCACCATAAGTACCCGTCCATGTGGTCTGGTCTGCACGTCCCAGGAGCAGCATTTGGGGCTGCTGAAGAAAAAAAGTCAAAGTGGAATTGTGATGCTCTCTTCCTTCTGCCTGCGCAGTCTATCATTGTAAGAAATCAATAGCCTGTAAGGCTGTCATCCCTCACAGCGGGACAACGAGACAGTATCAGTATGAGCAGAAGAGGACAGACTCCTGTGGTCTCCAATCCAAAATAAAAAATCTGTTGCAATAAATATCCCTTGCTGTTGTCCTCTGTAATCTTTACACATTAAAGGTGTTCGCCAGGTTCAGTCAACAGAGCATAAACAGTGAAATTCTCACTCTGTTGATCGTAAGCGTGGGCCGCGCGTGTTGACGTCGCTGGCCCAGCGTGTCCTGCCAGGCTCTCTCTACCTGCAGCACTCCACAGCCCTTAGCAAGCTGCCAGCAGTTTTGCCTAAACGCTGTTTGGGGTTCAAATGCACGCAATAGCAATGGCAACAAAAAAATCTTTAACTGGTTTTTGTGACCTTTCTCTTCATCCTGTGTTGTTTTTTGCACTGCCCTTTTCAGTGCAATCTTTGTTTCCTGGTTTTAAGACTCATTTTCACAAGTTCACCTCTCCACATCTCGGGTGGGGGGACACTTCTCATTTTGATACCTTCGTGGCACAGTTTACAACTTGTTTTTTCCCACAGCTGTTACAGGCAAGCAGTAAGGTCTCTTGAATGCCAACGATCCAGTAAAGCAGAGCATAACATCTCTGGCTTTTGAGCAATGTGTGGAGCAATGGTTGTTTACCTTAGTTCTGAAGTCCTCTTACTTTAATGGCTTTGTGGCGGGGAAATTTTGAGTCACAAAGCCACTAACCACTTCTGTGAGTAAAGAATGACGTGGAGAAATGACCAGAAGTAGTAGATGACAAGGAGTATTCTCACTGGTATTAACGCAGCAGAGATGTGTTTTAGGTGGTGTTTTATAGGAACAAAAGTTTTGTTTTACCTTTTTCCCTGTGCATTGATTGATTGGTTTTTGTGCTTTGTTTCTAGGTTGCTTCCTTAGCAGGGCCAGGAGGGAAAGTTGAAATAGAACAAAATTTTCTCAATAACAAACTGAAGACAATAACTGCTTATTTTGGTGATCTGATAAGGCATGACATCTCCTGAATTAAATGTGGATACTTCCAAGTGTGACCTTCTTGACTTCCTCTTTGTATAAGCAAACAGCTTGTCAAAACTGACGTGAACCTGTTTTCTGCTGTAATTTTTGTTCAGATAAATATTTTTGTTTATTGCTACTGTCAATAAATTTTTATAATAATTTTGACAATTCTGAAACTAAAATAGTTAATTGTAAAATGTAGGAAAAAAATCTTCGTAGAATGCAGTCTTGCCAGTTCAGTTCTCACAAATTGAGTGGCATTTCAGGACTTCTTTATAGCTCATTTGTGCTATTTCAGTACACTATTTTGAATATTCAAAGCATCAAAAAGAAGATAGTTTGAAAGTATGTGTTGAGAACAATTGTCAATGCTTAAGAAACAAACAAAAATCTCAATGTAGTATGAGCTGGACACTCAGATACCCCACCAGATATAGCCCTGTGTTAACTTCTCTGTTCGGCTCACTGTTTGCTTGGAAATCTTTTCAGGTTTTCTTTATAACATGAAGGGCCACGGATTTGTTATAGTGGTTACTCCAGCTTATTGCAGCTTGCGGACAGAACTATGTGGGTGGCACAAAAGCACAAAGTTGGCATCAGAGCAAAAAAAAAAACCCTTTTTTTTCTTTTTTTTCTTTTTTTTTTCCCCCCCTTGCCCATCCTCTTTGTTGCAAAGATTCTCTGAGGAGAAGTTCTGGCCCAAAGTTTTCCTCTGCACCATACCTGCCTGGTTCTCACCTGTGTCCTCCCTTTCTGAAGCCTTTGGGTAGCTGAGCCTTGTTCCAGCTTCAGGGATTGACTTAGGCCTCAGGGGAAGAGGCAAAAGAAAACCTCTACATCTTACTCCCCCTCCGTCCTGGTCCTTTCTCAGGGGAGCCCAGTTATCTCTGATGTGTGGTTCTGCGCTCCCACCCTGGCTTTGGGGTAAGGAGACTTGCTTTAGATCTATCTCCAGCAGAAAAGGAGTTGGACAAGAAAAGAACTGCACTGGGGAACTAATACCCCTTCTTGCTCTGTGGTGATGATGCAGGAAAGTTCCCCCAGCAAGTCAGCATCAGCAGCTGCCCTTTGTGCTCAAAGCCCCTCTCCCCTCCAGGCACTGAATCGCAGAGAGCTGCAGCACGAGAGAGGCCAGTGCCACACACTGGGGTAAGGAGCTGCCAGGCTCAGCCTGCCCTGTGCTGCCCCATCTGTACTGGGATTGCTACAGAGCCTGGTGGTGCTGTTGGATGCACACCTCCGAGGGAAGGCCAGTTCAGACCATGTGACAGAGAAGGATCTCCAAGGCTGGTCTTTTCCTCCAGGAAACCCTGCAGAGGGGTTTCAACAGGTAACGTATGTGGTTCCCTTTCAGAGCAGGAGGATGGCTCCCATTGGAATAGGTGTAGAGTGAGCACCCAGGACCAGTTCCAAGCCTGTTTTTGAGGTAGGAGTGCAGGGGTACAGAGTATGATGTTGAAGGCAGAAAAGATGAAGCTCCAATTTTACAAGAATTGTGCTGACCGAGCAAACCCTGTAAAATAACCAGATCAGGATTCCCCCCACCACCGTAAGGAAGGAAAGCCAGCTCTTCCAATCACAGTTAGGAGGTCCAAGTATGTGGTTAGGGGGTGTTAAAAACCACACATACAGCCTGACTCAGGGCAAGGGTGAAGTGCAGTAAAATTACACTTAGGGCATAGTTTTTTCTAACTTTACTGTCTATCCGGTACCAGACAGCTGCTAAGTCGATACTGAGATAAGCGCTTCATCCATGCTCTATGTAAGATATTTTAGATTAGTTTGAAGATAATCTGTTGGCTTTGTTTAATTTGCGTCACTGAGTTTTGCTGCTGCACTACAAAGAGGAAGAACTGTTGTGATAGTGCCAGCCTCTATGTCAATATTTAAAGGAAGTTGGAAAAAAATTATCTGCACTTCATTTTTTGTTTCTAATAAATGGCAAGGAACGTCCGTCTCTTTACCCCTTCCTCCTCCTGAAAAATCTATTGGTTTTATAGATGTCCTCTTCCTTACTAGTAGGAGGGGATTGACAAGAGTATCCAATATTGCTGGAGGTCCCAGCCTACTGTAGCAATAGCATGTAAATGTAATGTATTTCAATTTTCATTCTACAAGCCAAAAAAAAAAAAAAAAAGCCAGAAATAGTCATGAGGCCAAATGAAGAATACAATAATTTATACTGTATCTTACACTTATGTGCACTAAAATCGACTATATTGTGCTCCTAATCGCTTATAGAAATTTTTTTTTTTGGTCCCCTTTTTCTCCCTAAAGTTAAAGAATAACTTCAGAAGCGTTTTCAGGGCTTCCTCATTCCACTCTTAACAAGATGTAGCTCTTTGGGAAAATATCAGTGAATTCACTTTTTCCTTTAGGAAAGTAGTCAGCTTCTGTTCGATGCCCAGTATTCGAAGCGGGGAAGCTGAAAGGTGGCGTAAAAGATGTAACATACACGGTTTCTGTTCCAGAAACGTTTACTCCCATTATGGCAAAGTTCGTGGTAACAAGGAAAGACTTATCAAAAGTCCCTGCTGAGCTTTGCAAACAAATTAAGAACCAAAAGTGTCTGGAAGAATGTTGTTCACGTCTGTTCATCTGTGTAGCCAAGAGGTAAAAAAGGGCCTTTTTTTTTTTTTTTTTTTAAAATAAGACTCTGGTTACTCTGCTGTGTTGTGGTGAATGTTTGCTGTCAGCTTCACGCTTGGGCGGAACAGGTGACAGTTCACAGGGCTGTGAATCAGTCAATCTGTTAAGCCCGAAATACATCTAAGTATCTTCACTTTGTTGTTGTTAGTGATTTCAGCCAACAAACTCTTCATGGAGGATAGCTTAATTTATGATAAGGCATTCTCTAAATATCATTCTGTTTTAAACTGTAGAAAGAAAATTAATATCTGCTGAGACACGGTTAAAGTTGTGGTTGTCTCGTGCCCGGAGTTCTAATACGCTGTTGGGACTTGAGTACTATTTTGCATACAGTATCCAAAAAATTAATGTTAGGATACAAAGAAGTCATGTTGCTACTGGAAAAAAAGTATTCATAGACCTTTGGTCTATGACAGATTTTTGTCTTCAAAACAGGCTACAGAAAAAATGCAGAATTTTTTGAACGTGAACTAGTAGCCTAAATTAAAAAAAAAAATTTTGTCTTACAGTTTCTGCCGTGCTCTTGAACCCCTGATCGCTTAGGTTTATCTGAAGTAAATCTAATATTAAATCAAGCCCATCAGTTCCTTTTTCTGTTACACGGTATGAAGATAATAGATGGAACATTGAGTTAAAACAGGCATATTACAAGACTTAAGTTTGTTTGCAGATTCAAGAGGATCTGCGCGTTGCATCAATGAGGCTGAACAACCGTCTCTTCATGGTAGGAAAGTTAGCATTGCTGCCCTCCTCTGAAGGAGGCCTTGTTAGTGTTATGGTAAAAATCACTGTTCCATGAGGTTTTGATGTGCAGGTTTTAGAAAATCTTCCCCAAGTATAGTGTTTCTGAAATAACATCTGGGTCTATATGTGCAACTCAAGGGTTGTATAAACAAATTAATGCTGCGCCACAGTGACCATGGTAACATTTAGAAGAAGAAAGCCCCATAAATAGCACAGGGAGAAAAATACTTGCAGCAACTTACTGAACAAATCAGCAGAAAATTGGGATGTTTTCACTTGCTTTACTCTCTCTGCCTTTATACGCCTCACCTACACTGTTTCTCTTTAACTTTCCTCCCTTCATACCCAAATCTTCGCACTTCTAAATATCAAGAAAGGGGAGTAGCCTGGTTACGTAGTGCTCACTAGTTCATCACGACTAGTTTAGCCTAGTTTAGAACAGGTATTTTAGCACTCCTGTCACTGGTCTATCTTGATGCAGTCCGGAGTACTAAAAACTTGGTTTTCAGTGGCAAGGAAGTTTGAGATTTCTGCGTGTAAACAAAACAGATACGTTTTTGCAAGTGTGTTCCAAGTGAGGAAGACCTAACGGTCATTGTTTCAGTGCTTTTATATTTTGTTTAAAAAAAGGAAGAGGAGAAGGAATACATGCTGTAAAACCAGACTTGGAAATTGATGTAGACACTTTCCTATTTCAGCTGTCAGAAGGGTAAGGTGTCGAGTGCTCCAGCCTACTCGACCAGTGAAGGATGGCACCGATTCATACACCCTGTGGAAGGAGTTTTGAGACTGATGCTTTATCGATTCAGTTAAGTGCAGTCCCCCAAATGCCTAAAATAGTCCTATTGCTGTTAGACATAGCCCCCTAAATTTTGAGAAGAAGCCTGTGTGTGAGTGGGGAGGCTGCAGAAGAGTTTGCTAGTTGAAAGGAAATGGCAGAAATGGCTAAAAATAAGCCAGATTGGTTGAACCTGTTGGGGCTGGAGGTTTAAAAAAGTAACTAGTGAAAATCTTGGCCGCAACCACATGAGGAAGAGGCAGGAGGAAAGGTGACGTTTGAAGCTGTAAACAAGGCTTGTCCCCTTCAGGATCTGATTTCCACCTTCAGTCAGGGTGATCACTTAAAGCAGGGTGTTTGGCTTTGTGGCGGCTCTTAAAGACATGTGAGGCTTTGCTATTGCCCGATCGCTGCTCTGAGCAGGACTGGTGCCCGCGCTGGGGTCAAGGGGAGCAGCCTGTCTGGGAGACGTTATAGCAGCTCCGCTCAAGGGTTTCCCTGAGCAGGGACTTCCCCAGGCAGGTGCTGTGCACCGAGCTGTGCACAGAGCTGTGCAAAACAGTCCCTGCAACACAGAGTAGCCCCCGACCAGCTACCTTGTGCTTTTCCTACTAGCCTAAATGTCAGCTCTGGATTTCTCCATATGAAGATTGAAGGATCGATAATTTTTTAGCAAATGTCCTGATAGGCGTATTCCTGGGTGTCAGGGATGAGGTTTTGCCATCAGCTGCTTGTGTACCCTTCTTGAGGTCTCGTACAAATTAGTTTTCTGAGAGCTTCCTTTCGCCACTTCTCTGAGGTCTTGAGCCATCCCACTGCAACATTGCAAAACCAGAGGGAAATTTAAAGCACTTCACAGCAGCATAGGTTTCACTGAAAACCCACTGAAGCTGAGTGTCATTCTGGGTTTCTTAGTTCTCAGATCAGTTAGGAAAAAAAAGTGCTGTTGGAGACAGTCTGTTTTAGATGGCAGTATGATTCTTCCTAGGTCTGTATGGCTCAACTGTTTTTCTTCCTTTTTCTCAAGACTATACTGCAACTTTCTTGTGAAACTCTGTGGTTTGTGCTCAGGCTCCACCAGAACTGTAATATGCACTGGCTAATCTTGAGTCGAGAGGCTCACAGCGTTCCTATGTTGTATTGGGAATAATAAAATACCTTTCCCCAGGTTTTTGTCCTAAAAACGTGACCGAAGAATGTGCATCAGAGAAGATACTTCTCTGCACAGTTGATGCAGTTTGAGTAAATACGTTTGTCCTATTATGGCATTGCTATTAGATCTCTGAGGGCTCTTCACGTTGTCACGGTGTCATAAATGGCAACTGTAACAGTGGCAAGCAGCTTTTGTGAGAGGCAGTATTAGGATCTGACAGCAAAACAGGTTCTAAGGTATTAATTAAATTGTTCTAGGCACAAGGATAGCCTATGATTGTGTCAATCGGTAGCAAATTGTACACTTAGCTTTACTGGTATACACAAACATAATCTGAAACTCTGCCTAGGAAAACTGAATACGTATAGTTTTGCTCAAGAGAATCCCAGGTCAACTGAGCTGAGCACCCTGAGTTACTCAGGGGGGTTGCATGTGCTGAACACTCATTCTTGCACAGAAGGGATTTTCAGCGGATGCAGGTTGCGGCTGAGCTTGTTCGAGGAGTTCCCTTATACTTAAGAGCGTTTTGGATGATTCCAGCAAAGACATGACTAACTGCAGCTCCGGCTCAGATCTGTACTTCTAGAAATCAACTGTCCCAAAGTAGGAAGTTGGAGTTCCCCAAGAAGAGGCTGTGCTGAAAAGCCAGGGCTGTGGCTTCAGCTATGAAACCTCATGCCAGGAAGTATTTTTAATGATGCTTTTCTATATTGAAAAGCTCAGTTCTCCCAGCAAAAGCAAATCTCATGGAGATTCTTCACCTACTAGAAAAATTACTGTTCAGGATGAGATGATGTAAAAGACTAAGACGCCTTTTACAACCAAGTGTAGACGATGACTCAGGAACAAGCTGATTATTAAAAGTAGGAGAGAGAGTGCAGGTCCAAAGTGGCTGTGTTCAGGTTACAGAGCTGCATGCCAGGGTGCCTGGATTATAGTTTCAGCAAGAGAAAATGTTCATGTCCAGTTTTGCGTCTTGCTGCTAAGTCTTATGACGTTTTTTTGATTTTTGATGCAACTTCTAAAGAACAACTATTGCTTGAAAGAATAGGATATCATTTAAAACTAAATTTGTAGCCCTTACAGTGGAAAAAAAGAAGATGACAGAAAAACAAGACCCAGATACATTATAATAATTCATAAATCAGATAAAAATGGCTCAAATGGCAATTTTGCAACTGCTTTGTAAGCAGATTTGGGCTGAGGCAGAGATGCGGAGAGGCTGAAATTATTTTTCTACATTTGGGACTGACCATGCTGCTTGTCTTTTCTGCTGCTCTGATTTATCAGCTTTGTTTCAGGAATGTTATTATTATAAATAAGTTAAAGTAGAAAACAGTCTGATGTCTTGCACATTGGTTTTCTCTACTAACAAGAAGAATCACCTAATCCAAAATTACTGTCGGTTGGATGGCATGATGATGGATAAAAGATAAAATTTCAAAGTGAAGAAATCATTTAAACACTTTACAAGTAGAAAACCTGTTCACAAATGGATGCAGTGACTGCAGAATCAAAGTCTGCCAAGAAGAAAGCCAATGTGGACAATTTGGAAAAATTAATACTGTCCAGATAGCTAAAAAAAATGAGCTATGTCAGCACAGAAGACTCAGAAAATCCTACAAGATTTGTGAACTCAACTCAGCCCAAAGAGATGAGTAGCGGTTTGACAGCTATGCACCATATAGTTTTCTATGTGAGAGAAAAGAATCTGAATATTTGGCCAACACAGGACATGATCAGCGGTGGGGATTCGAGACCTTGGAAAACTGCTTGCAGAAGAAATTCCAAGGAACAATAGATCCCGGCTTGGAAGTCAACTGTTTGGGTGAGAAGTAGAGCCAGAGTTTACAAATCACAGTTTTTGGATACCTGGTCTTACAAAGAGTTCACAGGTCTTAGGAGAGAGAGAAAAAGCAGATTGTCATGCCCAGCCCAGTGCAGCTGTTTGAGGGAGTGACTGGGAGCAGCCTTGCATTACTTCACAGCCTTGTCGATGCTAAAGAAGCTGCTGCCTTGTGCAGCAGAACATTCTGAGCAAAGATGAAGTGATGTCCATGGCATCTCCTAATAACACAGATAAAGCAGTCTTAAGACTGCTGGAGTCCAGACTGTGTTAAGCAAACACTGACTGTTCCTGTCCTCTCTTCTGCAATATGAGTTTTGCGTTGCCTTTTGGAGGCTGGGATGGTTAATGTAGGGGAGTTTATTTTTCATTCACACGAGGAGAGAGAGCAGATGACCTTCGTGACAGGTGTCATGTCATGTTTTTGAGACTTCATGCTAAGCAGCAAAGCTCAGATCGCTAGCAGCAGTATCGTTTTTCCTCAGCTTCTCACAGAGCAAGTAAATACAAGAGCTGCTCCTTGTGGCCACGCAGCAAGACTCAGTAGTGCGGTAACACACAGGGCAAACTGCAGTTCAGAGAAAAGTATCACAGATGCTTCAGTTGGTTGGCCCGGAAGCCAGCTACCCTATGAGCCAGGGATGAAGAATAACTGACTAATGTTACCAGTATGGGCAGTGCTGTGCCAGGTCCCCTCTTACAGCGGCTGAAACACTTTACAGCTCCCAGTGGGTCGCTGAAGGAAGCTGGGGGAGGAGGCAGTACAAACAAGAGTCAGCCCCCGTCTATCGGGGCCCGCATCTACACTGCTCTTTCCTGCTTATTCTTTCATTAAAAAAAGAGTAGTTTTGAGGGTCAGCAGCCACTGACACTTAGATGCTGAGACATTATAACTTAGTTTTATGCTGATAAGAGAAAATAGGAATGCCACAATTTGCTACATGTACTATAAAATGCCTTTGCTAAAACCATTGTGGGTTAACACAAATAGCCGGGAATAAACAATACATGTAAGGGGATATAGCGAAAGTTCTAAAGTCATGGGTCATAACTCATGACTTCTAGCTGATCTCTGGCTGTTTTAGTTGAACACTTACTTGCTACCACTGATGGAGTGAGCCCCCAATCCCTTCTCTTGTAGCTAAAGAGAGACTCCTGGTTTTCTTTCCGTCAGATCACCTTCCTACCAGGGCAACCTAGACTGCAGTCCCAAAATCATCATCCAGTTCAGGAGAGGTTACTACAGCAATGGCTACATCGCAAGTCGTGCAGCACCATGGCAATGGGAGGAAAACCACTGGAGCAGGGTACCCGCGTGGCACACATCACTGGAGTTTTACCACACTCTAGCTCTAATCTGATCCTGGGGACTCAGCGCACATTAGTGGGTGAAGTGATCTTCTAGTTAAGTTTCACCTGAAAGGGATCCGGTTTACGCACTCCAAGACCGCTCTAGAAGGTGAGCCAGAGTAAGTGGGGGCAACCAGGAAATTCATTTTAAAAATGAATGTCTTTCATCCAAATTAATACAGCAGCGTAAAGGCACCTAGAGAGAACAGGTGCCTTGTCAAGGTACTGAACCCAGCTCAGCATCCTGAAACCTCACTAGCTAGAAGGACTGGAGGACCAGCTAGAGCTAAGAAGAGCACTGGTAGCCATCAGAGATACCTCTCGTTGTTTCTATACGTGTCAGTCTCTACAGAGAGCCACTGAATCTCATTTTGTTTTCACATGAAATTCATTTCAATTTGAGTTGAGTGTTTTCAGGCTGGCTGCCTGGCTTCACAGTACCTACCAGCTTCAAGCAAGATCACTGCAAACGCAGGACACCTAGGACCATTCCTCCACTAAGCTCTGAGTGCTGGTTTGAAGCGATTACAGGACAGGAGTTTCATGGGCAGGGAATGCCCAAATCCTGGCTGCCTCTCCAAAACTATCATTCTTTCTGTTCCCTAACATTTTGTATGGAACAAAATTATATGTCACTTTATGTGAGCCTCAGACCTGCCCCTCCCTAACAGGTCTCTGACTCAGAGATTAATAATAAATATTATTTGATTAACTATATGGCTACTAGCGGTTTTCCTAAGATACCAACTGCTGCTATGTAAACACTATAGTTATCTAGATAGGTTATCACATACCCTACCTCCACCTCTTTTATGTTCCTCTAGACCCTGTGAGCCAGTGAGTGTGCATGGATGCTTCTGAAAAGCCTGGCCATCCTTATGTCTGCAGGTGCTTGGGACAGAGCAGCTCTGCAGCTGTGATGCAGAAATGGAGCTACCGGGTGTAACTCAGAAAAGAAATTATGCAACCTAATCTAAGAAATTAATGAAGTGGTAGCAAGTAGGGCAAGATTGTTTTGAAATAAGAATGAATTATTATTATCTATTAAGCTGATTACGCATCTGGGCTGAGATGTTCAGACTGGGTGGCCTATGCTACAGTTGGGATAAGCCAGGCACCCAGCCAGACACATACAATGTGTGTGTCTGTGGGGCTGGCGGCAAGTGGGTCCATCACCCTCTTCAGAGAGTACTGTAAATGTGAGAGAGATCTGCCAGGTGGCAGACATGCAGAAAGACACAAGGAAAGAGCAAAGCGTAACCACATTGTGCATGGAAGTAAGCGGACAGATTCCATCAGCAGATGGAAACTAGCAATTCACACTCCTAGTGCGAGCTCACAGGAAAACGCTGACCAAGTCAGAACCGAGTTCCCTAGCCTCGTCTGCATATTATTGAAAAATCAGGGCTAGGGTCTAGACTGATCTCATCCGAGGTTGCATAGATCTAGAGGAAATTGCAAGCCTAGATGGAGCTGAGCAGCTCTTTGCGTAGGGCACACAAAAGGTCTGCAGGCAGAAACTGACTTTATACTTCCCTTGCAGCTCATTAGCCTCTAACAGTCTCTAACTAGGCCCAGTTCCTAGGTTGAAGTTCCAAAAGCAGAAAGCACAAGAAGTACAACTATATTCTCTCTTCCTTTTGCTGTCATCCTTCAGGGGCGGGCATAAGGATAAGGTATCCTAGAGCTGCTGGATGCCAATGTGGAGTAGGAAGAGAGAATTTCTATGTAGCTGTTTTCTCAATTGCTTTGTGCTAGTACTTCCAAAATGTTGTTCTAGACTTGATTTCCAATAAGAGAAGGCAATAATAGCTGGAAGAAAAGAAAGCTCTTTTTTTCTTCCAGAGTCCAATCTGGCATTTGACTAAGTTTCTTGCTCCTCTACAAAATGTCCCATCTTTTCCACTTTCAAGGCAGGCTGAGGAAACAGGCAGCAACATGGGACTCGTGCTCGTATCTTCCTGTCTCACCTCTTCTGACTTGACTCCGGACACGTGCAGGCAGGCTGAGCTGCAGCTCTTCCGGCTCAAATGTCTGACTCTCAAGTCTCTATGTAATGCACTTTCTGAATCACTTGTCTATGTAATAAATAATGTCTTTCCATTTCTAATATCTTGAAGCTTTATTCTTATCCAATATGAGCCCAAGTGAGAGAAGTCTGAGACCCCTGTCTGGATGCTTATTTCCAGGTTTGTTAAGAGATAGACTGACAACTAATAAGTTATAGGTATTTGAAACGAGAGGAGTGCTCCAGCTCATTCCTCTTGGAAGCAAGATAGAAAAATAGTCTCTTAATTCCACTTGCTTAACTTCACCACCCTTTGTCAGCTCCTATCAAATCTAAGTGAAACCAGGCAGCTCAGAGTAGTTAATTTGATTTATACCAAAGAATAAATCTGTATTGACAAACCTGTATGAGTTACCGAAGCTGGATATTGATAGGTTTATTCAGTTCCACCATACTCCAGTAACAAAAAGATCTAGAGGAAACACCAAGAAGGGGGTGTGGGTCTCTGATAAATTTTAATATCTTCCACATAGTAGCCCTTCAGACTGCATTTGGGGATCTGGATTGATAGAAGGTGCTTTGTAAAAGATGTGAGCACTTTGCACACTGCTGTGACATGAGTTGTTAGTGACTTGTCGGTTCATGTTGTCAATTACTGTTATTACCATTATTTTAAAACTGTATGTATTTCTAAAATTGCTTTATAAAAATTGCTTTATATCAGATAATAAGTATACTCATTCTTTAGTTACAGTAATTAACATTTTCAGTTTGATTCTGCCACCTCAATTGCTCCAAGAGCTGAGACTGGTTACCGCACATACAAAACTCTCAGCTCTTTTCCATAAATAGGTTATAACCTCCTAGTTTTAACTCTTGATGTCTCAGAGACCATCCTTCCTACCTCTGTCTCTTCCGTGACTCGTTCCTGTCAGTAATGCCAACAATTTCTTTAGAGTTTGCTCTCCGACTTTATGACAGGTCTTGAAAAGGGGTATCTCTTTTTTAATGAAATAAAAAGGCAGTTCCTAAGCAATTCCCATCCTTTGGCATGTTACTGTGGAGCACATTTACTCTACCCAGCTCTAATGAACAGCTTCCGTATGAGCCTCTTGTGAGCTACTATTACATTTCCTATGAATTGTGCATGCATTCCCCAGCCCTGATCGGGAGCATTGCAGATAATTGCCAGGCTGCAGAGCTGAGCAGCTGAAAATGCAGTAAGTGCCCATGTAATTGCAAACCAGATGATAACTACGAGTTACTGCGGAGAAAATCTTACTTTTTTAAAGTTACCTTAAAAAAAGGTGAGTCTGACCTAAGAAGAGGCAAAGGGCCAGAGCAAGTCAATAGAAGCAAAAGAGATTCTGTAGTGTGGCACTGCTGGAGGAAGAACAAGAAATTCCAGATCAGACAAAACTTTAGAATATGATCTACAGGGAGAGGCATTAACCCTAGGAAGAGAGGTAGGGATATCTAATAGAACTGATCGAATGAATTTTTTTAGAAAGCCTTGCTTGTTGGTACATGTGCATTTTATGCTCCATCTCCTGGATTGGGACAGTAAGCTTTCTTTTCAGATAGAATCTAAATCTGTTTTTTTAATGACTGGGCGATACAATTTTCTATAGCCCTGAAACTGTGGTACGTTCAGCTCCATTTAAATAGGTCACTGGACTACATATGCATATTATTCAAAAGCTGAAGCCTGCTTCTTAAAATATGTTAACATAGCAACATCATATCAGACCAGCACTTCATGACTGTCCTTAGCTTTTGGTAACTATTGTAGAAACTCTTGTAGAAAGCAAGGTTTTACTTTACCCTAAAATATAACAACAATGTGGGACCTTGTTACCTGAAAGTTTGCTGCTCTCCTGTCAATGCACCAAGCATCTCAGCTGGATTTCTAACAGTATGAAAGGAAATGAGGTGCCAATAGATATTCATTATGACAGGTCCTCAGTTTTGAAACTCACTTCACACCTTGGGTTCACCATCACCCAAGTCACTTAACCTTCCGGTCACACATAAAGCATATTTTCCTCACAACTGATATGGCATTTTCTATCCATGTGATAGCTCAAATTATCCAAATAACAAATAACTTTGCCACTTAGCAGACAACATGGGGAGAAATGAAATCACCATATCAGAGCTCAGGACAGAACTCAGGTCTGTCGATCCCTTTCTGTGTGTATTTGCACATTGGGCATCTCACTCTGACAGTGCAAATCACAGTATAAAGCTGTGAATTGGTACGTGGAGTACAGTTTTACTAAAGACACAGAAAGAAAGAGCCAAACTGACTTTTTGTTAAGCATGGCAAGGTTAGGAATACGTTGCATTTACTTTTAAGGCACAAATATGCAAATACTCTTATTTCTCGCATGTATATTTGATTTCTAGCTGGTATATTTGTAGCTAGCATTTCCACCAGCACTAGGAGATGGCTCTGTAATCTAATCTACCAATGATCCACTTGCTGCAAATGGCCTGCATTCACCCTTTCTGTGGCAATTGGCTGTATTAACAGAGCCAACAATACCGAAAAATAAAGGTGAGCTCAAAACTCTGCTCCTAGAGTAGCTGCTGCCGGAGGCCACATTGTAGGTGTGCTGAACTCTGACAGTTCCACCGCTTTTTGATATGCTGGGGATAACCTGCCTTGGAGTGCCAGAAATGCTACAGAAGCCACTCTTCCCCAAAAGCCTTCATCCCTTATCTTTAGGAAAACAGTGCCAGTTGTTGCTGACTGAGATTGTAGCCTATTAAGATGTAATGCATAATATGTTTAAAAATGAAATTAAAACGTTTTCATATTTTTCAACGCAGTATAAAGCTTGGTGGTGTCTGTAGTTGTACTTTGACTGGAGGAAAGCTCTGAGCGGAAGCTTATACAGTAGGTAATATTTACCCTGGCAGTGAATCAGTAGGCAATGTCTGCTGCTTTTATTGCTCTGTGGAATAGAAGTTCTGAATTTTGCACTGTAGCGAACCATTTATTGTCCTGAAATTGGCAGCAATCACCCCCAGCTGGATGTCTGTATGTTTTGTGTTTGTGAACAGGCTGATCCCTGAGAAACAAGCTAGCAGACAAGTCAGCTTTATGAATTAAAGAAAATCTTTACTGGGGTATGAGGTATTTGAGCCTGGGGGAAACTGTTATTTTGGGAAAGACCAATACAAGGACTTTTTAAAACATGGACTTTGTGAGTCTTAAGTATGATATTCTTACACTGCCTTAGGTTATGCCTTGTTTTGCATAACCCAGTGGACTTTTCTAAAACAGTAGGTCACATGTAAATGGCACTGGGGTCCAAAGCTCTGAGCAGAGCTTGGAGTCTGGCTAAGCCATTAAACTGCTTAAATTGTTCCCTTCTTCTGTCTCCCACTTTTTTCTGCCTTGTTTCTGCAGCAGCAATTGCCCTCTCCTATCTGTGTCTCTGTTGCATAGCCCTGAAGAATGCCTTCTTCTAATCAAAAGAGGAAGGGAGCCCAAGAATAGCCAACGGCTCAGTACCCAAAATAAGTGTAGCATGTAGAGATTACTCTATATGCGTAGAGTCAGTCCTATCGAATCTCACAGTCTCGTGAATGTCACAGGATCTGATGTTTTCTTAATTCTCCTGCTGATGGTAATCAAGGAACCACACAATAATCTTGATTTCATTAACAAAATCGCACATAAATTTCTTGTCTTGTGGTTGTTGAGAAAATATGAAGCAAGAGAGTCTTAAATCCTGAGGGCAAATAAAATAATCTCATTGTCATTCTGATCCTTTACTCACTCCTCCTGGCTTAATATGCCTAATGTTTCTGTGCTGCTTCCCTTATGCTACTACACAAGAAACTGTTTCAAAGTGAAATGTCCTGGAACAGTATTTGCTCTCATCCCCAGTCAGACAGCTCTAGGGTTGGGTTTTCTTTTCCTTTACTGGCCCAAAAGTGTGTGCTGATAGTCAGCCTTTAGAAATATATATTGGATATTCTAACAATTTACACATGGCCTGTTTTTTCTGTTCTTTTAATGGAGGGCTCCTATGTTGTTTTTCTTCCTTAAATAGTTTGTGGTCAAGCTGGGACTAAGCAGATCTGGGCTCCATTCTCCCAGACTTCCTGCATGACTTTGGGAAAGTCACTTTAACAGTGCCTCAGTTTTTTCTATATGAAATAGGGATAATCATATTTCCTTTTCTGGTCTGGTTTGGACTGTAAACTCTTTTGAACAGAGATTGTTTCTTAGCACAGGTACGTACAAGGCCGTGCACAACCAGGCTTTCTAACGGATCTCTGCTTACATTAGATGGTCTGTGGAGCAGAGACTGGAATTCAGGTTTCCCCCTCACCCAGGTTGGTTCAGGATGTGACAAGGGGAAGAAGCAGAATCCAAACGTCCCTAGATCTGTGCACAAGGCAGTAGCTAGCAATCTACAGCCTGGCTACCAATAGGTGAACAAGCTTGCATTGGTTTCCATAGGATGCAAATCGGGGAACAGTTTAAAGTTATGAACGCTGATGTGATTTACTGCTGGCATGACCAACCACTTACGGACATTCTTTTATTGAAAAACCAAAAAACAAAAAACAAAGATCAGGATAATAAATTCAGCAGATAATCCAAGTCAAAGAACATGCTCTGGCCAGGATTTTTTCCAGTCATCTGGATGGTTAAAAGACAGACAGACACATATTTGTCATGTGATACTTTTCCGGATGATGGCAAGCTCTTAAAGATAGACTCAGTTCCCTTACTCTTTCCTTGTATTCATATAGCTTTAAGACGTTTGCCAGTAACCATGTTTTAAAGTTTGAACACTTGATATTTTCAGGAAGAAATGTGAGAAAGCAAGCAAAACACAAAAGTTTCCGAGCATCAAATATCTTGGGTGAGTAATTCGCCTGCATAGCTAGATAAATAAAACAGGACATCCTGTAACCGTTGTGCAGTTTCTTTAACTCCTACTTTTTTTTTCCCTACAACATAAATAGTATAGTAGGGAAAAAGGTGGCCATGTATTCTTGCCTATGTAGTTATACTCTCCTCTATGCGTGGATCCTCTTGCACTTGCTGAGAGGGAAGTCAGTCAACCTTTTGGGTAACTGCCCACCTACTTACAGAGATGTTCTATTTACATCAAAGAGGTGGCTTGCGGTCTCCTCCTGGCCAGCACTAGGGAATTCAAAGGCAAAGCATCCTGACGCAGGTTAGAGACGCGGATGTAATTTTTTGGAGCCTTTTGTCTCTTGAAGAAGTTTGCCTTTTGCCTCTTGAAGAATGACTAGCATCAGAGGGAGAGTGTAGCTGAGAGTGTAACTTTCTGGAAAAGACCTGTAAGAGACGAGAGGGCTGAAGCAGGGTTGTGTGCCAACAGTCCTTTCTTTCACTCACAGTTTAGAGACTAGCTCATCTCCCCTCAACCTTTTTTTTTTTTAGCTCTCTCCATGAGAGTGGAAGAATTTCTAAGAGATTCTGGCTTTCCTTTTTGATACTGATAAGGGGATACAGCTGATTAGAACACCAGTAAAAACGACATAACTGAATTCAAACAAATCCTGCCCCTAATAAAAGAAAAATATAATTCAGAACACAGTAATTCTGTCAGACAGTAGATATATTTAAACACAACAGAAAAAAAAGGAAGCGCTGAAGCACTTTGGCAAAAAAGTGCTTTCCTCATTCTAAGTTATCTGTAAGTACAAACAGGGCTTTGAACTTCAGATCTATAAAAAGTCCTTCTGTTCTTACCTGAAGGTTTCGGAAAAAAATATCTGACATCAGGTAGATAAGCGTTTAATTAGAAATCTTAAAGTAAGCCTGAGAGACAGAGTATTTATGTGTGTACATGTTTGTTTGTACACATACATAATCAACAAAAATAAAACTGTCACCTTTATAACTATGGACCAAGTAAGTGGGAAAAGTCTGACTTTTAGTAGTAAATTTTGGAGGCATGACTTTGCACTGGAAATAATTGCAACCTCCTTAAATTCACCTTCCTCCTTGAAATCCCTTCTCAAGGCTTATCTTTCTGCAACATTTATAAGCAGGTCTGATCAAATTAGAGTGGTCGTGTGTCACTAAGAGATAGAGGGTTTTATTTACCTTGATTGACAACAAGAACCACCAAGAAGTCTAGAAGCTACATAACAAAACGTAGCATCCTGCTCATCTGCCCTCCCTGTTTAATTTTTCATTGCCATTTGTTATGTACTCTTTTTACTTACTATTGGGAAATGCTGCTCTGTATTTACACAGGACATAGCAAGTAGGTCTCCAGTTGTGGTTTGGTTTCAGTGAGCCCCACTGCTAATGATAAGTAATAAAATCTGTCAATAAATAAGTCTCATAACTTCATGGTCTGACAGTGACCATGAAGTCAGTGTTTAAATAGTGATACTATTATATCTGTTTAATTCTGGCACTGTTCTTCCTCTCTCACATACACATATGAAACCTTAATAGGCAGAATAATGAAGATAAGGATCCTTGTTTTAATTTTCTATGTACATCGACATTTTCTCCAGGATGAAAATTTTTCTTTAGTTCTTTCACATAGTTTTCATATACACTTCTTCCAGTCTTTCCTTCTTTGAGTCTTTTCCTGTTCTGGTCACAGGCACATTAGGAGCAAGCATCTTGTTCTTTACCTTGGTAAACCCTTTTTTCCCAGTTTTCAGCCACTGCTTCTCCTGTCCTCCCCCAGTGCCATCTATCTCACCAATGCTTCTGTCAACAAAACATCTTCCACTCCCTATCTGTTTTCCATCTCTGGGAATTCTCTGGGGCAGGGACTGTATTTACATGTATGTATATTTATTTATCCAAAAAAAGCTCTCACTCCAAACCTCAACACCTTATTACAGTAAATAACACCACTATGGGTGAAAAAAGCTTTTACTTACTAATTCCAGGCACCACCCGGAACTACTACTGAAACACTGCTTCCTAGCCTTGGACAAAAGGTTACTATAGGGTACTATAAGTTTCTATAAAGGTTACTATAAATTTCTTCATGGCTTTCATCAGCTCTTGAGCTCTATCCCCAAACATCTTTCTGCTCTTTTTCTTTCATCTAGTTTCAGCCTCTGTTCTGAGTATTCTCACCATTAGTGTAGAACCTTTCCTTTCTTTCCCTTTTAATTGGGTTAGCCTTCCTGAATAACTTTGTTTTCTCTGCTTTTCTCCAAATCCTACTTGAAACCTATCTTTCATTCCTAATTTTTCTCCCACAATTGTTTCCTGAAAACCTTTGATTTAGTTAGAAAAGAAAAGAAAATGTTGCTTTGTTCCCGATGGTACTTTTTATGTCTGTAATGGCCGAATTCTCTCTTTAGCTTACTTACTAACGTGCTTTCAGTGCTTGGTGGTGGTGACTGTCATATCAATTTTCTGTTATATTCTCATCACTTAGGATGATGTAATCACTGTAATCCTTTACTTCTCTTTGTACAGCAGAACATACCTAATAAACTGGTTTAGAGTTGTACTTCCCTTTATCTTTGATGACTGACACGGTTGAGCTGATTCACAAAAATAAGTCTTTTCTCATTAATTATTTTTAAAGGTTTTAGACATTGAAACAGAAAACAAATAGTGGAGTTGAGAAGGGAAACAGAGTTTGTATTATCCTTCTGTTAGTTTTTACAGTTAATGTTGTATTTATTTTTATAATGCATGTTTCAGTGGAACCCACACACTGGATGATGCCAAGAAGCATAATACTCACAAAGCATACGCAGAAGTGCGCACGCAAGTATATTCAGAAGCTGCATACTAGTTTTACATGAAAGTATGTATAATTCTAAGTCAGTTGTCTATATCTAGCCTATTCTGGTCTTATCCAGAATGCAACACCATCAGAGAACTGGTAGATGGTTTGTATGGATGTTGTCACTGTCCCCTTCCTTGAATACAGCACCCTTGAACTGTTCACAGCCGAAGCAGCAAAATGAAAAGAAGACCAAATTGTCCTTTCATGGCTAGGCTTGGTCCCAATATCCTACGGTCAGACAGTATCAGTGAAGAAGCTTGGAAGTGCCCTGTCCAGGGAGGTGATAGGAAGTCACCTCCCAGCAGACATTGCAGCCTCCAAGCCAGGAGGCTGTGACAGGTGCTTGCACCTCTCCTCCACACAGCATTTTGATCCTGGCTGTTGCGTTCAACCTCAGAAACCTCTTGCCTGCTGCTAGCAGAAGTAGGTGAACATTGTGGCCATCTTGTGCAGGTGCTTCCTGACTGCCTTGGAGTTGGGGCTGGGTTTAACACCCTTCCTGTACCAACGGCCTTCTCTGCAGAGTCTTCCATTCACCAGCACAGCCAGCTGAATGATAATCATCAGTCTGTCCTACAGATGTCTTCGTTCCTAGCAAACATCTGCCTATGCTTTTCTTTGACTTCATACCTTGCCGCAGTACAGTGCGGCAGACGTAGTCCCCTGCCTGAGTGTGAGATCGAGGAAGGTGCTCCTGCAAACATGGCTGAAGCTTCCCCTAGGGCTCCAGCCGTGATTGCCCCCCCAACATGTTGTCACATTCATACACTCCCCCTCTAAGGCTCCACAAAGTCTTGGGATCTCCTTGGGACCTCCTTGCCTGCTCCCTCTCAGCAGATGCCAAGCGGTCATAGAGCAGGCCATGAAGAGGCCACTCAGTGGAAAAGTTCTCAACATCGCTGAGTCATTCTTTTCTCTGGCCATCTCATGCAACTTGACTGTTTCTTTGAGTAGTAGGAGTCCCATGGGACTCCTTCACAGAGCTTTTCAGTGTTTCTCTTTTTAAACAAGTAGCCCATGCTGGTTCCTGTTTATCTTCATTTGTATTCTCCACTGCTTAGATGAGGTAGAAGCCACAGGGTCAAAGATAAACGGGCTACTTACTTAGTTCCTGGAGATTTTATTTGCCATGACGGAGGGATCTATTTGTCCACCACCGTTTCTAAGTGCAATAATTTAATATTTTTGTTATTCTAAATAATGCCTATTCTGAGCTAACTTTTCAGGAAGCACCAGATTGTTAGGTTTCACCGTGTGCTTACATTAGCAAATAGCCTCAACTTTGCTTTGCATGCTATAACAGCAAGCTACTATCCTTGCTAGTCAAAACCAGACTCTTGCCAAAACTGCTGTTTATAACTTGCCTTTCCAGAAACAATGTAATACTGACTATGGCAGCCATGCAGTTGTCAGATACTTGCTACTTTGGTTTTTAAATATCCTTCAGCCTTTAAATGGAGCACAGAAATTTTGCTCTGCCAGACAAGGTTAAACTTATGCAATTAACAGAGTCCTCTTTTCTTACACTTCACCTTAATGACACATTTGGATGAGAATAAATGTCTTAACATCTTTGTTACATTTTTAATGGTTTTTTAAACAGAATTTTGTTGTTCTTGTCATGATACTAAATTGAATATTAGGAGCCATATTTTTAAATGTAGCTTTCAAATATCAAGTAGTGAAGTAGTCACACAAGGTGTGAGACAGGAAATGGCCTATGCAAACACTGGATGAAGCATCTGGATGTGATCTGGATGGGCGGGCTCAGCCTCATATGGAATAAGTTGGTTGTGACTCTCTTTGCAGTTTTGTTACTGTTCCATAGATTTCTTCCAACCACTACCTGCAGAACAGCTGAGGGTTAAAGTAAATTCTTCCAGTTCAAAGAAAATTGGGTACTAGGAGAGTGTGATGAGAAATTGCAAAGAGTGGATAGTGTGCATAAATCGAAAGTGTCATCTTATTTGGGGCCAGTGCTACTGATGGCTGACCAGACAGGGAAGGAAGCTTGAGTGGGAACGGGGTAAAAGAAGCTTGTTTGAGAAGAGGATCTTGAGAAGACTGACATGAGAATTAGCAGACCAAAGAGCGTGGAAGGCTCACAGAATAATACTCACAGAATAATATAGGTTGGAGGCCATCTAGTCCAACTTCCCACTCAAATCACAGCTAACCTCAAAGTTAGATTCAGTTATCCAGGTCCGTGTCTAGAATTTTTGAGTATCTCCAAGGACAGAGATCCCACAGGTTCTCTAGGCACCTATTCCAAGTGTTTAGCTACTCTCACGGTGAAAATATTTCTCCCTATATCAAGTTGGAATTTTTCTTGCTGTAACCTTGGTCATTGCCTCTTGTTCTTTCACTTTGCACCTCTAAGAATCTGACACCTTCTTCACTAAAATACATCTTTAAATAGTGAAAGATTCTAGTTAGACCTCCTCTAAGACATTTCTTCTCCCTGATGAGAACAGATCTCAGCTTCTCCTCATATATCATGCAGTCCAGTCCCCTAATCATTGTTGTGGCCCTCTGCTGAACTAAGTGCAATTTGCAAATTGATCAATGGTCAGAAAGGGTTAAAACAGGAGAGGAGAAAAAGCAGGAGAGGAAATTAAATGTGGAAGAAAACCTGCCAAAAGCAAGGCTCCAGAGCAATCAGGATAGTATATGCAAAAGAAAATGGAAAGTGGGAAGGGAAAAAAATAGCAGGAGGAAAGTGGCCACATAGATCCACCAATGCCCTGTAGTAGCTCTGTTACTTGGCATCTCAAGAATTTGGCCCCAAAAGTTTTCATCTGAGAGAGCTGTGGCCCCGTTGATTCATTCTAAGGGTTAGAGTTGACCTGAATTTGTTTAAAAAACAGCTAATTGAAAAAACTAACTAACTTTGTAGTAATATGAGTAAATTACGGAGAGGATGAAATAGGAGATTATTCACATAAGATGGTCACCATATAAATGAGTGATACTGGTTTTTGCATTATCCTTATTCTCTCACAAATGAGATGTCTTAAGTTAGACAGCTCTGAGACATGAATGTGGGGATGGCAGAAAGCGACGCCTAGGCTCTGCCTTCTTGATGTTCTTTATTGCAGCAGGCTTGGCCTTGAGCTTGCTGTGCAATCACTTGCCCATTTGTTTTGAAGCATTCTGATCTTCCAGAAGCCACTCTCCAGATTACCAGCATAAGTGTCATTTGACAGTTCTTGCTTGAAATGGTTGTCAGGGCTGTAGCTGTTACTAGTAGAAAGAAATTTCTTCTGTTGCTTTGGGAGTGCTGTGAACTGTTCCTCCGATCATGAGCTTGACAGATCAACTGGCTGTTGCTCAATGACCTCATCAACATACTTGGCAGATACCAACTTGACACATCAAGGCACGCAGCTACTTTGGGGGCTTGGTAATGTCAGTCTTTGACAATGCTCTGGATTCATGCAAAGGTGATGGCAAAGCAGAGCGACATTTTGAGTAATGTCACTGAGCAATGGGACAACAGCTAGCACGGTTTAAAATGTGTGCACATCATCCTAAAAAAATAATTTGCCTTTTTAGAGAAAATGTGGAATTACCCATAAATCTAATCCATTATACAGTTTTAGAGATTGTCTGATGGTTTTTTTCTCATATACTATATTACTCTGCCAAGTACATATTTTATATTTTCAGATATATCTGCAAATTTTGAAGCATGTAGCCACCTCTGCTGTGGGTGTTGGTTTTTTCATTTTTATCATTTTATTTTTTATAACTAATCAGTCTACTTAATCAGCTGAATAAATGTCAGCTCTTACCTAGAACTGTGATTTATACTGAAATAATGATGTTATTAATAAAAAGCGTTAGAAAAATTACAGAGGCAGGTTACATATTTGTAGCTAGCATATCATTCCATAGCATACCAAGTCTAAATCCCATATTGAAGAGGCGATCAGAAGTCAGACAGAGAAGTAGGAGAACATGCAGACTCAAACCCTCTGGCCGGTTCTGTCCCATTTGAGCCTCAAAGAGATAGAATCTAATTTAGCTCTTTTGGTGAGGATAGCCAAGAAGCTGGGAATCCCTTAGCAGGCACACTACTTCTAGCTGGTTCTGATACCGCACTCTCCCTTTAGGTCCCTATTTCCTGGGAAATGAAAGAGTTGGAAAAGAAGTAGTGTCCTTAAGATTTCTTTAACTTGCATTCAACAGAGGTTCTGGCCCCAAACAATATTTATTTTGTCTACTTTCACCAGCTTTATTTAGCAGAAGCTGTAAAATAGGAAAAACTCTCTGTACAGTAGCTTAGATAGTAGATAGGAATTAGATTAGAATCTAATGGGTAGTACACACTTTGAGTATGAACGTTAAAGATGGATTCCTTCAGTTTATCACCGAGCTTGCACATTTCCCCAGGACCCTCACAGCTGCAAATGGCAATGCATTCCCACAAATAGCAAATTAGCTGTGTGATTTGCATGCCTAGTGTAAGCATTTCTTGTGTTATGGGGACTACAGAGGGCATTTCTGTTTCAGTGAGCACATTTGGTTTACTTCTGAGGATTAGCTCACTTTTTTTGAATAAGAGGGCTGGGTTGGTGACAGCCATGTGTGCACATGTGGAACCTAATCGTGAGTTGCACTAATAATCTTGTGTTAGCAGTGTAAACTGTTTGAATTGTCCATGGAAAGCTAAATTTAATACAATTTTACATTAGCGTATGGACCACAGAAAAAAATGCCCAGATACTTGCCATTTGACTTCATACAGATGAAAATTAACTTAGTTAATCAGACGGTTCTTAATGTGCATGTTATCTACAGTGTTAGCCTAATTCTATCCCCCCCCCCGGGGGGGGGTCTTAAATTGTTGGCATTTGAGACGTGTTTATATTGTCCATCCCTACCCCTCTAAGGCTGTCGTTCAATACAACAGTAAATCTTTTTTTGAAATAGTACTGGATCAAAATTGCAGTGGCCATTTCATGCAGAGAACTGCCCTGGCACATATGGTAAAAAGTTTTGATGGCTTAACTTTGTATTAACATATTTTAAGTAGTTTTGCTGTAGCACAACTTCAGTGCGTGTCCCGCAGCTCGCCATATCCCAGGAGTCTTCCATTACCCTCTTGCCTCCACTCTGCTCATTCTATTTAAAGATAATGATCCCTGGATGTCACCAGGAAGCTTATGATCTTAGAAACACTGGCCATCTCTAATGTGTCTGCACACACTGTAGTCAGGGTTCTTTGTGACAGATCTTCTCCTAGATTGCTGTCTTGCATCAGATCTCTTCATCAGATCTTTTCCTCAAGCCTTGCATTTGCCTCAACATTCGTACAGCTAGTCTGGCCATAAGCACTGTTGCTGACCTAGAGCCAGGCTCCAAGCTAGCTAAAATAAGCCCACTGCAAGCCATAAATATAGCTGGTGTTCCTCCAAAGCTGTCCATCCCAGTTCCACCACTTACACTGCACTATGCTGCAGAACTTTGTGGCCAATGTATTTAAAGGAACAGTTCATTATTTCCCGCAGATGCTTCAGTGGGGACATCAAAGGGACTTGCAGAAGTTAAGGGTGAAAGACAAGTCTCTGAACAGTTCTGCGAGATGATGAGGGACACCAATAGAAAGGAAAGGCCAGGTGTTGCCTGCCCATCTCTCCATGGCAGAGATTTGAGGGCTTCTCTTCATCATAAGTCAGGTCACTCCCTTTAAGATAGACGAAGAGTTTGAGCACAATGACCTGCCCACCATGAAAAAGAAGCTAAGGAGAATGGATACACTCTTGGTAGCCAAAAGCTCTATTTCCAAATGCTCCAAGAGTGCTAGTCTTCTTTTTCTGGGATATCTTTTTTAGGCATTCATTCTGCTCTCAAGGGCTTTGCTAACAAGCTATCTAGTAAGTGATCTAGAATGCTGCTCCTAACTCTTGCATTCCTCTAAGCCTGTTCCAGAGGCTTCTGCCTTGGGTTGTCCCAGGCTTGCACCATAAGGAACCTCCCCATTACTACCCTGAGTGTCCCCCTGTCTGCCATGGTCACACTGCACACCGTGAAAGTCTTCCAGGTCTGGGATCCCAGCATGTTCCAGCATTGCTTTCTTATCCTCAGCAATCGCCTTCCTTGGAAGAACCACTTGCCACATTGTCCAGAGTTAGGCTTGTCTCTGAAGAAGAGGTTTCACCTTCACTGTCTTCCACCCTGTTGCAGGCCCACTGTATTTTCTATCTCAAAGGCAGTGTGTCGGGCCACACATCCTTCAGGAGTGTATGTGCTTCCACTCATCCTGGGACCTCCCCCTCCCCCCAAACCTAGCACCCACACAGATTTTCTGTCCCTTAGTGAAGCCAACACATAGCCCTTCATGGCCTGGAAGCAGCTTATCCAAAGAGTAAGCACATGGTAGCTACTAGCAGTTGAGCAGATCCAGGCAGGGGAGAAGCTGTTGGTATTAACCTTCAAATAACCTTTAGAAAGGTTAGCAACCTGTTTAGCTGAGGAAAGAACAATGACTACTTTGTTCTCTTACTAAAGCAATTCTGTGGCAGAAAGAACAGCAGACTCTGCCCTGGATTAGATAAAGCATCCTAGGACACCCACAGAGTTGAGCCAGGAGACAAACGCAGTTGCTGTTGACCTAACAAGCTTTAGCATAGACTCAAAGCAGGTTAGTGGTGCCCATAGCGAACATCAGAAGTTCCTGCTCCCTTAAAAGCTCCTGCTACCTCAAACTTGGCCATTCTGACCCCTTCATATCCCATCCTAAACACTTCCACAACAGATAACTTACCCAAGGCCCAGCAGCTGCTAAGGAAAATTCCTTGCAGAGCAAGCATTGCCTGCAGAAGACACCGTATGGTCATCACTGAGACTCTTGCTACAACCTGACCCTAGACAAGAGCTGTGGCAGTGTCTTCCACACCGTTCATTTATGTCTGGAAATAGCCACCATGCCCAATTTTGTTCAAAACATGATTTTCTTTTTGCATTTGTTTTTCAATGACTTCCTGTACTTTTTATTTGTTTCCAGCTTAGAGTCGTCTTTGTGGGTTTTCATGTCAGTGCTGGATGGCATCAGAGATGTTATGCTTTGAAATTTCAAAGATTTCAAGGCCTGGGGCTAAAAGCCGCAGAGTTGGGACAGATAGGATGGCACAGCTGGGATTTCAAAGTCAGTAAGGCCTGAATCCAAGAATAGCATGCAAAGGGCTTCAGGGGCAAGCGGTAACGGGGAACAGGAAAGTCAGAGAAAAGCTGATTTGCTGCTCACATCCAGCATATGCATGGTTTCAAGTTACAGCAAACAGGTGTCAACCACTAGGCAGAAAAAAATTAGACAGGTTGTCCCTGACAGTGTGACCCTCATAGTTTTCACAGGAAATGAACAAGCTGCAGCTGGTGGACGGACTGCTGTAGTTCTACTTGCTACACTCCTATCCTGCCAGCATCTGCTCTTTTGATTCTCTGAATTTTTATGAAGGAAATAACACAACAACAGGAATCTAGTCTGGAAGAGCAGTTCAATAGGCCCCAGCTTCCTTTTAGACCCATTGCACAACCATTCTGAAGCACTCAGGTAGCAGTGCAAGAGGTTCTGGAAATGGCTATATTACTGCTAAATGCAAGTAACAAGAGGTAGGCAGACTCATCCAGTACCAGGGTGATTCCACAACTCCTTTGCTCCAAATGGGCTCAGCAGCAGGTTGGTGCTTGGCATGGCTGCAGAACATCAGACAGGCATGAGTTATGAAAGAGGTGAGTGCCATATGCCTTGCCAGACCAGCCAGCCTGAGTTCACAGCTGTAAAGTATCTATAATGAGCATGATGGCTCTCTATCACTCCTCTTGACTTCTTGCTCGTGAGAAACTGTGCCACGTGAGGAGGCAGGGAATAAAGAAATCACCTTATCCTGTTGCTATTATGGGTAGTGGAGCCTTCCAACACGTCCTGTGTGTCCGCAGAGGGTGCAGGCTGAGAACCTTGTTGGTGGCAGATGTCACCTATTAACTCACACAAGTAGATGTCACTTTCCTAAGCCCAGGCTGACTGGTAACAGACCCGGAAAAGTCAGGTGGTTCAAGGTTTCAAAGAATGACAGCAACTTTTTTCTCGATGGCCATCTTCTGTTCCAGGTAAGTGCTCCCCCTTCCCACAAAACCTGTCCTGAAAGAAGGGGCTGATAACTGTAATCAGTACCTAATGCCTCCATCAATGCTACCACCTCTGACTTCAGTAACTCAATGTCCACATACGTTGCCTGATGCTCCATGCTATCCTAGAGCAAAAGGAAAGCCACAGGGGCGCTGCGGGGGCACGAGGATGCTTCATACTGCTGTTAAGATTGTGGCCAGGAACAGGACTGCGTTCCCACTGCTACTGCAGCTGTCCAGGAGTAGCTTAAACGCTGACAGAGATGTTTTCATGACTTTGTGATCTTGCTGATTTGAAATGATCATACACCTGCCCCTAAATTAGTTCAGATCTGTTCTCTCAGGTAATTTAATATTAGTGATCATAAAATTGTGTCTTAAATTAAACCTAAATTAAACGCACCATTCAATAGCATGGGCAGTCTCTTCAGGCCAATAAGAATATCTACAAATGGCTACTTTCAACTCTTTGAAAGCAAAGGGCTCCTGGAACCACTTGTTTGCCTGCTCCTCCTTATTACAGTCTGCAGGAACAAGCTGTGAGGAACGTCCCGGTTCAGCTCATTTTCTTGGCTGTGTGAATAAGATGATATTCAGGAGAATCAAGAAATGTGTGGGCCTGTTCCTCAGTTTCAGATCGATCTTAATTACATTTTTGATTATTTCTCTTATTTTACTGAAGATCTTTTATTTGATCTGTCATTCCTACAAAAAGGTAATCCAAGATATTCTATAGAATGCACGTAGGCCTTCTTCTCACTCTATAAGGATATTCACCAATACCATGTCACAAACACAACCTAGGTCATTGCAAGAGGTTCTACAATTGGCTTCCAGTGTTGGGCATATTTTAGTTCAATAACTAGCATTTTTTCTGCCCACATTCATGAAACAAGGGGGGGAAAAAAAAGAAGATTCCTGTGTTTAAAAGCTTAAAGCAGGTGAATAAAATATTTAAGATAGCAGCATAGACACAGAAGAAGCAGCTTTTTCTAAGCTTCCAGAAGAAAAGCATCTCAAGGTAAGCATTTTTCCTGTGTGCTGTATTATTATGGAATTAACTAGATGAACTAAATAAGAGTGAATATAGGATATATGGCCAGAAAATGTCAATGTAATAAAATGTAACAGACGCTGCATTAGGCAGACTACTGAGTACAGGAAAGATGCCAACTTTCCTAAATCTAACCTACTGAATAAGTGTAGTGTTAGTCTGAATGATGGGTCAAATGCAGGTTGACTCAATGTAGTTATTTGTGCTTTTTTCTCAAAAGTGTTTTTAGTCATTTAAAAATTTTTAGCATACAAGATTATAAATTAATGTATGATGCCTTTCAAATAATCACAATAGGACTACAATTAAAATTTAGAACATTTTGTTTTCATTTTTCTTTAGTGCAGCATAGCCTGTTTTCCCAGGCTCCAAACTAGAACTGGGAAGAGGAACTGATGAATATCCACACATATAAGTGCATTACCCTGTTGTTTCAAGCTTTCCTATGTTCTTTTTCTTTGAACAAACAAACAAAACCAAACAGAATCTGCATCACATGAGAAGCACATTTCTGAGAATAAATTTTGTAAATACTCTTCTTACTTGGTTCAATACAGCTTCCCCTAGTCTTAAGGTACTATAAGAAAGGAGGGAATGGCAAATGAATGCAAAAATATATTGCTCTTTTACTTTCTGTTTTTTTAATAGTTTTTCCCCCAAAAAACTTTGTGAAGGAGCTCATTTTTTAAAATCCATTCTTCTCCGCTTGTTAAAAATCACTATATTAATTTAAAGCAGCTAAACAATTTGGACCTTAACTGCTTAACACTAATCCTTCAAGGAAGAAATAGAATACAATGCAACAATGCAGGAAGTGTCCATGTAAATGCTGAATTTCTAGAGAAAGGACATTTTACTGTGTCAACAGGTTGAGTCCCAGTTTCCAAAACTGGCTCCATCTACAAAGCCAGATGTTTTAATGTTTTATATATATCTTTGCTTTCCTACGTGCTCTCTCTTTCCCTGTTCTGCTACAAAGAATTTAAATTCTTTTAAATGTATTTTTGAACAAAATGATCTTTTCCCTACTTTTTTGTTTGAATGAACGTAAGTGTGCCTTGGGATTGCTCTCAAATTGCTCTTCCTCTGGTTATTCCCCTCACATTTTCATCACTAGCATTTTTCTATTCCTGTTCTGCTTTTGTGTTCAAAGATACTGCATAAGGTATTCACAAACTATGAGATTAAGGAATATATAAAAGCGTAGAGAGACAAAATTGTCATTTGAAATCCATTATCTTTTCACTATCTGTGACAAGGTGTGATTTACTGTCCAGAGCTGCTCTCCCCTACTGTTTGTGTCACTGCCTACTCACAGATACAATCCAAACCCTGACTGTAGTGTGGATCAGTAGCTACCTACTTGGGTAGGTGCAATATGTAGGTACACGGGTAGGACCTACATGGATAGGACTAACTGGACTGTTGCAGGGTCTATAGGGCTATGTGCATGCCAGGAGTTATATAGTGTCCAAGAGAACATTCCTGGATATTGGAGCTCCGAGTTTACTGACAAATTGTTAGACTGATCGCTGGCACAGGCCAACTAGCACTCTCAAAAAAGCTTCCAGAGCTGATCTAGCCGTTAGTTAGCATGTGCCAGAGACCATTCAAATAACAGTTTGCATGTAGCCACCTTCTTCTGGATGCCAAGAGAATTTAACAGTGTGGACACAGACCATTTCAATGCCTGTTGGCCTCAGAACTGTCTCACAGGCATGTTTAATTTACTAGTATAGAAATAGGCTGAGAGTTTTCCGAATGACTTACATTAGGCTCCCAAAGCAGAAAATCAACGGCAGAGTACGAACGCTGACTGGCTAACACGACTCTCAGCTTTTCTTACAAGAATTTCAGTGACAGACTTGGAGTTTCTTTCATGCCTCATATCACCTCCCATCTTTCTTGATCTAAACACAAAGACAAGTTCTAAAAAATGTGATTAACAGTAGACCTAGGGAGTAGTAGGGGGGCTGGAGCCAGCTCTGGTTTTCCTCTTGGTAAATAGGTAATAACAGGGGTAGTTCCTTTCCTGCTTACAATTCCCAAGGCAGATTTTGTATGGATTCTTCTTATCAGAGAGAACTAAGAGGCATAAAATGGTGATTTATTTCATATAATATTAACTACCTGTCTTTGTTTCTTCTTCTTACAAATCACAGTATATCCATTCTCATCCAACCTCTTTTCATTTTAGTTCTTCAGAGGTAGAACTGATGAGTTTCTGCTGTGCTTCCTGAATCTAATATTGCACAGCAGCTTCCCAAGTATAATTCAATAGCTTTTTGACTTTTTCTGAATTAATCATATTACAGGTAATAAGTTATTTTTCTAGACTTATTTTTCTAGACTGTTACGTATTTCGAAAACTTATTTTTATTTATATTAATGCTTTGATATGAGGGAGTGAATTTTAAACGAAGCAGAATACTTGTTAACAGGAAGAGAAAGAGGAAATAGGGAGGAAAGAAGGGAGGGTAATACAGATGTGAGCTCTCTGCACCACTTCTTTCCAAGGAGGAAGAGACAAGTTCAAGGAATTTGTCCTATAGAAGACAATGGAAGCATGAGGCACTAACAGTGCCTCATTCTCATGAGCCACAGTGATAGCATTTCTAAAGTAACTCACTTTTGGACAGATCTTTGGAATCCAAATTTGGAATCCAAAAAAAAAAAAAACCCAAAGACAATGTAAATTAAATCAGGTATTTCTTTTTTACACAATTTTTTCACCAGGTTTTCTTTTTAAACAACTTCACATAAGTTGGGGAAAGGGAGAAAATCTTCACCAACTTTCATTAGCAGAACTTGAAAGAATTTCCAACAACCTCATCTTAAAATATTTTTAGAGTCAGGTCACTGACGATATAGTTCAAAGAAGAAAAGCAACTTTTCCCTTCCACTTTTCATAGCTCTGCGGATATCCAGGGACATCTGGGACTGGTTTAGAAAAATGACAAATTATGTTCTGACTGCTTCTAGGGACCAAGTCTTCTGTATAAGGTATAAGGTAGTGGCCTATATGCTCCAGTCCCAACCTAGGACTGCAGCGCAGACTACAATGAAGCAATTGTTGCACGTCACTGCGTGGCAAGCCTTTGCATCCATGCCAAAGATACGTAAATCCGATTGCCACTGTTTGCTTTCCTGGATATTTTTCAGGTTCTCCTCTTAAACTCATAGGATGTGAGCTGCACTAAGCCATTTTCACCTATTGGACACTCCACTGGGAGTCCTAGCCAGCTCCTCAGGTAGCTCCAACTCACAGTTAGACCTTACTGGAGGACTTCAAAAAGGGTATAGACGCACTTCACCCCCTTTGAGCATTTTGTGTTTTGCTTGTAGTACCACTTTGACCATCCCTCAAACCTGCCCCCATTGTCCTCAGCACTTTGTGTGGGAAGCTTCAAAGCTTTTCTTCTGAAATTCGGTCTTCAAAGCCTCCACACCTCAAACTTCCTCAGGCGGTCTGGCAGTGCGTGCTTCACGCCTTGACTCCAGTTCTTGTAGAGCTTTCCAACTGCGTTGTCCAGGTTTTATGTCCACGCAGCCGTATCGCCTCTTTGAACATCTGTTGACCTACAATATCTCGTTTTCACCTTTCAACAGGGCAGCAAACCTTTTTTTACAAAACAAACAAACAAACAAACTTATCTCATTTGCTTGTTCTTTGTTTTCTTCCAAGCCAGGCTCCCATGGGTCTTAGAAGTGGCCACAGTTGATTTTTGGAGACGTTCACGACGGTCTTCTAGTCCGCTGGCGGCACTACACCGCCGTTTCTGCTCCCCAGGCGGCCGCCCAGCGCCTAACGGTCCTTCGTTACCCCGCCGCTCCTAACGGCCTTCCGCGCTCCGTGCCCGCAGTTCGCTCCGCGCCCTCGGAGGGCGGCCCGACCGCGGCGCTGCCGGGGGCTCAGGCAGGACACGGCGGGGACGCGGCCGCTGTCCCCCCCCCCCCCGGCCCTTTGCGCAGGATGTTATTATTTAGCCAGAGGAGCCCCCCCCCGCCCCCCACCACCGCCGCCGCCGCCGCCGCCTTCCCGCCCTCCCGGGGGAGCCGCCCCTCCCCCCGCCGGCTGTGAGACACCCCGACCCGAGCGGCGCGGCCGATATGCGGCGACTAAAACCTTTTTCCTCTTTCGCCCCGCTCAGTCCTCGCTGCTTTATATGCAAATCTCATCTAATACCAGGAAGTAAACTTAAAAAAAAAAAAAAAAAAACTCCCGAGGCAGCCGCCTGAAACAGTGCGAAGTTCCTCCGCCGGCTGCACCGGCTGCGGGGCAGCAGCAGCTGCCGCCTCAGCGCTTCCCCCGCCCGCCCCGCCGCGCCCAGACCCTGCGCGCCTCGCCGCCCGCCCGCGCAGACGACAGCCTCCTCCGCGGGAAGAGCCCCTCTCCGCTGCTGCGGCACGGCACAGCCCGCCCGGCAGTAACCGTGGAGTTTCCTCGCTGCTGCCCAACTTTCGCGCCCGGGAAAGTAAGTGCCTTCGCGCGGGCACGCTGCGCGGCCGGCCGCGGGGCCCCTGGGCGCGCCGGGCGGGCGGCGCCGGCAGGCAGGCTGGCGGCGGGGCGGGCTGCCCGGGCAGGTTTCGCCGGGCGCAGCCGTTGCGGCCGCCGCGACCCCCCGCAGCGCCGCCGCCTCGCCCAGGGGCCGGAGTTAACAGCCCGAGGAGGAGGAGGAGGGCGACCGGCTGGGCGGCCACCGCGGCGAAGGCGACATCTTCTGCCGCCGGTGGCTAATGGGCGAGGTGGGGCAGGGGGGCAGGATGGCGAAGCCCGGCCGGGGTCCCCAGGTCAGTCACGGTGGGGGCAGCGTGAGGCGAGGCCGGCGGCCGGGGCGCGGCCGTTTCGGAGCAGGGAGCGGCGGGGGTGGAGGGCGCCGGGCCGGGCTGGGCCGTGCTCCCGGGCAACGCCGGTTACAAGAGGCCGGAGTTACCTCTCAGGGTGGGTTGCCCTCCCTGCAGCCTCCGGGAGGAGGTGTCGCTGCCACCCGACCTCCCCGGTGGGAATAGATGGCGCTTTAAAGGAAATACAGCAAATAAATAACATAGCTCTCAAAAGAGCGGCTTGTTACGATCTTCAGGGCTAAGGTCTTCTGAGGGTTTCGCGCTGGGAAGCATATAAAATTCACTGATCCAGGTCTGCAGTCTGTGACCCGAGCTAAGGCAATAGATTTAATTTATTCAAGAGAGAGAATGCCGTCTCTGTGTGTTTGTTGTTAACCGTGTTTTTCAGTAGGCTAGTTCCTGGAGCATCTTCCAAGTTGAAGCTGCTTCCTCTTAACTCTGTATTCCAATGTACTTCTGCTTAAACGAGAGAAAAACAGCACTGTGAGGTTTCATCCATGGTGTATCTTACTGCTGCTGTAGCAATGATACTGTATGCCTAAGGAGTAGCCCTGAGGGGTTTTCTCCTTCCTAAACTTAATTTAGGATCTGAAAGTCAAGCTAGATCTTCGTAGTTGATGCCTCACCTTCAGTAAAGATTCTGCATTTAGAATTTCTGTTGAAAACTTGTATTTTATGTGTTTGCGCTTAATAGGTGTGCAGGAACTCATCTTGCTATTTCACTGATCTCTCTGTTGGCACTGATTAACACCTAAAACTTGTTTAGCCAGACCATATTACTGTGAATATACATAAAGAGCACAAAGGTTGAATTCTTATTCTATTCTTTCTTCTAACCCCCCAAATCAAGACCTCATGTCGTCTTTCATTCCCACCTTTGAAAAAATGCCAGTCCAGTCGCTCTTAATGTACTTTAGCACACCGAAATACGAATCAGAAATGAAACTCTTTAGCTTGATCCCACAGGGTACCTTGAAGACTTTTATAACTTAGGTATCTTAATGTTAGTCGCGAGTATCTGTTAAGTATGAGTGACTGGTAGATAAGTCTATACTCATCTTAGTATTAATAAAGAGCTATAAACAAAGGAATATCATAAAGATTTTTTGGGAGAAATTGCTAAATTATCTTGAGGAAATGTGGTTTAGTTTCACAGAGGGGATAAGGAAATTGTCTGGATTGTTTCCAATCTTGTATTGAATGCAGCATAGATGTGACTTAGGTTTTATATGTCCAGACTTTATATCTTTATAATAAGTATTACCAACACTGCAAGTGTGGGTAAGAAGAATAAAATAGTTTTCTCTGATAAAGTAGCAACAAGCTAAACAGTTCGATACTGTTAATAGGACGTTATGAAGTCCTGGGCAAGAATTAAAAATTAATGAACTTTGAAGTCAACATTTATTTCATTCTGTTGATCTCTTTTGAGATTTCTAGCTTTTTTTTTTTCATTTCAGCCTGACGAGCTACAGACTAGTTGGAAAAGAGTTCTTGATTTATTAAGATAAAGATCTGCTTTACCTGTATGCTGTTGAGATTTTTTTTTTAACTGTAATGATGTAGATTTTTAATTGTAATGATTTAGAATGAGCATTTTTGCCAGTATGATAACTTGCTGACTTGAAGTTACTGAGCCTTTCCCCTGTAGTTTTTTGAGTAAATATGCCTTTTTGCTCTGTAAATGCACAGGGACTAGGACAAGCCTTGGGTCTTTCCTTATAATTACCATGACCAGTGGACTTATGCAATGCTTCTTCTGACAGTACAATCAATTGTGAAACTTTCACCTATGAGATTAGACCGTATTGCCTTTAAGAGGTTTAATATTCCCGTTTTTTTAATATGTTATATGTTCAAGAGTATTAGATAGATTCTCCTTAAATATGAAATTCTTCTATATGTATTTATGAATATATAAATAACTTTTATTACACTATTTCCCTCCATTTTATCTGTATAATTGAAGTAAGATATATTCCTATGACCTTGTTGGCTCTTGTAAGATAAATAGCCTCACACAGTAGCAGGTCTTGTTGGAAGGAATCCCTTGAACAGGCAGCGAAAGAGTTCTAAAGCCCTCCTGGCTCAGCTTGGTAGCTGAGCTTCAGCATGGTGGCCTGCAAGACTGAAAACACTGCTTTTGGTGTTTTTCTTGTTAGAGCGTGGCATTTAGCCTATCTATAGTTACTCAGGAAAATTTAAGTATTGCAGTATTTAGTCTCAGATATGATTCCATCTCCATGATGAAAAGGAGCTGTGTGCCTCTCTCTGTGCATCACATGTTATTTGCATGGGTGCCTTTGAGTTTTTTGGACGGGAAGGTATTGGCCACGAGCCAGTTTTAATTTTTGTCAAAGGGTAGGGTGGTCTGAGAAGGCGACAGAGTCTTTCCTCCTTTCCGTATGTGCATTTTCTGAGTAAAGGGTAGACAGGACTTTATTCCTTGTGTTTGGGGAAATAGAGAGTAAGTTTTACCCTTGCGGTAGATACTGCCTTTTCAAAAGTTGATGGGGAAAAAAAAAAAAAAAGTTAGCTGTAGAATAGGACTCCTAGCATTCTGCCTGTGGTAGCATGGCTGTAAACAGAGTTGTATTTCTACAGTATCAGTGATGCCTAAAGGATATAAGACATTATGTGATAATGCAAGCAATGAGAGAATCCCTTGGCTGGGATCCTCAGGGCTGCGTGAGCTTTGTGTGTTGTAGGTGATACTTTCTTCTCAAGCCGTTAAGCTGGGTGTGTAAATGTAATTAAACAAAACTGTGTGACTCTGTTAAGTAGTATTAATTATTATTTTATCTTTAAATGATTTTTATCTCTAAGAAGAACAGGTTCATTCTGCAGAAGCACCAGTTGTTCTTCTGTGAATTGGAAGGATTTTTTCCTTGCTGACCATATTGCTACTCCTGTCAATGAACTGCTACTTTCTTTCTCCCATCTAGGTGTGTCCACTCTTGCATATGAGTGTATGAGTGCTAAAGACGTTATAGATAGAAGGACTTGAGACTTACCAAGCCATGACTCAGCACACTATGCAGATTAACATTTTAAAATTACATTTGTATGAAAACAATCTTCAGTAAAGCAAACAAGGATAGGAGTCTGCCATACTGTGAACAACTGTAACTTTAATCGCTTCTCAGGGAATTTTAGTTTCTACTAATAAAATTGCAGGTATAATGTAACTGTCCTTAGTCTGAATGTTCTTAGTTTAGATTTAAATGGTAATTGTCCTTCAGGGAAGGATGGAACAGTCTGTGCTTTCTTATTTATTTTTGCTTGATTGAAATACATTTCCTGTTGACTTTGTCATTAGATGTGGTGATTTCCAGGGTTCGATTAGTCATGGTAGTCTTCAGCATCTTCCCTGAAAATGTGGCTTCATGGAACAAAATGTAAAGGCAGAATTCATCTTGTGTGGGAAATATTTCTTGAAACACCTGTATTTGTTGTGCATCCTAAAGAACTACTCGTTGGAGCCAAACAGATTAGTTACTTTTGTCAGCTGAACATGAGAACCGAGATGATATTTTGGCAGAATACTTTGCTGGGGAGAGAAAGAGGAGGAGAGCAGGGAAAGGTGAAGGGGAGAAGGGATAGGCGCCAGCAATTAGGGAAAGAGCAGAAACGGGAAGTACTTGAGCCAGTATTTGCTGTATCTTAGGACAGCATTGTCTATCTTTTTCAACTGCTGGCCTCCTAAGTATCTACAATTCGTTCCTGTGCTTGTGCAGCTTACTATCTCACTTCAGTTCAAAGTACTAACAATAGTACTCAGTTCAACGTATTAAAATGATAAACAGTCTAAACAATGTGTCCTTCTTCCTTTATGATCTCTGCTGTATGTAGCCTGAGTCTAGTTCTTCCTGTCTAAATTGTGGTTAAAAAATTTGCTACTTACTTACTTTGTGAAGGCCTGCTTTTACTTCACACGTTCTTGTGACTAAGCCATTTCTTGAAGTTACATGTAATAGCAAATTGCACCATCTCAAACTAAAGAATTTCATAGCGTGCCCTAGGGATTAAAGTATGGGACACAGTTACTTTTCTAGAATTGTGTTTTCTGCAGTTTCCTCTATTTTAGAAGACTACTTAAAGTTAGAGATGATAAAAGTTCAGAGGGAAGGGACTTTCAGAAATATATTCTTAACTGCTTCTTTGTTGATTTAACAGAAAGCAATTTCAGGAAGTTCATCAACAAAAAGATACTCTATTAGGTGGGTTTTCTGATGGGAGAAACAGATATACATTATATATATATTATAATATATTGCCTTATTTTTCACGTCTCCTTCATTAGTTTGCACAGATGTGTGCATACAAACTGTTTTGATGAATATTTTGACGATACCTTATATTTAGGCCTTTTCTTGGGCATAAACTGAAATAATGATATTACAAGAGTTAATGCAGAAGTATGCTTGACTGAAGAACAGGTTTGTTCTTTCTGTTTATGGCTATACTAGGGGCTTCCAACAAAATGAATGTTAAAAGGTATGAGTATGTTTAGTGAAATCCTGCATAATGGTGACATTATTTATAAATGTGTGTCTCTTTTATGGCCTCTATCTTGATAAATGTGATATTTCCCAGTAGCATCAATCAAGTAGGAGAAGATCTGAAAAGTAATGTATGTATCACATTTATTGAAACTGCCTGCTCTGGTATCCCTTACCAGCATCATGAAGCTTATGTTCTTTAGACTCAGTGGACAGAAACTGTTTTTCTCTAGGGCAAGTCCCAGGCCTACCACGTGCCTCTGAGGAAGTGAAAGTTTTTGGTAAATACTCAGGAAGGAGATGGGCAGGGGAAAGAGGAAATCCTATGTTGGATGTTCTGGGTTCAACGTGTTCAAAATATATTGCAAGAGTAATTTGAATGTGCAGTTATGGGGTAGCAGAGCATGCAAATGAGATTCAGAGTAGATTATAACTACAGAACTACCATTGCAAAAGATCTGCTAAACTATAGAAAGGCTAGAGGTAAGTGTTACAGCCCACAAGAAGGGTAGGGAAATTTGTCTTTTAAGCAACTCTCTGACTTTATTGCAAGTGTGGCACTTTGTCTTCCTTTTTCTGTCCTGCAAGGTCTTTGTGCTCTCACTGATTTCCAGCTGTACTTCCACTAGCTGAGAGAGATATTGAAGCAGCTATCCTGGCGCCAACGAAGAAGCATTTGGGCATATTAAGGGTGAATGCTAAGCCTATTTTTCTTGGCATGTAGATGGCCTATCTGATTGTGTTTCTGCTAAGAAGGCAGTGAACATGAGTACTCCCACTAGGCCTGACTAGGAGAGCTTACCATTTTTGAAAAATCTCTCACTTAATTTACTTGGTAGCATTTCCCATCCCTCTACCATGACACTCACCAGTGTGGCTGAAAAGCCTTAGAGCTGCACTCTCTTGAATACATTCATTAATATTAATATACTGGGGTTTTTTTCTTTTTCCCCCTATTTCCTTGAAAAAGCCACACTTCAACCTTTATCCAGCTGTAGCTGTGCTCCCTTCTTACTACTCTTTTTTTTTTCTTCTCCTATCGTTCTTTTATTTCAAAAACAATATTATGTTATTTCTTTATCTCCAGCTTTGTCTTAAGGAATGTTTGTGATATAAGCTGTTTACCTCATCTCTTGATTTGGATCTCTGCAGAGCAGCTTTTCTTTTTCTTTTTTCCCCTTTCAAAAAATAAGCTTCGGCAGCTTTAACACTCTACTTGTCTTTTGTAGTCTCCTTGTATTGCTTTTTCAGGGAATATGTGCGTAGGAATGAATATGTGCCCTCAGCCTCTTGTAGAGGTGTGATGTTCTCTAGCCTACCAACCTGACAATACTAACATGGTCTTCACAGTATTTTGAGAAGACTCTACCTCCTTAAAAGGCAGCTTTGTACTACTACAGGCAACCACTAAGACCTTTCTAATTAGAGTATGTATTATGTGTAGGTGTAGTCTATCTTTAGAGTCAACTGCGTCGCTGTTTACCACATTTAATTTTTAAACTAGTGTCCTTCAAGCTTACGTAAAATAGGTTAGTGTCTGTCGTGAAAATGGTAAGAGTGGATTGTCTGCTATCCCCTCGTTTTCCATTCTGTGATATTGCTTCTACCTTTTGTTCTGGTCAGGTTTTGTTTCTCTGGTATGCAGCAGGTGTTTCTGTGGTGTGCAGTGGCATACGGGGAGAGTTTTCAAGCCAGTACTGACTATTGTTGTAAATCTATCAGGTTCAGTGGAGCACGATGTGGACACACCAGCATGTGTGCTGGCCTGTGAAGAAGAAAGCAGGGCTTGGTAGTGGGGGTGTTTTGTGCTATGGCAACTGCTCCAGTTCCAGGATTTCTGTGCTGTGCTCCCTGGTGTCAACATGCCCCATATGCTCTGTCCATGAAGAGAAACTTTAAGAAAGTGAAACTTAAGAAAGTTAGCACAGAGAAGACAGCAGAAGTTTTGTAGAACCAACTGCCAGCGGAGCAGGCATGCAGAAAAGAGACTTGGCTGGTGCTGTGGAGTAGTGGGAGAAAGGGGCTTCAGGTGAGATGTTTCTGCTCTAGATGGAGCATTTAGAAAGTCTGAGAGCATTGGATACAAATGCAAAATTCATCATTTGAATAGCTTATTTGAATCAAATATTCTTTTCTGTAATGTGTTTGTGTATAGCACAAGTCTTTTTCTTTGATCCTATGATAAAAGCAAAACCAGCAAGACGTTTGGTATAACATGGCACAGGAAAGTCATTGCTTCTTTGAGAACAGAAAACTTTCAGTGATGTGACTACATTATGTTTGTTATGTACTTTGTATCTTGTTGCGCTCATTGAGAAAATGTGCTTCCCTAGGGACTGTAGTTCTCTCTGCCCATTAGTTGTCACTCTGAGTTCTTATTTTATTATCTCCTCTTATCTCATTGTTTCTCTGATTTTTTTTTTTTTTGCATTTACTTCCTTGCAACAGCCCCAATTCTGACCTCCCAGAGCCTTCAAATGTCTCCTCTACATCTTTTCTTGTATGTTTTCTGATGCCCTGAGAACTTCTTGTGCATGCCCAACAACGAAGCAGTACCACTTGCTTTTCAAATGTCTTCATCACACAACGGTTAATTCTATGGGATTCAAGTGATGGTTCATTGTGGAGTTGTTATAGTATCCTGAAACAAACTCGGTAACCATTGTGAACACTGATTTACTCTTAGTTATTGCTTGGAAAGTTAGCTGGGTGGCCTGTGAGTGCAAAAATCACCTGTGAGCAATGGAGCTTGCCCACAGTGTGAAATGGTTTTGTTTGGTACAATATAATCATGTAGCCTGTTTATGAGCCACATATTTGATATCTGAAGTTATAAAGGCTATAAATTTTATTGAGTAGCCAGTATGTTCGTAATAAGAGTGCTGTAAAATCTTTGCAGTCCACAGTACACATGCGAAAATAATTCTTGTTGTGGACCTCTAGTTTACCATGAGTCTGAATCTGCCATTCCTACTCATTAAGGTCCACGTCCTGCTCTTTGTTTAGCTGCAAAGTTCTTGCCTGTCTCTCAAAGTCTGTAGAGCTCTTGTAAGTACAGGAGTTGCATGCAGTCAGTTACAGCATCAGAACCTGACTCAGTGGAATGGGCTGTGACAGTAATTGCTAGGTCTGCATCTGCAATCAATTACTAGGGTCTTGACCATTCAGCAGGGCTGGAGCCAACGCAAAAAAAAAAAAAAAAAAAAAAAAAAAGAATGCTCTGAAAACCACTAATGATGATACCTTATGAAAACAGCAATGTTTATTGTTTTTAGAGAGATAAAACAAGAGATGTCAAGACATAGTCAAAATTGTAGCAGCAGAGTCTAAGTATTAATTAGTATCTGAAAATGAAGAAAATTGACACATTAAGCAAATGCAGCATGCTTCTTGAAGTCTGGCTTCAAGGTACTGTCCTCCACTCGGAGCTTTCATGTAGTATAGAGTAACTTATATCAAATATAAAAAGACTTAAGTTAGTATTCTTGTATAGCTTCTGGTACCGTGATCTGGGGAGCTGTTCTTGGTTCAGATGTTGCTCTAAGGAACAGAGACCTTGGATTTTAAACACATATATGTCTTAGCAGTTGATCTTTCTCAAGTGAAGAATGAAAACAAGTGAATTGTTATGCCAGTTATTCACCATCTTCTCTCAAAAGTGAATTTCCAGATTTCCATTCTCTCTCCGCTCTGAAAATTGGAATAATGTCAAATATTTATTTTTAGTTAGCTTTCAAAGAACAACTTATTCCTCCTCATGTTTGCCATAAACGTGAAAAACATGCTTAGAAACTTGCATGTGAATTCTTGCTCCCTGTTCATTCAGTTATGTGTTTCTATTTACAGTCTTACAAAACTGCATGCTCAAGCTGGGCTGATAGTGAAACTTCTATCAGATTTGCTTCTGTTGTTACATACCTGATTTTTAGATCTGAACCACTGGCAATTTGCATTCCTTCAGTAGTGTTTGGTAGGTTTGTGCGCAATGTATGTGTATGTATCCACAAAACCCTAATCTCGAGGAATTCATCTAAAAAACTCCTAAAATTCTGTCCCATATAGTTATTACTTCTTTGTATTACATTTGTAGCAAACTGTTGTTTCAGACAATCTCTTTATACTCTTCCCCCTTCCTCTGCCCCCCTGCGAACAATTGCTTAGCTACACCTGGGCAAGAAATCAATTGGAACATGAATGTTTTAGATTCATGCCCATATAAGTATCACAGAGCTTAAAATTATGTAAAACGAATGAGTCATAAATAAAAGCCCTCTAAAGGGCCAGAACATGGTATACAATCTTACACCTCCAAAGTTAAGGGAGATTCTGCTACTTACATCAGTGAGAATAAGATCAGGTGGTTCTTAACAAGCATACTTTTGAGAGAAACATTTAACGCTAACTGTATATCACTGAAAAGATTAAATAGCATTAAATAGCACTTCATTTCTGCTAGGGTGATTTACCGACTCTGGATTCTTGACATTGATTTTAAAGAACTCTTGCAACTTCCTCTTGCAACTTAACACAAATTGTCCAAAGTTCACAAAGTTCCAGGAAGAACTGAAACCTGGCTGAGAGTGTTACCCCTCATCAGCATGAATGAGTTAACCCCAGATTTTCATATAAGTTTAAAGTTCATTCTTAAATTCACATTACATATCCCAGTACAGTGGCTTGTGTTTCAGAAGAGTTGTTCTGGATATATCTAATGCTCAGGGCAGTACAGCTAATGAAACACAAAATAGGCTATTGGAGAAGTAACTTTCTTTGTAGCTGAACTATATGTTGGCTTTTGAAGAGGATAGCAACATCTGATTTCCTCTTGTAAGTAGTTTGTGAAATTTAGTGCTCTAGGCAGCTTTAAACAGGTGCTCAAGGCATAATATAATCCTGGTATAACAAGAATGGTGTTTCACAAGTAAGTTGGGTCATGAACATGTGTCAACATTTAAACATGGAGACGACAGCAGATAAGAAGACCCCTGAGTAATGGAGCAGAGAGGAACATGCAACATGGTACAAAAGTAATATGGGTTAGAAAATGACCAGGCTGGTATAGAGTTAAGAGCTATTCATGTAGAAGTCATTCTGCACTAATTTAATCACAACCATCATATCCATGTTGAAAGTGGATTGTAAAATGCATAAAAATAGGTAAGATGTGTAACAATATGATTTATTTTGTGAGGATAGAGTTACCTGAATCTGGGAGAGGGGAGGGGGGGGAAAAAAGCTAATAGGCACAGATGATCGTACTCTTTATTTTTTTTTTTAGTGAATTTCTACTAAAGTGGTGATATTTCTTTCACTAAACTATTTAATATGTATTATGTATTTTATAGTTATTTATAGCAATATATATGTTTCTATTTTTATGTTTATTATGTTATTATTATTTGTTATGTAATTTATGTTTATTTATTCCACTAAATACACCTGAAAGCGGGAGATAAACCCAAAGGAGAAGTAGTACGCTTTTCATGAGGCCCTTATCAAAGCCTTTATCCTGGGCTTTTTGTCTGTGAACTGGCTGTTCTTCCTCTTGTTTTCATTGAAGTGCTGTGATAATTTCATGATATTTGAGTTCTTTGTTACCAGTGTATCTGTGAGTTTGAATTACACATACATCTCAAAGCAGGAGATCATATCTGGAAAAGACTCTGTATTGCCAACAATATTCCTAACTAGTTTGAGACCATGTTCATAAATAATCATCTCTTACCCTTAGTGATCCAGGCGATTGAGGAATCTCCCCAACAAGTGTCCTGTTCATGCTTTCCTCCAGGCATTTGGAGGCTGAGCATTGAACTGCATTATTATAGTGAGATGATGGTTTCAGATATTGGCTGCTACCTGCAAGTATACCTAGCACCCTTAGGAGAGGGGAGAGTGACAGATTTCACTTAGAAAGTTAGTTGGGATATAGCTGGATAGTGATATTACAAAAAGAGTTTGATTGGTCCCAAATTCGCTAACCTTAGAAATCTGCTCCCTTTCTCCCATCTCTTCTTCTGAAGCTTAGTGGAACAGGGAGAAGCCACCTATAATTTCTCTCTCATGTATCGCAGAGTAAATACAGGTGTTTGCTATGGCAAAGTAGCTGATGCAGTGCAACTTATTATTCTATAATTTGTTTAGTGGTTATGCCCTTGTTTCTAAATACATTGGCAGGTGTTTTGGAATCCACAATATCTGAACAAAACCACTGCATATGTAAAGTAGGCATTTTGGATTGACCTAGAAACCCTTGCTGTGCACCTCTAAACTGCCCCTTATATTGGGAGGCAAAGTGTATATGTGGGAGGGAGAAAGAGAGAGCAAGGAGATAGGTAAGTAGTACTGGGATTGGGAAAGGATAGGTTATAGATTTATAACTTGGGCAAGGCCCAGAACAAACAGTGAAAGGGGGCTTGCACAGCTGTGTGATATGCTGCAGCTGCTCAAAACATGTTCTTGAAAGAAACTGTGTAAAGTTTTTTTCGATCCTTCTGCTGTGTGGCTTGTTATGAGGATCCGTGGATTTCCATACTGTCATTTGGGCTACTGCTGGACCTTGCTCCAAGGTGTTGTCATTTTTATGGGTAGTTTCTTGTCTTCCCATGCCACACTGATTACACTAGTCATTAAAAGGGAAGGGGAGAAAGATCCTACCACTATTAGTAGACACTGATATGTACAAAACTCGGGGCAAATACTAGACAATTGAAACAGCTACTCTGCTATTCTTACCCAAAGAGGTAAGTTTAAAGCTGAAAAAATTGCATATGTAAATTACAGATACAGTCCAATCTGAGTGTAGACATATTTCTTTGTGTTTGTCAGCTGGAGTGGAACACTTGCTAACATTTAGGGAATGTTTTTGATTCTCCTTAACCTAGTGGTTTGGCCAGATTTTCAGCTGAAAACAGAGACTTGGTTATATAGAGTTGCTATTTGTCATTGCTGAGTTTTTAACTAGTAAAGAAAACAATGTTTTTCCATATAGTTTGCATGATGCTTAAGCTGTAAAGTATTTTGGGAACCTTCCATGTAAATTGGTTAACATGTTGGTACAGTTTTTCTCTGTACCATTTCATATTTCTTCGGTTTGAAGAATTTGGTAAAAGTATTTGTTATGACAAATCAGGATGTTATTGGACCTTTTCCCCTATATTCAAAAGATAAAGTGTGGTGGAAAAAAATTGAGGAAATGGAAGATGTGGTTGCCGTAGGACTGGCAAAATGAATTAATTCATTGTTGATATTGATTCAAAATTTGCAAGGATGCAGTTCAGGCAAATGATTGTAATAAAATGGAGGGAGTGTTATAAGGTCAGAAAGCCCCGATGTTAGCTTAACGTAAGACTATTTTAAGTCACTGCCAAAAATACTGACTACCTGAATCTGAAACATTTTTATAATACGTACAGTCTATTATACAATGTTAACAAAATTACAGTCTTGTGTGGGTTAGCTTTTTGGTTCTTTGGTATTTTTATTCAAGTGAACAACAAGAAAATGAATCAGAAGTTCATGTAAATTATATTGTGCCTTATTTCAGAGCAACGTTTTGTTTCAGAATTTTATTTTCATGTTTTTACAAGCATAACAACATTATTGTTTTACCATGAAGCCATTAGGTCTTTCCAGTGTTCCTACTTTTTTTTTTTTCTCGTTTTTTACCACAGACAAAATGCCTGTATGAAACCAAGCTTCCAACAAATCTAGGCAAAAACTATGGTGGATTTATATAAAATAAAAGTCAATTCATTGAATAAGTTTTTATTTCTTTCTTCTTTCCCCAATCCCTATTACAGATAACCTTTTGTGTTGTCGGTTATGCTGATATTTATTACATATCTGTTATGGTATCATTTATGAATTTCAGCAAAGATCAGGTATCATTTAGCTGAGCACTGAATAAACTTTTCCTCTTCCCAGAGACTTAAAGAGTAGATAAAGATTGTAATGTGGACTAATATCATCTAAACACAAGAAACTGTTCACCAGAACCAATACGCTTAGTTTTACCAAAGTAGTCCATGAAGGCTGTTTCAGAGGTTGTGGAGGGAAATTCATAAACCTCAAAGCTCGCCTGATCACACCTAATTTCTGTGTAGCTGTATTTGATCGCTTCATACTTCGACGTTTGGCGTGCGATAGTGCAAATCACTTATTTTCTGTTTCATGTAGTATTTATTTCCTGTTTATGTTAGTTTATGTAAGTTATTGCATAGCTAAAATGCCTATACTTGTAAGTTTAAAATAAAGAGGGAGGTAGAGAAAAGTATTCTCCAGCACCTCCAGGTATGTTATTTCACCAGAGGTTTCCTGTTCTTATGTCAGCTTTTGGGGGGATTTTTGTTGTACAGTGTGATATACAGGGTACTCCCAGTGTAGTCAGATGACAGCACACCTTTCCCCCCCCTTCTAATTTGAATTTTGATTAAAAAAAAAAAAATCTTTAAACTATGAAATGGCACTTAAATTATGATTGTGTAATCCTACACCTCGTTTCAATACGCAGGCTGATATGGGAAAGGAAAACAGAACACCTGAAGGGAGAATAGTGAGCGACAAGAAGAAAGAGGGTATTAGTTAATTCCCCTGGACAGATATTTTTGTGCTAATATCAGGAGTTAGGACCCCAAAGAGGAGGAGCAGAAATACTGGTGCAGGACTTGAAACTCGATGTTGCAGTGTAAGTAGAAACATGGCGGTTTAGAACCGCAATAGGAATGCGAGTGTTGGAGAATATGAAAGTTGATAGGGTGATGTTTTCTGTAACTGATACAGGAAAATTGTAAATAAGATGAGATAGCATGGGAGAAATAGAATTTGTCTAGGTCACAATTGTTTAGGAAGCAATTATGAAAGAAGCCGAATGGGGTGGTGGTGTCTGCCTGCTGCACTTCCCCAAACGCTTGGCAATACTGCTCTCAGTTGCTTAATGTTATATTTTCAGGGAAGCAATTTGCTTGCTTCTTTATCCTAGCAGTCTAGAAAGGAACTTTTACCTCCTTCAAACACCTCCTTAAAACAGGAAGCTATTATTATAGATATTTTGATTTCCATTATTGTTTAGAACAAATACAACTAATAATGATATCGCCCAGTTATTCCTGGATATGATAGGTGATGGATTTTTTCATGTAGTAGTCACTGAATCACCATTATTTTAGGGCTGATATAATTCTTGAGAATACTTTAGAATAGATAGGAGACCTAGAAAGTAGTTTTGGAGCTAAAAATGCATTAGTTGATTTGGTTTAAAAAAAAAAAAGAAAGAAAAATCATTGAAGAGTCTTGTTCCTAAAGCTCTCAAAGCCAAAGGCCAAACTGTATGAAAACTTGGATGTCTTAGCTGATCAGAAGATGATTATAAAAGGCCAGTGTGATGAAGTGTGAAAATGACAAATTCATTGCTGGAATCCATTGGGCAACACGTTTCTGCAGACTAAGGGGAGTAGTAACACTATTGCAAGGCACTGCTGAAAGTGACCGTGGAACACATGACCAACTCCAGGGTCTTGTCCTTGAGAAGGATGAATTCAAACTGAAACAGATGTGGAAAAGGGCCCCTGAGATGAATGGTGGAAATAGAAAAGACTCAGAGGGCTGAGTCCTTAAAACCTAGAAAAGAGGCCGAGATATATATATATATATATATATATATATATATATATATGTCAAAATATTATTTTAGCTTTGTCTTAATTTTTCCAAACAAATTTGAAGCAATTTCAGAATGTCTGAATTTTTGTTTTTTAGAAATGTTATCAGCAGAAAGATTGGAATCGGGATTTAGGGAAAGGTACTGGTCGTTGCATCACAGGAACAAAGGCAATCTACATAGGCAAGCCTTTGTCACAGTTAAACGCTGAGTAGATTTTAGGCTATTCATGCTGCTTTTGAAATGCATTGCAGAGAATGTTGGATTTTTGTCCCTATGTCATAAAAAGGATTGATTAAAATTTAGGAAAAATAAGGATACTGTAATCTGGGCCAATAGAGATAAACTAAATAAATAAAGAGGAGATTAAAATATTTTTTGGTTAGGAGTAACTGATACATACATAACCATTTCAGCAGAAAGGCAAAGGAAGAACAAGCTGCTTGTGTTTACCCAGTTGGTCTGTAATGCCAAGCCCAAGATGAAACCTGACCCGGGATTTGTGTGTTTGTGAGAGCTTAATTTATTGAAAATTGCCATGGAGTTGGGACTTACAGTAAGACAACAAAATTATTTTAACAATGAATTGCAAAATAAGAACAAGGCTGAATAAAACCAAAACTGAACATTTTTGAAACAGCACGTTGTTCCAGGCAAGGAATAACAAATCCACTTCTCTTCAGCTGCTATCTAATTTAATTCTTCCACATTACCCCAGTCGCATCTAATTTTATTTTGTCACTGTTATTCTCATTCTAGTCTAGTAACACATCATCACAAAACTGTTCAGATGAGGCTTTGCTGAGCTCTAGCCCCTCAAATTAAACTCCTGTGCCTTCCGCGGAGGTTGCTGTGCTGTTCTGCACCACGTGACAGTGGATCAGAAATGAATATAGTATTCCCAGGCCCCTGGGGATCCCAGATGATCTGTTCCCCCGATAGTCCCAATAACAGAAGTATAGAAGATCATTTCAACGCTCAAATACTACAATGTGTTGGTAGCAGGTAAGAATAGAGAGGAAATAAATAATAAAGAATAATATAAATGAGTTCCTCATACTTAAGATTTGTCCATCTGTGTTTTCCCTAGAATGGGAAACTTCAGCAGGTGAAGGCATTGATACAGAAAGTAGGGTAAGGGTACTGAGGAGACAGATTTTTGTGTCCATGGACAAGGTGGGCTTATGATTTTTCCTCCCCAGCATTTTCAGATCCAGGTTGATTGTTCCGAGTTTGTTTGTTTGTTTGTTTTTTCAAGATACTTCTGCCTTGGGCTTTAGGGTAATACATGGAAGTCTTACAGTGTGATTATTCAGAAGGTCAGATGAAAGCATTACAATGTTACCTTCTGGGCTTATAAACTGTGAAGAAGCAGCAAACCAGCTGACATTCAGGGCTGCACTAAAATAAAACAGAATGAAACTGGGAAAAGTCTAAAACAGAGGAAGGAGATGATGTTCTATTCAACTTTTGAAAGAGGTGTTACAAATAAAACAATTTACTCCTCTGCTCTCCTAGCTGTTTCAAAGTTTTAAAAGCAGTGCTTTTGTATAGGTATTCTTTGACTCAGGAGCTTAAGTATGGAGCACAGCTCAATAACCCAGAACAATTTTTTTCTTTTTACTTTTAAATGCTTCTTTACTCTGTGATATTTGTGCTGCTAAGAAACAATTTTTCTTTATTTGCTTAATGATATTTCACAAGTGTCATGCAGCAGGCAAATAGTAAAATGAAAATACATAATAAATTCTATGGACTAAATGAATTGACTGCTCATAAACCTTGCAATTGAATACAAATTAATTGTTTTTATGTATCTGTTAAAATAGATCTGTATCTATCTGTTAAAAGCCTAATTTGCCCACAGAATTGGTGTTTATTTTTATATACATATATATAATTACTTTCCTTTTGAAAAGGGATATTTATGGAATAAGATAAAGTTGTGTATATACACAATATGATAGTTCTAATTCTTTAAAGAAGTTACTTTATTGTTGGAAATGCCAGTGTATAATCTATTTTAATTGTTTTTAAAAATTAGTCAGTGAATAATCAATTCTAGTTAATTGCAAAAATTAGTGCTTTCTATAAAGATTAAAGTAAAGCTCCTCTAATCTATTTGGAAATCTGTGAGAATTTGAGAATCATTTCCATTAACATATGACTTCATTCAAGAAAAGCCCAGATATTTCAAGCTGATTTTTAGGAAGCAGTTTCTAATGTGCACCATAAATATTACCTGAAACAGAATCATAAGGATGCCAATGACTGTGACCATGAACAGAATGAAAAATATGATCAGTTTTAGGTGATACCAAAGATAAGCCCTTGGAAGAAATGAGACCTCAAATGCTACTAGTCGTGGATGGACTATCAATAATCATAAGATCTTTGACCATTTGAAGCAGCAAGTATGAAGTTTTAGATAAATTAATCTGCTAATACTATAGCAGCCGGCACACAAAGCAATGGTGCATGTTGAATAAACAGCAGCTTTCAACTTTGAAAAAAGTAGGTTGCGCTAGTTTCTGTTACCTTTTTCCATTTTGAAATCAAGACCAAGTGCTGCTGTAGCAGGGAGAAATAAGGGCAGATAATAAGGGATTCAAGTAGAAAATTTAAGTTCTCTGTAAATATCAAAATTAGTGTTTATGGAACAACCTGCTTAAAGAGGCTTATTATGATAATTCTTATGGACAGCTCTATGATTTTTAGAAAAAAGCCTAAATTTAGGCTTTTAATAGCACGTTGTAGATGTTAATGAAGGTACTTGTCTTTACGTTTTACATTTTAGCCATGTAATATGTGACGCTTTTTATTAAGAAATGGTGTGTTGCTTTTTAAGATAGGTTTATAAAAGCTAGCAACTGTGTTACATAGACAAACATTTAATTAAAATAAATTCTATCATGTCTAGATCTACGGATAAGACGACTAGATGAAAAGTATGGATAAAAAGTAGTATCTTCTCTATTGTAAAACTATTGAAATGGGTGACGTCAGAGTAGGAACTGACAGCATTTCCTTTGATGTCTAAATTATTTTTATCCCTGAAGAACAATAACATAATTCCATATGTAACAATACTGCACTCTCTGGATAGCTTTAAGCTTATCATATTCTTTCTTTCTATATCTACACAAAGCACTTCCTTGATGGTCGTTCTGATAAGGCAACAGAGAGCTATGTAAATAAACTTTTTACATTGAGTATGATACTTTATGTATGAATGAGCTTCCCCCTTAAGGTTTTCCTTACGAGTACTCTAAAAACTAAGATAGATGAACACTGCATGCACTTTTCATATTTCAAAGCTTTTTTGTGAGTGTCTGTGTTTGTGGGGGGGGGGGGGAGGTAACCATATGTTTGCTAGGGTTAAATGTTTATGAAGCTAACTTTAGTGATTATATAGCATTTTGCATTTTTAAAAATCCATTATTGTGAAATCCATTGTTTAATATGTGGTGATTGAAATGCCTCTGTCTGTGCCTGCTGTTTATATTAGTCCTATCCATATTTGCTTGGATATCACTCTTAAAACTCTGTGGCAAGAATTGCATCAGATTTCTCTATAAAATGTATAATGCGGCAGTGGAATCTAATGCATCTGGCACTGCAGTTGGAATGAATTAAGTATATGCTCTCAGGTCCATCACTGGTGCAATTTAGTCACTGAACAGAAGCTTTTGAAACTGAGACAGGTAAGTTTGCTTTAGGTATAGGACTGTACTTACAGAAATTTAAATATGAAGTCTGTAACGGAGTTCACAGTTTTACAAAAGACTAGCATTTATAGAAATATAAGATCCTGTGGTTTTGAAGAGTTCAAAAGAAGCCTTTTGTTTCACAGTGTCAAAAGAATATGTACTTATTATTGATCCACTTTCTAGCATTTAACGTTTTTTCAGCTATTTTTATGTTTCTATATTAAGTGTTAAATACTTTTGTTTCATATAAACATATGCATATTTTTCATGTTTCTTTTGAAAGATTAAAGACTTTGGTTGTCTTTTTTAATAAAGAAGCTAACAGCCTCAGGATATATCTACATTAGCGTTTTAGTTCAGGTCGGGATTCCACTGCTGAAGCAGTTGTCCCCACTTGCTAGGCTTTGGTTCACATTATGGAGCGGGCTTGGAGGGCAAGAACTAGATTCCTTATGGAAGATGCAGTGCTGAAGTGCACTTTCTGTGCTCTTGATGTTGCTGGATGTTCAGTCCTTGAGGCCATACTAGGATGAACGTGCAATAAACCCCCTTGAAACAGCATCAACTCTTTCACTGTGTGAATCTGTTGCTCTTGGGCTATTTGCTAATTACTATTTGCCAATATAGACGTAGCTTCAGTTCTGTGAGGGCTAAGGGTTGTCATCTCCATAGGAAGAGTGCTTCATGATGAGAAAGGATCTTCTCTCTCTCTTTCTCTCTCTCTCTTTTTTTTTTTTTTTTGGTGCTGTCACATGTGATGCATTTCACATTCTTTATCTGTGTAGTCTCAGATAACTTCAAGTATACTTTTGTGGGATTATGTAGCACATGCACGTTGGTATTACTGATATGCTGTTGCTATTGTCACAAACAAAGGCCAACCTTGAACATACCAGCAGAACCTCACTCAGGCTTAAATTAAAGTTGCTGATATGCTTTAAACTGGAAAAAAAAAAAAAACCAAAAAAGTGAGTAAGAATGGTTTTCTCAATGTTTACATTGACACTGGGTAAGTTGCAGTCTGTAAAGATGTCTTCAGGATTTCTTACAACAATATGGAAAGGGATTTTTGGCTGACAGTTTGGATCCAATTACGTCAAGTCCTTAACTTTAGCTTTTGTTCTGGAGAGCAAAAAGGTGAATACCTGATTCTGCAGATAAGCAGGGAGTTAGATGCTGAGCTCCCAGTTGTCTAGTGCAAATTAAGAAGTAGAGATTTTTTTTTTCTAAGAGAAGATCTTGGTTTAAGGTTCCTCTCTGTGCCTTCAGATAAGTAGGTAGAAATGTTGAAATATTGATACACAAGAAAAGAAACTGCATTCTCTCTGAATGGGGATGCCTGGTCAGTGCCTCTTGATTTTTTTCTATATAATTTCTTTCTTTTTAATTCCAGAGGGAAAAAACAGAAGCAATGGGTTCTCATGATGCTTTTAAACTAGTATTGTGGTTCACTGCAGCACTGGTGAACCCATTTCATGGATACCCAAGATTCGTTGGCAATGGGTGACACATAATTTGCAGAAATGGGAGGAGGTACCCTCCTTGCATGTTTAGAAGGAAAAGTTCAGCTCCCATGCAGGATAACGCATCTGTCATTAAGTGGTGCTTCCTCAGTAGCAGGATGGGATGTTACTTGAAGGTGATGTGGGAATCTGAGACTTGTCACATGGGAGTGCTGCATCTAGGCCTTGTTTTATTGTTACGGTAGTGCTCATTATTATTCTAGTCATTCTCAATATTGTTGTAAAAATACAACTCTTAATATGGACCCAGACCAGTATGACTTATTCTCCTGTCTACAGATATATAATGTGTAAGGCACCTTTCCACCAAGACATTTGTGTCTGCAAGAGGACAGCTGTACTACTTTAGTTATTTACTGTGATGATCTTTTTATTATCACAGAGATGACAGTAAACAAGAGATGTAGCATAGGGCATAACAATCTACTTTGGTTTCTCTGGCTGTGTTTTGGTCCCTGCTGTTTTCCTTATGCCCGTATATGCACTGAGCACTTATTCTAAGTTTTGAATTGTTCTTCAAAGAACTAGCTTTAAAGATTAACTAGGGCAAGGGGAGTGAGATCATGTATCTGCAAGAGAAAGTATGACTGAACCTAGCATAACAGTGCTGACCTGAAAGGAGGGAGAGAGGAAGGAAGGAAGAAGAGGTTTGAAAAGCATTTATAGCTGATTCTTTGAAGAGTGCATATAATTATCATCCTCTGAGGGAAGAATATAGAGATAATGTTGTATATATGCTTGCTCAAGTAGTATATAATTGAATAATGGGATTAGCAGTCAGGTTCCAGTCATGTAGCTGCTAGCAGCTGTATCTCATCTGATTAGGCATGGATGCACATCCAAAGAGTAGGATTATCCTTCTAGAAGGTATAGCAGAAATACTTGTGTGGTCTTTTGGTGTTACTGATACCTGTATCGACTGTTTTAGACTGTTGTAACAGGCCTCTCTGAAGAAGGGCGATACATTGCTGAAGGCCACAGTAGCAGCCTGTCTCATGGAGCTGGGACTGCACAAGTCGTCAGCCTCATGTGAGACAGGGATCTGTATCAAGCTGAGTCCCTGTTAAACTGGCATATACAAAACAAAGTGTGGGAATGTAGGCACTGGCACTTCCAACTAAAATTTCTGTTATTTGAACTGGAAATTTTGAGTGGTAGTTTCCTAAAGAGCCTCTACACTAAAGCTTCTGGAACATTTCCTATGTGTTACCTTCAAAACAGCCTTCTGTCTAAGACATACTGAAACAAGTTGTTACCAGAGTAATTATTTGTCAGCCGGTTTGTTTATATTTGTTCTGAAGCTCACAGAAATAGCAGTAAGATGTAAGTTTTTTTTTTTTTTTTTGAGAAAAAAAGGTGATAAATCTAGAAGTGTTGGACTGGTATATAATATTTTGTAATACTTAATTCATTTGTGAACTGAAACAAGAAGTTACCTCTTTCCTTTACAGTGGAAAAAACCTTGTAGCCGGTGCTCCTAACGTTCAGTTGTTATCCCTGTGAACTATTGTGGATGAAAAGGAAGTAAGTTTTTGTTACAAAAACCAAATGATTGCCTGGGAAACTGCTTGGTTTATGGTATAATGTTTTTATTTAATACCTCTTTTATTCCAACAGGAAATATGGGATGTATAAAATCAAAAAGGAAAGAGAATCTGCATGGAGATGGGCTAGATTTGAAGAATCAACCAGTACGTAAAACTGAACGAACTATTTATGTGAGGGATCCAACGTCCAATAAACAGCAAAGGCCAGTAAGTAGATAGTCTCAGGGGAGAATTCCAGTAGCAAGATCAAAGCATGACTGGCATAATTTAAATTTCAATCAGAAACACATACATGAAGAAATTCAAATTGATCATTAGTCCACAATTTGTCTTTCAGTGTCGTGCAGTTCACCCTCAAAGAGTAAATACTTTTTTTTAAGCATCCATCACTTTATTGCTCAATTACTGTGTTAATTTGTCATAGTTTTCTGCATGAAAACAATAATTCTTGGACATTTTTGTTCTAGATATAACTAAATCTGTAGAAGAATGCTAGGTAACTTCAAAAAATCTGAAGTAGTTTAGAAAAATTTTAAAAGCATCAATATTTGAAAAGCCTGCCTCCTAAGCTTGTAAGAGCTGAAGAGCGTCAGATTTCTCCATAGAAACACCACTTCTTTATTTCCAATGTGCAATGTATGGAATATACTGTTGCTTTTACAGTGCAGTTACTTAGTAACTCAAGGATCCGGATGTTGATTATTCTATTTATAACAGGCTGAGGTTTTTATATCAGACTCTTTACCAGTTCTAGTCAATTTTCCTTTCATTTGTTGAAGGCCAAAATTTGATCTTTCACCAGGATTATGTAAGGACTGAAGGGGAGCAAAATGGGTGCGGTTCGGAAGTAAGCAGCAGTGCGGTATAAGAGGAATAAGCCAGTGGAACAACCCTGTGTGATGCCTAGCGTTGGAAAGAAAGGATGCTGGGAGGGCAACCTCATAAATTATTAAGCTAGTGTGATATTTTGCAGATTTACTGGTACCCCCTTTCCCCATCCTCTCTACTCTCCTGAGGAAGCAGCATTTCCTGACTATCCTTAATCAGGGGCTGTATTCTCTGCTGGTGTGAGTGACATCCTTCTGCCGTGTGTCACCAGCTGGGGCTGTAGATTCAGTGCACTCTGAATCAACGTACATAAATCACAAGTGCTATTTAATTCTTTTTTTTTTTTTTTAGTTACTTTTTGTCCTGCAGAATCTTAGGAAAATAACTGTGTGTAGTTCTGTAACTCCTCATACTAGTATTAGGACAGTAAGTGTCCTGTTGAACTGTCCTGTGTAAAGCCTTTTCAGCAAAAGCCACAAAGCTGTGAGCTTCCCCACAGCTTGTTTCACACCTTCCTGAAGTCTGAGCTGCTCAATTCGAAGTCTAGTTGGGACTTGCTGTATGTTTACATTATAATTCACCTTTAAGCAAGGGTCAGAAAAGACTGTAACATTTGAGATATATAAGATGATTTCGAAGCAGCGGAAGAATATCTTATTGTAATGTGCCTACACCTAAAAAGAAAATGTCAAAGATCTAGAACTGCTTAATTAAAGATATATTTTATTGTAGGCAAATACAGAAGCACAGCTTTTACCAGGACAGAGATTCATCCCTGAGGGTAAGTTTCCATAAGAATTTTTTCTTATGAACACTAGACCCATGCCAACTTGTGAAATAATGAGAACGTTCCTTTTGGTTTCTGCCTTTGCAGAAATAGAGGAGCATGGAGTCATTGTGGTAGCTTTGTATCCTTATGATGGCATTCATGAAGATGACTTGTCCTTCAAAAAAGGAGAAAAAATGAAAGTTATTGAGGAGTAAGTATGACAGTATTGATTGTGTTGTAGTTTTTCTTTGGATATATCTAAATCCCTTTATAATTTCTTAGTTTCACACTCATAACGTGAGTATATGAGCAATATGAAAGAACTCCCTTGTATATGAAAATACAAATGTATGCCTAGTTGCTGGTAGGGGCTTGGCAGCTGTCTTTGGTAACACTGACCAAACTTTGATTTAAAGTAGCCAACAGCGTCTAATAGGGCTTCAGTTCAGAGAAAAATGCTTTTTTTTTCCCCTCTCCAGGCCAGGCAAAGCTCTCAGCACAGCAGCAGCTGAATAACACTTCATTATTTGCCTTCACACACTTTAAATACTACTGTTATTTCTGTTTTTCAGGCTAGGAGAATGGTGGAGGGCAAAATCTCTCACAACAAGGAAAGAAGGCTTCATTCCCAGCAACTATGTAGCAAAAGTAAACACCTTGGAAACTGAAGAGTAGGTTCTTCTACACTCTAAACATTGGCAATTGTCTTTTTTTTTTTTTTTTTTTTTTAATGTGTTGTAGCCTTTGAGGATGGGGGAAAGAGTTCTAATCTTTAAAATACTTTTCAGATGGTTCTTCAAAGACATAACCCGAAAAGATGCTGAAAGACAGCTCCTGGCTCCTGGAAATAGTCCTGGAGCATTCCTCATTAGAGAAAGTGAAACATCAAAAGGTAGGCAATTGTATACTTTGGGACTGATAGTACAGTTCAAAACATACAATCTATCTTTACAAAATTGCATCAAGTAACACTGGATACGGAATTGTCTCAGTGTGTCCTATTGTTTGAATTTACCACAGTTACGTGGGAGTGAGAAGGGTGAGAAAATCACCAGGGAAAGAGAGTTACAGCTTAATGCTTAAAAGTTGAGACAGAAATAAAAAAACAATGTGGCCCATTACACTGACAAGCAGCAGTGAATGAAGAGGTCTCTCTCTTTCTGAACATTTGTGATTCCTATGCTAAAGGATCTTTTTAGTTGTAAATAGTAGGTGCTGCTTTTTATGAAGTGTTCCATTATGGAATCTATATTTATCATTACACATTTTAAAATGTATTTACTACATGATGAGAATTTACACTTCTGCACTGTATTTTTTTTGTTTTTTGTTTAACTTTCTGGTAAGGATTTCTAGTACAGAGACAGCTCTGTGCTAAAATGTTTAATAAAAGCACTAGACTCTTCAGCTGAGGCTTTCAATAGAACGTGAGAGCATTCTCCTCCAGTATCTTGATTCTACCACAGGCCTCCAAAGGAAGATACATGAGTACCTTCAGTGGATCATATGGCTATCCTCTACGTAGGCATAGTTTTTCCTGGCCCTAATACTACAAACTCTTGATTAGGCAGCTATCTGTAATGGGACCATATCACTATGCCCTGAAATGAAGACAGATCAAAGTTCAACATAGCTTGCTTGGAAGTAAGGCAAAGCACCATCAAAATATTTCTTTCTATCCCCTTCTGTCACTGGATCTGTAAGTGGGGGGAAAGAAGGGGCTGAGGTGGGTTCTTATCCTTAGAAAACAGACAATTTTAAGATACATACTGCTGTCCCATCTTAAATCCCCGCTGAGGTTAGGGTCCCTAGTACCAACAGATCTTCTTTCCCTCCTATATGCCCCAAGCCATCTCCAAACTAGCCTTTTATCAGGGTGCCAAGAACATTCAGTGTGTTGCTCTTCTGACGTGCTGACCCTTGAATTTCAGCTTGTATCCGACTAGTGTGATAACCCTGAAGTTGCTTTCCCGTATGATCCCACTCAAGTCAGTGGAACTTTATGCAGAAGTGGATGTTAGTCATGGAACTGTCTGGCTTACGGAACTCCTAAGTATATTGAATAAGATTAAAAAAGAAAGTCCGACTATAAGCATTTTGGGGCTCAGTTCAGAACCAGCTGTTGGTTAACTTCCTCATGTTGATTGCAAAATGCTTCCTGAGGAAATAGAGTAAAAAAATAAATAAATTTTTTGAAAAGGTAATTTTGTTACCCGGAACTGTAGGTGTGTGGACACTACAGACTTATAATCTGTTAATGATCATTCTTTCTTTGTTCACAGGCAGCTATTCTCTGTCCATAAGAGACTATGATCCACAACATGGCGATGTTATTAAGCACTACAAAATTAGGAGTCTAGACAACGGAGGATTTTATATCTCTCCAAGAATAACTTTTCCCAACATCAATGATATGATCAAACATTATCAAAGTAAGTTAAATCGGTTAGTGGATTACTTAATAGAACACAGCCATTATTTTCTGTGAAGGAAAATAAATGCTTTCTTGTTTTGTTTCAGACCTTTTCATCTTTTTTTCTAAATAAATCAGGCATGCATGTTATCAAAGATAAAATAAAATTGGTTAGAACCCAAGTAACCTTGTTAGCAAGCAGCATTAAGTTTGATTATGGTCTGTTGTATACCATTGTAAAGTAAAGAATAGCTTTGTAAAAGGTCTCGTCAGAGCTATGTTGCTGTGAAACTAGAGAAGGAAGAGAACTGACTGCATTGTAAATAAATTCTGTAACTGGGAGTAAATTTTATTCATTATAATAGGTAATGTTTATTATTTGTGTAGACTTACAAATGTCTTCTTGTATTGTATCTGGTGATCAGTGTGGAAGCATTTTTATTTTCCTGTAAAATTATATTTTCATTTTAATTATATTTTTTTTGTGAATGGACTTTTGGAGGAAGTAAGATTCCACTGACTTCAAAGAAAGCGATATTGTACTTGCATAGAATGGTAACAATGTTGGGGAAAAAAAAGGGGGAGGGAGGGAAGAAGTTTCCAGCTACTTCTTAGCTACAAAAGTGACTTTTTATTATATAAAACTTCCTGATGGATAGAGCCCAAATGCCAAAATATATATATATATTTATCTTGTAATTGAAAAGATGGAGACTATAAGACTTTTTTTAGTAAGACGGAGGGTGGGTTGGTTTGTTTTTTGTTTTGTTTTGTTTTTTTTAAGCCACAGTGAGGACTTAGTCATGACGTTTGTCTGAACTATAACATCTGTGTTAATTCTTTGGCACAGCTTAAAAACCTGAGAATTATTTTACATTCGTATTTCTTATAGCTGTTTAGTGACTGAAAAATTAATTGTGGCCTATTTATGCTTGTATGATTGTGTGTTCACACATGTCTGAAACCATACTAAAAGAAAAGGTAATAACAAAATCAGAATACTGGTTCCAGGCCTGAAGTTGCATCGTTGTCAACACGCTGTCAGTAATGAGATCCTGTGTTTTATTTATTTGGGACTAATGGTAAAAAAAATAATAATAATCTGATGGTAACATGAACCTTTTTTACACCAGATGCATGTCACACTTTTCTTTCAAATCAGTCTTTGAACTCTGAATACCAAACTTCATGACGGAACAGTTTAAAGTTATGTTAAAACAATAGAAATTTTGCATGTCCATCAAAACACCTGATGAAAAGTTGATTTTGAGCTGGTTGGTGCATATGTGCAATTACGTGCTCTTTGTTTCAAGATACCTGAGGCACAGAAGCAGAATGGATTTTGTAGTCTGTTTTTGTTTTTTCTTTGAAAAACAGAGCAAGCAGATGGCTTATGCAGAAAGTTGGAAAAAGCTTGTATTAGTCCTAAGCCTCAAAAACCATGGGATAAAGATGCATGGGAAATTCCACGGGAATCAATTAAGTTAGTGAAGAAACTTGGAGCTGGTCAGTTTGGAGAAGTATGGATGGGTAAGTGAAGTCCTTTCAAAAGAATATTTAAATCTACTGAAAGCAGTGCCATTTCAGAATCATTCAGAATAATTTTGGCAATCAACCTGGTCCAATGTACTTGTGAAAACAGGACAATCAGACCCAAAATGTGTTCTCTCATGGGGAAGAATAGTAAGAAAGAGAATTTGTAAGGGAGAAGACAATCCAGTGGTAGGCCTGATGGTGGTTGCTCTGATGACCCATGAGGGTGCAGAAGTCTAATGGGAACACGCTGCTTGGAATTTCATTGTTTTGAAGAGAGGCTTTTGTTTAGAAAAGTAAAGCACAGAGTGATGCCATCTGAGTAATAAATTTGACTCATGATTACAGTGTCAATCGGAAAGCTGTAATGCAACTATAAGTGTATTTTTTGATATAAATCACATAAAAATGCAAACAACATCTCTATAATATAGCCAAATTTGGCATTTTATCTGCCTTCATAAGAAGAGGCTTAAGAAAGCCTCTAGCTATGATATACATGAGTGACATTTTACATGCTATTTAAGACAAGTGTCAACCAACGTGCAGTTTTTCTGCCTAATAAATCAGGGCAATAAAAATTCAGCTGGCACTGAAATGCAGTGAAAGGCTTTGTGGCAGAATGTTATCGCTGGTTTGACAATGTAGACCGTTTTGGGAAGTGACTACTTCTACGTGCATACAGACACATAGGCATAAAACTTTAAAAGGGCGTTTCTGGTTCAAGATGCTTCCTCTTTTTTGTGTGTGTTTTTTTTCTTTTTCTTTTTTAAATCTAAATTGAGCTTAACCCGTGTATCTGAATTGCTACACTGTGAGAGAAATTACTGTACTGTGAAACTGATCACCATGTTTCCTCTTCTCTTTGCTTTCTTTCTGAAGCAAGAGAAGATAATTTGCATGGCATAGATCCTTTCTAATCAGGAGCATGGTGAATCTTAGAACCGAAGAAGCTAAAGCTGTAAAACACGTATTAGGCTGTATCTGCAGTTTAGGGTACAAACATTGGTTATTGTGATAATGACCAACTAGAGGTATCAGGAGTTATGTAGTGGTATTGCTTATTCCCATAAGCTACTTGTTATAGTCTCCTGATAATTTACTTCATCTAGAAAAAAAAATATTAATTTAGACAGTAGTGTGAAGTGGATATAAACTTTGTTCTATGGCTTAATTACCGAAGAATTTTCAGCTTGATAAAGGGTACCTAGAATTGTGGTTTCAGAGGGGTTGTGGGTGGAGAAACAGAGGTAACACTCTTACTGCAATGTGAATGTTTGCCAGCACTCCTTTATAGTCTTTCCTTTTTAGTTCAGCCATAAGTACTCTTTGGGCTTCCAAGCTGACATGTTCCACCTGGATATTTACTTTTGTGTTTTGGAGGAAGCTAGCTGATGTTTTGGGAGGACTAAAAAAGCCTTAGGAATAAAGAGCAGCCTTCCTCCCCCTGCTGGCATTCGACTGTGCTCCTTCTGAATGTCCCTGTCAGGTGGAGGGTTTCCTACTCGAGAGCCTGTGCAAAGATTCCTGGTTACTTGTGAAGCAGACAGGTGAATTGCTTTCAACTCTGAAAAGTTTCCTTTACACAGAGAAACTTGCTGTAAAGGGCTCATCAGTGTCCCAGTTCTGCATGTCACTGCAAGCACCACATTTTTAATTTCTTTTTTAAGTACAGCTATATGCAATTTTATACAATATATAAAGACTTTCTGTTTTTCGGCTATTGCAATAGTGTTTGTCCATGTGTGTTTGGGCAGCAGCTGTGCGGGCATGGTAGAGCAAAAGAGCATGACAGAATGGTGTACACATTTTTTGCACTGCTCACCCATGGAAGCAGTTAGAAAGCTACAGCCTATGCTTTCTGCCTTCACATTTAATGTGTTGGATGCAGAGATGGGATTACAGTTGCATTCCTCTGCTATTCAGCTGAGTGATGGCTGTAGCTGGTGAAGGAAGAGTGATGTGTTGACATACAATAAGAGACAGAGGAGCTGCTATTCCTCAATCTCTTCCCTGGCTAGCATCCAGGAAACACTGCACCTCCTGCAGCTGTAATGGCCTGAGACATTATCTGGCTTCTAAGTGTCAGATTTGTGTAGCTCAGACAAGGTGTTTCCAGTACAACTTTGCGGGGAGAGGGAGGAAAAAGACTTATTCTGTAGGCTTATTCACAAAACTGTTCATATTCGGTCCTGGAGATCTGATCAGAAAGGCTTTTGGTGGACTCAGTCTCGTCTTTAGTTTCTGTTACAAATTCATATAGCAGCTTGGCCTGATTAAGCCTGTGCAAGAATCTGGAGGCAACCTGGCTGTCCAGGATGTTGTGCTGCCAAAATCGTCATAATTAACTCAAAAATAAATAGGTGAAACATTAACAGCTTTTGGAGGATTGTGTTTTAACATGTAGAGAACATCATTCTGCTTAAGAGATGATCAGAGTCCCAAGATTTTCATATCATTGCTTGCATCACATTTAATTTTTAACAAAAGCCCAGACTGCAGAGAGACTTCCTACTTCCTGCCATAGTATAGTAGGTTTTCAGACTATTGAGATTAGCACATCTGGGCCGCTTCTTTACGGATGTGATGGACCAAAGTAGCACTGCAAGAGCAGGTCTATGTTTTATGCATTTTTGTTCATAGCATGCACCGACATGATGTGAACCGTAATGCTCTGTGGCATTAATAATCCATGAACAGAATTCTCAAGCAGGGCTAAGAGAAAAGTTAACCCAAATGGAGCCATTATAGTGTATTTTATTAATGAGCCACATTTTGCTTGCATCTCAGGTGTAAAAGATTCTCTCATTTAGTAAACCCAAAATTAGAATATCTGGAAGTAATACATATTTTTGGGTTATCTTTTCTTATGCAGCTGTTAGAAAAAGCAGAGGAAGTTGTACTACAGAAATACTGCTATTAAAATAAAAGGCACCTAAAATGAACTAGGAAAGTTTGTTGGTATATCTCTTCAATATCACAGAAGTATTTTTACAGTGCATACACGAGCTGGAGGTTATTTGCAAAGAACAATTTTTTTTCAGATGTTTTAGATGTAAACAAGAATTTCTTTGCTTATCTGTCCATTTGAATTCTTATTTGCCTGGCAAATGGAACATACGTTCATTCGTATCATATGTCAAGGAACAGTGTGCCGTTAAGTGCCGCGTTTAGCCCTAGAGCCAGGTTTATTTAAACCAAGGCAGACATTAGAGAAGGGTCCAGAGCTGCAGGTACTTCCCGAGATGGGGATGACTTTGTGCAGTTCACTGCACAGTTCACTGCAGTTCCCACGCATTCCCACAGCGGCCTGTGCCCCAGAGGAATTCTTTTGTGATATGGATTAAATACTAAATTTGTTGTCACCTGCTGAGGTGTCCTGAGGTCACCAGTTTTTCCTCAGGCTGCACAAAGGCTGCAGTCTCCCACTGCCCACACAGTCCAAGTGTGCCTGCAAAGCAGCTAATCGATATGAAAACCAGCATAGAGAGTCTCATGGTAGTAAGTGACCCAACATGGGGACTTCATTGTTACGCTGGTATGGTACAAACACGTACTGAAAAGATGCTTCCTGCGCCAGGTCTGTCTACTCCCATTCTTACCCTGCCACCTCTGACATACTGATCATGGGAGCTTTCTACCACTAGCAGCTAGGTGACATCTGCATAGCTGAAGGGGTAGGGACTCATGTTCTGTGAGGGTTTGGTTCTGGTGTGGTTCTCAGCCCAAATCAAGTTAACAGTAGTTTTACTTATCGTGGGTGAGGGAAAGAGAGGAAGAACCCCAGTTCTGTCAAACTGCCAGAGGTCCGTTTTTTACAGACACCACTGTAGGTTCCAAAGAACATATGTTGTTCATTACCGCTTTTCTTCAGGGTTTTTTTTTTCCCTAGTAGTTGATGAAATAAGTGAATGTGAGGGAGATCAGGATCAAACATCTCCAGTGTTCCCATCAGCTAATTTGCGCTGTGCGTTACCCCCAGAGGGTTAGGAAAAGACTATTTTCCTGCAGAAGTCAGTATCAGTGAGTACTGTTAGTAATGTAAACTTTTTGTAAGTAGAATCCCAGTCTGATGGATCTCTTGAACGGCATAACAGTATTTTACACTCCCTAACGTTAAGTGTGTTAGTTACAATTGCTTCACAGAAATAGCATTATTAATTAATACGCTCAGTAGAGCATTGAACAAATTGGGAGTGGAATTAGTGCTCTGTTTCAGGGTATGTGATGGAATAATAGAAACTGTAAAAATGAGCTTGCTCCTTTTTAAGCACAGACAGATGTATTTAATACTTATTCTTGATAGGTAGAAACTGTATGTCTCTACCTTCAATGGCAGAATTTGACCTGAAGTTGTCATTTCTTATTATCCAGTCATCTGGAAGTATCTTTTGTTACACTTAGTTGACCTTACTGTGCTTAGAAAAAAAAATTATCAAGGAGTCGTGAAGGTACATATTTTGTGACAGATATATTGGTTTTATTCAGCTGATGACCCTTCTTTGAAAACAGCGATAGAAGATGCAAAGATTAGAGAAATCATACAGGAATTAGTTCCTTGCTTTGCCACAGATTTCCTATGTTAAGATGAAAAACAGTATTAGGAAATGGTAGACTTTAAATTAAAGGTACGTACATTGTGGTAACACTGTCCAGATTGTTGCTGAGTAAGGAAATGCAGCAATTGTGTTGAGTCATGGAAGCTTTACCTCTTCCGAGAAATGTTTCTGCAATGTTGAAATGCATGTGGTAGGGCACAAAAGGCTGTCATTTTATACTACCAAAATATTCTGTTAATTGGAAATGTTTGGACGGAGTTGTGTTTATATGTGTCTCTCTTCCCTCTCCCCCCCCCCCCCCCAACTTAAAAGGCTTTACAAGATAAACTTTAGGATCAGTGCTTGCTATTTTTTTTTTTTTTTTTAAGATTTGTAATATTTTGATCCAAAGACAGTTTATTGCTTTTCTATTTACTGGTAGTTATATTTTATATAATATTAAATTAGGATGTTTAATAAACAGAAAAATGAAATGGCAACAATCTCTTCCACTCCTAGCATTGGCTATATGATAAGAAATTATCATGTTTTAAGTCTTACGCTGAACACTGCAGGACTGCTGTGCTGCCAGCACATCTTTGTCGTTCGTGCGAATGTTCATTTGGTCCCCCTTTACCATAAGGTTCCATTTTGAGTAGTGAGCACTACAAAAAGGATTGTTAGCATATGACTGGTATGCACAAAGTAATTATAGTCATGGTATTTAAAGATTTTCCAGAATCTTGCAAGCAATCCATGGAATCTGTTAGATTCGGAGACAGTTTATACGAGCATTCATTAAAACATCTCTTGACTGTTTGAATATTTTCTTGTGGGCTTTTATAAAGTAAAACTTGGTATTAAGTGTGGTAATTTGCTTTCCTAATTTATGTTTTTCAGGTGAATGATTTATAAAAATAGAAAATGGATTATTGTTCACTGCATTGATATATCAGTTGCAAAATATAAGGGGATTCTAGTATAGTAGTTTGTGCTACCTCTGGGTGCTTGCTTTCAGGCTCTTAACTGTTAGTGAAATCTAACCTTACCTGCTTTATGGATATTTACTAGCCAGGGTGCATGACTTCAAGTGCACTGAACATACTTGCTTGTTTTAGGTTACTATCTTAATAGTACAAAAGTGGCTGTGAAGACTCTGAAGCCTGGAACTATGTCTGTGCAAGCCTTTCTGGAGGAAGCCAACCTCATGAAAACGCTTCAGCATGACAAGCTAGTTAGGCTTTATGCTGTAGTGACCAAAGAAGAACCTATTTATATTATAACAGAATTCATGGCAAAAGGTGAGAACAACATAGGAACTGCAAGCACTGTTTTAAACAACCCTTCTGCTTCTCATGCATCAATCCTCTTTATCTAAAAAAGGAAGGAATAAAAAAGGAATATTTGGGATTTAGTATTATTCTTTTGTATAGTCTCATGTCATAAGAAGAAGCACCTATCTTAAAGGTGGATTGGGGATTTAATTTTATGATTCAGTGTTGCATTTGTTAAATAAACTGTTTTTACAGGCTTCTCTAAATGTATCGTATTTGAAATGTTTCACACGTAACTATAACCCCCAAAATAGCTCCAGTTACTTTTGGTTCCATACCTAACTTTTGTGTCCGGTGCCATAACAAGGCACGTACTAATTAAAGCAAATCTTAGAAATCTCCTTATGTAGCAGTTCATTTGAAACTCGCTTGTGTAATGAGGCAAGTAATGAGTGCCTCTGCAAGGATTGCTGCACTGCTAGAAAAGCCCAACCTTTACAGAGAAGCACAACCTTTACAGAGAAGGACTACACAAAATAAGTGAGGCTTCCTCCTTAGATTGTCTTGGGTAGTGGTATTTTTATTTTGTTCTATAGTCAAACCGTTCTGCTGATGACTTTATAAACAACAGCAACTTATTCTTTATGACTTGGAAAGGATTAATACATGTGATTATCCTAGACAGCTTTCCTGATAGTCCACAGAACAAGGTACTTGCCAAATTTGACACCACTGAGCTATGAGGGTTTTTACATCCTGGAAAGTGTAAAACTTAAGCACCTGACATGCTGGCCTGGATATTTCTATTATTAGAGTATATAAAGAGCCTGCAGTTTATTGCAGCCAACTTGAAAATACATCAAGATCTTTCACTGTTAAAATTCTATCATCCAGAAAATTGAGACTGGTGTGAACGTAATTTTGGTAATAAAGTATGCTGGCTTACTCCTCCTCTCTTGTAACAGGAAGTTTGCTGGATTTTCTGAAGAGTGATGAAGGAAGTAAATTGGTGCTTCCAAAGCTAATTGACTTCTCAGCTCAGGTAAATTTTAAGAATTATGTTCAAAATTAAGGATTTTATTAATCTCTCAGACTGAAATTCCTGCTGGGCAACTTTATCCTAAAATTTGTGGTATTAACAAATAATTTCATTTTTGAATATGTTTTGATCTGAGGAAATAAGGTTATTGAAAGGAGAAAATAGAGAAAAGATGCTTCAAAGGAAATACGCAAAGTTTGGATCTACCTCTTAGATACTGCCACTGATCTGCTTGGATGGCAGTGGTACAGACACTTTGTGGAAAGGCTGTTTTCACTTTTAGCAACTGTCAGGTGAAAAGTACAAGCTCTACAGAGTAGGTTTCTGAGAATCACTGAAAGAGTGTTGATAAATGTGTCATTTTTACTTCTTAAGTTAGGACAATTCATCAAACCTTTCTGTTAACCTCTACAGAATATTGTCAATTTCAAAGTTAGTCTGAAATAAATGAAATCCATCCAAATGATTTATGAACCATGATGATCACTGCAAAGTATGCCAGTTATCCTATGTCATAAGCAAAACTTGTAGAGGCATCAGAGTGATATGCGTGTCAAAGGCTTGCTGGAGACACTGAATCTTAGGCTTATAGGTGACTTTATGTAAAGGCTGTCACATCAAGAGTAACACTGTAAGTCGACAAAGGAACATATAGCCTAATATTCTGCCTCTAACAGTGACCAGCAGTAGAAGTCCAGGGAGGCATAGAGGAAATAGAGTTTGCAAGCTGTGATTCATGCTACTAATATGTAATGAAGGCATTTTTGGTAGGATATTGGTTCACCAATCTTTTTGTTCTTTAATAAGCATTATACTTGTACAGAGTGTTATAACCTGTTGTATTAATTTGCTACGATTCATGAGGAAAGACAAGAAAGATATTCAATGACCTGGTAAGACATAGATGAGTTATGCCAAAATATTCAATATAACATTATCACATAACTGCTCAATGTAACTATTGTTATATAAATATATATATTCTTGTATCTTGTTATATATTGTTATATAGATGTTCAGTATAGCTATTGCAATAGCTATTATACTTTTAATACAACTCATGTGCTTCATATAAGTATTCTTTGGGTTATCAGGTGTACGGAAGTTGAAGTTATTGCCCTTGGTGAAATCACTAAATTGAAGACCTATATTTAGGAAATAGAAACATAGATTCAATACTCAGAGCTGATTTTGCTGTAATTATTTTTTCAGCATAGCTGCAGGTTTACTAAGTTTCCTGAACTATCTGGTTAACTCGTCCTTGAGAATTTAGTGGAGATAAAAGTTTTGTAGGTGTGGAAAGCCTATTTGGTCTGAAGTCTTGGTTTAGAGACATGAACAACAGTGGACAGAAAAGACCAAAAAAAAAAAAAAGTTATGTAGCTTTGAAAATAATACGTAAAATTCATGAAAAAGAAGAACACAGGAGATCCAGGATGCAAAGAGGAAAGCATAAGTAGTTTTACAGTAGGCCTTTTTTACTGGAGTTCAGGGTTGTTGTATTATTTAAACCTGAGTATCATTTTCAGAAATTCGTAGCTTGGCAAAGTTAAAAAAACTAGAGAGGAAGGGCCAACAAGACAGCTGTTTATGCAGCTTGGCTAGATCATTTGCAAGGTGATAGAGGTCGGTGATCCTCATTTACAGTCTTTGAAGGATTGAGTCACTTGGAATGGAGATGATTGGTCACTCTGCTCTGACAGTAACCTCTCTGACAACCTGTTCCTGCACTTAGCCAGGACTTCATGCAGGAGAGGTGGTAGGAGAAGTCTCTCTCGTACATAAGATGTAGACTGACTATCAAAAGAAGTTTCTGAGAGCCAGCCACGCATTGAGCTGCAGAGTCATCTTGAAGGGATGTTCAAGAAACCCACTTTAAGGATTTCTAACTGCAGACCAAACAAAACTTTGGAACAGAGATACAGAAATTTTTCTTGATGGAAAGGACTTCCTAGGTTTTTCAAGTATGTCTGTAAAGAGCCCTCAGTATTTTTCAGTAATAGCAGGACCGTATGGAATAGACTTGCAGGTTGCACATGGTTCTGAGACCAGAAATTTCACTCCCTCCTGTGCACTAAAGACAACAGCGATCAGAGTGGAAAATGCAACAACAAAGACGTTCCGTTAGTCTCTTCTAAGCCTGACAGTCTGTGAACATTTAATTCACTGTTCTTTAGGGTAAGACACACATATACTTTCAAACTTTGTTGGTCTGCTGCTAAGATAATGATAATTTCACTGAAGACCTGTGGATCACACCCTTCAAGAACGTCAGCTGTACTAAATGAAGGAGGACATAAAATGCATTTAATATTTTTGGTACATAACTGTTTTTTTTATAAATGGATGGAATGTTTACCTCCCTGTTTAGCCTAAGGGGAAATAAGTTTGACAGGCTGTCTCAGAAGAGGTAAAAAGAGGCATGGAGGGAAACTCCATGGTGAACACTTAAATGAGATCAGGCGTATTTTTTACGTTGATTGACACACACTTGAACTCTGCATGACTGTCTAATTCACACCATTCTGATAATGCAGTGTACTAGCCTAACCGAACTTCTTGGGAAGACTGAAAATGCAACAAGCAGTAGCTGAGGATTGTCCTTTTTAGCCCTCATACACCTCCTACAATACTTCCGTAGATTGACCTTCTCACAATCACACTGCATAGGGGCTTGCCTGCATCTACATGTGTGCACACAAGAAGTCTGTTGAAGTGAAAGTTTCTGAAAGGACACTGCCATTGCAGAACAATACATTGGCAAAGGGCTTGCCATATGGCAGGGGGAAAATGAGCAGGAAGTGGTTCCACTTAATATGTTGCCTTTTTATCCAGAGGAATGGCCTTTGTCACCTTACAATGGCCTTGTTAGATAAGAAAGGATTGGGAATGGGAGGAGGGGGAGGATGTGGTCTGTGTGACTAACAGATAGCTGAAGAATGTGGTGGCCCTTAAACCTGAGCCCTCTGCTGAAGCCAGTTTCTCAAATTGTGTTTAAAGAATGCTATAAGTTAGTACAAGCTAGTTAGCGCTACACTCACTGAATTCATAAAGCCTTTACCTTGAACAATCTTGAAAGAAAACGTCTTTGTTTAAAAGAGAGAAAATGTTCTGATTTTGCAAAAAAACCTCAATGACTTCTCCCCCAGATAAAACAAATGTCTTTTTAAAAGCTAACATTTTTCAGGCACGTAATCAAGTATACTTCTACCCTGCTATATTGTTTTTGCTGTTTTGTTAGCTCGGCCTCCAAACTCGTTGATTGCCATTTTAACAGTAACAGCTGAGTGCTTACTTAGTTACACTTGACAATCTAGTATCTACTTTAAGGTACAGCTGTGCACTCCAGGAATTTTTTTTTTTTGTATGCGTGCTAACATTCACAATTTATGAAGTTAGGTTTTTGGAAAATGTGGCAAGAAAATGGTTGCTAAGATGGTGGTCCGGCTCATTTTCTAAAACAATCTGCCCTCTGAAAAAGTTAAGTTTCTCTTTTGTATTTAACTGATGTGTATGAGGGGGTTGGGAAAACCTAGTGTTAGCTGTGCCCTGGCAAAGATAAATTTGGCCTCTAGAGATAAGTGCTAGAAGTCTCTGAAATTAGTGTTTTAAAGGAAGCAAGCTTTTGTAAACTTATCTTCGGCACATACTGCTTGCTACGATAGAAAACAGCTATGACAAATCCTGTACAATTCAGCAGAATTGGGCAATGCAAATATACAATGTGCCAGAAACAGAATCAGGAATGTGGATAGACCAAAATCCGAGCCCGTTTCCCTGTAGTAACTGCCTATGTGACCGCTGTTTGGTGGGCAGGTCAGCAGCAGAGCAATCTCATCGGGTGATCTTGTAACTTCCTAGTCCGACAGTCATTAGCTAACACCCTTTACAAGCAGTTCCACTTCCTGGTACTTTTGTCAGCTCAGCAAGCGGGCTGAGGAGACCCAAAAGTTTTATTAGCTATTGGTTCTCAGTTGTGAGTTGAAATATTGGGCAAATTTCATCACTTTATCCATAAAATCTGGCATCTTCCTAATGCAGCAGTCTTGCAGGGAATAGCCTAGCTAGTTCATCACTAGAGTGACTAGCAAGTTCTGGTTGTTAGTGGGGTTTTTCTTGCCCTGCCCCAGAGCTAATTTAACTTAACTAAAAAACTTCACAGTTCTTGAAATCTGACTTGCTTCTGTTTTTTGAAGTCAGCTAAAAATGTATGGTGCAAATTCAGGGAACCTTTTGCATTTATAAACTCTGCCTTATTCAGAGAGTGATTTTAGCACATCTGTTATCCACTGTGCATAAAGTGTCTGTATTTAGGAATTTAGTAAATTATGTGGATAGTTAAATCCATATAATTAAAAATCTGTATTAATACAGATTTTTGATGCAGTGTTTTAATCGCTCCCTCTCCCCCCTTTTCTAAGGGGGGGAATCCTAAACCAGAATTCATTGTAACTCTTATTTGGCATTGAGAGATTTCCACTGCTGTCTCACCCTATTCCTTTCTCAAGATTCTTTTATTTTTAATAATACACTCTGATGTTCCAGTAACTCCTGCAAACTGAAAACTATATTACCTGAAGATGACCTAAAAATATGACTGTTCATAAACAGTTTTCAATTGCCAGGTACAAGTGTCTTCACCCTCTTGAGAGGCTAATTTCTTAGTCATATGAAGATGCAATCTTTTTCTTTTTTAGAACTCTATGATCTAGAAGTGTATTTTATTCTATTAGGTGTCTAAACATTATTGAAAGCAATCTGGTTTTGGTTAATCCTAGACTAAAAGACAGTCCTTTCCAGATCAACAACATAACATGTTTGCTTCAAGCTTTTCCAAACTGCGGACTGCTCTTAGAGATACTCTTCCCTAAAAACTGAGAATTACCAAATTTAAAGCAACGTGAACTGCAGGATATGCTACCTTATTTCCTCTGTTTAAACTTCATCAGCAAGATACTCCCTCCCACTGTAACTGCTTTTCACTGATTTCATGTAATCTGGCTTTTGGGCTGCTTTACATGTTTTAGCAGGAGTATCTCACAGAGCTATGAGCCCGGGCCCGTTGTCAGCTGAGAGCAGCTCTGAGGCCGCCCTCCCCCACCGGGCTAGCAGAGGAAAAGGGATGTGGCCAGGATGTCCTGTTCAGTGCTGATCCTTCAGATGCGACTTTAGACCTTTAGAGCAGCTGGGATGAGCTAGCCCTGGGGTTCCAGCACCGCATGCTTTATTGAAAGCAGCAGCAATGCAGAGGGAATTTTGAAGCTGCCTTTACGCACAAATCCCCAGCTTCTACTTTGTGCAGTTTCACATGTAGCTTTAAAGTATGGATCATAAAAAGAGTAAAAAGCCACATGTATTAACACGAAGAGAAGTCTTTTAAAAGTATACCTAAACCAGCTCAAAGTAATCATTTCTATGTGATTTGGTTTAAAATCATAGCTAAAGCTAAAATACATCTGGAAAGGATTGGGGGCATTCTTACCCCAGCGTTTCCTAGTATTTCACAAATCATAGGCCACACCCTTTGCTTTTTCCCAGAGCAGACTTCATTTATAACCACATAAAAGCCAGGCTCAACTTTGAATGTTAATTCATCTGTTATATTTTCCCTTATTTTACTTGCCTACCTGCAAGTGAGCATGTGTGCTTGGTTTTACATACAGTTTTCAGATGTCTCATAAACCACTCATATCCAACAGAACTGTTGGAACCCAGTTCCATCCCTTTTCCATCCTGTGTTCTTTCATCTCCGTTACCCTGTTGGCCACGTGTGCTCCCTTGGCCCTTTCAGGGAAGGCTGAAGGCAAAGGCAGGCATTAAAAAGTTCTCTTCAGCATTTGTATGTAGCTTTCTCCCTCTGTTTAATGTGAATGTTTTCCTTGATTTTGGCCTTGTTACTAATGCATCTCTGGAATGCTTCCCTCACTATACTTACTAGCTGTAGCACTTTCTGTAGCTGGGCCATTCTGATTTTTTGTCGTAGTTGGGATATTCTTTTGTACTTTGTAATCTGACCTTACCATTTGCTGGTGTGTTTCTGACCATATAAGATTTAGCCCAATTGTTCTCTTCGGATGTTTTCTTTACAATTACTATGGTTTGCACCTGCACTTATAATTATTGTTTCTTTGAGGGTTCCTGAGACTTGTCTCCCATGAGGTTGTACATGTCAGTTCTCCAGACTGTTTGAAATTCTCTCATCTTGTCTTGCCATTCTTTCATTCCATTTCATTTCCATTGCACTTCGTTTCATCATCCCTCTCACTCAGTTTTCCTTCTCAACATGGTATAAAAACAATAAATCACGTTGAGCCTAAACAAACCGGTCTGTTCTCTTCAGCACACCACATTTTTACATACAGCCTACAAATATACAAGTGGATTATGTTACAGATGTTACTGTAACTCTCTCTCTGCCTTAATAAACAGCTTTGCAAACTACGTTGAAAACATGTCTTGTTTGAAATAACTCTTGCAAAAGAGGGTCACAAACCTTGGTAAGGAAGTTGAAATAAAAGATGTCTATTTTATAATCACAAAAAAACTGAGCAGTTGAGGAATCCAGAAGTTCTCCAATTCTGTGGCGAAAGAGTACAGCTGAGTTTCACCTTTTGAAAGAAGGAAAGAAAGAAAGAAAAAAAAGAACATAACTGTCCATCCCTGTATATACTGTCTAACTCCAGCTATGACATTTAACCAAGGAAGTCTGTGAGTTGTGACAAAGTGCTTTTCATTTTCGGGAGGTATAGCCTTTCTGTGGAAGTTGGGTGTCCTCTCCTGATATGCCAGTTTATTAGATTCTCCCCTCCCTGCTTAGAAGTCCTCTGCTGCTTTTGCCACTTTCTACAAACAGCCTCAGAAAGTACAAAGAACTGGTCAGAAAGTATGAAATACTTGTTCTAGCAACATTGTTTATTCCATTCTTTTGCTATGCTTTTCTTTCAGGGTGTTTTGAGGGAGTTTTGTACTCATTTCTGAGATAACACATAAGTGTTCTAGAAAAGTTAACCATTTGTTCACCCTGTTTTACAGCTAGAAAGAACTGAAATGGAGAGGAAAGAGCAGTGCTAGCTGAAAATCACACAGCAAATCAACAATAGAGCTGAACGCAGAACTTCAGCTTTGATTGATTTCTTGTGTGACTTTTAGATGAAGCTTTGCAGTATGGAGGCTGTCTTATGGAGACATATCTTACGTCTTTTTTTCTTCCAAGAGATAGTGAGTTGCTCGTCATTTTTATACTGTATACATAGTTCCAGTATCTAGAGATTTGTTGTTTGTTTGTTGTAAAACAAATTAACTTAGGTAGTTCTAGAAGCATGTCAGTAGTTTATTAAAGGTGAAGGGGAAACTGATCTTGTTTTGGTAGTAACGGTTGTGCAGCGTAGGCAGAATCCTCTCTTAAGGGCCATTTAAAACAAAAAAAATCCACATACCCAAATCAATCTTCCTATCCTGTTCCTGACTTGCAGTTACATATACCTGAAAAGTCTTGATAGGTGCAAATGATCATTAAAGGAGGGGGAAAGAGTGCTCTCATATTTTACTTTTGTTCACCTGAATTTTTTATGCATTGAACGTTCTATTTGTCAATGAAATCCCAATAATTACCACAAGGAATTAACACATGGGTTCTGGCACTGCTGCCTCCTTAATTTAAAGAAAAAAATTTTTTTTTGAAGGGGAGGGGGAAGATCACAAGCAGAGATTTGACATGAGAAAGTGTTTGAATTGAGTTATTCGGTTGCTGTGTTTCCCCTCCTTCTCCCATTCAAAATTCCATGCCCATTATTCTTTTCCTGCTTGGGGATTGTTTGCCTGTCCAAATGTTTGTACATACTTGGCTTCTTTGAATTTATATACAATGTGATACAGTCGAAACCATTGTCCTGGAATTTCATGGAAGTGTAATTCATATTTGCTGAAAACATAATGGATTGTTTCGTATCGCATTCCTAGTTTGTGACTAATCAGACAGTGACTTCAGTGGGCCTGGCACAAATGAGAGGAAATAAAACTTGGTCTTTCCAATGGCTTTGGTTGTTAGGGCTTGGAAACTAAAAATCACCATCACAAACTTCTCTGTTGTCAAGCAGTTCCTCGTTCACCAGCCAGCAGTTAGCCCACATGTCAAAAGCGTGCAGGGAAGTAGGAGGAAAGCTAGTTCCTTCATAATCGTTGATATATTTTAAGTGGCATTAGTGAACTTGCTTGCAATTCAACTGTATCTGCCAAGCTAGACAGCCCAGTTACAGCTATGTTCTTCAAACAAAGTCTTCACTTTCATTTCTCCTTCCTTCCCAAACCCAAGTAATCGCATGAGGGGAGGGAGAGAGGCAAGGAAGGCTGAGAATCAAGCACTGCTTTTTCAGCTTGTGAGTAGGCTTTAAGTCTCTAGCAAGGCTCTGTGGTAACTGTTCCATTAGCAGCTGCTTCCTTCATTACGCAAATGTATTTTACTTATTTCTACAAAATATGCAGTGCAGGTGTTCTTCATGCTCTTCTTCATCACAGAGGTTCCTTTTGATGTAGCATGAGAACCTCTGTGTGTTATACATTGAAATTTAAAGCTCTAGGCTGAAGAAGTGGCAATATGTTGGTTTGTAAGAAAAGGGTTGCAGTAGAAGGAGTTGGGGGGGAAAGTGGTTATATTTTTTCCATTGCCTAAACTGAAAAAGAGGAGCAAAGATAATCTGGTTTTGGTGTTGTAAGGGCTAGTGGGTGTATTTGTTGTGCCCATCAGGGAGTTTTTAATGGATAAGCAGAAGTAGCGCTAATGTTTTCTTAAAGTTTGATCAGGTGCTCCTCTGTGCCTTACAGCACAGCTGAAAGGTGGAACGCTGGTACTGAGAAGGTATCTGTGTATTTGTCTTCTCCTGAGATGGACAGGAAACAGCTGATTTATGAGGACATTAGGGATTGGTACTGGAAAAGGACCCTTTTATTTTACTAGTTTAGTATTAACAAATGTGAGAGATTAGGACGTTCCTCATACAATGCGGATGACGTACAGAAATCTACAGTCTGCAGAAATTCTGAAATAACGTATGTAGCACAGATTAGACTCACTCGGCAATGACATGCCTTCAGAATCTCATAAGGAAGAGAAAAATTGATTGAATATAACTACTCTGCTTATTTTTTCCTAGCGCCTATCAAGCTTTTGGGCAGAATAGTAACTACTCATGAGTCTTATCACTCTGAGTTTAGATCTATTATTTCATTTTCTTTTTCAGAAAAAAGTAAAATGGTTTTCTTCAGGGAAAAAAAAGTGTAGTCAATTGTAGACAAATCATGAAAAAAAAATCATCATTGCATTTTTGGAGGACTTATTCACCTGTAATTTGATTTGGAAATTAATTTTGACTGCTTAAATACAAGTTAAATTTACTTATGATAGTACCCTAGCTTTGGCTCTTGCCAAAATTGTATGAACACTGAGGAATGTTCATACATTCCTCGTGTATGAACAGATATGTGTTGTAGATGAAAATAAACATGAAGTTATTTGACCTTTTCAGTAATTGTTTCCTGATTGTCCAGGTTTATAGTAGGTAATTAGAAAGTTTTGTTGTTTTGGGGATTTTGGTTTTCTTTTTTCTCTCTTCTGTCTGCACTGTTGCTTAATCAGTCCTTAGAAGAACACCTGTACCTTGCTATATATATTGATTCCTTCCAATCCCTTATTATTTGGACAATAAACCTGTTAATAACTTGGGATAGTAAAGATCTTAGCAGAACGAGGCTTTGCAGATACATCGGAAAAAGCAAGTGTTTACAACTGTTGATGTCGCTATGTGATACCGAAATACCAAAACCAGTGTTTCTTTTGTTACAGATTGCAGAAGGGATGGCATACATAGAAAGAAAAAATTATATCCACCGAGATTTGAGAGCAGCTAATGTTCTGGTTTCAGATTTGCTGATGTGCAAAATAGCTGATTTTGGACTAGCCAGAGTCATTGAAGACAATGAATACACAGCAAGAGAAGGTATGTATTTTTTGTCTCTAAAGCATCAGTCTCTGGGAGGCAGTGAGGCTGTATCCAAAAACTATGTGGACACCAAGGACAGAAGATGCCATAATAACTTTCTAAAGGCAGCATTTTAATGCCAACGTCTTTTTAAAAGAATAAGCAAACGGATAAACAAACTTTTTATTTTTGCTTCTGTGCACAGATTGCATTAGAGTAACTGCCTACAGCTTTTCTGAGCATGTTTCTTGGCTGGCTTTCCTTTTTTTGTTTTAAAGACTACATAATATTTTCACATACTCTGGATGGAAACTGTGGTAATGTGGGATGATAGCAGAAAAATGAAGGTAGGAGGAAGAAAGAGAAGAACGCACCGCAGTTGAGATTAAGAGAAGATGGGCTATTCAGAAGTCACTAGGAATTGAATTCCTATAGTCACTTGAATTACTATAGTAATTCAATAGCAGTGTAGAGGGAAGGCCCTGATCAAGCAGTTTTCAAAGGTAAAGAACCCCTACCTGTGGTTTTTATCTAGCTCTGGACATTGTATATTACTTAAATAAACATTTCGTGTTATAAACTTTTTATGCCGAGTTAGACAGAAAGTGTCTTTCTTTGAGTTTTCAGGTGTTCAGTAAAGTTTCCTAGCTTACCTGGTATTTTGTGCCAGACTGACTTAGGAGGCTAAACAGGGCACGGAGAGAACCTGTTTATATTACTCTACCTTTCCTGAAGAGCTAAAGTAATACTCCTCAAGGAAGGCTGTTTGAACTTTTCTTACGTAACTAGAGGGAGTTTGTATTTATACAGAATTTTCTGGAATCAGTGAGGTGGAAAGACAGTATTTTTAGATATGGCTTACAATTCCTTTTTGCATCTATGACTGTTTAGAAATAACAGAATGTAATACAAGAATTAAAGTGTACACTGAAGCTAGATTGATTTTAACTAACTTTTCTCATTGTGAAGAAAGTCTTGCAAAGTTCCAGCTGATGGGATATGTGGCCTTGTTCCCTGACCACTAGGCAGAAGGGAAAATAGTTGGTTAGTTTAATTTTGGCAAAACATTCACAATACCTGAGAGTCAAAAGGTACTATGCAACTTTCAGTGTTTTATTAGCACCTTTACCACTGAGCATACAGTGTGGTAACATGCATCTTGCAGTACATCTCTTTTGATAACTCTTGGACAGAAGGAGTTGCTGATACCTTTGCTAATCTGAGGATATCACAGCCGAGTCACTTAAGACCTTTTAATGGCTTGATACAGTGTTTAAATTTGCCTCTGACTGATTACCAACATATGGTTTCTTAGGTGCGAAGTTCCCCATTAAATGGACAGCACCAGAGGCAATTAACTATGGATCCTTCACTATTAAGTCTGATGTGTGGTCATTTGGGATTCTCCTGTATGAAATCGTTACATATGGAAAGATCCCTTATCCAGGTATGGGCATATGCTTATCATTACACTGTATTTATACTTTGATGTTCCTTTTAAAAGACAAAGAAAATACCTAGGGAAAGAACTGGCAGCTGACAGGAGCAGCAGCAATGATTTGAAAAGTATGTCTTGCGTGTTACGTTAATATTTTGGAAAGCTGGAGTCGCTGTGTGCATAAACCATGTGCTTCTTTGTGGCAATTTTTAGCAAACTAATAACACTATAAACAAATAATTGTTTTTATGTATTCAGAAGATGTTACAATTGCAGCAAATGCTGAATTCCAGTAGCTGTCACAGACCCTGATTTTTGCAGTAGCTGATATTTAGTGGCGTAGTGATACTGGGGAGCCACTACTAGAAGTTCTAGTGGTGCTATGAGAGTTCTGTTGTTGTTATTGTTTTTTAATATCAGAATATGTGAAATTTTAAGTGAAAGTGCTAAAAAAAAAAGTCTGTTTTCGCAGCAAATAGGCTGTTATATTTTGTCAGTGTTAGCTAATCTAACTAAGTATGAAAACACAGCCTAAACGAGTGCAGACATACCACTGGAAATGTTTACTGTTTGTTGATCAGTATGGGTCAGATATGAAACCACAGTGGAGTATATGAATAATGGTTTCATTAGGTAGCTGTGAGATGGTTACATGCTTCATGTTTCTCCTTTTTTTAAAAAAAAAAAAATCTTTAAACAAAATATATATTAATGTTTTCAGCATACAGGAACAGCTTGTGTAAAGGATATTTATGCACACACAAAGATGTCTCGCATCTCAGGCATAACTGATTATCTCTGGGAAGCAAACTGCCTTCATTTAAGCTTACTGAGACTATGGAAAGTTAACTGAAATTCTCTTATTTTATGGGCAAATGAGGAAAGTACAGCCATATTCACCTGTACAGCTCGTCTCGCTTTCATAGACGGAGTAACTTCTGAGAAGCTTTAGGATCCTGCGGCTTACAAATAGTAAAGTGAAAGCACATTATTCATTCAAGGAAAGGTTTTCCAGCACTTTGAGTGCAGCAGCTCTTGCTGTTTAAACAGTGAAAACATTTTCACCACCAGTTCATGAGCAGCTGGAATTCTGCATCCTGCAATGCCAGAGACTTCAAAGGGGCAGAGCTGGGTGAGCTGAGTCCTGGACCCTGGAATGACAGTCAGAGGCTTAACACTTCTGGGCTCAGGGAGGCCAGACCTCTGATGAGACTCATGCGGTGAAGGAAGGTGGTGGCGGCAGTGAAATTTATGCTATGTTAGAGAAGAACAAATCAACTTTCCTTACACGAGGTAGAGCCAAAACAGACATTCTCTTTGCTCTGCAAGGCTCCAGTCCAGGAAAGCACTTAAGCTCAAGAGTAGCCTCCTTAAACTTCAAGAGGTGATAGGGCTGCTTGCACAGCTAAATGTTTAAACGTATGCTCACGGGCTTTTTTTTTTTGGGGTAAGGGCTATAAGATATGTGGCTAGGTCGCAGCTCCCCTGCCCTAGTCTGTTCTAAACACTGTTCACCCCCCGCAAGAAAGATCAAACAGAAGTGGTACGCAGTGGAGTAATCCATGGTTCTTCCCACAACCGAGATGCTTTATTTCTCATTACTACATGTCTATGTATCCAGACATTTACCTATGCTGAGACGACCTTGCAAGGTTATTTCTGGGTGCCCTGAAGATTGTCGTTCCCTGAACAAACCTTTGAGCTCACTTAGAGATCAGCTGTACAAAAATACAAAATGCGGCTAAGTCTGCTCTCTCTTTATCTCCATAAAACAGGTGCTGTATTTTTATTTTAAGAACAAAATCAATCAGTCCAGCAGACTGCTCTAACTAGTGTGGGAAAATATCCCTTCTAGGGGAGGCCTGAGCAATTTTTTTTTTTTTTTTAATATGGAAGAATTTTTATGAGCCCCATAAATAGGCCATATACTGTGGATTCATTTGTCAAGCAGCAGTTAGAGGGGAAAGCCACTTGACTGCATACTGGAAGATTTTAATAGTTTGCAGGCATTACTTGTATGAAATTGGAAGAGCTGTCCATTTTAAATAAGAGTAGGAATTGAAATAGCCTATTGGACTGAAAGTTGATATAAAAGAACCAGCAGGATAGCAAAATAAATGGGCAACCAATTTATTTCATATAAAGAGATGTGACAGGTTTTGGCAAATTACCACAGTGTGGTAAGAGTGATAGGTTGTAACTAGACAGCACTGTAGTAGAAATAATAAACTCATTTTTTTAGTTCTAATGGGAATGCTTCAAAACATTATTTTCAATTATTAGCTAGTGCCAGCAACTAGAAAGAGAGCTAAGTAAGAAGAGCTAGAGAGAGAGCTAGATATGAAATGGTTTAGGTTAAAACTGACAAGCCGTTAATACCACTGTAAAGAAAATCTAAGCAGGCAACTTGACAGGAAGCATTTCCAGCCAAGAAACCTGAAGCTTTTGTGATCTTTGTTCTTAAATTCCAACAGCTGTTTTTCTTCCTGAGAAACTCAGAGCAATTAGCGGGGCTATACTTTCAGGAACTACCTCTGAAATATGAAACAAGTGATCTGATTTTTTACGCAAGTTGAATTGGGTGTTAAAACTAATTTCCAGGTGATTATACAGGATGTGAAGTATTGGAAACATCCAGTCTTGCATTCCAGTTGTGTCAGCTGCCCTTTACTAGATATACCTCTTTCTGTAGAGTGGGATTCTTCCTCCAAACCACTGTGTTCACATCATTTCCTAGGCTCTAGCATAAGGAGATACTTCTTTGTCTGTCAAGCTTCACAGGTAACCTAGTGTTAATTACAATCACATACCGTATCTTTGGAGTTAATGATGTTCTTTGCAAGACCATGAGTGAGTGTAAGTTTAAGAAATATGCATACAGAATGGTTTTATTTTACTGACCAGGGTGTAATTTGATGAAACAGTTAATTCTCTAGCTGTAAAAAAAATAGTTTTGGAAAACTTACTTAAACAAGTAGCTATTTTGAAAGTACTAGAAAAGTGCAGACAGGTAAGTTATTGTGCTAAACAAGCAAACAAAAAAGACCCAGCATGTATGCAAGTATGTTCGTGATGTTGCATTTACTATGCAACACTGGTAAAAGGCTTTCCATTTTTGTCTTGTGAACTTAAACGGTTCTTTCACAAACAGGCTTTCTGTAAGTTAGCTGAAACAGAGTATTTGTCCTTGGCATTCAGAAGGTAACAGAGTCAGTCCTGAAGACACTAGATCTAAACAAAATCTTTCAAAGTACTTAAACCCACAGAATCAGTCCCCTTCAGGGCAAATATCTAGGATGAAGTACACGTGCTTTCGCATGCCCTGTCACTGAAAAAAAGGGCATTTCCTGTAGTATGGAGAGCTGTGAGTCTGGATCTTGGAGAAGGTAATCCTGGCATGTTACTTCCCTGAGGTGCATAAGATTTGCAGTGGAAGGGGCAAGGTGAAAGGCAGGGGCTTCGTGGTAGGAACGGGTTTGCCTTTGTGTCTGCCCTAGCATAGCTGACCTCATACACTTCATTGCCTTGTAAAAGTAGGTGTTGAACTTGCTCTGTAAAGCCATCTCTCAAACATTTAAAAAAAAAAAAAAAAAAAAGGGGTGAGGGGGGAAGGGAGGCTGCAGTCCAGAGCAGGCCTTTTGAAGGGGACGGTGACCATTCTATTGGTTTGCATCTGAGGCTTAAGATGCAGTTCTTGGCGTTAGGGTTCTTATCCTCAGGAAGCAAACCATAATGGGGAAAAGGAGCAAAACTCATGGCAGCCGGCAAGATGGTTTTTTTGCACCAGTAAGAATAGGAGGAGGAAGAGGAGAGAGGCAATTGCCTGTTACAGGACAGAATATCCCTGATGATGCTCAATATCTTGCAACCGGCAGCAGTTACGCAAAAGCTGACGTAGAAGAAACCATCTGAGACAGTGTGGTAATGCATAAGGCTGAGTGACTGACACAGTGGTCAAATAGGTATGCTCTTCTCTGTCAGTGTGGGAGCCTGGGAGCAAGTAAGCTAGAAGCTATGCAGCTCAGGAAAGAAAGGTGAGAAGGAGCTTGTACTGCTGACATGACTGGCCAGGGTGGGGTGGGCTTTTGCCTGTGACTCCCACCACCTCTGAAAGCAGAGCAAAAACTAGTAGACTCCGAGGAACAGAACGGTGTTAATTCCGGTGGCAACAGGTATGAGCTCTCCCCCGGTCTGGTCAAACTTGGCACTAAAGACATCACTGTGATTAACTGGGGAAATGGAAATCTTTCTTACCCTCCTTTCCCCCTCCCTCCCCCCCCCCCCAGATTTTCAGAGCAGCTTCTCTGTGCCTCTATCTTGTTTACTGAGCCCCTATTAGTAGTGGGCTTACTAAGCAGTAATAGTCCTCCATCATTTGATTAGACACATGAAGTTTTTTAGCGTGAGGTGATTTAAAAAAAGAGTTTAAAAAAAAAAAAGTAAAATAGTTTCTTTAGGAGTTGAGAGCATTTGATCAAAACTTTCTTCTTTTTGTTTAAGGTATGAGCAATTCAGATGTGATGGTTGCCCTTCAGCGTGGGTACCGAATGCCACGTATGGAAACCTGTCCTGCTGAGCTTTATGATATCATGAAAACATGTTGGAAAGACAAAGCAGAAGAGAGGCCAACATTTGATTATCTACAGAGTGTGCTTGATGACTTCTACACAGCAACAGAAGGGCAGTATCAGCAACAGCCATAGAACAAAGGACACTTTTTTCTATTAGCATGGACCATTGGCACAGACTATTATTTGGACAGACTGGGCAAACCAATTACTTCTTGAGTCTGGATGTCTTAACCAAGTACGGAAGCTGAAATGCTAAAAGAAAGAGTAATTCTGCAGAGAAATAATCATGTTTTTCTTTGGTTAAAACAGTGCCTCTGAAGGCTGAAGTTCTCTTTAAATGCCCTGTGTTTTACAACACAGGAACATCCCAAATCAACTATTTTTTGTGGTGGGACGGGAGAAGAAGCATATAGATTGACAAAGTATTTGCAGGATCTAAATGATGGAATACATTACAAGGAGACCTTTATAAAAGGATGAGGAGATCATGAACAGCTGTTTTCAAAAGAAAACATACTGTAGAAATTATTTTTATATCCTTGTTATTTCACGTTAGTATCTGGAGTACTGTTACTTCTCCCCAAACTTTTTAAAAAGTGTAATAATTTCCTTTAAGAAAAGGTTCTGGATAGAATTCTTTCTTTACACTGAAGTTGATTCTGTCCTACTGCTATATTACTCATGTTAAATTTCAAAACATGTTCAAAGCATCACAGAGCTATCACAGATACAGAAGTGCAATATGAGCATGCTTGGTGGCAGGCACAGCAGCGCTCAGCTGTGTTTGACCTTCAGTTTCCCATGAGTCTAGTCATCAGCTGAGGTCAGTGGGAAGCACAGGCTTTTGAAGGAAGTAGTTAATACACTCACTGCAGTCACTAAAACTGTTACTAGTGAATGTTTTTTTCATCTTAATTCCTTTAAATGATCATGATTATTTGAGAATATTCCTTGTATTTTTGCTGCTTTAATCAACTAACCTAAAATCTATTTTAAAGCCAAAACTAGCTCCAGAACAATCAAAAAAGACTTGTGACAATTTGCAATAAGATTATCAAGTTACATTGCAAGGACACTAGAGGCTTGTTGCTTACTATAGAAATCTGTAACTCAAAACAAAAAGTTAATGCTTTTTGTTAAGCTCTTCATCTGTTAAATTGTTCTGTCAAAATGACTTCTCAAGAAGCTGAACTACTGCAATTGCAATGTAACTACAGCATAGATTTTCTTTTTGTTTTGAGGTGAGTTTCTTAAAACTAAAACCCAGCCCCCCCACCCCCCCAATTACTAGACAAATGGTACTTAGCAGAAGCTTAAAAACCCTTCTGATAAAGCTTCAATGTGTCTGCAGTTTCAGTTCAGCAGCATAGACATTCATCGCTTTTCTTTTCCATTGGCTTCCTTCATTCAATCTGTGCAGTTTAAGCAGACTATCAGTTAAGTATGTAAATACTGTTTCTATTGTATGGTGATTTTTTAATTTTAATAAACACTTAAAAGACTAAGTGTGTTGTACTGTAGTAGTGGCTTTGATTTACAAATGGCTGATGTGGAATATCAGGAGTGGTAGGTTGGTGCAGAACACAGTGGCAACGTGCAGATGCTCTTAAAAGGGTTATTTCGCAGCTATAAGTGGTAATGGATTTTGCTTTCCTTACATTCATTCAGTTTTGAGAAGTGGAAGAGGACTGAGCAAGCTATTTCTATATCCTGGTTTGGGTGTGTGTGTTTGTCTTTTTTTTATTTTTTTGGGTGGAAGGCAGGAAGGGAGGAGGATTCAGTCTTCAGATCCCCTTTAAAACAGCTTTTCACAATTCTTTAATGTAACAGGGCAACACACTGTCCATTGCAACACTTAGGAAAACAGTACAGTTAAGAATTGGTCAGCACTTCAACAGAGGCAAGACATTTAGATACTAACCCTGTCTTTCCCTTTCCTGTAGCTAATTAAAGAGCAGTGGATGTATTGTGTATAGCAACAGCATTTGCTTAGGGAGTAAGAGACTCTACATTTAGAGTGTCTGTTACATAAACTTGATGCAGGTTGTCAATGCATAGCACTAGAGCATGTTTTGGCTTATTGCAGTAAGTGTCCACCATAAGCCTATTCTGATTAAATGTTTCTTACTTCCTGTTTGGATACTGCCATTCCTCAAGCAATTTATATCTGATAAAAAAAAAAGTTAAGTCAAGGGATCACTATCACTACACCAATATATTTTTAATAGCTAGAATAGGCTGTGTGGGAGTAGAATAATATTTCAGAAATTCTGTGCTGGGGGATTATGGGCCTTTTGAACTCCTGGAGCCAGATAACCTACATTTAAGCTGTCTTTGTTAAACATGCTAATAGTACTGGCTCAGGTCCTACATCGTCAGGCTGGTTAAAGACATGTCAGCAATTACATGTTACTAAACTTGAACAGATTGATCCAGGATTAAAAGAAACTTGGCTCAAACTGTCAAGAGCAATCACCTCCCAGAGGGGCTGGTCTGAGCACACGGCAAGGCTGCACCCCCTAGTGTCTTCAGAGCAAGAGGTGAGGCTCTTGCTCAGCACCACAGCCCCTTGCACTGCCTGAAACAGCACTGCAGCAACAGGTTGATCCAGCCTACTGCCAAGCTCAGCCTCGCTCTAAAGAGCCTCTCCAACTCTTACAGTCCTGGTGTTTTCATAGCAAGCAGACAACTCCCTACATACACACACACACACCCCTCATCCCACTATTTTTGACTGAAACACCTCTACAAAACCTCTTATGTTTTATCATCCAGTTTTGCTATTGCATTACCACCTACGTTTAAGTAATAATCAGGGCTATGATCTTCTGCACTAAAGATCATCATATAATCAATCACTGTAGGACAATTTAGCCTCTAAGTTAATTATCGTTCCTTATCTTAGTTTTTACTATTTTTCTTCACCTTTATCAAATAAACAGAGCATAATCTAGAAATTGAAAATTTTATTATAAATAGATTTTTAAAGTTTCATGCACATTCTTAGTAAAACTTCAAACAATATTAAAACAACTGCCTGTACAAAGCTAAGTGAGCTAAAAAAGCCACAAGACATGCTTTATGTTGCCTCCTTTTGACATATTACTTTTAAGAATTTGCTCAGTTTGATCCCAAGATGGCAATTTTCAAGTCAAAGATTACTACTAAAGCAGCAACTTATTTTAACTGCCTGAGGTAAAGCTTACAAGCCATCTGATTCTAGGAAACCAACAGAAATGAAGTATTAACATAAAAAGGTAGTGAGCAGCAAGAGAGGAACATCCCCCTTCACATAAATTGCATGTTTATCAATGCAGAAGTCCATGATAGCAGTTACTCAAGACTAAAAAAACAAATCATATCCCCATACCAATTGTTAAAAACCCAAGTTTAGGTCTATACTTGTAGAGTTCTGTAAATTCTACCCTGATTTGATCTAAACTTTTGTATTAAGTATTTTTTCCTCTATCAGTTACCATGACAGTGAAGATTTTCTCACTCTGAAAGTAGATGCAAAGCTACCAACAGTTAAAGAATGTTGAAGAGGCCCAGCAGTTGCACGCTTCAATCAAATACTATTCTTTTACTTTATGAACCAATGGCATTTGCTTTCTTGAAGAGCTTGACAAGTCTTCACACTTCCCCCAGCCTTTACCAAGAGGCATACCAGAAGTGCCTGCTACTGTGGATTTCAGGTTAGCTAACAAACCTCTCTTCGGTTTTTGTTGTTTTGGATCTTCTACACACAAATGCTTTTTGCGTTCATCAAGTTCTTTTTGCAGGGAAGACACTGTTTCTTCAAGCTCAAGAACACGTTTGGCCCAGTTCTGAAGATTACTCATTTCTTGATCCTATGAGGATAAGACTGTTAGGTACGTGAATGCTAGTCTTCTCTATAAAGCTGATTTTTTGTTCCAAAAGATTTTATTATTCTAGTAAATACCTCCGTTATCACTACTCCAAATGGCTATTCGGTGCCCTGAATTACTTATGGAATTTGGAATACAGCAAACTAATGGGACATCAGATCTAGTTGGAGATCAGAGTCTGACTGCAGCAGCTGACACCATAATGCTTAGGCATCCCATGCAAAGAGCTTCAGTTATTCTAGGAACTAAATAAAGATCGCCTTCCTGTCTTAAACTGCAAACTAATTACTGAAAGCAAAATTGGTCAAATCAAAACTCTTATAATAGCTGTAATTCTACTAACAAGGACTGAATAAATGCTTAAAATGGGCATGATCTTTTTAAAAAGACTCTCTAAACCTTGTGATTAAGAAAAAAACTTCATTTTCTTTAATTTGTTCCAAGACTTAGAAAGTTCAGGATGAATGCTTTTCAGTCTCAGACTTGAGCTAAAGCATGCAGAAAGTAATTTAATGCTCAGAGAATGCTCTGCAGTATTATACCCACCTTGTTTCATTTGCAGATTACAAACGAGGCATACATACAAGATTTCAAGAGTTCAAAGTTTTCAGTGTTTATTTAGGAGTTCAGTTGATGCCCAAGGTCAGATGCATTCACCTTTACAAAGCCTCTACTTTTGAAGGGGGGGAGTTCTTCCATTTCAGTATTAAGTGGTTTACCTGCCCATAGCTCTTACTCAGCTTGGCCACCTCTGCAAGAATGCCAGCATAGCTTTAAAGCCAAAGAACCTTAGGTATTGTTGTGCTAACTTGTGTACTAACTGCTTGCTAGGCCTTAGTAGAGCACTTCATGATTTGAGGAAATTCTAGAAGAGTTCTGAACAGTATTTTCTGTGCCTGACAGCACATTGTGGCATCTTTAGATTAGCAAGAGTTTACAGCACCAAGTAATTAATTCACCAAGTCTATTCCTTAAATCAAAAGGCAGACTTTGTCTTTTAAAAGAAAGTCGAGGAGTGAAACACAAGGGTTGTGAAATCTGATTCAGTTTAAGTTAGGGATGGAACGAAAGAAAGCAAAAAAAAACTCAAAAATATTATGCTCATGTTAAAAGCAAGGAATAAGAATGAACAGTGTTTTTACATAGAAAAGGATGTAGAAACATCTGACATTGTCTATACACAAGCTGTATTAAAGTTTCTTTTAAATAGTTGACCAACCTTAAGCATGATTGTATGTTTCAGTCTACTGTTCTCTTCTGCCATTTTTCTGTAGCCTTCATTAGCTTCTAGCAGGGTTTCGTTTAGTTTCTGTATTTTAAGCTTCAGAGATTTTACAAGCTGAAAATAAAACCCTTGCAAGTTGAAGATATGTTTTGTATGAATTTTGTTTATAATTAAAACTCAAAGACAGTATAAGCATTTCTAAGTGATTAGTTTTGAACAGAGCAAATTAAGACCAATGCAACAGAGATGAAATCTGCTTCTCTAACCCCTGTGCCCCAATCCATCGCTTCTGGTCAAAAACGTCATGGTGCACTGAAGGGCCACTGTGCTGAAGCTATTGGATTTGTACAGACATATATCAACCACAAAAAACACTAATACAGACTAAGCTACTCCTGGAACAGTCTGCTCCTTTTCAGTAAGGGTAGTTAAGACTGTGGTCTCTTCTCATTAACACTATTCATGTCTTCTGTCATAATTAAGTTCCACACAGAGCCTTACCTTTCTGATGGCAAGATGGCTTTTAATACTGCTGGATTAACTCAAGAGGGAAAAGAAATCCAGAACCAGCAAGATCATTAACTCTATATAGTTGGAGGGAAATACCTAGATAGCTAAAGAAAACCTCTGCCCACATTTAATAGCTGGGAGTGGGAGGGAAGGACAAAAAGCAGCAAATCACTCATCACATATGCTTGGATATTGTGAGGCAAAGCAGCAGAGTGGCACTAACAGCGTAACTGCTTTAAATTGCTCTCACTTCAGTTACTGCCAGGCAGCAACCCCATCACTCTCACATTTTCTAGACACACAAAACAATCAATATTGAACTCGCATATCAAGCATGAAAGCCAAACTTGCTTTCTAGCATCAGAATTTGAAATTGACACAGGAACTAGAAGTTGTTGTAGAGCTCTGGAGAACATGAGTAGAAAACAAATGCCAGGGCCATAAAACAAGACATTAAATCTGGTAAGGAAAAAGTTATTTTTGGAGTACACTTTTTCAATAGAAGAGGATTTAAGTTCACTTTCCATTTATATGCTTTATTAGAACCAGCTGGAACTCTTTCTCCAACACCTACTCCTATTTTTTATTAGGAATTACTCTGGGAAGTGAAGGGAGCAAGGCTCAAGTCTCTTCCCTCATCCCCACCCTTTCAACATGAGAAACTAACTACAGCCTTACAGTAAGTTTGTTCAAGGTGTAGAAAAAAACGCATACCTAAAAATGATTAATATTTAGTTCTCCACAGCATTCTGAAGGCCATGATTTCCACCTCCACATACCATGCAGAACATAGGGATCTTGTTTGTTTAAAGGACAGAAGTTATCTATTACTGGAATTTAAGTTGGGGGGGGGAGGGGTATGGAGTTCAGCACTAACAGCAAGGACAGATTTAAGGCACTATTCTGGCTCTACATCTAAATTGTTACCAGATTCTTTAACTGCCATCCTGTTCCCCCATGTCTAAGCAGGCAGCATTTCAGGAAGAAAGCACTGAGGCCATAAAAGCAACAACACATTACAATAAAAGGCCAGATATCCCCCTTCTTCCAACTGCCACTATATTCACCATGCGACTAGCTATTGTAGTATCTGCCTTCATAAACTCAAGAAAAGCCAGAACATAGCCAATCTCTTGATAAAACTGCTGGGCAAGAGCTCTTCTGTAAACCTGATGCAGGAATTTTCATGCTTTTCTCTGCAGTACAGATCTTCAAACATTGAAACCATTCAAGAGGTTAGGACCGCTATCCCCAGATTTATTAAATATTAAGCAAAAGCTACCTCTTCCTTCTCTTTGCATTGTTCCTGCAATCCTTCATTGGCTCTCTTCATCTTCTTGTTTAGAAGATCTACAGGCAACAGAAAAGGTTTTGTTTACACACAGTACAAAAAGCTAATAAAGTATATCCAGATTAGATTCCTACCTAGTTCCATGTCATTTTCTGCAGTCGGTGTATCTGAACTTGGACTTTCCAGAGCCGGTCTCCCTGACTGTTCATCAAGTTGCCTTTCCAATTGCATTATTTTATTCTCCCTCTCCTGAAAAGAGAGGAGGACATGGTAGAATTTACCTGAAGTGTCTCCTTAATTTGACTGCACCACTGCACATCCTTCAATTATATGCATTTACATGTATATGCAATTTTTAAATAATTTCAAGTGAAAATTGCGACAGTTATGGTTGAGAAATCACAGTAAAGAATGCCATTCAGATCATGAGGCCTTCTTCTTGGAGGAAGTATCTTCACACAGGAATCAGTTTCTCCAGCCTGAAGATTTTCTAATTGTTTGAAAAGCAACCATAACGCAGAAAGGAAACTTTAGTTCGTCTGTATTAAACACCACTGCCAGTTAGCTTGGTAAAGGAAGAATACATCCTACTGAGCTGAACATTAATCTCTTCGTTGCTGTTTGGTACCCACCAGATTGCTAGCATGATATGAGAGAGAGAGATCACAACGGAACAAGTCTCATCACCAAGAAAAGTTACTCAAATTCCGATTCTCTGAAGCTGCCCACTTAGTTTTCTCCTTCAATTCAGAATTTTACATCTTAACCGTTTCATCAGTTCCTTGTCCGATCTGCTACCAACACCATCCTACTTGAATCTTATTGGCTGCAAGGCTGCCTAAGAGGCAGCTATGTAACTAGACAATACTATTAAAATATAAATCTTTTTTTAAACAAACACTAAACTACATATAATTGTGGCTCAAGTGAACATAAAAGTGGAGTTTAAGTGGGCAAGATCAATTACCTGTACTAGAAACCAAGTGTTTTTATTCTCCCCTAAATCGCATTCTGAACAGGAAGAAAGAGCAGCCTCATTTAAAGGAGATGGCCAAGTAGAATATCTATCTGCCAGCCTGACCTAACAAATAACAAGCATGTGCTAAGTCTGCCTTCTGGTGGCAGCCCAACTTATCTCAGTTTACTTCTAAAACAAACAAAAAACCACCAAATAACCACAAATAACCCTCAACAAAAAATACAAAAGCTCACAGCCAGCTCTCAGATGGATGTCTGAATCATTTTCTGCAAATTGACTTAGAGGGCAATCAAGTTATTAGCTACACTGGACTAAGATCCAAAAGATTATGCTCTAAATGAAGAAATAACACCGTCCCCTGTGTTGAAAGGGAAATCTTGATTTACCTACAACGTAATATGGCTTAGCAAAATGTTTCTGATCATGAGATCCAGATTTGTTGTAAAAAGGAATTAGGATTAGGATAAGACTTACAAGTGATCTCTTACTTTTCAGAAGTAATTTATCAGAGATTAATCATAAAGGCCAAGATCCCTCCTTCCCCTGCAGTGATCAGACTTGTTGGATGGACTGCTACTGTTCTGCTTATCTTATGCAGAGAGAAGAGGTCCACTGCTGAAGAGTCATCCAACAGAAGTCAGAGGAATGATTCAAAGCAGCATTAAAAAAACACCATACACACCACACACAACTGTTAGAGACCTCCTTAGGGGATGATCTGGTGAATGTTTTGATGGAAGATTAAGTACATGACCACTTAAATCGTATAGCAATGTACATGCAAACACACATAAAACTTGCCATAAAAGACAAGTGGAGATGAACAGGAAGAACAGAGCCCATTACACAATACAGCATTGTGTGTCAACCACCTGAATGGAGAGCTGTAAAAGCAGAAGTGTGTATATTTCACTATCTACAAGAAAAAAAACACTTCCCTCATAACTTTAAAGGACGCTGCCTATGAGTGGGGTAAGACACCCATGATCAGTGCCTAGGCAGGAGAGCAATGAAAAAGCAACTCTAGTGTATGCCGTTATTATTCTTTTCTCCCATTACAGAGCTTCTGAATAGATTAAGACCCACAAGTCTATCATCTGCTCCCTGGATCAGTCAGCCATCCATCCAGAGGCTAGACATATGGCTAACGTGGCTCAGGATTTCACAGTATGTTTTCACCAACTTTCTGAAGTGTAACTGAAGCTATTCTCACCTGGACTCATTGCTGAAGGAAGCATATTCTCACTGATTTGAAATATAATGCTGTCCCAGTTAGCATGGTCTGGGAGCAGTGTTTTCCTTATGGACTTAATTTCACATAGATGTTTACAGAGCAAAAAGGTAAAAAAATCTCAGTGGCAGTCATTTCCTTACCACTGATGTGATACGGTACATTAAGCTCCAATCTATAGAAAGTTAGAATTTAGCTTTGTGTACAGTCGGAGTCTCTCAGAAGTCACTCAGACCCCACAAAAGTAGACCCTATGGAAACCCTGAACCCTGCTATTTGGAGTAGTTACCTACAGCAGGATGAGAATCTCTTACACAAAGGCCTAAAGTAGATGCAGAAGACTGCAAAGGATTCATTGCAAAAATAATTCAAGTCTTGCTGCAGTTCTGTGGCACATCTCAGTCTTGGAATAGTTACACAGACATTGCTTCCCAGCAATAGGCAACAGGAAGACCTAAGTGGCCTTTGAAGCTACTCTGCCCTTTTGTGAGTGCGGCAGCTGAGGATAAGAGGTGTGACCACAAGAACCGCTCTTCAGAAGAGAGCTTGGTCTGTCATGTACACAGAGCACTTGCACTTAGTGGCTACTAGACAAAGGGAAAAACACAAAACTATCTAACCATCTGATGCCACAAGATACATTATGTGAACTAGAGAGCGCAAGGATTTCACAAAAATCTTGTACCACTGAATAGCACTACAGTTGTTTAGAAGACGACCATCAGAAGAGAATTCTATACTTGTTTTAAGTCTAGACACAAGTTTGACAGACCAAAGAGAAAGGTTAAGTAGGCATTTACAACACGTTTTCATCATTCTGCAAAAGTGAGGGTGGATGTTTTAACCATAAGAATGTTACTTTGGCTTGTGACTAGTAAAACCAAAGCGTCGTTTAATACCCTGGCTTAGGCTTAAATCCTTTCCATTACATGTAGTTGACAATAATGATCTAGTATCAGCTTTTGCCTAAGTGCCCATTAACTTCATCTACACAACTTCAAAAGAAAAAAGTGTGTAATTCCCAGATATTTCCAGATAGATATTTTTCATTTATGGGTACTTATCATTAAAGAAGCATATGCACGCAGTTCTGAGGTGGTACATACACTTCCTTACGCCCTGCAAAAGGAGTAGCAACTTACCGACCATGACCACTGAGCAGTTCTAGGTGTGAGTATATTCAGGAGTTTAAACTGCATAAAGTTTGATTTCCCATCAGTTTCTTTCCCAGTGTCTTCCCTCTAGATCTTCCGATCAGATGCCCACTGTAATTAAAATAGCTACCCTTCTACTCAATTCCCCACCAACCCTTAAATTTTTTACTCCATACCTTACAACTCCAAGGATCTCCACAAAGCTAAGTCGCTGCATATATCATCCCTAGCAACAGATACCTGAATAACTAGGCTGAACTGCTACAATGATTTTGACTGTTTAGTGTTACATTTAGGATTCCTGAATAATGCTGTTAGGGAAAAGCACTGTTTAGAGTTAAGAGGCTAACATTTAGGACACAGTTTTTAGCAGTAGTCAAGTCATACCTCAACTTTCCCTTGCTCAGCTAGAAATTCTTCTATGGGAACATAATGATCTTCAATCTGTTCCACTGCACACATATATGCATGTTTCTTGATGGCTTCTTTATACATTTCAAATTTGCTCTCCAGTTTTTCTTCATAACTGTCTTTCACATCTTCCAAGCGGTTGCTGAGGAGGACATGTTAGTTTTATTTACTATATTAGCATTCCAGCTGTTAAGTTTGACAACATACATCCTCCTGGCAATATCAAAGTTATCAGACCTAATCACTGGCAGTGAAATTAAGAGACCAAGGAGTACTTCTACCTCCTTTCTGTTCTCAAGGATCCTGTGGAACTGCACCGAGACATTACTTCCATTTGCATATACCGAGACAACGTATATAGAAGAACACGTATTTAATCCTTGAACTCAGTCTTATTTGTTATGCTGATCCTTTCATCTCTTTGGTGTGACAACAGAAATTTACTGGCCAAGTGCAGCTACAGATCTCAGTACAAACTGAGCTTCTAAACAAGTGATGTAAGGTCACAGTAGTAATGGCCAACTTTGATTAAAGTCAAAATGTCTTTGGTACTTACAGGGCCTGACATGCTACATAGTTCAAGCACTTCACAAATCAAGCTGATGAATTCTCAGTGACAGTGAACTTAATATTGCCATTTTACAGCCGCAAAAATACTCAGTATCAAGTTTATGGCATTGGGATGCAAGCACCCAAATAAGTGGGAATCTGGCACTTAATGACAGCAGAGCATCTCAACTCCTCTTATGACTAATTTGCCTACACAAGAGCCACAAACCCTTTGTCACACAAAAGCTAAGAAATCCCTCCAGGAACTACAACCAGTTAGAATCCCAAACACTCAACTAAACCTCCAATAATTTCCTCACTTTTGAGCAAGGTTGCACTCAAATTTCAGTGTGAGTTTTGTAAGTGCAGTCCTTCCTTCAATTTCAGTTGAAGCACGTAAATCTCCTGTTACACTTTAAATTGTTAGTATACTAATAGCACTTAAGTGTTTGCATCTATCTAGCTCCTGGATGATTCTGGTGTTGTCAGGACTGTTAAAGTCTGAATGATATCATTTTAAGCTACGGGATTTGGATGATGTCTTGGGGAAGATCTGTGAAATGAAGTTTTATTAAAAAAATCCACCAACATGTAATGGTAGATATGACCACACTTGATTATACCTAATATTTGAAGTGTAGCTGTTTTGATAAATGCAAAATTCACCTTGCCTCATTGTTTCAAGTTAGAGAACATACACATTAATTACACTTTATTATGATTAATAAAGTCTCCCCAGTATAGACACAGAACATTACCCCAACAGAGAAGTGTCACTGGTAGTTTCAGGTGTCTTTGACCAAAGACATACACAAACAATTTTAGACTCAGGGCAAGTGTTAAATGATGGTCATTCAGTCTGCAATTTAACTTTGGGTTAATCTCTGTTCAGCAATTCAAACAGGAAGTTGATTTTTAGAAAGAGAAAAGTTAAGAGGAAATGAATTCAGTTGGAGCAATCTGGATATACTTGATAAAAATCCCCAAGTTAGTAACACCAATGCAGGCAGCCACAGCAATCTATGCAATAAAACAATGGTTCTTAAGCCATTCAGGAGTAAGAAGCCAGCATGATAGTTCAAAGATATGCAATTCAACCTACCTACCTGAAGCACATGCACATATATTTACATGACCAAGTGCATGTTTTAGAATAATTACAAGCCTCAGAGAGGTACCCATAGCCTTTTGCATCTGCTAGATACTAACAACAAGAAAGAATCAGGAGAACCTCCAGTAATTTCAAATTAACGATAGAATAAAGTTCAATACAAAGTAGCATTACTGTTTTTATTGTACATAGGAAGAGACTTATCTGTAAAAATATTTTATTTTAGTGTTCCTTCCCTTTTCATCAGAAGCTTCAAAACTGGTCAGCCTTAACTTCTCCAAATAGCATGAGTGCACATATCATACAGACACTTATATAAACGTGCAATCTTTCCAGTCTTGCATAGGATTGCCATCTGAATTACCTCCAGGCTTCCTCTGTTTCCAGCAGCTGTCGGAACATTGCTTCTGCCATCTCTCTACGTATCTTCACCTCCAGAAGAAGCTTACTTTGCCTTTCTGCAGCTAGCTTTTCCTTTAGGTTCTCAGTAGTTTTCAAAAGATCCTGAATTTAAAATATTTCACTTCACAAAACAAGCCAGAAAGAAGTCTCAATATGAATGCCAAATTAATAGATTAATCTGTTAATACAGGCAGTCAGAGGCCATTTCTACAAACTCGTATTTTCAAGGTGGGGGTAAAGGGTTAAGTACTGTCAAACTTGAGTTTCTTCTACTGCAAAGACAACCTTTTTCCATCTTGATGGTTTCTGCTATCAAAAATGTTACTATTAATTTGGTGTATTTTTGGCATTTAAATATTAATTTGTACAACCATTTAGCACGAAGCCTACTTGATTTTTACAGTTTATTACCATTAGATTGTATAGCTTTGTTTTTAAAAAAACACGGCTTACTTTAATACTTGTCCTGAGGTTCCCAGAGTGTGGGTAACTAGGCAACGTGCCTTAAACAGACTTACTGCTTCCTTACAGTTCATGTTGAGCTATCAGTGTGAATTCAGGTTTTAGCACTTGATGCAACTACAAGCTGAAAAAGGCCTTCCACAATTACATTCGCTCCTGCAGAGCGAGACTGCTAAGTCTAGGTTTATTCGACAACGAGTAGAAGTTTACAGTTATCATCTGGGAGAGCTGCTAGCACATGTTCATAGCAGAAGTTTCTAATACTAGAGCTAATACCAATGGCTTTCCTGTGCACAATTTTGGGTAGACGTATATCTACCTCATGACTCAGAATGGTGATGTCCACTTCCTCTTCCACGGAGATTTCAGTGCCATCAGGAAAATCGTCTACAGATGTGTTAACATCAAAGTTTATGATAGGTTTGCCATCACTTCCAACTAGCTTGGGGGGGAAGTAACCAAAACTTTTGGGTAGGATCGTCTGGATTACCTGAAAAATAAATAAAAAAACATAACAAACCAGAGTTGAACACATGGACTTATGAATGCTGTCAATACTGCAGGCACAGGAATACTACGAAGAAGTGGTGTGAGTGCACAGTTGTATTTACACTTCATTTAAGGATTACAAGAATTTTAACACAACATTTTTTAGCAGACAGAAAAATCTATCAGTTTCAATATAGAGCTATAACACTAACATACTCTAACAGCATGGTAAATAGAAGGACTATATACTGACAGACTTAACATGGTTGTCTAGAAAGCTGCTCTCTCTCCCCACTAAAAACATGTCAGTTTTTGGTGTAGTTTCCTGGAAGGTCAGTCAAAAACGGCGAGGAAGTTCTTAAGACATTTGCTCCTTCCTGAAATACTGTGATGAGGATCCAGCAAGTCACCTTAATAAGTAAAGATAGTAAGTTTGTTACAGGAAAAGTCAGAGAAGCTTGTGTCCTCATTGCGTGTTCTTTTATGATGGAAGTTGCAGCTAAACATAATTGGAAAAATCTTTATGTCTGAGATCATATTAGGCATGCCATTACAGACTTGGAAAGTATAAGAGCTAATCCACAGTTCCAGATTAGAAATGGACTTTTTGGCATGGAGCACAACATAACCCACCATCCTACTCCCAAAGTTAGCTCTTTCAAGGGTCGAGGAAGTAGCAGCTTCCAGAGACACCAAAAAAGGTTAAGATCAAACATCACTCTGAAGTCCTGAATTTAAGGGGAGACTGGCAAGCAGAGCTAGCAGAAAGCACAGAGTAATTTAGAATTAGCAGTCTTTTTGCTTAAGAAAGTTCTAAAGCAGAGGAGCACACTACCTTCAAGCTTTAACTTACATAAAATGTTTTATTTTTGGTTGGTATCAGTAACTTACACTTGGCCAAGTAAGAGCAATGCAGGAACAAGAGATCTTGTTTAGACTGCAGAATAAGAAAAAAGGCTACCTCTTTTAGCATCAGTGCTATTGTCCAAGAAGTTTTGAACAACTCACCTCATATAACAGATATTTAGTGCACACCAATTAAGTCAAAGCTTGAGCTGAGATTTTACATTTGCTGAAATATGGTATAAACAGTCATATCTGAAAGTGCCCAGTCTATTTTTTTTTTTTTTTTTTTTTTTTTTTTTACACAGAACATTTGTGATGTAGAATTTAACAAGTCAGACAGCTGCAACTATCTTGTCTTGATATCACAAAAGTTTGAAGATGGGAAAGACTACTGAAAGCCTTTTAAAGGGAAGCTATATGCAGAAAAACTAGTATGACACATCAAAAGTCCTAACAACCCTGAAGTCCATACAGCCCAATCATTTCACAACCCAATAATAACAGAATGCAGAATAGCAGGGAAAGTAGATTCTTCTTACCTGTTTGGCTATTGCTGAAAATTTCATGACATGTAGTGTCTCATCATAGGTGGAAGCACGTTGATTAATGTTTACAATCATACAAGCTTTGCCTTTTCCACAGAAAAATGGTTGAAACAGACGAGTTAACTTGCTCTCTCTAAATGGAATATAGCTTGGCTTCATCCTTATACAGAAAAGAATAAAATTCCAAGGCCTATGTGAAAAATTATGACAGGCCTATGTGATTCCCTAACTTGGCTTAGTTCTTTCTGTCTTTGAGGAAAGAGATCTAGTCTACCAGTAAGATGGCTCAGATCTGAGCCTCAAATATTTCACAAAGACCAAGGATCTTTGCTAGATCTCAGAAGCTCTCCAAAGTATTTAAAAAGAGGAGTAAAACATTGCTGCACCACAGTCCCTAGTGTCAGAAAATAGATACTGGAACAACCCAGATGCCAAATACAGGACATCTCTGTCAATTGCCTGAGGAGTCCACCTGTATAATCTGGAGATGGAAGAGAAGACTACAAAATAGGAACTCTGTGCACAAAATGTATTGCTCACATGCACACACTACAAAAGCTTGTTAGCGTTGCTGCCAAATTCCCTTTTCACATTCTCCACAAATAGTAAGAGTAAGAACGTTCACTTCAGGTATTCTAGTGACACCTGGAATAAAGGCGGCTGACAAGAGGGAATAAAGGCAGCTGCAGATTTGCATTTTCAGTCCCCTTACCTTGTGAACTGCACCCAGAAACATAATGGGATGCCAAGTTTTAGATTGAAAGGCTAAACATACTGTTTAAGTTTTATCACTTACTTTGGATTTTGATTCTGCTTCAATGCTGCAATGCATTTTCCAAGGATATGAAGAGAATTATTAATATTCCCTGCTTCTTTTAGTCTGTCTCCAAATGCTTGTGTTTTATTACACCTCTCTGACCCAGCCAAGTCACAGAAAGACAGCCTGCATGAAAGAATGAACCAGAATAGAGATACAAAACTTGTTTCTAAATAATATGAAAATAGAACTACGTATCTTTATATTTCTTTAAGTCTAAAGCATGACTCATTTTGGCGTACCTAGATCACATAAGAAGTTGTACTTCTTCAATGTTTAAGTTTTGTTCTGAAGGTACTATGCAAAGTATTTAGAATATCGGCACTAAACTATTTTCCCCACATGTAAAGATTCTTGAATATGATTGTGGCTCCTAGGACAGCTTGTTTAGTGCATTTGAAGAATTTTGCTTGTAGACTTCATTCAAAACTTTGTAGGCATTCTTAGACAAGTATTCACTTTAGAAACCTCATTTCTAATGCAATCCCAAGTGTTACCAGTTCCAAGACAAAAGAACTTCTGAAACAGTTTTATGCAGTGGTGCTACACTACAAAAGTACTTTGACTTTCACCTTCACTAGTTTCAGCACTAAAACCAATACATGAAGATATTGTTCATTATATGCTTTAATATACTGCAAATAAAAGGCCATAAATCCTTTAAGATGATCACCTTATAGCTCTTTATTTGGCTAAAACAACTGTGCTATTAAACTTAGTCCACTGAATTGCCACTCATGGCTTTATACGTATGATCAGAAAAAACTATCACAAATAATCATGGGACTTCTTCACTTTTAACATAAACAAAGCTCTTGAAAAATAGGAAGCTTTGGAAGTTAGGTAACTGATGTAACCTGTTACTCACTTATACATACATTTGATTTACATAAAACATGTACATAAGATCATATCCTTTCACACAGTTGAAATAAGTACACATATTAATACATACTAATAATGCACATTCTCAACTGTGTGAAAGGATATGATCTTATGATCTCAGCTCTTTTCAATACAAGATGAAGACCTTTTCCTTCCTTGAGCAACATTCAAGTTTTCTGTCCTTCAATTAGCAGCTGCTGCAAGCTCTACCAGTGGAATATACTACACAGGGAATGACAAAAAAAAAATACAGAAGCAGTCAGTTCCTCAGGTTATCTTTCCTTAGAGTATTTATCACCATAACACCTGACATTAAACAGCATTATCTCATAGTGAGGTGTTTATTTATTACCATCTCTCTTCAGCAGATACAAATCTAAAGGAACTATGACTGAACTAAAACATTCCGATGCAAAACCACACTCATCACTCCACTTCAAGTTAAGCGGAGGACTAATCAGAAAAAAAACACCTTTTCCCCGCCCCGCCCCCCAACAAACACCACACACACAAACAAGGACTGTAACAGCTTCAGGCCAAAACATTAAGTAACTTCCTCTAAATCATAAGGGAAGAGAGAGCAGTAAGGACTTAACACTGGTCTCACAGGGTACACCTACACTAGCATTTCAAGTCAGAAGAGCAGTTTTGAAGCAATTCTCTTGATGATCCCTTTTTACAGTGCTGTAGATCGCACCACCAAGCGGCCTCAGATCATATTTTTGATTAAGACACACTGGAAATTGTGTTCCAGGAGCATATTAAACATGCTCCAGTTAAACACTCAAACCATAAACTTAACTGTAGTATAGACCCAAAGTACGAAGATATTCTCAGCACTGGCATAGCATCCACACAGGATCTTCAGCACTAGCTGCTGCACTCTGACTTCAGAGATCAGCTTCTATCAGATAGCCATTTGACTTCTACTTAACCGAATAGCATGGTATTGCAGAGCACTATTGTCCCAAATCCTCCCCTGATTATCTATTAACCCCAAATGATGAATTACTGACATGGAGTTTTAAAACGTTCCTTCAGCCAAACCTTAATAGAACAGAAAAAGTAGGGAAACACTTCTACTCCTGTCCCTATGAGGTTTCCAATCAGTTTTATGTAACCAGTGCAGTTCTGATTTCCTTCTCAGCTCTCAGAAGGATTGTCTATTGAAAGAAAGTTCACCAATTTAGTATGCTCATGCCTTATCAACTTTTCTAAAATATTTAAGCTTTTGTTAATCAACTGAAGCATTCACTTACTCTGAAACTCCAAGAATACGTGGCTGATTCTCATCAGTTAGCTTCAGTAGCCTGATTGAAAATATACTGTGACTGGAATGGAAAGAAGTCCTTATTAACAACTAGAATTATGAAAGCTAGCAATCACTGAAACAAAGTAAGTTTGTAGGATACAGAAAATTCACTGCTGAAAAAATAACAGGAGTTCACTAATTTAGTTACCTTTGCAGTGCATTCCATTTAGCAGCCAAAAAAGTTATATTTTGCAACTTTTTCCTTCTCTTGTATAGGAAAAAAAAAATCACATGAAGCCTGGAAGCTGTAATTCTGCCTAGTTCTTACACACAGTTACATGTTCAGTTTTGAAATTTTTCCCAGTTTTTCAGGTTGCATTTGTAATATGGCTTTAAAGCCATAATTACTGTTTTAGCCAAACTCCAAAGACAAAAGCACGAACACATGCTATACTAAACCAAAGAGAAGATTCCAGAACTAGAAGTGCTTTGTCCCTAGTTTATCAAGTAAATCATTAAGCACGTACTGGAGAAGTCAAGCTTCTCTAGTATAGATTTAAAGCAGGGCTTTTATCTGTCAGCACCAAGCCAAACTGAGTTGAGTGAAGCTGATAAAAGCATCACAGTTTAGAAGCAAGTTAAATGGAAGTCAGTGTATTCTCCAAAGCAAAAGTAGAAAGTTCTAGGCACAAAACTCCACCAGAGGAGCACAGAATTATTTTCTGCAATACTTGAAGCTTGAGTGAAATTCAGGTGGAAGCATAACATGAAATTTAATGGCAGCTGCCTATAGCTAATACAGAAGAGCACAACTCCTGCTTTTTAGCGAAAAAGCAGTCTTAACAGTGTGATTGTCCTTCGCTAAACATACAACATGACCTTTCCACACATATTAAAGGACAAATTAGTAAGAGGGTATAGAAATTAGTGAGTTTTCAGCAGAATGTAGACTACCTTCTCCATTTATTTCCTCCCATACCATCAAATGAGATTCTCCCAGAGCTGGATAAGAACTAGGTGCTCAAAGGCAAGTCTTTCACTCTTAAGATACTAATAAAGCTCAGCTACAGTACAGCAATCTAACAGGATCTAGATAACTTCGCAACACTTAGAGGTACTGCAAGACTCACACCTTCCCACATCCCTGTGGACAGGCTTTAGGTCTTTAAGAGTTACATTGCCAAAGGAGTAATTAAGAGTTATTCAGGTTTTCTTTCTACATCCTTGCACAGCCACGTCCACTCAGCTTCGTTAGTGTTTGCCAAGACCCGTAGCCATGTTGGCACTCAAAAATGGCTATGTGTTTTGATCATTCTTAGTCATACAAAGTTATTAATGGCAACTGAAGTTCAGCTACTATTAAAGTTGTCTAGTCTCTCCACACCCATCTTATTTTGCTTCCTGAAAGGAAGTTTCTTAACAAAACCAGAATAATCAAGGAAGTTCTTAAACTATTACTGAGGAGTTGCTCTAAAATCTTTTCCTCCCTTCCCCCCCGGCAAAGAAAAGAGAGAGCATACTTATAATTAGAAGAACAAACCTCCTACTTGATTGCTCATTCATTCTAGTACAAGCAAAGCTTCGGTTCTTGTTTCCTATTTTTAGTATTTTGCAGGCTTCTTCAGTGCTCTGAATGTTAATCCACTTCAAGTCTGTGAAAAGAGACCTTTTACAGACACTTCTGATCACCTGTAAAAATTCTATGAAACAGCAAAGGTCATGAAATAGTATTACCTTTAACGTACGAATTTCCTCCTTGATCCTCACAAATTCTTAAGACTCTGCGTTTCTGATTTTTTGATGTAGATAACACATTTAACAGGTCATACACATATTCGTTATAAATTTCATAAAAGGAAATCCACACTGATGCTTGTGTTCTTTGGTGTATAGTCCTACACACGTCAAGCGGAACAAAGTTTTTTTCTGATAACCAAAAGAGAAGAGGAGCTCAATGATCAAACGCCTATGATTGTATTTCTCAACAGCCATCCGTAACCAGAACATGCACAAGTTCTTAGCCATTCCCTCCCCTTAGCACAAGCTTTCAGCAGCTTGTCCGTTAGCTTTGCAGAGCTAAATTTTCTTCTTCCCTCTAAAAGGTGCAAAGCTATCAAAATACTTTTTACATTCTTACTCTCTCCCAAGTTTAACCATTTTAAGCTTGGTTAAAAAAATATATTTTGTACTTTGTGTACAGTATAGCAGTTTTTAAATCCACTACTGGAGATATCCACTTCTATTCTTAAATGCCAAAATTTCTATTCATATTTGCATTGGAATTTTCCACTTTATTTTACCTAGTGAATCAGAAGGCAGATTTTTGAAAGTACAGTTGATAGATGAAGCTGATTCCAGATTATACATATTTGTAATAGTAGTCAAGATGCTTTCTGTATCCTTAAGAAAATAAGAGACTTGTTACATTCATATGAACAGACTATGAGAACAGCAGAAGAAAAATAAAACATGACAGTAATTCCAGTATTTAAGAGTTAAATATTCACTTAACATTAAATATTAAGCCACCCTTACTTCTGCTCCAAGCGGAACGTTTCTAACACTGAAACCTAACATCCACAAACACTCTTTCTTCACAAGAATTTTTGCCCTGTGCTACTCCCAGTAGCCTGTCTTGGAGGCTAATTGCTGCTAACACAAGAGACCTACTTTACAGTTCAGGGAGGAAACAAGGCAATAGGTCCTCTATCTGACCATAACAGCCAGGAGTGCCTTTATGAGGTACTATATAAATCTAAACAGTATTTGAACAAACCAGATGAGCTGGAGAAGTAAGAGTCTTCCAGCGGCAGATGGCAGTGTGCGTGGGTGGGGCTGAACAGACTAAAACAGTAGAGATTTCTTACTGCTTGTGTGGGACAAATCACTTTTTGCAAAAGTCATAGGCTTGTCAGAGTGAGTCAAACTTATTTTAACACCTTGAAGGGAAATGATAGCTTTATAAGGTACTTAATGATCTGATAAACCAAACCAATAACCTATGACTCAGCTAAAAGACCCTAAGTCGTCCTATATGGATAACAGCACAGTTTTTTGGAGTACACACCTTCACTGAACTTCATTACCTCAACAAAATTATTTCAAAACCTACTAAGATTTGTCAAAATAGCAACTCCCACCATTCAGAGATTCCTGCATCTTCAACCACCACCTTCCCCTCTCCCCCTTATTTTATACCCCAGTATATGTACGTTCATTAGGACATTCACCTTTATTTCTAAAAAGCAATCTTGAGAGGGTCACCCCACAATGCAACAGGGAAGCAGACATTCAGAAAGTAGTAAGTCTTGGACACAATACTCTACCTATTAGAATGCAGTGATAGACAGCACTAGACAATTCATAGTCAACCTGTGTTACTCACTTTTAGATCTAAAATTGAGCTCTTGGAAAAGAAGTCAGTTACATTTTAGATGTAAATCACATGAGATTTCATTGCCATTTATTTTAGAAACGTCCGTTTTAAAGACACGCACTGGCAAGATATTTAATTATTTACGTTGCTAGAATAGTTACAAGTGACACCACTAAAAGGTACCCTATTCTGTTTGTAAAGCACACAATAGGATTACAAAGCAGGGTGTGTGACTCACATGTATGGCACATGTCAAAAATAGAACATAAAAACAATACCACAGTACTTGTGTGCATTATAAAGGTTAAGTTTTTGTAAAGGGATTTCAACAAAACTGAGTGAATTAGCTCTGTACCATTCTTCAAATCATGAGACTTAATTTAGAAAAAAATCACTAAGGCAACTGTCTGAAAACAAGCAGGAACAAAAACTAACAGTTTGCCAGAGGCAGAAGCTGACAATTGACAGGGAATAAGAGCGGACAGGTGGGAATTGCAGTGCAAGGAAAGCAGCTTTTAATCCAGTTTAAAAAAAAAACCACCCCCCCCCCACACAAACAGTATTTAGTCCAGTAAAAAAAAAAAAACCAACAGTGAAAGGGAAGGGAAGCATACACAATGAGTTTTTGCAGCAGTATCCTAGAGTGAACATGAACAGTAGAATATTAAATTCAAGTGTATTGCAGTAATTCAGAAAAATTTATGCCAAGAGAATAAAAGGAACAGTAGATTCATTCTGCACATGTAAATTGAGCCTGGGAAAAGTGCCTACAGAAATCCATGTAAATCAAAAACAACTCCACCAAGCCTTATCCGTTCTCAGATTACAAGCTTAAGCGAGCATCAGAACAGTGATGCTATTCACAGGCTATCAAGAAGCATGGCTTCAGTAGTGGGGATAGCTGAGCTATCAATACAAAGCATCACAGCACAGACCTGTGAGCATCAGCATAGATAAAGTAGGCAAGTTTGTCATGCATTATTTCCTACATGCATTTTAGTTTTCCTTCCTGATGGTGGAGGCTTGCTTGCTTTTCATTGTACTGCATCAGCATCTAGACAACTTATTATAACATTCAGCAGCCAAACTATTAATCAAGTCAGTGATTTAATGGAGAGAAGTGCTTGTGAAATCTTATTTTGAACGTAACTATTTGACCTCCTGTTCTATACCTTGAGTTGCTGCTTGCTCTTTCGTACAAGCTTGTAGGTTTCCTAAAGATTCTGAAAGCATTTACCCACTACTTCTCCTGACTAACTCATTTTTTCTTTAAGACCCCCACTCATACACACAGAGTGCATGTGAGCTTTTAAGACACTCACAAAAGAAATGTGATCTTTAGCAAGTGTTACATTTTTCATCTGAGTTCTTTCCTCAGAAATGGTAACTAGATTCAGAATAAATCAATTTCAGTTTGCAGAGTTTAAATTAAGCACCAGAACCTAGAGTGGAACCTCACATATGATTTTGATTCACAAAATAATCTTTGAGAGCTAGAGTGCTTTAAGATCAATGATGGTATTAAAAACCATATAAAAAAAAACCTCAATCAATCACTAATTCTATAGTTCCCAGAATCATTCAGGCTTGCTTTGAATGATAATGAGCAGAACCTACTGAATTTAAGATTAAATCCATGAGCACACTCTTTTGACTTACCAGACTGAAGACATTCAGACTACAAGGAAAAAGGTAGACATCTTGTGACAATTTGCAATTGGACTTAGAAGTACAGAAGAGTCAGACATTCAATTGTTTCTTACACTGGAACTGACAGGACTGGCTAGATATTGAGAACAGAAGGCTGCCAAAGGAAAGGTTCTTCTATTCTATCTGCCACCTTCAGAGACTAGAGCTACAAACTAAGATATATACAACCCCCTAAAGCAGGCTGCAGGCATTTGAGGAAATTCATTTGATGATATCTCACTTTGCTTGCTGCATCAGAAAAAAATCTGTATGAAGCTACATAAGTTACAGGTTCACAAGCTTTTAAATCTAAGTTAAGATTGTCTTCCACAAAAAAGGGATTCTACTGCCTTCTTTGTTACCTCTGCTAAAGTGATGTCACCATCTCCACTGAACCAGAACTAGACTTTGAGCAGCTGCCTAGAGATCCAGCCTAAGGAACTGATCCAAAAGAAGATTCCCCTGGCAACAGCAAGAACCAGATTGCAGATAGGTCAGCTCTCTCAGTCTCTTCAAGGCCTAGCGTTGACCCAGTGTCAGAACTCCTCCTCTATGGAAATGCAGGCTTTGGCTGTGCAATGTTTTTTATTTTGAATTGCATGCTGATGGCTGCAGAAAGTTCTTCCACTTCACTCTGAGCTCTAGAAGTGGCAAGCTACCTTATTTTTCAACGTTCACAAAGTATCCATACTGTAGATTAAGATAACGTAAAAACTTCCTCTTCAACAGTTAAAGTGCTTAAGAAGCTTCATTCAATAAGATTGGGCCACTGACCTCTTTTAGCGAAGCAAGAATGGCAGTTTTTACGGCTTCTTCTTGTTTAACCTGTGCATCTTCTAATTTCTTAACATCATTGCTCAAATACGGTTTAAAGTTCATCTTCAGGTACTGTCTTCCCTTTATGTGGTTAAAAATCACATCAAGCGAGCGAGGCAAAATACCAAAGTCTTTTGAAGACCCTTAACAATTACAATAAAAACATAAAATTTAGACATTGATACAAACCTCCCAATGGATTTTGACTTAGTTGTTATATGCTTTCTGACAAATATTTTATACCTTGGATAGTGAATGTCTTGCCTGCATTTGTAACCCCATAGGTAAATACCAGTCCATTTACTCCATTAACATATGCTCTTACTATTTCTCTCATTGAGCCTTCAAAAAATTCACTTTGAGTAGTTTCTGGTCCAAAAACCTTGGAGGAGAAAGGGAAAGAGCAGAGGAAAGAAAAAATGGAGTGATAAATGGTTTAAGAAGTTATGGTTATTTAAGAAGCTATGGTTAAGAAGTTATGAAAATTAATAGTTTAATTAAGAAGTTTACTATTTATTATAGCATTAAATATTGAATAATACTGACTAGTTTTTCAGGACAAGCTGAACAGGAGATACCATTTTAGTTTTCTGTCTTGCTTGAACCCCTTTAATTCAGGGTTTTCTTTTGGGTTATCACAGCATGCCTGCTTAATTCTCAGATGCACTCAGACTTGCACTTATTCTTGAACATTTTCCTGCTCTTAAAATAAACTGCTCAAATGCTGTTGAACATATGCCTCTTAGTGGATATTTTCAAGAGCTATGCTCTTAACTCTGTAACAATCATCCACAGTTGAAGAGAAGATCGGCAGTTAGAATGGTCTAAATGACTCACTAAGCATGGAGCAATTTATCTTTTGATAATGGAAGAACAGAAGTTCTTGTAATAGATGATAGATTTTTTTTATTATTAAGCAAAACTTACTTCCAACATAGGAGGTACAACCAGTTAAGGCTGCCGTTCTTCCAATAACAAACTATGCCACTATAAACACATGCTTACAGAAATCCCTTTAAAATCCTGTTTCCTGTAATACCTCCCAGATGAGGACATGCAAAAAACAGCAGAACTACAGTGAGCCTGCACCTACAAGAAGCTTCTGTGGCATCTAATCAAAGAAATCAGAATTCTCAAAGAAGCTTCCTTGTCTCATAAGCGGCATCTCTATTATAATGCAACTTTCTTAGCAACCTAAGAGTAAATAATAAGCAGTCTGCCTTTTATTTTTTTTTAGGCAAGAAGTACCAGACAGAATCCAAAGATGAAAGAACATATTTGTATGATGTAACAGAAAGACATCAACTTTTAGCATTACAGTAAAAGAAAAAAATTCTAAGTAAAAATTAGAAAAAGATTTGCCTGAGAAAATGTGAATCTGTGTACAGAACGGCCAATCCCTCTTTCACTGTTTTTCATTGCAGATGATTCTTTGGGTGCATGAAGAGTTACTGTCTGAGGATCTTCAATAGTTACACAACCCTTAAAAAAAAGGCAAAACAAAACATCACACTACATTATGGAAGAAAGTTATCTTGGAAAAAAAATTAGTGCTTTCATCCATTTACTGGAGCTATTAACAGTGGCAAAATCCATAATATTATCTCTCTCGAGGTGCCTAACAACTAGAGACACTCGTTTCACAAGAACGAATGCAAAGTTAAAGCTATTGTCTGAAGTTTTATAAAAGGTTTAATGTTTTTTTCCACGCATTCCGAACCCCAGTATATTATGATTCTAGCTTACAGTACCCTATAAACTCCTGTGGAAAAAAAGTTATATAGAAATTGACTAGTTTTCCACATGAACCATTTTCAGTGAAAAACAAGCTATGAACAGCATAAACAAAGTAAAATAGATTTGAAGCGTTATCCTTTGACAGATAGATGGTGTCATCAGTAATGAACAGACCTGAATTGGTTTCAAGTCTAATTTGATCACTGTTTCTTAACTAAGTAAATGTTAGATGCAGTTACCTAGCATTCACTTAACTAGACAAATGCAGAACATGTACCACAGCAGATTTTTACAGCAGACAGGCTACCAGAAGTAAAACCTGAACTACTAAAACAGCTTACAAGGATTATTAACTGCTGCTAAATCTGACATTTACATTTTAGAGGCTAGCCAAAGCTGGCAATACTAATAATCTGTGTGTAGCATGTACACCACAAGCACCACTTTTACCAGCAGTCTCATTTAACAAGCCAGCTTATCAACTAGTTTAGAAGCTGTAAGAATGGGCACTGAACTCAGGCCAAACATTTGCTCCACCTGTACCATGCTCTAACCCCTTATACTCTCTGGGTACTACTGGCAGTTGTAGATAGACTATAGAATTTCATCTTAGACACTTAGGCCTTTCTTGCTTAAGTCACTGTCTCTGTAAGGCACAATAGATGAGATGGAACTCCAACTTGTGGAATGTTTCCATTTAAAGCATCAGTCTACAACCAAAGTTTTTTTTTTTGTGTGTGTGTGTGTGTGTGTGTGTGTGTGTGTGTGTATTTTTTTTAATGTGCTACATATATTTGGAGGAAAGATGGTTTCCTGAAAATTAGGTAGGGCAGGGAGAAAAAAAAGAACAAAAGAATTAAGTTGATCTCTCCATTACAGAGATGGGAAGGTTTTTCTATTTGTTACCAAGCACCTTCCTTATGGATTCAGGTGATAGTTAAGACCATCAGTAATGGAAAAACATATACGATGTTGGAGAATTATCTTGCAGAGTGATTCAGAGTTTTTGGAGGCTGAGAAGGAAAGCCTTCATACAGTGCAAAATCAATTTATACAGATATGTTGGAAGATCAACTATTTTATGAAGAACAACACGAAGGCAAGAGTTTTAAGAAACTTAGTACAAATTGCAATATTTACCCCCCCCCATCACACCCCCCTGCTTTTAAGAACATACAAGTAATTTCATTAATGGTAGAGTATTCAGAAGTTTCTCATTCCAGAGAGGAATGGAAAAGAGGTAACCTGTAGAACAATTTGATTTCATAGATCAGTTTATCCTTAGAGTCATCTCAAATTGCTGAATGACTCCATACTGGAAACACTGTGCCAGGCCATACTGCTGAACAAGAAAGGCTTGAGGAAAGGTAAACGGATTCTGGAAAAAGCATCCAAGTCAAGAAAATAGAAAGGTTCCAACTTTGGCAGATTAAATGCAAGATGACAACTACTCATAAGAAAAGAAGCAAGCAAACCTCAAGCCGTAAGTCAGCTAAAGGATCAGAACCAATATTAAACCCTTCTTCAAATGAGTCAGCAATAAGAAGCCTATCAGGCAGCCTATGAGGTCTAGCAATGATCAGAGCTGACAGAAGATACGCTGCACTGGACTTGTCCTCCAAGGAAAGCCGAACAAATTCTTCACATCGGTGCTCACAATGAGGAAAAAAACCTGGTAGTGTGTGTGTGTTCACAAAACATTAAGGCATCACTCAAACTCACAGAAGAAACTGTGGAGGTTATAGAACAAATTGACAGAACGAGGCATTCACCCATTCAGACATTACAAAGGAACTCAAAGGTCAAAAACCTGAATTGCTCCTGGAAGTGCATGATCTCCTGCATGAAACTCCTTTGTTACCTGACCACTGCACAGAGCCAAGAGCAACACCAATTTTTAAATGAGGTACCAGTGGAGTTTTAGAGAACTACAGGTAGGAGGAGTATGTGCAACTGGCAAATACTAAAGGCTTTGATAAAGTCACATTTACCCAGGCATCCATTAATTCTATGTGGAAATTAAGGAAACATGTTTTTTATAAAAGAAAATCCCACCTTACAACACAAGCAGTTCTTCAGGGAAGAATAACTTGTCTTAACTCTACAACTAACCTGAGATTCATGGTTTTCAAGCTCTGCTACAGAAAAGGGCCTCACTCTCAAGAAGACTTTCAAAGGTTGATATGCCTACTCATAAAGAAAAAAGTGTTAATTTGTCACTTTTAAAATAGAACATCCCTAAAATCGTTTATCAGCATACATCTCTCTGATACAGTATTTCCTATCTTACTGCCTCCACTTCTTCCTTGTAAACTTCCTACTACAAGTTGCCATTTGTTTCTTGGCCTCCTGGTGTCCTAAAGTAACCTGTTTTTCATTCAAGCCATCCTGTCCCCCTCCCATTAGGGTTCTTTTGTTTGACCACGCCAGCATTATGGTTTAAAAAGAGCATGTTATTGGAGGATTAAACTGCACTGCTTCCACCTTCTGGTCACGGTGTGCACTGAATTCAAGCTGTATTTTCTAACAGCTGCTCTGCAGTTCTGTACTTCCATTTTGTATGGCGCATGTTCAGTTAATAGATCAACACCTTTTTACCTTCAGACTACTTCATTTTTACCATCCAGTCACTAAACCCTCCCATTCCTCACAGGAATAATCACAGAAAGGTTCCTGGTTACTAAGGTAGGCTTTTCCGTCCTGTTTCCACTACGCAAAGGTCTCCCCATCTAGGGGCAGTGACAAGTGGGAGATTTTTTACAGCTGCCTCAACATTCCTTCCTTTCTCAGAGCTCAGATGTCTCTGCTTCAGCAACTTATTCATTTAGCAGATAGATTTACCAGAGTTCTCCAGAGCCCTGCAGTGACCATCACTGTACTAAACATAGAAAGTAAGTCACCTGAGGGAACTCTGTCAGGAAACCTACTATTCTAAGAAAAAAAAAAAAATTAAATTATAATCAGAAATAGTTATATTGTCTTCCAAAAGAAGTATGCAGTATTATAGATTTTTATTTCCAAGCATTTAATAGCTTTCAACAAGAACCTATAACCTTTTAGTTTGCTAACCAGAACAATGGGGTTCCAATACATCCAAAAGTGCAAGTACTGAAATTCTTCACCTCCTTCTCAAAAGCCTAAGACAACAGTATTAACCATTTGCTACTGGACGTAATTTATTTGTAAATAATGAGAAATAAACAGAAGAATCAAACATATCATCGAGGCAAGGGAAAAGAGATGGTCTTACTGAAGATGTATTTTCCAGAATCAACATTTAAAAAAAAGAAAAGGCAGAGTTAGAAGACATATTTCAAAAGCCATCCACACCTCCTGCTCTTCTGTATTAGCCAATACTGTTGACTCCATAGGTGAGGGTTTACCCCTGAAGTCCAGAAAAGAAACCGATTCCGACATATCAGATACTTCTGCAGAGACATAGCTTTTCCCCTCATCATCCATTGCTCTGCAGTGAGGAACTTGTAAGAAAAAAAGCCATATTGTTTTTTTTCCAGAGAGCAAGCAAAAATAGACAGAGGCTGAAAGAGGGATCAGGTTAATCTGTATGCAAACAAATACTTCTTAAGAAAATAAGATCTTCATCAGAAGTTTGAGAGTATAAAGGAACCTTCAAGACCAAACAACAGTTGGGATATACTAAGAAACAGACCAGCTGAAGCACACTAACTGCCTCTCAGCTAGGCAGCCTCCTCATCCAGCTGGAAGAGGCAGAGACACAGCCTGTAGCCCCCACTCCCCAAAAGGTGGAACACCACCAGCTGCCAGGAGCTCGGCCCCTTGGGCCTACGGCCAGGCACAGCCCCGGCCCGCACTTGGGCACCGGGCCCAACCCGGCCTCAGCGAGCCGAAGCACCGTCAGCCTGGCAAGGCGGCTCCGGGGGCTGGCCGCGCACCCGCGCGGGGGAGGCAGCGCCCCGCGGAGGAGGGCGCAGTGAAGAGTTTCGAGCCGCCCCGCGGCAGGAGCGAGACGCGGCAGGGCGGCGGGCGGGCGGGCGGGTAGGCGAGCGCCGCCCCAGCCGCCCCCTCGCGGCACTAACAACCGCCACCTCGCCGCGCGCGCGGCACCAACGGCCGCTACCTTTGCCGCGCGCGGGAACCCGGGAAACGCCCCCGCACGGGCGGCGGAGGGAGAATTTGAGCGGGGGGAGCCGGGCGTTGATTGGCCGAAGTGCGTGTGTGCTAGGAGCGGGGGGGAAGCGGCGCCGCGGGCCCCGTTTGCCGCCGCCGCCGCCGAGCGGCGCCTCCCTCCGCCCGGCAGGGGGCGCCGCCGCACAGCGCAACGCGGCCGGCGCCTCGGCAAGGCGCGGGCCAGCGCGGGCCCGCCCTCAGCGTGCGGCCGTGACGCACGGCTTATTTATTTTTAATAGCGCGGGGGGGGGGGGAGTTGGGGGGGGCGGTTGAGTTATGAACGGCAAAGGGGTGAACTAACACCAGCAGTCAGAGCCAAAGGAAGAAGTGTCCGTAGCTGAGAGGGTGCTGGGGGGGGGGGGGGGAGGAGGGGAGGAGGAAGCAGATATCTAAATATTTCCACCAGAAGTTATATAAAGTTATGATGACTGTTGTGTAACTATTTCGACACTAGGTAGCAGTTTTGTATTTAAAAAAAAAATCACAAAATGTTCACATTACAATCGTTGCAATTTAATAATATTCATAATATTCTGGTTATAATGCCAGTACGATCCGGACAATTTAAGCAAACTATGTACCTACTAGCTGGTGTCCACAGAAAGAAGGGACCGATTTCCCCGGTGAAGTAACTTTAAAACAGAGCATACGGCCCATCACCTTAAATCATTGAACAAGCAAACGGACACAAACTCCCTAACAGCTTGTCTGGCAAAGAGGAAAAAACCTGTGTGGTGACCATATACATTAGGAGAGTAGGAAGTTGGCTTTATTTTTGAAACGCGCGAATAAGAGTGCAAAGTAAAGCTGAGCATTCCTGTTTTTACAAGTAAGTTGGAGGCAGAGGACAAGAGAAAACCCCAGACACTCAAAGACTACAGAGAACTGCTTTTGAAGAGCCCAGGCTACCCAGAGAACATAAATGGGACTAAGTCATTTGGGTATGTTCAAGGGCAGAAATTAACTCTGAGATACAGCAGCCTGTGAGCTGACAGAAAGCTAATTAATAGTAATAGTTATTGACCAACAGAAAAGCTCATCTAAGGCAGAAGCGAAGTCTCGCATTCATTTCTGGGCTAGTGCTTTAGGTCAGAAAGTTACTGGGTTAAACAAGCACAGGGAAGACGATCTGCGTGAAAGTTAATAGCTTATCACATACAAAGGTCAGCCAGCCTCAGCGGGTAGCACTTTTAGTGTATTACTTGTCTGCCCCAGCTTATCCTCTTTCAATCAGTCTGACTTGTGTTCACAACAAAGTCTTATTTTTAATATGCTTTTCAGAACACCCTATAAAGTAGTTTTGAAATGAAAACTGGAAATATTTATCAGGCAGCGCTTACCTATAACATATGACCAGAAACTGACCTTTAGGAAAACAGATACTTTCTCCATTCTCACAATTCTTTTGAGAGAACAGTTGTTTTTAGCTGTTTCCCAAGGAATCAGACTCACTGTGATCTCAGTGTGTAACATGACTGTCTCTCCTCTCCCTTCCTGAAAAGTTTCTGAACCTGCTAACCCGAGTGATAGAATCCTTCTAAGATTTCAATAAAATTAAGGTAGGTGGGCAGATGAGATTCTTGAATACCCTTCAGGAAGGAAGCTCAAGGTTTGGCAACCTTTTCAGGTCTCAGATAACGCGAATCGAATTTCAATCTTCACACAAACGCAGGTTTCCTTGTTTCTTTTACTTGCTGAATTAGAATTCAAGTTCTCTCCTGTGCTCGGAGCAGAAGCTACGATGGCACCCTCATCTTTATGCATGAAATGAAACAGTAATCTTTCACTTATTTCAGGGCTTACCTCTTGCAAGTTTAAGAATTAATCATAGTTCCTTCAAGGAACAACCCCCCCCCCCCAAAACAAACAAACAAACAAACAAAGCCCCCCTTGAGAGCCTTAAGTAGCAGCCAAGAAAATAGCTGTTTGGTTACTTTACATATGAAGTTAGTGCATCTTTTACATTTCCTTTAATGGTTCAATCTATGGAGATCGAAACCTAGAAAGAGAACTAGAGTTCCACAGTTCAGTTTTGATTGTGATTCTGCATGCAAGCCTACAGAAAGAACTTGCTAAATTCAACATGTTCACTGCAAATGTAGTTTTATAACTAACATCCTCAGGATCTGTTGACTGTGAAAAGCTCAAAAGAAACCCCAAAGGCAAGCTAAGTGTTAGTTCAGCCTTGCATAGCAAAAACTAAGAATTCAAAACTTTGTAGTTTACCTAATCATCGATTTTAATGCTATTGCTTGTCTGGGTATAGACTGAAGTTTCAATCAAAGTTAAATCCCGTATTAAAAATAATTTTTCCATAATTTAAGAGCTGCCTATGTTTATGTACTCATATCTGTGCAATCACCAACCTCTAATGAAACTATGATGCCCAGGTTTCACCTTCCTCATGTTTACAACTGAAGTATTCTTTAAAGATCAACAAAGTATAGTCCTTCTGCACAGCATTTTCATTGTATCAGTTGTACTTCATGAAAATCACCACAGGACTACTCAAGACTCTTGCACAAATATAAAAAAAGACAGTGAAAAAAATTTGTAAATCAACTTTATTAAAAGTAGATGACCATCATTTAGGCATCGGCAATAGTAACTTCGACCTCTACACCTGGTTCAATGCTGATGGAAGTGATCTGCTTGACAATCTCAGAAGGGCTGTGCAAGTCAATGAGTCGCTTATGGATACGCATTTGGAAACGATCCCAGGTCTTAGAACCTTCACCACAAGGTGTCTTCCTGGTAGTGATTCGCAGAGTCTGAAACAAAGTCATAAACGGGGAGTATTAAGCTGATGTATACAGAAGACTGTCTACAATCAGTCCACCTAAAAATACTATGTTGTCTATAGTGTCTTTGGAGAGTTACGTGTTAAAGAGATATTCCACTGATGTTCATTCTTAATGCCTATTCTCTGCACCCAATTTAATTTAAAAAAAAAAAAAACACAACATTAAAAGAAGCTTTTTGTCCTTAAACTTCTTTTGCTTTCAACATTTTTTGCACTAGTTTTCCCAAGCATCAAAGAAATTTGTTCATTTGTGATCTGCCTATACTACGTCACCCTCCATTTAGTAATACTGCTTTTCATCCCAACATTTTTCTTAGATGTTCGAAGTGTTCATATACAGAAAAACAACATGCTTTTCCCATCTTCTTGAGAGCTGAAGTACCTTGGTGGGCATGCGAACAGGTCCTTTCACCTTTAGGTTTTTTTCCTTAGCACCTCTGATCAAGTCGGCACAGACTAAAAAACGTAAAACAGAGATTCAGAGTCATGAGTAGTTTTGTTTTGCTTCTAAGCAAAGAAGATTTCAGAGGAAGCGTTGGCTCAGAATAGCGTATAAAATGATCACAGCAATTCATGTTCAAGAGTTATCCTCATAGCCAACTATGTATCAGTGGAAAAGTTACCCCATGGCTTACAAAATCATTTTGTAACACTAGGCAAAGCCATTACTACAAGTTCAAGTTATATTTGAACTTTATCAGCCTGAAGATCCTTCATCAAGCAAGGATTCTATAACATTTACAATGTATAGTTAAAATACTGGCATAGCCAGTTCCTAAGCAAGTTTAAACAACAGCTTAAAGAACACTAAAATCATAAACTAAACTCTTCATAACAAGAATGACAATTTAAATTAAGAAATTGTGTTTTTCTGGTTTTGTACATTAAAACATTAACATTTAAAACCCCCACAAGAAATAAAGGGCAGAAGGTGCACTCTCTTAAGTCAGCAGTCATGACATGAAGTTTTCCAGTATAATAAAACGCCCCAAACGCTAGTTTCTACTCAAAATAAAATTGGAACCTACTGGTCAGCATAGGAAAACCTGTGGGTTGGCTTTGCTAGCCAACTCCAATGCAAACAGGCAAATACTAATTGGCACTGATCTCAACACATTATACCTTGCATCATTCATTACTACCCCCATTAAAAAAAAAAAAAAAGCGTCACTCACCCTTCTCAAGTGATTTTACATTGCGACTTGTCAAAGTAATTCTAATTCGATGAATGGCTACTTCTTGTTCCACAGGTGCTTTGCCAGTATCTTTAAATGCCTAAAATATTGAAGTTATGAATATCAATCAGCACAGTCAGTACCAACTAACACTACATGCAGCCCCTTAAAACACAGGTCTAGAGGGCAAAAGAACAATCAAGCTATGGGACTCCTACCCTACTCATTAGATGACAGACCAAAAGGGTACGGTGGTAAGGCCTAAACAGTGGGAATGGACAGGAAGGGCAAAATTCTAGTTCTGACTGCTCTCTGTAAGAGCAAAATGAAGTGTCTAACTGGTTTTCACCTTGAAAAGCTGCAAGAACATCCCTCCATGGTTTGCCTATGTACAGCAGGCTATCTAGTCACTAATCCTCCTTGTATGCAAAGATTTAAGATTTTACACATCTTATAACTTAAGCTCACCATAAATCCAGTACCAAAGACATCAGCAAAACATCAACAACATAGCAAGCTACGTGAATCACTTACGCAAGAAGCACAAAAAGGGGCATCTGGCCAGAAAAACTCATTAGGCCAGTTTAGGAGTCTGATTTGAAGAGCTTATGCAATTCAGTGCTCGCACAATAACTGGGTGTTAACATCGACCGAGTGTACTGGTGAAAGGAAAGAAATGAGTGAAGAGACGGAGCAAGAAGAGTGACTGAAATATTGTATTTCGCTTGCAGATACAATACCTGCAAACAAACGCCTGTTGCATTAACTGGCGTGCATTCCTCTAATAAAAGCCGTTTTTTAAGGACGAACACGGATTTCCTTCTCACCACAACCCACGCCGGCACGGATTCTTTTTTTTTTTTTTTTTTTTTTTGGTTTGCTTTCCCAAACGTCCGTCTGTGTTTTGCTGCGGGCCGCAGCCGGCTGTAACCCCGTTGCCGCCTGAGCGGTTTACACACACACAGTGCAACCAATACCAGAGGGGGCTGCTCGAGGGAGCAAGCGACACCGCCACCTCGGCCTGGGGCTCGCGAGGCTAAAGCGGCTTCCTCCTCCGAAGCCCGCTGTCGGCAGGCAGCCGGTACCAACGCCCTGCGCGGGCCTCAGCGAAGCAGCCGCGGGAAGGGGGGAAGGGAGGGAAGCACCGTGCCCAAAAGCCCCCCCCCGGGGCCTACCGCACCGAGAGGCGCCCGGCAGCGGCGGGGCAGCCCCCGCCCGCCCGCAGCGGCCCGCCCGGCGGCCGAGGCCTCGCACCGGCAGCGCACGCGGCCGCCCAGGCCCGGCGGCCACGCGGCGCCGGCGAGAGGAGGCGCCCCCGCCCGCCCCCCCCCCCGGTTCCCCCAACGGCCGCCGCCGTCTCCTCCTCACCATGGCGGGCGCGGAGCCTTCCTGACCGACTTATTCCCGGGCGAGGAGGGGAGGGGGGGAGTGGGCGGCCCAGCGAACAGCGGTGAGTCAGGAGGCGGCAGCAGCGGCAGCGGGCTGCACTCGCAGAGGAGGGAGAGGTGCTCGCAAAGCGCTTATATAGGGAGGGAGGGGGGGGGGAAGGAAACACCGCCTCCATCCGGGTGCTCGGGGACCTTTCGCCGCGGCGCCGGACGCGGAAGCGCTGGGGAGAGGGCGAGGCCGAGCGTGCCCCAGCGGCAGCGCGGGGGGCCGGGCCGGGCCGGGCTGCGCTTCCCCGGGCGGCGAGGCGGGGGGGAGCGGTGCGCTGGAAGCCCCTTAGGGGCCAGCTGTGGTGTTGGGGGCGAGTAAAGGGGCGGCCGCGGCGAGGAGGGCCCGGGGAGCGTTTCCGTCGCCGGGCCGGGGGCAGGCGCGGCCGTTGGCTCCCGGCCGTTGGCCGCGGTGAGGCGCGCGCCAACCGCCGCCGCGCCCGGCCCCGCGTCGGGGCGGCGCTGAGGTTCGGGGCGGCGCGGCGGCGGAGCCGGTGTGCGGGGGTCGGTGCGAGGCGGGAGACCGCGGGGCGCCGCCGGGGCAGCCCTGCCACGAGGGCCCGTTCGCTCCTCTCAGGTGCGCGTCGCTCTTGGCCGGTAGAGTTCAGCTCTCCGCGGTGGGTAGCGCCGGGTCGCGATCTGCGGGCACGCTTTCACGGCTCTCGGCGAAAGCAGGCTCCTCCCTGCGTAAGTCCCGCTCGCTGTTAGAAGCGGAGGGGGAAGAAGAGAAACTCTTAAACAGCATCAAGTTTAAAAACCCCAGCCTCGCTCGGGCCTGGATTCAGGAACTCGGACCCAACCTGGGTATGGAAGTCCCTTCGCTTTATTGCGACGCTGCGTTAGCGAGAGTGTTGTAACGAGAATAGCCAGTGATTTGGCCCGAGCGTTGATAGCTGTCACTCGCACAAGTATTTTACTTGTCCATTTTTAGCCACATCACTACCTCACGGACTTATAAAACTGGAAAAAAAAAAAAAGTTGCTACATGTTATGATTTATGCCCTATAGTAAAATCATTGTGATCATCTTTTAGTTCAGCTCTGCTATAGCTTTGGAAATCATGTTTTAACTTAGTAGCTTCTGGTGTGTGTGCGCGTGTGTTTTGTTTTAGCTCAGTAGCCGCAGACACGTAACGGCGTTAGCAAAACTGCTGCCACCTTTGGAAGCTTTAGTAATTATTGCAGTTTTTCAAAAAACAGTCTGCATGGTATTTTAATCTGAACTTATATATTCAGCTCTAACAGTGGGTCTTCTAAGCCTTTGCCCCAATATAAGTTTTTGTTCCCCCTACCAAATACTTTATAGGTGTGTTTATGATCGTTACGCTTCATGCAAATGAGAATTTTTCAATATGCTAAGCATTACATTGCAACACTCAGTTTTAGACTTGTCTTGCAGTTCTTCTAGCATTTGTACTTGCTGTTTGAAATCTCTGATTTACTACTACCTTTTCTTGAATGAGATGCTATATTCTGATAAAGCAGTTGCAATGAACATGAAGTCAGAAGTAGTCATCCCACTGCTGCTGGCTGGAACCTGCAATGGCTTTTGCCAAGGGAGAACAGCAGTTGAAGAATCTGTTTTGATGACAGCCCTATGGCTTCCATGGCCTCGTCCTACACTGAAAGCAGCGTTTGTTTCTGGCCGTTTATTTTCTGAGCTGATTAAAAGCCACATTAACACATTTGAACTCAATTAGCCATAAGGAGCCCGTGTTTACTCTCTTATCAGCTATTTCAACTACTTCCTGAGGAAGTTTTCCATCCTATAAGTGTTTTATATTCATCACTCTTAGATATGTGATGTGACCATGCTGAAACACTTAATTCCCCAGTGATCCAGATGGTTCTGAATCAGCAGTCTTTCTGTGTTGTTTGCTTGGAGCTTTTATGAACTTTTTCAGTAAACCTTATTTCCTTATAAACGGATAAAATATTAAATACCTTAGTGCCAAGAACTAATCCCAGTAGGATTCAACTACAAATACATCTGACTGATTTATTGTTAATGATGTAGACCTGTCACCTTAGCGTTAACTCGTCTAACATGCGGTGTGCACTTTCAGTTTCTCCATGTCCTACAGAACAAGTCAGCTCGAATGTTTGTTACATCAACATTGTTCCTATTGTCTACCAAACTTATGCTGTAATTGCATGAGAAATAAAAGTCAGTCTGAAAAATGTGGTGTGGTGTTTACATTTGAGTGACTTAAGCCAGAACTTCCTCATTTATTCCTTGATCGTGTAGCAAGGCATCAGTTACTCTTTTTCCTGGGATTAATACAAGGTTGACAGTAAGTTCCTGAAATTTTTGCCTTTCTTACTTTTTTTAGAATATTGGCACCACCTTACCTTTCTTTGAAACTTTTTTCCGAGCTTTCCCTGATTTCTCAAAGCTTATGGAAAATCCACATTAACAGTATAGAGATCTCCTTTGCCAGCTCTTAAAGTTTTTGGATGCAAGTAGTCTGGTGCTGCTGATTTATATTAAACAAAAATAAAAAGTCTTACTTTAGTTCCTATGTTTGAGGCTTTCCTTAGTTATTGCTAGAGTTTTCTTTTCTTACATGAGTATATTTCTCCTCAAATGTAGAACAGAAATATTTATCTAAACTTTCTGCTTTGTGTGAAATACATGCAAGATGACTCCTCCCTTTTCCTCACATGGGTAAACATCTGTGGCCAATATAGGTTTTTGGTTACCTTCTGAATTTTCTGCAGTTCCTATCTTCTCATTCATCTTTTGTACTGTGCCTGTTTTTCCTTTGATTATGTATTGTTTTCAGTGTAAGTTTTTCTCCCCAACTGGTGTTACTTCAGTTCAGTTAATGAGATTATGACTTTGGACGTGTAAGGTACTGTTGGCATATGCGTCTTAGATTAAGCTTTTGGGATTTTTTTTTTTCCTCATGTCATATAGGGATTAAGAAGCAAGGTGTCCTGTTTCTAGTATGATTTAATAGTCTATAGTAGAAACTATTTAATACCTATTGTCATTATTTATCACTCAGAACATTGATCCATGTGTATGCATGATACTTTCTGACTTTATTTTGCTTTTCATATACTCCTACTATTCTCTTTCTTCCTTCCTTTGACCAGTTGGTTCTTCAGAAATAGTCTGTTATTATTGATGATATTTTGTACTCACTGTATTTTCCACTAGGTTATAGTAAAACCAACTAAATTAAGTATATGCTTCCAAATAAAATACATGTATAGGCAGTTTGGTTCTTCTCATCATTATTTTTTTTTTTTTGTCTTTGGCTTATTTTTGGCCTGAACATCTTTATTTTGTGCTAAAGGAATGGTCATCTGATTCTTTAGCTTTTGAATGCCATTTTATTTAATCCTGTTAACTTTTCCCGTAGAACACATTTGATATCCTGTCAAATGTCCTCACAGGAGAGGAGTTTGCCTCTCCTGTGACTGAGGCAAACTATATATCCGTTTAAAAAAAAAAAAGGCCCAGTATTCTACAAATCTAAATCCACATAGCCTGGCTGTTAATTAGCTTTTTGTTGTCTTTTGGTCATGTGATAAAGGGTTTTTGAGGAGATCATCTAGATGTTTTTGTAGTGCTAGAGCAGTTATAATTCAGCAATGGATCCAGGTATAAGTTTGCCTATGTGACTGAAGGACTAACTGAATTAGAATGTGCTTGTCTCTCAGTGTTTGCTAAAATATTGTATTAACTGTTCTTGAAATGATTGTTTGTGGTGGATTTCCCAGTGAATCTCAGCATTTTTAATTGTTACCTTCTGGTGAATGCTGAAGTCTGATTGCACCTTTGGGAACGTGCCTGTCATTAACACTACCACCGGCTTTGCAAATCCGTATTTCTTGTGAAATCATCAATAGGTGGTAGAGTATCTAAACCAGTCAGCAGGCTGACAAGATATGTCCGATTAAGTAGATAAATCCTATGAAAGTTCTTCTTCAAGCGTTTTAAGTCAGGATTCAGCATCTGCTTAGTCTTAATCCTAGGTATCTGCAGATCTTTCTGTGTCAACTTGAAGTTATTTCAGTTATATCATGTGGCAGACATCTCCTACATGTTCTCGGTTCAGGAAGGGTAGTACCTACTAACATCCCTTGGTACTCTCTAAATTTTGGGCATGTATGTTTATGTCCACAGCTGCCTCAGCTATTGGAATTCTTCCAGAATTCACACCTAAACTGAAAATATCCCATGTTAAAGGTGAACTTGAGTAGCTGCGTAGCTTATTGGTAACTAACATTCTTTGCAGATAGTACGTGTGTAGCGTGTGTTGTGCATAAGCACAAGCCCAGAGCTGGAGGTCTAATGTAGCATCTAGCCTGTCCTTTCTTAAATTTTCATAATACTTTACTTCATCATAAAGCTCAACCTATAAAAATAGGGAAACCCCTCAAAGTGTTCGGTTTTCTTTAATTTCTTACGTAACTGAGGAAGACACGAACTAGATCCTTGATTCAGAGAAAAAGAGCAGTTGGGGTTTGGTGGAGTCCTTTACACTTGACAAAAGTTGCCACAAATATTGCTAATTGAGTCTCTTTCAAGTGGGCAAAATCAGCTTCATAATTATCCTCACAAGCTCTTTTTCCTTACAAAGACATACTTTTTCTCCTATCAGATAATATGCTTGGCTTCTCATTGTTGATCTGCTTACAGTCTGACTTGCCAGGAACTTCTCCTTTGCTCGTTTTTGCTGCCTTCTTCTCTTAATGCAAATTACAGTCACAAAATATTTAACTGCTGATATGCTGCAGCATATGCAGTGATGCTAAATCTGTGGTATATCACTTTAACATGTCTTTGAACATAGAAGTGTGCATCTGGACTGCGTTAAGGAGGATATCATTTGAATTTGTTCTGAAGCAGCCCTAGTTTGGTCTTTAGATCTCTTCATCTTGTTGAATTATGTCTTTTATGCCTGTTTGAAAAGGTGTCTGCCTTTCTATTCATGGCTTTACCAATGTGACGCTTGTCACCTTGGCAATAACAAAACTGAACAAAAATTTTTGCAGGGGAAAAACTAGTCAACTCACGGGCTTTACGTTCGATGGAAGTGGTTTATTGATTAGCAGCCTGTAATTTTTCAGCAATCGGTGAACTACATATTGTAGATCTCTATCAGCAATAGAGCAGATAAATCACAATACTAGAAACTTAACGAAGTGTTAAAAAGCACATACAACTTTCTTGAACAGCCTTCTATAACTAATCCCCCAAAATCCTGTTCCCACAGATGCATCCGTGTGGTTCTGTGTGCACATCTCCTGTCTTGCAGAAACTGTGGGTTACAAGAGCACACCTCTCTTTGGGGAGTGCAAGTTGCCCTATGTAAGTGTCCCCTATTGGAGATGTGGGTGCTGCAGCTTTACATGTATCTGTGCAGTTCCCCACGATCAAGCGAATCAACACAATGTTGAGAGGGCATCCCATGACTTCCCATGTGTATACCTGAGGGGTGGTTTCCTACTGCTGCACCCCATGCTGGCAGTCCACTAGCTGTCACCCCGCTCCCAGTACAGGCTACTCGGTGTCTGATGGGAAGGATGATCTGTGAGGCCCACAAAGAAGTGAAAATGCCTGGTTTGACCACTGTTTTGTTACTGCTTTTCCGCTTCCAAGGTCTCTCCTCACAATCACAAATTCCCATATTACCTTTAGACTTCTTTTCAAGCTAACTCATTTTCTCAAAAGGTTCTTGGTAGTCCCCTGGTTACTGTTTAATCTGGCTGATCGTTGTTTTAAGCAAACTTTGTCATTGTTAATTTCCTCTTAGTGTTATCAGTTTTTGGGGCAAACATCCTCTTAGCGCAGGCAGATGTGGGTATTCTGTTCACACACACTATTTACACTCACATTCCTACCATATCATCTGTTGTTAAGCAGGCCACGTTACCAAGAGGGGGCCATGCAATTCCTGTACAAAAAATCCCTATCACCAGCCCAGTAAGAGCAGAAATAGTGGACATACAAACAAAACTGGTGTTGTGGCATCTAGTTTTCGGTTTGGAAATCACTTTGGAAGACTTCCTGTGGGGAAAAATTAATCAGATAAAAAGTTTATTCCAAACTACATAGGCTTCTCTAAACCAAATTTTGCTGCTTCAGGCAATAGCACATAGCACTGTGTATTTTATTTTGGAAAAATACAGTTGAAGAGTCTGCAATAGTTCAAAGCACATGTTGACAAGCTGCATCTATTCAATAAAATCACATTGACTATTTGAATGTACCGGACTTTTTTAACAGGTGCATTGGAAATGGCTTCCAGGATACATGCTCAGGCATGTTGCACCTACTTCACTGGCTTCTCTTTGTACACAGAGCATTTAGGATCTAGCAGTACATAACAGTCTGTACAAACTCTCATAAAACTTTATGCGCTAATGTTGTCTTTCCTCCTTACGTCTGCCTCCTGTAAAGACTTTGTGGAAAGCTACTAACAGCAGGGTGTTTGCACGGTTTTGTAGGTCTGTCCCTGAGGAAGGAAGAGTCGTTTATAATTTTACACTAATTTATGTTTACCTGTATATGTAGTCCGCATATATTTTTGCCCATGGCTCTCTGTCTACCATTTCAGAGCCCTGTTATGAAGTCACTGATCACATTCTTTTCTCTCAAACACCATTTTAATCTAATCTAATTCTCCGGTGAGACGGAGAGTAGGAGAGAACTGTTTCATGGTGCTTGTGCTGCCTCTCTGTCATGGCGCAGGGATAATTTGAGGAAAGATTCTGACCTCACACTGCCTTATGACTAAAAGACTATCTTCTGGATAGAGAGTGCATCACTACATCATGTATTCTTTTTTGAGTTTTTCTTTATCCCATGAAGATTAGTTTCCTGCTCATGATATTCTTGAAGCAGCTGGTTTTTAGATGATGAAAACTTCTGAGCACTGGAACAAGTTGGCAAATGCTTACCATAGATAATGAGAAGGAGATTTAAAGCAAGATGTCATCACCATCTTGGTGGTAAGGGACCATTAGAGCAGGATCTTGGTGGCATCCCACAATTTTCTTCCTATTACACATAGGTGTCAGATTGAATTCAGTGGCACTTGAAATTCCCTTCCCCACGCTGTGGAGAAAGGCTGAAGCCAATTCAGTAATGCTTGTCCTGTTGAGACTTGACCCTGTGTGAACTAGCAAAGTTAAATTACTCAAAAACTGACAGAAACAGGAACAACAACATAAAACTTAGGACCTGGAACTAAAGGACATGCTTTGGTGTTAAAGATGTACTTTAGAAACAGGAATTAATAGCTACTGAAGAAATCATTACGCTGTGATTGTTCAGAACAGCTGGTCAGACCCAGAATGTAACATGAAAGTGATCCAAGGGGCATCAAATATGAAGAAGCTTTGGTTTCAAAGGGCTTGCTAGCTTCTGTAAAAAGTTAATGTGGCAAAGCTGCAGCTGCAGCCTACTACTTAGAAATTAAGAGGTTGTGGTTGGGGGTGGGGGGCAGGAACAACAACAGTAGAGTTTGTAAAGTGGTTTCTTAGAATACTCAGCAGTTCTATTTAAGTGAAGAACTTATGGGGGACTACAGCAAGTCTCCTAAACTGTGACCTAAATACACAGTACAATTTCCTATTTCACTTGTAATAAAGAAGTTTGTCCATTTCCTTTCACAGCAGTCTGCAAAAGTTCAATTATTATGAGGTATGAGAATACGGATTGGTTAGTCTCCCAGGAAATGCACTATTACCTAAAGAAGACTTTCCCCCTGCAACAATCACTTCAATTGTTATGCGAACAACTATACTTAAGCATACGCAACTGGTCTTCCTTTCCAAACATCCCTATCTCCATGCACAATGAAAACTCTAGCAACAGGTGTCCCCGTGCACAGATCAAGGGGACCAGTATTGTCTACTTGTTTACACTGAGGAAAAAGTGCTGGGCTTAGGAAGATTGCCATTTTGTAGGCAAATAAAGCTAATTCTTGTGGTGTGCATAGAAGCTATGCCCCTGAAAAAAATTTCAATATTACTTGTGATTCTTTTCATCATCACGATCTCAGATTTTTCTTTTAAGTATAAAATACTTATATTACAAAATATCTGGAAACAGTCTTATTACTGGAAGGCAGTTCTTAGACCACCCAGCAGTGGCCCCCTTTCTGAAAACTTGCTGAAGGTATATTTCTTGTTTGCGAGTCCCTTTTGTGCTCAGAGGAAGAACCATTTCTAATGTACTCTTGTGAACTATTCCTGGAGAGAGGTAAAGCCAGCCACTTTGTTTTTGCAGGCACAAATACACATGCAAATACCTAGGGATGCAAGACTTGGTACTCCTATTTCTTGGAAACAAAATACAGCTTTGATATGGGAAAATGAGCTCCTAATTCATAAAATCTGCACATACAAGAGAAGATTTGTTTTTCTGTGGAAGAGCCAATATTATTTGTGTATTAGTAGTATACATTGTTAAATCATTTGTGTTGTCTCAGTAAAGTATAGCAGTAAAAGAGCTGTGTCCAAACTTCTAATCATCATCATAATTAGCACATAGTGCAATTATCAATGAAAGAAAGAAAAAACTTCACAGATATTTTAGGGGTTGGTAATGATACACAGAGCATTTAAAATTTGCCAACTTGCCATTTTGATTAGCCAGGACAGTTGGGTTTTTTGGAGTGGGAGAGCAGGGGAAAAGACTATGCTTCTTTTAACTAGACAGCAGACCATCTCTTAACTCGTGGTACCAGGTGACTGATATGAAATGAGTTGGTGTCCTTGTCCAATTTTAAGTGCTAGTTCACGAGCCATAGTTTTAAGTCATACAAGGACCTGACTTAGTCTATGAGGCAGGTAGCTCTAACACGTAACAGAAATTCAAGAGCTATCATGAACTTAGCTTTCAAAGACAGCTTTCCTAATTGAATTGCTTGTAGTAAATGTCTTCATTTTTGGAGTGCCTCCCCTTTCCTTGGTTCTGGTTCATCTCAGAACCTCCAGTGACCCCCCTCATCACCCCACACAAACTGCTCTTTCATGCTACCCTTATTATGATTTTGTCAGTTAGTGCTAATTTTTATGGCTTGGACACTTTTTCAAATGCTGCTTGCAATTCCACACACGACTTCTTTAAAGAACTATGCAAACATGAAAGTATTCAAAGCTGAAAAATACTTTCAGAAAATTTAAAGAAACTGATTCCATGTCAAAGTCAGCCTCTGACAGGAATGATTAATTACATTTAAAGAATATCCTTTTTCTTTGCTCTAAATTAGAAAACATCTAATAGCAATCAGTTCATTTCCAAAAGCTATACAAGCATTGACCACTTAAAGTGAAATCCGGAAAAGTTCTGTTACTTTATATACAAAAAGATTCAGGTAACATTGATCCACTGGGGTAGCAATACAATGATACGTTCCTTCAAAAGCTTTGGGTGTAGACATGTGTAATCTGCAAATCATTTAAACGGAGCTGCTGGATAACAGGGAGACAAGGATGTGGCCAAAAAACCATGTATGATATCTCTCTAAACATATTGTATTACATAACATGTACTATTAACTACTATTTAAAAAAATTCAGCATCCACACTGTATCTATTCCCATATTTATAATCAGCTTTTTAAATATCTGTGTTCAGGTGCAACTTTCCATACGCATCTCTGAGGCCAGTTGCACATTTGAGTTGCATATTTGCATTGTTGCATACCTAAGTCAAACCCTTTTCACTATTTTTGAAGTAAATGGTTGAGCGAAATACAAGGCTTGAAAGTACAAGCATTCTTCCTCTCACCCTTCTCGGGGAGGGTAACTTAAGAAGAGCTGGATGTTCACCTTTCCAATTTTCAGCCTACTTTGCTTTTTGTAGCCTGGCACATGTGCAGCAGAATATTAAGTTATGAATTATCCTATTATCCCAGGTGCCCTGCAAAGGTAAATGCAGTTACCCCCCTGTTTTGCTGAACACTCAGGCTATTGAACCTCAGGTTGGATAGGGAGCATAATATCTCAACCACGTGCTCTGGGAAGTCCAGGATCTGATGGTGCCTCTACTATCACGTTGTCTGATGACATCCTTAGCTGATGCAATACTGGGATAGGTGCCAGCAGACTTTTTTTGTTCTATTTTCTTTCTTGAGCTGGTTTTAAGTCTTTTTGTTTGACAGGCAGACAAATATTTGGCAGCTGGGTCTACTGAAGCATAAAAAGAGACTCTTTTAACACTGCATAGGGTATTTGTAGCAGATAAATAGCTAAAATAAAGTGTAAGTAAAAAGTCCAAAGCCAAGTTAATGTTTAAAATCACTTTTTTACCCCCTTTTTCACCTGAGTTCTAGTGATGAATTTATAAACTCAGATGCTAATATTACAAAAATTGATATATAAGTCAAATAGTAATCATCAGAGTAGTCCTACTGAATTTAAAAATATTTGTAGAATTCTGCAGTGGTGGTGTTTTAACTTCATAGAATGAATTTAGATGCCTATGTTTAGATTATAACCATAAAAGATATGAAGGTAGTACACAGTTTAAAGTAAGCCTGGGTTACATGATTGCTGAAATTATTTACATTTGAGTTCTGTGGTAAATTATATGAAACGTGGTAAATTATATGAAACACAGTCTACCTCATAAAGGTCTGGTAATTCATTAGTAATTCATATCTTCCCATAGAATACAGAAACAACCCAGACATCGTCTTCATGTCTTCCCATCCTACCCTTTGCATTAAGGATGCCTACAGCTCCAAATTAGAGAGTTTTTTTTTTTTTTTAATCATCGGAAGATAGTGTTGTTGCTTCTCTCTTTCTTTAGACTGAGATAAGGCATCACACTAGCAAACAGCAAAATGGAGAATATGAAGTAAGTGGACACAGAAAAGCCTCCAAGGAAAGAGAAGCAAACAACAGAACAAGCTAAGGGTAGAGTTATAGAGACTTTTTGTTGTGGGGAAGCCAGAAGCCATGTAAAAGTGAAAGAGATACCCCCCCACACACACCTTAGGAAGTGTGTTTATGATTCTCTCCCCCCCAAAAAGAAGTCTGAGTAGCATCAGAATTGTAGCATATGCTTACCTTTTTATTTATTTATTTTTTAATGATTATGAATATTACTGAGAACTGAAAGTTCAATTTTCAATTCTTAATCCGTTGACATTTCTTTTTGGGAACCAAAGACACTAAACCTTCAGTACTAGCTATAGGATAGTAAATCAAAAGTAAGACAGAGGGATAAAATTACACTTCTAAATCCTTGCTTTTTCTTTTTTTTCTTTCTCATTCTTAGAAACTTATTTTTGTTACTATAATTGTACAGTTCCCATACTTGTAGCCATCTTTTCTTGTCTTCCTTCTACCACTTGACCACTAAGATAATTTTTGAATTTGACAACTTTACAGAACTCTGGAGCGCACATGGATATTGTCTTTTAGAATGAAGAGAAGTAATTTAGTTTTGATGTAAAACCATTTCAGCACTAATTAGGAAGGCTCTTAGTTGGAGATTCATTTCATTTAGTGTTAGCTAAAAATCTCTTTCTTAACTACATCCTGTGAAGTTTCCCACATACCCATTTGAGGGGAAGAAGGGGACACGGTGGACTGTGGCAAACTGTGGCACTTAGTTGATTACAAAAGCAAGTGTATTGGTAAGACATGAAGAGATCTGGCATTTACCAGTCAGGACAAATGAAGCTTTGTTCTTCCCTAAGAGCACACTCAAGGTGCAGTCACTCTTATTTGAGGAGGTCCAGCCTGTTCTGTCCTGCCTTAGCATCAGAGGACTTGTACAGTGAGTAGAGTGTATATGGCTGGCAGAAGGCTAGAGGGCACTGTTTACAGACACATTAAAATACCACTGGGCTAGATTTACATTAATACTACCTCATGCGAATCTGTGCAACATTGAGTCCTATACTTCAGAATTTGATAGATCCTACAGAGCTGATTAGGACAAGAATGCTAGTACAGCCAAACTCATTATGCATCTTTTCTAACAGATTTAGTCTCTCCCCTCTTTCCCCGCCTAAATCATTCTCATGAGACCTGGACAGCTGCCTCCTTTTGACATGGAAACCCTGCCAAGGCAAGAACTTAGTCCACAGAAAAAGCGAGTCCCCTTTGAAATTTCGCATCATGGCAAGGTCACACAGATATTGGCTCCTATGCTCCGGGCCTTCATTCCATCACCACACATTTTTAGTTCATTCAGAAGTCATAGACAGGAGTAAAAAACAACGCCCCTCCCTTCCTTCTCCCCCAAAACTGGAAATGGTTGGCTAGATGATTGGGGCAGCCAGCCAAAGAATCCTCAGCACTGGCTTCACAAGTATTTCCAGCTCAGAATGCACTGGAAGATGTTAATAAACTACAATTACCTGGTTGTAGCACTTTCTCCAGGCCTTCACTAGATCTTCTGTCTAGGCTGATCACCTGCTGGCAATCAGTTCCAGGAATGAAGAGAATAAATCAGGGATGCGTAACCCTTAAAGTCTTTCCTGACTTACAACCTTATCTTACTAACCATCTGGAACTGTATTAAATACAAATAAGGAAAAAGAGATAATGGACAAAACCAGCTTCTAGACAGACCTAGGGAAAAATCTGGATGAACACAGAATTCAGAACTGGAGCAAGAAGGGCTCCGCCCTCTCACCCCCAACACCTCAAAGACAACAAAGCCGTTGCAAAGAATCAAAGCGTGTTCCTTGCATTTATGCTATTTATGCTATGCTGGAGAACAGTCCCATGCTAGAAACATTTTTGTAGGACGACTCAGGAAATGTCTGAAATTCAAACAACTATTGATGTTACTGTGGAATCACAGAATCATTGAAGTTGGAAGAGACATCTGGAGAACGTCTAGTCCAACACCCCCCCCCCCACTCAAAGCGGAGTCACCTAGAGTAGGTTGCTCAATACCATGTCCAACTAGGTTTTGAATATCTCCAGAAATGAAGACTTCCCAGCCTTTCTGGGCAACTTGTTCCAGTGTTCAACCATCCTCATACTAATTTTTTTCTTATTTTTAATAGAATTTCCTGTATTCCCGCTTGTGCTTACTGTCTCTAGTCCATTCACTGAGAAGGGTCTGGTTTTGTCTTCTTTACCCCCTCTCATTCCCATAAATACCTATTTATACACATTGGTTAAATCCCCCTCCCCCCAAGTCTTTTCTCGAGGCTGAACAATCCCAGCTCTCTTAGCCTCTCCTGATATGACAGATGCTCCAGTCCTTTGATCATCTTAATGGCCCTTTGCTGCACTTGTTTCGGTACATCCATGTCTTGCTTGTTCCAGTAGAGTCCAAAACTGAACACAGTACTCCAGATGTGGTCTCACTAGTGCCGAGTAGAGGGGAATAATCACTTCTGGCAATGCTCTGGATGAGCTGGCAACACTTCGTAATGCAGCTCAGAAGGCTGTTGACCTTCTTTGCTGCAAGGGCACCTTCCTGGTTCACATTCAGCTTGGTGTTCACCAGGAGCCCCAGAACCTTTTCTGCCAAGCTTCTTTCCAGCCAGACAGCTCTTAACCTGTACCACTGCATGGGGTTATTCCTCCATTTCCCTTTGCTGAACTCCTGGAGATTCCCGTCAGCTGGCTTCTACAGCCTGTTGAGGCCCTCTGGACAAACATCTGGTGTATCAATGACTTCTCCCGATTTTGTATCATCTGAAAAATTGCTAAGGATGCATTCAGTTCCATCAGTGAGGTCACTCATGAAGATGTTAAACAGTATTGGCTACAGTATCAGTCCCCCAGGATATACCACTAGTGACTGGCCTCCAGTTGGAGTTCATGCCATTGATCACAGCCCTTTGAGCCCAGCAGTTCAGCCAGTTTTCAGTCCATTTCACTCTCCATTTATCTAGCTTGTACTTTATCCGTTCATCTATGAGGATGGTATGGGAGACGGTGTGGAAAGCCTTCATAAGCCTGAGATAGCAACCACTGTTATCCCTAATTAAAAAAGCCAGTCATCTCATTGTAGAAGGCTATCAGGTTGCTCATGCATGATTTCCCCTTCATAAATCCGTGCTGACTACTCTCAATCACCATCTTAATAAGTATGGAAACAATTCCCAGATTACTGGCTCCATCACCTTCTCAGAGATCAAAGTAAGGCTGACCAGCCTGTAGTTTTGCATATCCTTTTCCTTGCCCTTCTTGAAGATAAGGGTGACATTTGCTTTTGTCCAGTCTTCAGAAACCTCACTCACTCTGTTGCAAAGATAATCAACAGTGGCCTTACAAAGGCATCAGCCAGCTTCCTCAGTGCTTGTGGGTGCATCCCACCAGGTCCCATGGACTCATATATGCCCAGTTTGCTTAAATCTTTCTTAACCTCATCCTCCTCTATCAAGGAGAGATCTTCCTTGCTCCAAACTTTCCCACTGGTCTCAGAGGATCCCTGAAGGCCAGTCTTACCAGTAAAGATTGAGACAAAGGCAGCACTGAGTTTCTCAGCCTTCTCCATGTTCTTTGTCACCAGGTCCCCTGACCCGTTCAGCAGTAGGCCCTCTTTTTTCCTAGTCTTCCTTTTGCTGACGATATACCTGTAGAAGCCCCTCCTGCTGTCCTTCACATCCCTTGCCAGATTCAGTTTGAGATGGGCTTTGACTTTCCTAATACCATCCCTGCATGCTCAGACAATGTGTCTATATTCCTCCTGGCTGACCCTAACTCTGCTTTCACCTCTTGTACGTGCCCTTTTTATGTTTGAGTTTGAGGAGGAGCTCTTTGTTCATCCATGCAAACTTCCTGATGCCTTTGCTTGACTTCCTGCCTGTTGGGATGCAAAGTCGGTCCCTGAACAGGCTGAAGTCTGCTCTCCTGAAGTCCAGGGATGCAATTCTGCTATTTGCCTTGTTCCCTCCTCTCAGGATCCTGGGTACCACAATGTCATTGTCACTGCAGCCAAGACGGCTCCCGACCTTCGCATCCTCAACCAGTCCTTCCTTACTTGTAAGTATGAGGTCCAAAAGAGCATCTCCCCTTGTCAACTTCTCAACCGCTTGTGTCAGCAGGCACACAATGCACTCCAGCGATCACCTGGACTACTTATGCCCTGCTGTGCTGCTCTTCCAGCAGCTTTTGGGGTGGTTAAAGTTAGGACCAGGGCCCGGAAATGTGGGGCTTCTTCCAGTTGACTGTGGACTAATGAGAGAAGTGAACAGTAATAGAATGCCAGTACTAGGCAGTATTCACCTCGTTTTTATAAGCAAAAGAGTAAAATAGATGCTGCCTTAGTAATGCTATTATGAAACCTCACTTAAAACACCTTTGTTACCAAAGGGCTGAGCAAATATGATTTTTTCTTTTAAAAGACCTTTGTTAATTAGATTCTAGGGAGAATCATAAACTATCAACTCATTAAATTAATATCTGAATCAGGTACATTAACTATATTAAAGGAAATAACAGTCACATACATAGATACGATTTGCTTGGAGTCAACATTGCTTTTGTCGAAAGGAATTGTGCTTCACAACTGTGTTTAATTGTATTGGAGTCTTCTAGAGAGTCAACAGCATGCAGATAAGGAGCTGGTTGATATGTTCCCCTTGGATTTCAAAGGACTTCTGAAAAAAATCTTTCACTGAGAACTTTTACAGCCATGTCTAAGAGGGAAAATCCTGGACTGCATAAGCTAAAAGACGGAACAGAGGGTAAAAGTAAAATGTCAGTTCTTTCACCTAGGCAAACTCCATTACTGGTGTTTCACAGGGTGCTGCGTTCAACACATCGATGAAAGAAGTTCAAGAGGGTAAGCCGTAAGAGAAGCAAGTTTGCCGATAATAAAATTATTCAGGACGGTAAGGGCAAGGGCCAACTACAAATTGGCAGAATGAAATTCGAGGTAGATTGATGTAAAGTGATGCAAACAGGCAAAACAATCCTTATCACATATAAAAGGATGGATTCTGACCTATCAGGCCTGAGATCTTTCTTGATTAGTATGAAATCAGTGCTCAGTAGCCGTCAAAAAGATCAAAGCAAACGTTAGAAATTATTAAATAAGTTACTAAAAAATAGAGAACACTTGTGACAGTAGATGATGGGCCAATATCTCAACTCCACTGCACAGAATTCTTACACTCTCATCTCAGAAGAGCATCCAACAAAATTGACAGACATCTGCAGAACTGATTACACTGCGAGGGTGGGTCTTGGCCACCCAATAGTCTTCTGTTCAAGTATAACACCAACTGTGAAGGAAGCTTGATTTTGCCACAGAGACTTTATTGATGCTAAAGCATTCCCTGAATATTTCAACAGCTATGCTATACAAAGCAGTCAAACCAGAGGTAGATAGCCGTTAAATTCACCCAGGCCTCCAAAGCTCAACCAGTTAGCTACTATGAGAAAGCATAGCACTTCCTTCTGAAGTCAAGAACAACTAAGTAGATTTAGTTTGAGAATATCTGCTAGAGCTTCTTGAAAGATAACTTCCACGGGGAGTAAGTTTCAGCTCAAAGCCTAACACTTGACTTCCATTGTTGAAAGAAATTTGGAGCTTATTGAGATTTCAGTGCATCTGTTAACCTCTCTGGGGGAGAGACAGGAGCTAAACTCTTCTGCATTTGTGTCTTACTTTCTCCATAGACCTCATCTACCATAGCCCTTCTATCTGGCTGCAAACTATTCAAATATTTTATTTCTCCTTATTGAGACAGTGTTACCAATTCCTGCGTTAAAAGGTATTTCATGGCTAAAGTTTCTAACTTGAGCATTAGTTCTGCACTGCTCAGGAAGAACTTTTGTCAGTCTCTGCTTTGATAGCACAGTAATTGTCATTTTGGCTTGCTTGATTAGACAACTGTATCCCAAGCATATTAAGATACTCACATATATAAGCAGTGGTTAGTCTAACTCCACGCCTGTCTTTACTTCAACATATCCCTAATGCATTTGTTATGTCACAAGGGAAAAATTAAAGTATGCAATTTCTCTGACAGTTTTATGATAATGTTAGGAATCTGAATTTTCAAGTTATTTGACTGGCAACATATTTCAAGGCCAAGTCTAGTAGACTGAATTGCAGTTACGCTGTTAGAAGTAGGTAGGTGACATTTTAGTGGGACACTGGGGAAAAAGATTAGGAAAGGGTTTATCACTACCATTTCTGATGCAAAATTCTGTCCATTGAATGGATAGACTTCAATAAGAAAAGAAAATTTCCAGAGAGAAGATCCAATTAATCTTTTAACCAATATTCAAGCAATGCAAGTTTATGAAGCAATAGGTATAAACATGTCTTTCACATATCTTGGTAGGATAACAAGAATCCATTTTGATATATCGTTAATAGAATAGTTTCTATTGACTTATAAGGGACAGTAGAAATGCATGCCTAGATAAGCCCCCAAACCCACCAAGTTTCTAGCAGTTTAAGCAATAAGCTTTCTAGAATGACAAAATACAATACAACTGATAAGAACAGAGAAACATCACTAAGCCTTGCTGTTAAGGTAAGGCACATCAATGGCTTTATCTGACATTTTATTTTAAATGCCCTCTGTTTAATCATTTAAAAAGGCAGCTGGCTTATCATAACAACTTTATAAGATGGTTCTAGTTTATTAAAAGAATTATGCAATGTGAAAATCTTACTTTCTTGTTCTCTAGCATCATCATTTTGAAGGAGAAAGCACAAATCTATTCTAACATTTACCTCACATTTGATTCAAGCAGGCATTTTATAGTCTTGCTTAAAAGGGACTGAAGAGCAAGAAATAGTTAAGCTTTATAAAGCATTAATTCCAATGAACAGCCTAAATACCATAAAGACATACACAATCATCTCAAATTCACACAAGTCATTCATTTCAGGGTTTCCCGGAGCTAGAACAGATGCATGTCAGAAATCAAGAAACTGGCTCAATTCCATGTGGGTTTTTTTTTTTTCTCCTCAGAATGAAAGTATGAGGTGGGAAGTGGAAAGGAAAACCCATTTAAGTGAAACATCACTCTTTCTCCCATCTTAAAAAGGAGGGGAGTCTCTGAGCAGAATGGCAATCCAAACTACAGCAGCCAGATCTTTGTAGTTCTGGATAAGGGTTGATATATAGACAGATCTGTAATTATCATTTCTGATAGATCAAGGATCAGAAGGGCGAGTAATCTCTTCCCTCTGCCCCCTTTCAAGAGGGGAGGGTTTTGTATTTACATATCGCACTTTCAGTTCATGGTTTTTACTTTTTTTTTTTTTTTTTAAAAAAAAAGAACACCCTCTGTATCTCCAAAACCTAGAAACTTATTTCATACAAGATACTGTTATGATACTTCAGACAATATACCAGTTTACAATAGTTTATAATATACCAACTAGCAAGTTGTGACAGATACCTAACAGCACAGAGGTTTTATATAAGCACAAGCTGTTGATTTCTCCATCTTCTTACCTTTAGTAGCCTTAGATGAAAAGGCCCCTTATTTGAGAAGAGAGATTGGGTAGTTTGCACTTTCTATTTCAGAAACAATATACTTCTGAAATTAAGTACATCTTTAAAAAAAAAAAGACACTGTATTTGTTTTGGTGCATCCACTGTTTTGTGATGCGTACTTAGTTCCTGGAAAATGAAGAGAAAAAGCTCAAAGGCACAAATGCAGGAAGTCTAAAGTACTGCATATATCATATTTTGGAAATACCCAAGTTCTTATGTACCAAGAACTTTTTAGAAGCAGCAGTTTTTTATACTTCACCACTCATTTGAAAACAGCTATTTTTCTGCATGCCACATTCCCCATTTTTTCCTGAGCAGCACAGCACATAACAGAACAACCAGAAAAGCACCATATTTGCCAACATCTTCATCCTTGCCTCTATTTCCTCCCACAATAATAAAATAGTTTTGTTAGATCTCTTTATTTATAATCTTCTCATAACAAAACAATTTCTTTTTTTAATATTAAAAATATGTGTGTGTGTGGGGGGGGGAACAAAGCCTTTAGATCACAGAGGCTAAATTCATAATGTTCAGGTAGAAGGTGGAAGCAGGGGCATAAGGAAAGTCCACAATAAAAGAGAAGAATCCTGAGATTTTTCCTAGAGGTTGCCCTTAAGTGACCTGAGGCTAGGAAGCAGCTGGGCTGCGCTCAGGCGCTCCTCGACATTGGCCTTCCAGCAGCAGCTAATAATGCTCTGAAGTTTTTGGCCCACAGGCGACTCGCAGAAGACTGCGGCGGCCAGAGAAGGGCGTAAGTTATAGGCCACCACGGCATAGAGGACATACTGCCGCTCACCAAGGTAGGGCTGCTCTCGCATGACAATTTGCCAGAGGGTGATAGCAAACGAGTAGATGTCTGCTTTGGCAGTGACCCTCTCCCCCTTGAGGAGCTCAGGGGCACGATGCGTGTACGTGCCCCCTTGCTGGCAAACCTGGGGACTCTGGGACAAGCCATCCTCCAGTTTTTGGGAGCAACCAAAATCTCCAATCTTGCACACTCCATGTTCAGTGATGAAGACATTTGCAGGCTTCAGGTCCAAGTGCACTATGCCCTGCGAGTGAAGAAAGGCTAAGCCAGTCATAATGTCACAAGAATAACACACAGTCTCTTCCATGCTCAGGGCCTTTTTTCCACATCCTGCTTGATCATCCTCACCCTGCCTCCACGCGTCACTAGCGCCATAGATTACATGGTGCAGGGTGATGTTGCCCACATATTCCATGATGATGGTGCCCAGGCTGTTCTGGCTGGCAGGGGTGCATGTGCTGGCAGCCACCACACGTACCACATTAGCATGCTGCAGACGGGCTACGTTCAGCTCAGCCCAAAAGCTTTGTCGTGATGCCAGCCTGTTTTTGCTGCTCTTCTTCACCTGTTTCACAGCCACAACAGCACCATGGTAGGTAGCTTTGTAGACAGAGCCAAAGCCCCCAGAGCCTAGGGGCTGCAGGAGACAGAGCTGGTCCCAATCTATGGAGCACCAGGCCAGGCGTGGGGGCAGGCGGCGAATCCTGCACGAAGGGGTTCCTCCCAAGAAGTTTTTTCCATCTCTACCAGGGATCACTAAGGGGCTGCTGCAGGGTCGCAAATCCACAGATGGGGAAAACTCCAAAGGAAGAAAGTGATTGAGAGGGATAGGTGATGGCATAGTGAGATGTAGAAAAGGACAGGCATTCACTAAGATAAAAGACTAGAAAGCTCCCCAAATAGGAAAAGAAAAAAAAAAAAAAAAAACTCTACAGTGCCTTCCAAAGCCTGTTTTATCCTCTCTTCACATCTCCCAGATGAGTTGCATCTGTCACAGCTAGTTTAATCCCAATCAGGTTCAGCTGAAAACATTCTTCTCCAACCCTTAAGTAAATCTCTAGAATGTCAAGGCAAATGGTTTTTAAACTAAAATATATTAACTCACATGTATTTCATGTAATTTGTCATCTCTGGAGAAAAGAAAGATACTCTGTCCACTGAATGCCTCTAGCAAAATGCCCCAGCAGTAAATGAGCCACAGAGATTGGTGAATGCATTTCACATGGCTCCAGGCAAGAACGATCATTGTCAGATGCATTAAGCAACTCAAAGTCACTGTCAGAGGAAGCAGCTGAAATACTGAGTGCTAGCATTTGATTAGCCTATGGCAGGAATAACTGCTTGTATTGAAGTGAGTTCACAGAGAACTGCCACTTAGACAAGACCGGAACAAGGGGACTGGTTAGCTGCTCAAGTCTGTCCATACAGAGCAGCCAGGTTAATAGCAGGACAAATGATTGCTCTATTTCACCTGCTGGATATAGTGACTAGCACTATACATAGAGATTTTTCTTGTCTTCCCATCACATCCCACGCAGTTAGTACAGATGGGTGTTTTATTTCTAGAATCTGTTTAGTAAACTTATTGCTAAAGTTATGTAGCTTTGCTGGTAGAAATCAAACAAACACAGCTTTGCCTTCCTGGTCCTGATATTTTTTCAGAGGGCCTTTTGCTCTCTTGACCCTGCTTTTACATATTTATAATACTTACGCTAACTGCCTCAGTGTTAGGCACCTGCTGTACTGCCCATGCACTGGAGCACCCTTTTGCGACTTGGGCAGCTAAATGGTTTGAACGTTCCAGGAAGTATCTTTCTGTACTTTAGACAAATAACTATACTGGAAAACCTGACCCTACCTCCTACCTCCTCACCCCTCACAACCTTCACTTGGATGTCAGCTTTGCTGGCATCTGACTTCAAAGACTGGTGGTGCCCATTCCTCCAGAGTTCACCTTTGGGCAGCACTGGCTCTGCAAACAGTTCCTGCAATGTTTTCCTGCTGTTTTCTATTCCTCTTGTTATTCTTCACCGGGTGAGTAGCATGCTGCACAGACGCTCTGAGGGAGGTCTGAGCGGCACTCAGCACGTGCACAAGCAGAGCTGGAGAGTTCTCTGCCTTGGGAAGGGTTCAGTTGTTCACCCAACAGGAAAACCTAATGTCCCAAAGACATCTTCTGACCGTCTCTTCCTTGAGAGAGGAAGGCTTTCTTTGTTGTTGTTATTTTCTGAGCGTGATTAGGGGCTGTCATTCTGGCATAGGCTTCTGTGCCTACATATGTTATATAAAAACAGCAGAGAGACAATCTCTGCTATAAATTCTCCAAGAACTTCAGCCAGCCTTCTCATGGGAGAAGGGTAATTGTTACAGCCTCTTTTCATTAGATTAAGGTGGCAGAGAGGCTTGGAAGGGAAAGCTGGCTGAGGGAGCGGGAAGAAGGATGTGCGGACAAAGGGTCTGAGAGTGGAGCTGTTAAGCAGGCAGACAATTATAGGAGCATACCTAAGGATTTTGAATGCTGCAGAACACAATAACAAAACATGAGCTCATAAAACAGAGGGTCACTGTTAGGACAGTTCCCAGATTTCTTTGTCTGAAGTCTCATTTGGGAGCATAGGGTAGACCTTTCATACCATTTTTGCAAAATCTACATCCTCCCTATTCCTTCTGGTTGTCCCTTTTCTAGTAATTTCCTTGTTATCCTTTGCTGCTTAAAATCTTTCTGTTCCTGTCTTATGTTTCAGCCTAGAGTGATGCTGACTCCTAAACCCAAGTCACGGAAGGAGCAAGGAATTCGTGGCATGGGTGTTGCATGGTTCTTTGGGAATCCACTGAATTCAATTTTGAACACGAGGAGGGGCATAGCTCAGGATCTAAAGAGACTTAATTCAACTTATTCTCTTGTCTCAAGCTGATTGCTGAGGGCTGGAGCAGGGGGACATGGAATTTATTTCAATGTGAATGCAATGAAAGCACACTTAAAACCAACCAGACTTATATTCTTAATAAATGTGACTTTCCTGTAAGGCAGTCAATGACATGGTGCAGTATGTCCCGTGAGACATGATCACTGGAGGATGTCCTTGTTGTACTTCAGAGCCACACTCAGCTCCAGCATTACTGTGGGCCCGAGGAGGGGGCGCAGGGCAGCCCTTCACGGAGCAGGGCTGCAAGCCCGCGCTACCAGGCGGAGCAGCCCCCTTCCCTCAGGGCCACCCTTCCCAGGGCCACCCGCAGCACCACACCGGGTGCCCAAAGACGCCTCCAACCAGGCTGCTCCCATGTCACTACTGTTGCCACAGCAATGCAAGGAAAAAGGAATCTGTATGCACCAGAACACATGAGCAAACGTCGGCATGTCTGAGCTCCCTGGCTGCTTAAAGTGTCATTGAGAACAAATGCGTAACAGAGGCTTTGAAAAATGACAACAAGGGAATATACAGTCTGTGTCCCTAGAGCTGCAGTATGTCACAGCCGCAATAACCTGTGGCTGCAATGGGTATGTTCCAGAGTTGCGTGTCGTATTTCTACAAGTAAAACATATCTGTGTATCTGATGCTGCAACAGCTGCTCAACCTAATCTGTGCTTCAAGCTGAGAAGCAACACAGAATGAGTCCTGCTGAATACACCTGTTTATATTTCAATCATATATCAAGAACTCTTTGTTTGCTTTTACTGCTTGTTACTTTTGTTGTTCATTGCTTTGCAGGACCGAAGAAGACAGCCTTGATACCAAGGGACTTACAGTATAAAGAACTGATATGTATATAACATGACACAACAGAGGATACATACCAAATACCTATGTCCCTTACTCTTAAAGTGGAGCTTGGTTTTGATCAAGGTGCACTACTGTTGTGATTCTTAAGTGGAACATTTTCGCCTAAAACATGAAATGGACAAAACTGGAGTCTGGAACTGATTTTAGAGAGTTTAGAAGTGTATAATTGTATTCTTCCCACAATCATTACTTTATTTCTTTGGGCATTTCTCCTTCAAGATCTGGCTATTCAGTGGCTTCTAAGAATTGCTTTACAGTATAAAGGTAGCATTGTGTCTCCACTAAATTACTTCATAATCTTGCTAAAGGACTCAAATTTAGCTCCTAAATACTTTAAATTACAGTCCTACTCTGAAAAAAGCTATGGTTCCTCAGCCCATATCTTAGTGATTTCTGAGAATTCTGTTCCCAGTTTTAAATCAAAGGGTTTTTTTTCTTCATTTACTGTCAGTCCCTGCGATCTGAGTTTAGGATTTGATGATCAAGCTACGTTCTTTCTTACTCATATAGTATTTTACAGTCCAAATGCTGCTTCCAGTCACACCTCATTGACCTGAAATGATATTCTGAGTTGCATGAAAGCAATTCTGATACAAGCAATTGCACAGGTGAAAGTGATACCACTATCTGAAGCCAGTCCATACATACAGCTTGTTCTGAAGTTAGGCCACTGATTAAAAGCACAAGCCAGAGAAGAATGCAGTTCATACATAGAGTTTGGCTGTTTGGGTGGGACAAATGACACCTTGCAGTAGCACATGCAAACAAGTTTTCATTAAGGAAGTCAGAATGCAAATAACAACTACATCTGCAAGAACTGTGACACTATTTTACAGCTGATCTTCAGAACGGAGCCATAATAATAAACACTTACAAAGATTAAACTCTAGTTTATAAATAACAAGATCGAATTTCAGACACACATTGCCAAACAGTTGCCTGTTACTTTTTCCCTCCCCAGTAAGGTTACTGTGTGTGTGCAAGAGCAGGAAGCAAAGGTTCTCGTTACCACCGTGCACTGACGTTTTAACTGAAGGCACTAGCAAGGCAGATGAAGTTTCACAGTCAACTTTCTGTGGCCTCATTGACCACCAATGGACCAGGGATCACAATTTGGGACCTGCTGCTGTGCATTAATACCACACTTCTGATGCATAGCGATACTTTCTGGCCAGGCAAGGCAGGTGCCCAGCCAGCCAGGTTTACTGCTGGCCCCTTGTGCAGTATTTTCAGTGAAATCATCCAAGATTGTTTTTGCAGTCTTGCTCCTGCAGCAAAGCTGATTGATAGCCTTGCTGGGTCACAGGGAAATAAAGAGTAATGGTGGAATTTGAGACCTGTAGCGTAGGCACTAGAAAACAGCTTCAAGGCTTAATAACAAAAATGGACCACGATAGCAAAGGGCCTAGGGGATAACGTTAGTGCTATTCTACCACTTGGTGAGAGGTGCTTTCCCAGGTACATCAGATGTAATGCCGATGCCTAGGGCTGAATTCTTACGTTGAAGGGGAGGATGCTGACCATATGATATATAAGAGGATATATCCCAGCAGCTCACACAGCCCCATGAGCACAGATACTATCCAACTCCAGTTCCACTACTCTTCAAAACACACAGCCACAGCAAGCACAGTAGCTCCCTGCAAACACCACGTCTATAGTGTGTTGCAAACAGGGAAGGAGGCAGGAGGACCAGCTAAATTCAGTGGCTCTGAAATAATAATCTGGGCACTCTGGTGGGCCACAGCAAATTATCAGAGACTGCCATGAGTTTAAGGGTATTAAACCTACCCGATTAAAATGATTCATACAGTTTGACTACTTGGTTATGTGGACTACATCAGCGAACAAGCTTGCTGCAAAAATATTGCTGAAGAAAAACATGGCTAAGCTGAATGAAGCATAGAAAACTTCTGAGAAATCCTGTAGTACTTTACCAGCGTAACAAGCGATGCACTGACAAAAGAAAAGAGGAGATACAGTTTTTAGGTGATGACAGACATCAATGAGTTTGGAGTTTTAGTCTATGTTTACTTGTCATTAGTGTTTGTTTGATATGTGATATTCTTATGTTATAGCTGGGACGTTGCTTGATTATGGCATGCCCCCCTACCCATATAGATTGTATGTTTTATTTTCACCTTCAATTTAAGTACTTGTGAGGAAACTTAAGGATTTACACACCACTGTCTGTGTCCCAATTTAATACAAAAGCAATAAGCCTGACATGAGCTTAATTTCAACTGCACAGCCTACAGAACTTTTCTGCTGAAATTGTATCTAATACTACATAAGGATAGCTGACAAACACCTTCCTTGCAGAAGTTTGTGCACCCCACAGATAAATTCTGTCTCTCATAGATTAATCAAGTATTTGGGAGAAACTCTTCCAACTCACTTGGGAAACCAAACGTTGTGTTAACTAGCAGATACCTTTACAAGCCACATGGCCCATTCTGGACTTGTGAAACACAAAAGCTTTTGACTGGAACTATTTGATGTAAAACGGAACAAAACTAATTTCTCCACTTTTCCAGGTTTGATTGCTTACCCCCCCATATATATATATATATATATTTATTCACACACACATAAATATATAAAAACCTAAGCAATATACTGATTTTCTGAAACTGTCACTATTCTAGTACTCTTCATTATTTTACACACGTCAAACAGAGTTCAGACTGATTATATGAAAATGACACAACAAATTCTTCTCCGTACACTGCAGTTTAGTGCAACAGTTAAAATTAGTGGCACAGACAAATTATGAAGGATCAGTGCAAACGATTTCCAAACCAACCACAGTATGCATTGTTATATTCCTGTTTTCAGAGTGCTCAGCTGTTAGCTGGTATCTTTTTCAGTCCACTCTTAGGCAAACCAGCTTTGAAGCTGGTGATCTTATGGCACAAATATCCCTGAAGGAGACAAGGTTGTTGAGTGAGAATGACACTGAAGAGCACAGAACTGTTAATTACATTTTAAAAATACTTGTCCCTTAAAACCGTTCCTTCTTTGAAGACACCTAGGCCTTTGCAACAAATATGTATAATTCTGTAAAATAAAAATAATGGGCAAGGTGTTACACACTGTACTGATCAGTGATAGAGAAAGTCTGTATTGAATTACCTGAGATATAACATATGAGCTGGAACATATTACTTCATACCACTTCCATGGTCTGTCATTTTTAACATCACTATATCCACCACTGTTAGAAAATGGAAATAGAGAGTTGCTGTTTCTTTGCTAAAGGCTGTAGCTAATAATGATATGCAGCAGTTAATCCTCTAAAACACTTCTCAAACTCTTTTAAGCACAGAATAAATTTTATTATAGAGCTTATCTTGCTGACCTAGTTGCTGCCTCTTTATGATCACAAAGTCCTCCTGTGCCAACTACAGGAACTGCCACTTTGGAAAACTTAATTTCTATCTGATTTAATACAATGTTTTGATTTGCAAAGCAGGGAAGCCAACACCATGAAGCTGCTCAGCTTCTGCTACTCCAATAGCAGCTTTGGATTACTGTTTTAGACTTCTCTGACAAACATTCTTCATCCTAGGGCGTGCTTATACATGAGAAGGAAAAGAAAGGGAAGTGAAGGGGGAAACTAGAACAGTCTTTCTCTTCCGTTCCTGGAGGACAGTGAGGGATACAGAGAGGACACTGGGGTCTCATTCTTCACAACTCAAGATGTTGTCTGTCTACTGTACTTCCTAATGTGAGTTTTGGAAAGGGTGGCTAGAACAGAGAGTTGGGGGGGAAGATGCTTGTGGTTCAGTACAACTCCAGTGATCTTTCCAGGTGTCTTTTTCAACAATGCATAATCCCCCTCCTTTCCTAAGGAAGAAGTAAGATGAGAAAATGAACTCACAGAGCTTGAGCGTCCCTCACCATGTTAAGTAAAATCCTTAACTTACCATTTTATTTGGGTTTACCCTTCCAGGGAAGATATGGGACACCTGGGCTTTGTACCCACTTGGTTACTAGAGGAGGAAGAATTTAGTTGTTCTTTTAAGCAGTAAGAATATGTTGAAAGGAAAATAAAAAAAATATCCTTCCCTGCTGGGCCCTGCCAGTTCACATGATGCATAAGAAAGTTCTAGTAGTCATGGCTAGAATTTTTATTCTTTGGACAGTACAACCATCCCTATCCAACTCCTCCTCCCAGTCTTGGAAGAAGCCCTTGAAGCTAACAGCGGAAGCTCTAGAAGGACTCTGCCAAGATTTATCTCTGGATATAACAGAGATACCATCCATCCATGCAACCGCATTCCACTTATCACAGAGACGGACAAAGTTTCCAGGGGCTGTCAGTGTGGAAGGGGGACATACTAATTCAGCGACGGTGGACGACACTGGCAATGATAGCAAGACAACGGGGTGTTTTTCTGCTTGTGGGTGAAATAAATGGTTTTGCAGAGCCTTTAATACTTAAACGGCCTACTATGGATTTTTCTCCATCTTCCTTCTACACCAAAAAGCAAACTTGGGCAATAAACAGATGTTGACAGGAACCTCATCTTGCTGCATCTGTAGAGCCTTTGACTCACATTTAATATAATATGGCCAACCCTCCCAAACAAGTTAGAAGCCGGTGACACAGAAGGGGCAGGAATAACAAGGAAGGAAGAACTCCTTGTAGGGAGAAGGCAAAAGCCAACAGCTCTCTATAATAATAATTTCTCTCCGACTGGGGTACAGGAAGAAATCTAAAAAATAAAGAATTCAAAGAGAGGAACCCAAAAGCAGGAAAACACAGACAGTGCTGAGGATATTAACAAAATACAGTCATGAAAGCAAATGAAATATGAATTTGAAACAGCCACATCGCCAACGCTAGTCTCCTACTTTTTACTCTCCTCGCAAACAATCTATGCTAGTGAAACAACATTATGGAACAGGCACAGAGGCAATCGTCTGCATTTCTGTGTAGGCTGCCTCTTGTCGCAATGCGCCGGAGCCAGGCTTCTTAGTGAGGCTTCAACTGCAACGTCCTAGGCAGGCAGGAGGTTTGTGGGACAAGGCAACGTAAAGTAAGTTTCTCCCCGTAACATTTCAGAGACACATGCGTTGCATCCAACGCATGCCACGCCCGTATAATTTACCATAAAACTATAAAAATCAATATAAATTACTTCAATTAATGTAAAGTGATGGAGAATCACTCACCTACCTCTCCCAAATGACCACTCCCCCTGTGAAAGCCTCAAACTCACCTTCCAGTTTCTCACAGCAAATTCCAAAGTGCAATTTGATGGCAAGCTCAATTGCGTCTTTCAATTCAGATCTGTCTTGTCACAGGTAAATTAGCATCATCCAATTTGTTCCTTGTTGAAATCATGAAACGCAGATACTTATGCTGTAAGATCTTCTGAAAAACTGACATTTTACCAGTCCTAAATTAGAAATACTGTTATACCTTTGCAAAAATCAAATTACACCCAGCAAATTGGATGTATTCTATAATTACTTATTGTAAATCCAAACATGCAAATCAAGATTATCTATTAAAATGCCAGGCATAAGTTATTCATTAACTAAAACCATTCTGTAATTTTATTGATATATTTTGTGGAGTTCACATATTTTTGTACAGCAAACATAACACTGTAGGCCACAAGAAGCTGCAGCACTATTGTTTAATAGCAGCAAGGTATATTTTATAATCAGGGTATGTGGACAATAAATAGTCTGTTTCTTTGGATGTGAATGTTTAAAATGAAGTTCTGCTGCAGCTTCATAACGTGATTGCTATTTTACAGAGCTTATACACAAAAATATATATGCAATCTTTTTGTCTATATTTTATACAAATACAACAGTAGTTTGTGAATACATTTTAAAGTACATATACATGATAAGCAACTCGATTTCCCATATCACAGGATAGCAAATTTTAAATGCAAGAAACATATACAAATTCAGTCTGGAATGCAGGGTTTTCTGTGTTCTTTTTTCTCTACTTTTGACTCAAAACTTTTATCATTAAAACACTTTAGCATACAAGTCCAAACAATTTTTTCACTAGCTAAAAAAATAATTTCAGCAATCCGAGTCAGGTTTGGGTGTGTCATCATTCCCCAATATACTTTCCCAGTTTTTATCTAAAGTCAAAGGCTTTTAGTAACATATAGTATGTTCTTCACTCCACACCATATCAAAAGCCCACATTTAATTTTAACTAACAGTCATCTTCTACTTTTGTGAACAAGAGCTGGGCTGTCAGCGTTTGAATTTGCATGTCCAAAATTTTACTTTTGCAAGTGCATATGAATACATTGTGGTGTTTTACAAAGTTCATTAATGACAAATTAAGTCACAGTATAAAAATATATCATACAACTATAGGTCTAGTATAGTCCTTTTTTCTATGGGTAAAAATACATCTGAATGAGACAGGGAGGTTTGTAGCACCATGAGAGGAGTTGTATCCCAAGTTACATTAGCAGCATGATCCAATATAACAATATTGCAGGAGTGTTTCTGAGGAGATAAACATTCACTCTGGTTCAACTGTACCACTGAAGCTTATACTGAAAAGTGTTTACATATGATTAGCAATAGTTCTGTGTCACTTCCAGGGCTAGATAACTGTTATCAAAAGACACTGCCTTCCAACAAAATAAGACACCCTTATGACATAAAAAAACTTTGAGACTATCCAAACACACTTTTAACTACTGTGGCATTATTTCTTTGTTGGGTGTAACACTAAGTAGGCTGTGGTTTTACTTGTACACTGGGAGGATGCAGGATGGGCAGCTAAGTCTACACAATTTACTTCCTAGCAGATAAGTACAGGTATTTCAGAGGCTTATCTACAGACTGAGAAGAATATAGGAGGAGCTGCTAAACCAGTGTATGAGACAGACATAACCAAGGATGCAATCCTGCTCCCCTTGACGTTTACGGATGCAGGATCAGGCCCTAAGTTAACTTCAGACAGCAGCATAGCGATGATAGGATATGATAAAAAATCCAGGTCAAATACTGCGTGTTAAATATTTTTGCAAGTTTATCATCTGAAACTCCAGAGGACACAGTTTACAACTGGTGAGGATGAACTCCTAATATTTTTTGACTGGGATTCAAAATGGCAGTAGAAGACAGTGTAGTTTGAAACATGTAAACCTAGTAAAAACCATTGTAAAACCCTTAAGAAAGACACACTGGTTCTGTGCAATATAGCAAATTGATAAGAAAACACTGTAAAAATGTACCTGTTTAAAATTACAATGTCTACCATTTTGTACACAAAGCATTATACCAAAGGCCTACATATATGTAATCTAATGGCACTTGAAACAAATTATAATAAAAGGTTTTATAATAAAAAGCATAACCTGTAAGAAATTTTCTTAAAAGGTTTAGGTTTTCTTTTTGAAAGTGCTATATCTTGTAATATGTGTAACATAGAGGTTGACCAAGCTTTATTTTAAAAAATATTGGCCTATAATACATGTTTAGCTCACTAGGCAAATGATCCTGAAAATATGTACTCTTAACATTCATTATTAGCTTAATAAAGCAATCAGCTCTGGCTCATGTTTCAGTCAGTATATGGTTTTTAAAAACCGCTACTGCCAAATTAACAATAAATCACTCTATTCCACAATTTACTACTAAATAAAGCACAAGCAACAAGTACACAAAAATATATATATATTTTTTTTAAAAAAAACCTTACTAGAAGTTTAGCAGTTGCACAAAGAGTGGTGCATGATCAGCCAGCCCTCCCCCCTCCCTCAAAGAATCAACGTGAAATCTAGAAAACAGGGTTTAAAAAATTACATTTTAGTAGTGGCCAGTTAACGACTCTGCCTAAACAATATTCAAAAGCACTAGCATGTTAATATTGCTTACAGTGTCAATCCGCTTCCACATAATCATACATCCTAGTTCAGCGGCAAGCATACTGCATGCGGCCACCAACCGAAACCCTGACTGAATGAGGTTCAATATCTTGTCTGAGGTCCCTATTTCTCAAGTGAAATGTCTGTCTAACTGTGAAGTGAAATGTCAGTCCCTTTTCAGGAAGCTAAGGCACTAAGAAAGTAGTAAAGACTCTGGCTACGTACTAAGAAATGGGTGTTGGCAAAGTGTCTGTTGTTTCTTTTAATCAAGTCTAATCAGCAACTGAGACTGATAAACAGACGGCACCGTCTTTTGCTCCACGTTAGATACACCACATCAAATCCCTTGGGCAATGTGGCGATTAGTCTGTCAGAATATCCTGCACTGGCAGTGGCAGTCAAGATTAAACTAATTTGCAACACTTGAAGAAGGAACTTCCTCTGCGCCAGAACAGAAACTCCCGACAGATTTGAAATTTGTGACGTGGGTACGTGCAGCCGTACGGTGCCCAGCGCAAACAGCCCTGGCCATCGAGGCTGCAAGCGCCTCGGCTGCCTGACAGTCTCGGACACGACGGGCAGACCGGGAGATGCTGAGCGCTCACAACACCCCTGGACCCCACGGGCAGTCGCAGGTGCCCAGTTCCACACAGGACACAGCCCACCGGAGGAACCAAGTCCGTTTACCTCCATCTCAGAGTGATTTAAGAGTTTGAGAATAAAACCAAGTTCCTCCTACGTGCTTTTGCGGTTGCTGATTTAAACTAGAATTACATTCTGTTCCGTTTGCCTTGTGCTCTGTTTGTCTGTAAGTGTTTTGCTTTCCTTTAAAAAGATGATGAGAAAAAAGCAATATTGAACAAATCATTCAACTAAAGATGTAAATAAGCAAGCGATCTGTTTCATAGAAACCAGAGGAAGCAGTCCTGAAGCAGAGCTAAAAGCCCACTCTGAGATAATATGCTCCTAAGCCCAAAATCTAGGAGTAGTTTGCAGAATTTGAAAAAGGTATTTTCCTTATTAATACATCCTTATTTTAATGCCTTTGGAACACAAACACATTTATAAAAATGTTATCTTTCAGTAATAAAATTTAAATACACATATGTATAAAATAGTAAAACTACACCTGCATATTGCTCCTAGAATTAAAAAAAAAAAAAAGTAGGAGCTACTGATAAAACATCCGGAGCATAAGCTCCTTAAATGGGAGCAACTTTTGTTTCCGTGAAGTATATATTTAGTTTAACCACTTAAAACCTTACAAGAATCCTCATTATTGTTTGAGAGATATTAATGTACTTGGTTTCTATTTTTTAATTCCTTGTACAAAAATGACAAGGAAAAGAATGTTAGTATTGAATTACAGCAAATCTAGTTTGCTTTCATGCATCACAGTTTCTTTTTTTTTTTCCCCCTCTTTTGGTTATTAGGGGTTGGGGAATAGAATATATTGTATTAGGTAAAAGTGGTGTAAGCAATATGCTTTTACTTCACTCCTAAGAGTCCTGTCTTTAAATCTTGGCAACGGGAAAAACGTCCCTAAACCAAGTACCCAGGTGTAGAAAGCGTGATTAACATCTAACTTGTTGCTTAGGAGGACATAACACACCATGTAACACAACTGAAAAGTTCATTCCAATAAAAAAAAAAAAAGGTATTTGCAAATTTACATTCACTCTCTGACTGCACACTAGTATTGAACTGACAATCGATAAACACTTTCTGGCTGGACTTGATCCACCCTTTGGCGGTGGCAGCTGGGAGGAGACTGATGCCTACAAATGTGAATACACTATCGGAAGATTCCTATGCGGTACTCTTTCTATGCTACTAAAGAGAAAAAAACAGCAAGTTAAGAATTAAAACAAAAACTGCGACAAAATATTCTGCATTACTAAATTACAACACTTTTATATTTCAAGATCAGCCATTGTTTTTGCCTGTTTCCCTCTACCAGAGTCATGAAAGCACAACATAGTTCCAATTTCAACTGGAAACATTTGTCATTTAGCAAGCAGAGATTCTCTCAAATTCTGTTAAATCACGGTTTTAGAAAATTAAATTAAATTTATTTTCTTCCAATATTCCTAACAGGCCACAGCAATTTAAGCCAGAAAATGGCCAAATTCCTAACACCTTTTATAATGACTTCAATATAAGTCAAAACGTTATATTTATGTACATGTGTATATATGGACTTCTATATATACACACACAAGTTTTCAGAAAAATCTGATTTATATATCTATTTTAAAAATTTAGATTTGTCATTATAGAACAGATTAGATGTTGCCATTTGGGAAGGGAGGTTTTTTCGGAAAGGGACTGGGGGATTTTTTTTCCCAAATCTTCAGGAATCTGTGCGATATATACTTTAACGAGATTCTTTGCAAATATTAAAATACATAAAAAGTAAAAATGGTAGTTCTACCATTGAAATCACCAAAACAGAATGACTGATGCGGTTGAAAAAGTTTTTAAAAAGGTATGAGTGTAAAAAGTTTGGTAGGGATGACTTTCTATTGAGTATTTTAAGTGTGTGTCAATTGGCAGTGAAAATGAAAACAATACAATGAGACTTTTTTAAAAAACAAAGTAAACAGTTGAGAATAAACACTTTCAAAACATTTTTTAAAAGTTAATTTAAATTTCTTACTGGCTTCATGAGATCGGTACTGTACAAAAGCAGAGAATTTATAATGTCTTATTGTAGGCACTAAGTTAAAAATGGTCACCTAAGGCATTTCTACAAATAGACAGTAATAAGCCAGCTTTGTACATCCTACTGGAAAGCTTGATGAAATCGTGGTAGGGTGGTGGTTGTGCTTAGACTGCTTGTGAAAGCTGCTGACAATGAGTGCAGAGACCCAAGACCTATACTATTGCTAGGATCTTGTGGATCCTGTGTTTGTGGTGGAAGTTGAGTCATAGAAGAATGTGCCTCCTCTTGCGTATAACTCATTCCAAGGTTTCCCACTGAAACGGAAGGATTATAGGGAGGGCCATTTACAGGTATGAAGTTGAACAGCTGAGAAAAGTCCAACGATGGGGTGTTTAGAGGTTCGCTAATAGAAACGGAGCTCTTGGAAAGGGAAACCTCCCCAGACCCATCATCTAGTGGCCCTACTTGTGGATCCAGCCCTAGTTTTGATGAAGATGCTTGTGAATCCTGCGATGAAGAAGGCATACCACTTTGCAACTCCATTAAGTAACTTTCAATTTCCCCTTTTAATGGCTGTTCTTTTTCAGGCATAGAAATTGCATATGAGGTAGAACTGAGCGGATATTTCAAAGATAGCTGGTGAGAAGGGTGGACAGATTCCATATCTATTGGACAAGGCATTCCCAATGGTAATGACGTGGCAACCATTTGGTGTGCAGATGCAGAACTCTGCATGGACTGAATCTGAGTGTTGTAGAGATTTAATTGCAAAGTGTTTGTAAATGGCTTTGATGTCAGTTCACTGGAAGGTAAAGACATCACTGGAAGCAGCTCATCCTTAATAGGCACAGAAACATTGCAGGTAAAGGGATCTAGAAGGTCCATTGGCTCTGTTTTGACCTTCAAAAGTTCTTGGTTGTGACTTTTCTTCATGTGGCGTGTTAGGTGATCCTTCCGCCCAAATCTCTGTGCACAATATTGACAGAGGAAGTCCTTTCTTCCAGTGTGCACTACCATGTGTCTACGGACATCCTTTCGGGTGTAGAACCGACGATCACAGTGTTCACACTGGTGTTTTTTCTCCTTCACTCCACCCGATGACTTGCCTGCATGAGTTTTTAGGTGCTCTAGCAGCACTCCTGTGCTTTCAAAAGTCTGCAAACATACCTTACAGGTGAGGTCACCGCTTGTTGCGGCATGCAAAGCCAGGTGACGTTTGAACCCAAGCTTGGTGTTGTAGTTCTTTCCACATTCTTCACACTTAAAGGCCTCTTTGTTGGGATTGTGTGTATGTAGGTGATTCTTTAGGTGATCTTTTCGGTGAAACATTTTCTCACAATAATTACACTTGTGGGTTTTCTCAGGAGAATGAGTAGCCATATGCCTTTAAACACAGATATATTCTGTAAGTAATTATTTTGATCAAAAAGATACATGTGTTCATTTTTTAATGGCAGCTAAATACTACACTAAGGTTGCTTTGCAACAGAACCTTTTAACTCAAAGCATGACACTACAAAGATAGTTTGACATATTAAAATATAGCAAAACACGAGCCATTTCTCTTAAATTGACACTTTAGTTTTTTGGTGGCTTTTAGCTACTGTAACAGGGGTATATGGGCAAGTATGAAAGTACTTGTGTAAAAGTCCATAGCCAAAAAATCTTTCAGTCCATACTCTTTTCTTGTGACAATTCCTTATACAAACGAAAATTCTATTCTCATTAAAAAACAAACAAACAGAAAACAAAAACAGAAAACAAATTAAGAAACAAAATCAAAGACATTAGCTTGTAAACTTATGCACTGTAATTTAGAATTCTAGAAACAATCCAATGTCTACTTTTAATAAACACATCCTCTCTGCAATCAGCTGAAGGCGTACACAAATATATACTTTTACAAGGCTTAACACGGCCAACATAAAATAGATAATATAATCTGAAAGATAAATAGAGTTTAATACCTTAGTAATTTGTACTTAGAAACAAAGGCCTTGGTGCAGTCTTGTTGTGTGCACTTGTAGGGCCTCTCTCCTGTGTGAGAGTATGAGTGAACCTTTAATTTCTCAACACTGTTAAAGGCCTTGTCACACAGTTGGCAAGGAAAGTTTTTTCTTGGTTTGGTTTCACCACGCTTACGTTTCCCTGAAGGGACTTTCTGGGTATCTCTTACTTCTGACAAATCACCAGGAATGACAGTGGCCATCGCAGCCTAAACCAGGCCTTCTTGTTGGACACTTGGGAATTGCCCAACTCCACTAAATGATTTAGCTTTAGATGGCTTCTCAAGTTTCATGTGGTCGTAAAAGAAAGCAAAAGGGGACTGGAAAAAAAAAATAAGAAACAACTAGTTTGTAACTAAACTTAAATTTTGAAGTTTACTTGCTATGTGATGCTTCTGAATAAAACTTAAAATTAGGTTCAGCTGGTCTAATGTAATACCTGTAGGCTTCTTTACACTATTATTTGCTGCAACTCTTAAAATGCATTGCTCAGGATGAACAGATCCACATATGCCCTGAAATTACACCTCACATCTTTCCCCTCAGGCATTGATGGAGAACAGCAAAGTTTCTGTCAGATTACAGGAGGCATCAAACAAAGAACTTACTTCAGAGCGTACGAAGATGGCTTTTGGCAGCCTCTGATTTCAAAGGAATTAATGCTGTGCCTGTGGTGTTTGTACATACACACACACACACACACACACGCACATACACAGTTATCAAAATGAAAAATTTTAAGTCCTGAAATACAACTGCATGTTTGAAAAACTCCGCGAAAAGCAGTAGTTACACCTTTTGGCTGAGGGGTGCACAGCTCATATGCTCTAGTATACCAGCTCATTTTGATTACTGTATATATATGTATGTATGTATTCTAATAAAATGTACACATTTCCAATGATTTTTAATGCCAAGCAAAATTCCCCTGTAAACTTATCCTCTGCTAATAAATACTTGCCCTATGAATAACAGAAACCTCACAGCTTAGGTTATCAGCCCAGCACTGGAAACAGCCGTGCTCCTCACGCTACGCTGCAAGACGCAAGCGTTGCGAACGGGGAGGTTTAGCTCAGCTCGGGAGGGGGGCTCTCAGCCAGCCACTCGGGGGGATCGCAGCCCGTTCTGGGGCATGACGAACTCTGCGTCAAACTGGCAGCTAAAGGAGGCGTACGATGCTCATATACGATTCGTTGGCAAGGACAGCTCTAAATTCATAATCTGGTAACGTATAGTAGCAACTGGGCGTCTGTGATTGCAGGGTACTTAACAATCTGTCATTGTCAGAAGCGGCTGACAGCTTTTTTTAAGCATCTGAGCACAATTGCTACTCTAGATACCAAAACTGGAGCTACCCATTGCAGAAAAGGCCAACCAACAGGTCTGCAGCCGCCGGGGAGCGCGGAGGAAGACGTAACAGCGGCCTTCAGCGTAACCGGGGGCAGGACCGGCGAGTGCCGAATTTGGCCTTTCCCTCGCAAAGCGGCAGCCCCCGGTTTCGCGGGTGGCTCCCGCAGCTGCCACCGGCCCCGGCGCCTGCGGGCGCAGCTGCGCGCCTTGGCCCGTGGGCACCCGAGGCCGGGGCAGCCCGGGAAGGGCCGGGCCGGGCCGGGCGGCTGCGTGGAGCCGCAGCCCCCGGGCCGGCCTGGCTGCCCCCGCGCAGCACCGGGGAAGCCGGCAGCTGTCGGGACAGGTGGAGCGGGGCCGGCCAGAGCCGGGCGAGGAGCACCAGGCTGCAGCTGCTTCAACCTCACGCCACCGCCCCGAAAAACAAAACGAATCCTTCCCCGCTGGCAGGCAGAGGAGGCCGGACAGCTTCGTGGCCCTTATCGCAGCTGCCCGCCCTGCCCCACGGAGGTTGGGCTCTGCAGCCTGGATACGCAGGGAGCAAACCGCTCGGAAAAAAGGAGCCGAGAGCAACGCGCGGGTGCAACCGGTGTGAAAACGAACAGTCGTTGCAATAGCCCCAGCATGGCACGGGGGGAAACAGGGAGGAAGGCAAGGCTGCGTGTTTCTCAGCGTGCGGGAGCGCAGGAGGGCTGGGGGCAGGGAGGGCGACAGGGACAAGGGGAGGGGCCTCTTTAATATCTGCATGTGCATTTTATGAATGCTTCGGATTGGGATTTCCATTTGAAACGCATATACAGAGTAGGCCTTTGTCTGTGCCTCTTCCTCCCTCCTCCCCACAACTTTTCCCTGGTCTTAATAGGAGGAAAGAAATACTGGCAGATCAAGATGGAAATCTGCTACTTTTCAAACCCTCTACTCTTTGAACAGCAGACTACACTACGTTCTTAAACCACAAACATTTCGTAACACCACCTGCCCCCTTCCCCCAAGTTTTGTATGGAACCACTAACCTTTTCAACGACACCCAGTGACAGAAAAGGTGTTTCTTTAAGGACCTTTATTATTCTAGATTTGTCTCTGACTCATTCCAACTCATGGGACGAAGCTCGAGGACAACTACCCCATGAGTGGGAACATGCACAGGCCTTCAAAGAATCAGCTTAATTTTAGTTCCTCTCTTTTGAGGAACTTCCTAGTTCATGACTGAAAAAAACAGTTATTTGGAAACTTGAGACCAAAGTCTGTTTCTGCAACCAAAGTAAATGAAGACCAATTCCAAGAGTTCAATGGAGCTGCCAATGTAGTCAAAAGGAGGATCTGACCCACGTAAAAGTTGTGATAAATTTGTAGATTGAAAGATTTTTCATTGTACACTTTAACCAGAATCTAGGAACAGCATTAATTGTACTTTCCCACAAATTAACTCACTGCTCTTCTATGCATATTGGCCTGAATATAGAATGAACTGTTGTCTTAGCCTATCCGCTCCTGACACGTTAATCTTGGGGAGAAGGAATCCAGCCCCCCTGCTGCTTACGTATGGTGTTACCTATACCCCAAAGGCACCTAGGAGACCTGCCACAGGGAGAGGACCTCCCTGCACAGCCAGGACAGGAGCTCCAGGAGTCAGTTAGTTGGAAAGCACCTCCTATGTCAATGGGGGAAGACGGGGCTACAACTCCTTTAGCCTCCCTGCCATCTCCACACCAAGCCTGAGTAAGGGCAGGCAGGAGGAGCAGCAAAGGTCCGCATTTTGCTTTAGGCTAGTGGAATTAACATGATCGTGCTGGGTCTGGTGCTGAGCAGCAAGTGGTCTCCATACTAAGCTGATAGCAAGGGAAGGAGGCATAGCTGGGGGCTGAGCTGCCACGTGGATGGGGGGCAACAACACAGGAAATGAGGATGCAGTTGTGGCGCCAGAGAGGTGCGGGAGCATTGCACAGGGGTTGAGAACATGTAAGGTCGGGAGGATGGGGTAAGCTGTAGGACCCTGAGGGGCAGCCGGGCGGGAACTGAGCATGCATCAAGCTGAGGAGACACGGGATATTAGGCCATGCAGAAGGGCGATGTGCAGGGTCTGGTATCAGGCCAAAGGCAGTGTTTGCTGTGGAATGGCACAGGAGGTTTAACTGTTAAAAGTTCAGACACCTTCTGGTGTCTGTTCTAAAAACCAAGGATCACACCTCAGGTTTGAGGCCATCTTATATTCAGGCCAATATAAAATTACTTTCATCTTCTCCAAAACTTCCAAGTAACATAGGTGCTGTATCAAATGTAAGGCAGAACAATCACGAGCATAAGGAATTCAAGTTTTGTTTCTCTATGGTCAAAATTAATTAAGCTGACTTTGAATTGAGTTTAAGTGTCCTTAAAAATGCATCACTAGAACAAATATAGTGTGGATTCACTCTTTGACAATGACAGTGTTTTATTAAGAACGTGTATGCACTATTATCTCAGTATCATTTCTCAACAGACGAGGTAATTAAAAACTTCACTATTGATCTCTGAATAGCAAATAACCACTCTCTTTTTTTCTTGTGGATGTATAGACTGAGCAATGGAGATAAAACTTAAAAAAACACTGATCCTCAAATATTACACTTTCCAAAGACCAGCTGAAAGAATTTTATGAGTAATATTGCCTCTTTGTGTCTCAACATATTATCACTTACAATCCTCATTCTTACTGGTGCTTTCACAACTGCAGGATGAATGACTATATGCAGTATCAAATATAACAAGCACATTATACAAAAGCTCACATATAATACCATTTTAAAGAAACATATACTTAAAGCAGGATTAAAGCAGCTTCTGTTCAATGCACACCTGATGTTTGCCCACTAAAGTCCTCAGATTTTGGTCTTAACCAGTTCCGCTGACTCTTCTTGGAGGAAACCAGAATCCAGTACTTCCCATTTTTACTGCTCTGAAAAACAAAAGGAAGAATGGACTAGACTCTAGTGAAACCAGCGGGTTCAGAAAGCCTGGGATGCGGCAAGACCAGGGGTCGGAAAGAATCAGAAAGGAAAAGTTAAAAGGGATAGATCCAACCCATGCACAAAACATTATATACTGTTAATTATAAACAGTATGAATCAATTATTCTTGCATTATCAGTAACAATTACGCACTTTGATTTTGAGTATACTTACATCATTTCAACTAACGCTATGCTGGACAGTAACACATAAACAGACAAAATTAGACAAATGCAAAGGAGTTTTCAATAAAGTTAAAAACAAAACAAAAACTTCACAGACCACAAATAATTTAGAAGTAATAAACAAAACATATAAAATGCTGGGCCCAGACTTGAGTTTCTTGCTCAGGGAAGACTGAGTAAGAGAAGATTTCTGGGTTAGGCCCAACTTTACTAGAACCTAATGCGTTCACTCTGCTTAATTATACAGGAAATAGCAGCTTAAAAGGTGACCTGCAAAGGAAAATAAAATTAATTTAAAAAATAATAAAGCCTCTTAATGATGTACAAGCTATATGTAAATCCCAATACAGGGCAAGTCTAGGTGTGCCTGAGCAAATCCAGAGGGCCTTTCTGGAATTTCCCTTATTTCTCCCTTTTCCCTGCCACTGTCCTTTTGTAAATATGCAGTATGTCTTCGCTTTCTTGCTAGAAGGCCTTCTGGATAACACAGGGTATATACTGAAAACATGTTCAACGCCTCATTGTGGGGGAGAGGTTTATCCCCTCCAACTCTTCCAGGTACATAAGGGCAAAATCCTCTATAGAGCGCACATACCCTCTGTGGCATAGTAGGCTCAGGATATGTGGCAGGAGCTCTGAGATAATGCAGTGTTGCCCCCTTCTACCCCTCCAGCACTTTTCCCTTTCTCATTTCCCATTCACTCCAGTAAAGTATTCTTTATTTTGGTATTGAGTTCAACTTCACACAGCCCCAACCTCCTCTTCTGGTAAGCACGTATGTGAGCAAACCAGCATGCCTGAACACATATCAAAGGCAAAAGTGCTTTGCAGAAACTAGGGGAAGCTTTCTGACAGCTAAGAACACTTATTTGGGCCTTTTTACATACAAGCAGGTGGTAGAAACAGCTCCAGTACCCAAAGAAAAACTGAAACCTTTGTTCTCAACTAACGTACAAGACAGAGAACACAACTCTCACTTCTTCTTTTGATGCCTACCCTATGATACCTATCTCATCACCTCCCACTATCACAATAAAAAGGAAGAACTTCATTATCCAGAAGTTTCTACTCAACTAGCCCACAATAAATAGTCAATATTTAAGACAACCACAAACATTTAATGAACTAAGTCCTCACAGACTTAGTCCCTCCACTCTTGGTATTTACAGACTGGTTTCTATTAAAAAAAAAAAAAAGAAATTAAATTCTATTTAAGATGTTAAAATGCCCCATCAACACTGTTGAACATTTTCTCTTAAATGCTTATGATGTTCAATTCTCACCACGCATCTAAAGTAGCTCGAGCAAAAACCAGGTGGACTCAGAGATGGGCCATCAGAGGCATGGAAAGACTATCATATCAGGAGAAACTCAAGCAAATCCAACCAGTAAATAAGCAAGGTAAATGCCAGATGTATTTAAAACGCTGAATGGAATGAAGGAGGAAGGTCAGATGATCATATTTACCACATTATGAATATAGCAACACTGCAATGCAGCAGACCCAGATGAGGAGAGTGATATACCCACAATTAGCCTGGGATCTCAACTTCTACAGGACCATTATTAAATCAAAGAGCTTAACAAGATACATATAAAGGAGGGGAATTTTATATGAATTATGAAAACATCTGCTACTTTTGACAGGATTAAACAAAAATAGAAGATAAAAAAATATTCTTATGCTTTGCAGCAGTAAATCAACTACTGGTTAAAAGATTGTCTTTTGGGGCAGAATTCCAAAATTGCCTATTACAATTACAATTACAATTTTCAGACCACCTTTCTCCGCAGCTTTTGACACCAGAAAATCTCTGAGGCAGAATCCTGGACAAAGATGTATCATTCTTCTTATAACTGCTTATAGCTAGAGCGTTACTAAGTTTTCTTCTCAACCAGATGAGTTAGGAACAATTTTTAATGAATATCAAAGTTCAGATTATTCTCCGCACGAAGCAGAGAAGCATCACACTGCAAAATGCATTGTCACATGTATATGCCTAAAACCCACCTGGAAACTCACAACAAGCTAGGCTTCTACTCTTCTGTTTTATAATTTATGAGACTGTAATTCTCATAATTTACCCGCTTATCTTTTATCTGTGAGACACTAGTTTTACTAACTCTCCAGCTACCCAGATAATTTTAGGTTGGCCAATACCTGATTTTCTAACATCTAAAGAGTCAAAGAAAAAAAAACCCTTAAAGCCCTAAGCAAAATCATTTATTCCTGCTTTTAATATTAAAAAGAAGGAATATTCTCTTCAAAATTCTCAGGTTATCTTTAAGAAACTGAAAAAAAAAGCTGCACTTGAAAATGTTTTAAAATATGATTTGATATGTAAACTAAAATGATAATTAAGACGTTGAATGAATAAAACCAATAATCCTCCTCCTCCTAACTTGCACTTCATATTCTTTTTAGAGTATCCAGCCACAATAAAGGAAAATATTAGTTTCATGGTTATTTTTCTTTCAGAATAAGACAGCTACAATGGGAACACAGCATTTGCCAGTGAGTGTCATTGTGTCTGCTATACAGAAGAGTGAATCTAGTTTCAACTCCTGAAATTAATCAGTTTGTTAATCAGAACAACGGTCCTAGAAACATTAGAGTCATAATAATGATAGACTTAAAGATATCAATGGCATTACAGTCATCCTTGGTTTTAACTGTTTCTTTAAGGAAACAAAATGAAAAGTGATTACTTACCCTATGGTAACTGTGATTCTTTAAGAAGTGCAGTCCACACAGATCCCCGGTGAGCATGTACTCACATGAACAAGATCAAGTGCTTTGAAGACAATAATGTCCATCCAGGCTGTGCCTGTGAACCCTCACGATTACTACAACCAACGGCGGAAGACAAAGGACTCCCAGACTGCCCTATGCACATCATTAGGCCACCTAATGCGGTGTGCAACAGCTGCAGCTCCAAACTCTGATTTTTATGTATGCTGTAGGGTAAGAGCCATTATGTGTGCAGCTACCATCAACTTGTTTCTTTGAGAAGTGGCAACTTCCAGCTTCAGTGCCTGCTCCCACATACAAACAGTGTCTCCTGCAGTCCTGCCAGTCCTGAACCTGTGCTCCTGTCTCAAGATTTTGGATGATGGACGACAGGGAGCTGGCAAGGTTTGCTGTGCCTCATGTAAGGGACTAGGGTCCTATTTGGCAGAAAGAGGGAAATAAATGGGCAGGGGTTTATGTCCTAGCTGCAAGTGGGCTGTGAGGACGGGAACGCAGAAATACGGATTGACCTCTTGGTTTGGGAAGATGAAAGACGAACACGTGCAGCCTAGGAAGCCAGGAGCTGCACTGCTAACAGAGGTAATGGAGCAAACTAAGCTTAGGCAGCTCCAACCTAACCCATCTCAAATTTGCCACTGGTAAAGTATCCATCAGAACGAGGGACAAAGGATCACTTGTGGAACCCCTGTGGAGAATGTGTCTGGAAGAACCACAATTACTGTAGCATAAGTAACCATTTTTCTTCTTTTCTGTATCAGGTGATTAATAAGCTATGCCCTGTCAGAGTGGGAGACAAGCAAGAATATTGATTGAGGAAACCTGCTTTGTGGCTTAGCGAGCAGTCAGTGTGACAGAAGTGGTGAAGGATAGCAGGGGGAGCTAAACTGGAGGAAGAGAGAAGCCAAACTGGAGAAGGAGAAAATGAAGAAAGAAACTGTTAATTAATGCAGCCATTTACTTTGGAAAAGAAGAGCCAATATGGCAGTTAGATAGCACTTTCATTAGAGAGCAGCAGAAATGAACAAAAAGCCTCCTCACTTGGTCTGTCTCAACCAGGGCTATCAAAATTGTGCCAACGTCATCAGAATTCCTGAAGATCAAGGAATTACGAGTTACAAGGAATCATGAGTTAAAGCAACCAAAGAAGGAGCATCACTTAGTCTCCTCAATGGCAGGACTTGTTGTTTTCCACGCCTCCATTAGGCAGTTTGGTTCATGGACAGTTAAGAATTGACTGTGATCCTCTAGGACACCTCTCGGTGGACTAACCGTTGGAAAGGGCTGAAGACACAACTGGCGAGCTGCCCACATCTCTGCAGAACAGCACGCTAGGACATACAGTCCTGAAAGGGTCAAAGATCATGCCTGGATCAAGGAACACTGCACCTATTGCACATTTGCAGGAGCAGGGGGTCACCTTGGAGCAGCAGGTCTTAGTTCCACTGACCTTGCAGAAAAATGCTGCAGTTCTATAGCAAGAGGCTTGTCTCAAAGTAGCTGTGGGTAGCGCAAGCTCTAGCTGCCAAGTCGGACTTCCAGAGATGCCTCTTAACTGAGAGCTAACTTTCAGTAAGGGAGGATCTCTGCTGGAAAAGTTGATCCCACCAACAGAAACAGTCAAGCAGATGAGAAAATTCCATGCTTAACTGGCAAAGAGGTTGAAGTACTGATGACTTTAGAGGTGCCTTTCTCAGTTTTGATGAACATCATTCTTCTGACTGATGCAGGGGTCTACATCACTATTTGTTCTTGCCTGGCTGTCTGTACACATTTATTTGAACAGCATGTCATTTTTAAATAGAAACAGTCAGTGAAGCCTGTTCACCTTTGATGCCTGGGTTTAGAAGGACGATCCAGTCTTTGGTAGGAAGACGTTCTCTTTGCAGATTGCTCCTGACTGGACTGGGGCAGTGGGAGGGAGGGTAATGGGAGGTATCTCTGTGACTTATGTCCTGCTACATATGCAAGCTCAAGCTGAGGCTTCGACCCTGGACGACCAAAGGAGGAAGGAGGAACATTGTTGGAGTGAGACTGTTAACAAGAAGGTGGTCTTACTCGTGAGCCTGCCTAGGCCAGAAGAGGCTTGCACCTACAATTTCACAAAGTGATACGTCACTTAATTTTCTCCCTGCTTTATGGTGTAATTTGAAAGAAATTTGAACAGTAAGGAACATGTAGGCACATGTTCCTCCCCTAAGCAAAGAAGACACCTGGCGCGACTGTCTATAAACAAGGCACTGCCAAATGGCAGGAGGGACAGATTTCAAATCTCGGAGCCCTGCCTTTGGCCATCTTGGACTTTTGTTGGGAGGTAAAGAGAGGAAGGGAGCCAACACATAACATTACCTTACACTAGCAGAAAATCAGTTGGAGTTTTTATAGCTGCTGTTCTTTCACAAGTTTACAAAGAGATGTGAAAAACCCAGGCATCTACACTACGGCTGCGGTGGTGATGAGACAGATTTGAGAGGTAGGTGAAGTCATTTGGTCTTTTGTATTTTTGGACAACTTTTATTGTAAAAGGTTCAAAGATGTAGCTGCTGGCCCTACTGTAGAGCAGTGTTCCATTTAAAGGGGACAAATAAATGTACATATGCAAATTAATCAGTTTTTTTTTTTTAAAACAAGGCTGTATTTATCTATCTTGAACTTCAGAACTTCTCCTTACAGTAGAAAGCTGGGTTCAGAGGCGAAGTTCTGGCCTACAATGTACAGAGGCAGCTGAATGAGTGTGGATGGAAGGCAACGAGAGTGCATACAGACTACAGGAAAATTAAAAAAAAAAAATTCAAGAACACAGCAGGAGAATTGCCTGTGAAACCTCATGTAGAAAAATGGAATGATATGGGCAAAAAAATGAAAATATCTATCCAGTGATCTTAGGTATTAACATAAGAATGACTTAAGAGATAATAACACATCAGACTTAACCCTCAGGCAGACTGCCTAACAGCTCAAACATAATCAACTAACATAAGCACTGAAACCAGAAACAAGCAATCATTCTAGTCTTCCGTTAGCGACAGCATAGTCATCTGTGTGTAGAACCTATCTTTTGTGTGTAGAACAATGATTATGCTGTAAAGAGCGTTATGTGTAAGGTAGAAAAATACAAGAATTAAGATATTTCACCAAAATTTTACCAAAGACTTTGTTTTTTGGCAAAATATCCACAAAACAAACTTTCTGGAATTGCATAAAATTGAGGTGAAAAAACCCCTGCTCCATCTCTTTCAAACTAGTGTCAAACATGGGTAGCAAGGGGAACGAATGGACTAAAACGGCTACAACTATTTTTTCCCTGGGCAGTAAATACATAGGTTCCACTGATAAACATTTTTTTTCAATATACATACCTCTTATTATTTAAGAAAGCAAGCATCTGGAGGAAAAAAAACTAAGTTGCTGTGGGACAGTAGCCATCATATGAAAACAGATATTTATATAGGTTTGCCTCCTAAATACAACATTTTTTTTCATGATCATAAGATTATTTGCAATTTTTAAAGCTCTATTAACGTCATGAAATTTTGGATTACCATCAGGTTAATATTAGAAAATAACTCATTTTTATAATATGCTACAGTACAAGGAGTGTTACACTACCTTTTCAGAATATTAAAAAACTACGCTACCATGCCCACTTTTTTTCTTCATAAGTTTTTTGAAATGCAGAGCATGAATTTACCAAAGTTGATTTTATCATGACATAATACTCTGTAATTTCAAAAAAAAAAAATCACAATACTACACAGCATTTTTTTGTGGGATTTCCATGTTTCAAATTACTTAGGTCCACTTTAAGTCTTGAGAGCTCAGTTTTGGTTACTAAACGTTCCAAAGGATTCCTGAATATATACTAAATTAAAGGAAACAAGGGCTGCCTAGAATTAACCCATCTGATGCTTGTGGTTTTATGGGCTTTTTAAGAATCTCAATGGCACTGCATAGATGTTTTTTCTAAAAACTTTGGAGAGGCTGTGATACAAATAATGTTGGTACTGTAATTACTGTTAGAATGCTTAAAACCTGCAAGAGGGCTTTTATATACCTCTGAATCAAAAAAAAAAAAGAAAACCCTCAAAAATAAAGTGCATAAATCCATTTTCAAACTGATGATGTTTCTGTGAGAGCAAACTTTTGGTTACTATATAATTTCCATCTAGGAACATGTCATTTTTATAATAAACCCTAACCAAAAGCAAATTCAGTATATGCATAAGCAAACATAACACACATGCAAAAGGTGCATATTATCTATATACTATTATCATGATAATGAATTCATCGATGTCAGTGAGAAACATTATTTTCCATTGTCCCAAAAGTAAAACAAGACCTCTCATAACAACATGGGAATAGGCATATGGGCCAGATTAAAGGTTCATCTAGCCCAATATTCTGTCTCCAATACTGGCCATAAGCAGATACATAGGGAAGAGTTAGAACAGGTCCAACTATTTTGACATCAGGGACTTCCAGAACCAGATGTGGTTTTTATTAATTTAGCAACTCCCAGCAAATCACCATCCCAAGCAATAGTCCAGCCTCCTCTTGGAAGCCACATCAATTTCCAACACCTACAGCATACTTTAGAAAGGAGTCCCACAGGTCTCCCTGTACACTACCCACTGTACGGGGAAACACTTCCTTTTGTAGGCTCTGAAACCAACTTTAACTCTCCTAACTTTGTATGATCTTGTTTTGAAAGGCAATGGTCAGACTGTCCTCTTCCTTCCCCTGCAGGTCTCTGATTCTGCAGATCTCTATGACATCGTCCTCAAGTCATTTCCCTTCCATACAGGAGTCCCAGTTTGCGTAAGTGCTCTTCACAGGGAAGCCATCCCATGTAGCTCATCAACCTTGCTGACCTCCTTCTCCGAGCCTCTTCAAGTTCCTTTCTGAGATGAGGGCACCAGAGCAGCACACAGTATTCAAGATGCTTGTGAACCACAGATTTATACGCTGTCGTAATGACATTCTCCATTTGGTCTCCATGTTTCGTTCCTAAATCTTCCAAACATTCGGGGTTGTGTTTTGGTGACCAATGAACCGAGGATCTCACAGAATCATCAATCACAATCCCAAAAATCTTACTCCGGAGTGGTAATTCCCAGCTCAAATTCATCATTACATATGAGCAATCCGGACCATTTTGCTCAGTGTTCCTCGCTTATCCTCATTTATCTAGACCGAATTTCATCTCCCATTTTGTTGCTCAGTCCCTTACCACTGTAATGTCCTTCTACAGTTCTTCACAGCTGGCTTTCTTTTTCACAGCAAACTTGCTTACCCAAATGCTCATCCCCTTATCCACATCACTTATGAATGGGATGCAGTGAATGGGATGTTACTCTGCGGAACAAAGCTGGGGCGCTCCCTTAATTGAGAATTGACTTTTTTTCTACCTTTGGATCCTATCTTTTAATCTGTCACTTACCCAAGCAAATACCTTCCCACTTACTTACATTACGGCTGCTCAATTTCCTCAAAAGCCTTTGATACAATTTACTTGGATTTCTGAACCAAAGTATCTTTATCCACATTCTTGCTGATGCCTCCAAAGAACTCCAACAGAACCACAAGGCAGGATTCTCTCAAGAATGACCCTTCCCAAGTAATCATACCTACCGAGGTGGCCACCATTCTTTATTACAATTTTTACCAAAATAGCCTGATAGAGATTTCAGATTTGCCTGGTACAGCCCTGTAGTTCTTCCGACCTCCCCTGAAACGGTGATTTTACATACTACCTTTCAGAAGATTTTTCTAAACCTGCACCCTTTAGGATGTACCGCTTTAATGATATAAGTAGGCTGTAGAGCACGACTAGATAGAATAGGAAGCTGGTTGTAAGTTCGGCTTTTTGAGACACAGAGTCCTGTAACTTGAATCATAATACAAGACACTTTTAACAGTTTCAGTCAAGAAAAAGGGGTTCTGGTGCTCAGGTCTGCTAGGCAGAAATCACAATGACATTGGTGAACTCAAGATAAGCTCTCACTCACATATTTCACCATACAACATAAATTTTGTACAGCTAGCAATCTCTATTCTAGAGGCAGTCAGAGCTGACACAGCACAGGAAAAAGAAGCCACTAGTCATACTACTTTGCGCTGTGCTTATAATTTAAGCTGAAAAAGTGAAACTTACCAAAGAGCTCAGTAATTTCGCTTGAAGGTCTGCTATGCAGACAGCACAGAGGAACTGGCTGTGCTGGAGAAATTAACAGGTTGCCAGAAGGCAGGGACAGGTTTTTAATAGTAATGTCTGTAAAATAAGCATGGACTAGGTGTCAGAAAGCATTGGACTACGATAATCCAACTGGTGAGCCGTCATTTGGGCTCGGACAAATCCTCTCTCCTACCTCAACGTTTGCTCGCTGTAAAACAATACCCGTACCACTAACACCTAACACAAGCTCAAATAAGGAGGACAAGGTGATAGGAGGAAGTGTTTGAAAAATTGCAGTGGCACATAGAAGCTGACATGAGGTTAGGTTAGATGGCTGGAAGCTCACACTTGAGACAAATACACAACTCGGACAGACATAAAGTCACTGAGAGAAAGGGGAGTCTTCCCTGCACACATGCCACATACTGAGTTTACATGGTAACTCTATACAGCAGTCCAAAGAACGTAGCAGAAGCCCAGTCCTGCCCTTAATCACACAGTTGGAAGAATGCTGCCTGGGGGTGAAAACTGTGACAAGGTTTAGCTTTGCCTTTTTTCGTAACCTTGGATTTTCATATGATTTATTGGTGCTATTCCAATTAAAATGCTGATCCTGATTTCTCTGGTTGCTCTCCCTCCCATCCCAGCCCCCCAAGAAAGGCAGAAAGTAAGAAAGAATGTCCAATTTCCAAGCAGCAGCAAATCTTCTAACACATCCTACTGTCGAGAAACTGCTGCTCTATGTGAAAGAAAATGACTTGATAGATTGCTATAGTTTTACATTAAATAAAAAGTGTCACTTACATTTAGTCAAGATGGCCTTTGCTACTACTGCTGTAGCTCTGATGCTGGATGATTGTATCAAGTGACCCTACAAGCTAAAATACAAAAGCCTTAGGAAAGGATAACTGAAGATGCAGAATATTTAGGGTAAAAACAAAACATACATTCTGAGAGAGATACAATGGGTTCTGTTGTATTAAGCCTCAGGAAATACTCTATTATTTGTGCACCTGTTTGTGTGTGTGTTTGTGCGTGCGTGCGTGTGCGTGTGTGTGAGAGAGAGAGAGAGAGAGAGAGAGAGAGAGAGAGAGGGAGGGAGGGACAGACAGACAGACAGACAGACAGACAGACAGAGAGAATTAAGAGAGCATGGCGTAAAGGGACAATTTCCAGTGACAGAATAAAACCCTTTTGGGGCTGTTCAGTTAGTGCAGCAAAGTTGTTATTAATAAGCCTTTCGGAACCTGCACAGTTCAGGTATCAAACAGATTTCTGATTCAGTTCACACATACCAGCTTTGTCTACGCAATGATGCTAACATAAACATAGTTACTTTATTCTGACCATACAGACTTCACAGAGTGTTTCCACGCCATTCCGTTAGGAGAGCATCCGTGTTAAGGTGGTAGGCGCATAGTCCTGCATTTGCCCCAGCTTGCCGTTCAGTACTCCAAGCGGTGCATTCATAGCGCTGTGCTCCAGTTTGTCATGCAGCACATTTTGGGATGCATGCCAGAATCTATAAGAATTCTGACATTTGATGTCAAATTTATGAACAGTTAAAAGCAGTCATGCATAATTGACAGCTACACATGATTGGACATAGCGGAGGGAGATGAAGCTGGGCAGTTAGCATTCAGAAGAGTCACCTGGAGCACAATTTTTTGACTCAGGTGACTGGCAATAAATACTAGGTTCAGGCAACACAAGAACTTCCTGGAAGTCTGTACAGCTTTTGTCCTGGAGCTGCACCAACAGAAAACTAATGTGGGAGCTCCTATCAGCCTGATGAAATGCCATAACCGCATAGATAGTCACCAAACATCTTTACCATTAATCATGAGGTAATCAGTCTATTACTAGCAGCACACCTGATTTAGCAAGGCTGACAGTAGCATGAGGAGGTTGCTCCACCTCATGTCACTGCATCGGAGGTCACAGACAGCTTTGAAGGGATAGGGTTCCCAACTGGCACAAAACAGCCTGCAAAACACACATCTGCCCCCCTACTCTATCCCATCTGCACCTCCCAAACACACAGGCATAGGACATCATCAATAAAAAGGCCTATTTCTCCACAGTCCTACCAGACACTGTTTATCACAGTAAGCATTCACCAACACCAATAACGTGTGGCCTGTGATTAAAGACCTCTGTTTTGCAAGGTAATTTTTTTCTCCATAGTCCAAGACATTAGTGCAGTGAAGAGTTCTCCTCTCTTTCAAGGCAACTTAGCTTAGCCTCTGCTTCCCTGAGTTATAAGCCCACATTAAATGATGGGAGAAAAACATATGCAAGACTTTGCCTTGAACAGCTGCAGACTGCCAGTGTGGCAGGATTTCAGGAAGGCAGAAGGAAGATGGCGACAAAAAGGACAGAATAAAAATATGCTCTTTTGACTGTATGGCATGCATCAATGTTTCATGCACATTATGGGAAAAACATCCTGGAGGGTAGATGGAAACATGAAATGGAGATGCTTTTCTAAGTCCTAGAGAATGTATTTCTTTAAAGTGCTTTCCAACAAGATGCATGAGCTCTTTCCCTCAGTGTAAAAAGTAGCTCTGCACTAATGAAAAATTTGCAACCAAAAAAAAAAAAAAAGGAAGGTTTCACTTGTTTAATTTTATTTTTAAAATGTTGTGAAGAGATGAGTATTACAATATTTGTGTGCTGAATTCATTTTCCAGACAGGCATTTAGGAATTTGACAAAAGAAATTTGATTCATTTACTGAATTAGTTGATGGTGCTTTTTCAATGAAAAAATAACAGCCACACAAACGAAATAGGCAGTGCAAGGAGTGCTCCTCTAGGTGACGTGCACAAGATCCTGAATACTGTGAGGAAACATTTCTAATTAGCTCAGCTGAAATAGTGGTCTCAATATGAGCTGTCTTTTACTTTTTGCAAGGTGTTGAAGGTAGGGGCAAAGTGCTTGACCAGTGTTTTGTTACAACTGCTTAGCACCTTTGTATTGCCTGCTTCTTGTCTCCTTCCAGAATCACATAATCCATTTCAATCTTCTGGGAATTCTCCGGGAAACCCTCCTTTCACAACTCTGCCTTTGCAGCCTCCTGCTGAGCTGAGCTGACAATTTCAAGGTTCAGATCCACCTTTTGTTTATCTTCTGAAATCTGATGGCTATTTTTTAGCTAATAATTCCCCTCTTCATATGGGCTGCATCATTATATATGCTAAGAGAAATCAGAAAAAATAAGATGTTACTAGTCACCCCACTCCTTATAAACTCTATTTTAAAAAGGCTACTTAGTTTCCCTCATCACCACATTCAAATTCTTTCCTCCTAAGTTTTCTTCTCATCGTGTTCCCTTCAAAAATGCAAGATTCTTTTCAAATTACTTTCACATACTACATATATATTGTTATAGGTTTTTCTGTGGCATGTGTTACAGGGTGAGCAGGTTGCCGTTGTTTTAAATCTTGAAGTGCCACGACACAGTTGGATAGGCATTTGAACATAAAGTTTTTTTTAAAAGAAAAAAGTCACAAGGCATTACATTCATTCGTAACTGCAGCTCCTTATGCTGGAGGGTATTAATCTCTGTCAAATTTCTGGGAGATACAAGGGCCTCGTTTATAAAGACAATAGACAAATTGGGATAACACACTGCAAGGCTACCTATCAACAAGCATAATCTAGGAGTGCTAGACGAGCATTTCCTAAAGAAAAAAGAAAAGAAAAGAAAAAAACCCCAAACCCCTAAAACAAAAATAACAAAAAAAACCCCCAAACTGCTTTACCTTTCCATTTTTGTGTCAAACCTCCCCGCTACACACATGCATATTCCCTTTTCACTCATTTTCTGGCTCCTACTGTAAAGCATATTGCAAAATTAAGAAAATTCTGTAGTAGTTTTTCTATATTCACAAGTCCACTATAAAGTTTTAAAATAGCAGAGCAGTCTAAATTCAATCTCAGCAAAAATTTGAGCATGCTTTTATATCTGAAACTGTGTTAAAAATTCATAAATACCCCATGCATGGCCAAGGTCTGGAGCAGGGGGCAGCATAGCCAAAGCTGGGGAAGACTGCAATTGGTGAAGAGGAAATGAAAGGAGACCAAACAGCTCAGAAAGAAGGCAGGAAAATGCAACTCGTGTTTGGGACTGGCATCGCAAAGAAGTAAGGTGTTAAAGCTTTAAGGTAAGACTGATGAAAAGGATGTCATTTCAGCTTCGTGGGGAGCAAGACTAAAAGAAACCCAATCAGAAAAAGGCACAAGCATGAAGAAGTGTGGCCAAGATTTGTGGTATTTGTGAGGTCGGATACTAATGAGATAAAACTACAGAACTTTGTGTCACCAGCACAGATGTCACAGATGACACTGGCGGGAGGTTAAATCTGTGTTCCTCAAACTGAAGGACCGACCACACGGGCAGAGGGCAGGGACGAGGGGTGCAGGCAGGAGCAGGAGGAAGAAACATGAAGAGTCCCATGTAGGTCCATCCGTCCTCTACATCTGTGCCTCCCTCAGGACATGCACTTCTCTCTACTCTCCAAATTCTCTTCCTCTTGCAACTCTATGAGGGGCACTGCACTTTCTTCGAGAAAAGGGGGAGCGTGGAGGCAAGCTGTAGCATCGCTGTGGCTTGGTCAGGACATGCGTGATCCTTGCAGTGGCAAGCTGGCAGGGCAGGGTGCTTTCTCCTCCCAGCTCCGTACCTTCCCCATGGCCCTGGGGCTCCCCAATGAAGGCAAGGAGAGAGCAGGGTGTTTGGTGGCTGCGTCAGCACTGTCAGCACGGTCACTTTGCTCTGTCTAGAGAACTCCACCCTTACCAAATAGGGTAATGTAGCCCTGGGATGGAGCTGCAAAGATTTAGGCAGTGAAGACAACCTACTGCCATTCCCCATAGGATGGATCTCTTACACAGAGGATAGAGTGCACAGATAGTAAGGGGAAGGAGGAAAAGATATGGAGACACAATGGAGCTGACATAGTAAAGATTTCAAGATATCCTTCAGTAAACCAGGATTCATAAGTAGGTAAGGTTAGCCCAGTGAAGACTAAATAGAATTGACTGGATTTGACACCAAGAATTTGGGGTGGAGGGGGGTGGCAGAGTGGGATATCAGCGGTAAAGGTTGTTATGTTCTGGATGACAAGGTAAGGGAAATGAAGGCACGTAGGGGTGGTAGCTGGAGCACAGAAGTTTGGAGATGGTCAGGAAGTATATAGATGTGGAAGAGGGGCCCAAAACTAATCCTAAAACAAAGAGGTGTCTCATCTGACCTGGAGGACTGCTGAGTTCAATGGCAAGTGGAAGAGCCACTACCGGAGCCAGAGAGCCCTACCCCAGAAAAAGTAGTTTAAATCCTGCTGTGAAATTATTGTGCAATTGGGCATGCAATACTTACTGGATCGGTTTCTTTCTCCAGCTTCTGCAGGATTCTGTAGTTACTTCCTGGGTATTGCTCCCACCTGATGAGTCACAGTGCTTCCTGCAGCCCCAGACCCCAGCCCGGTCAGACTGCATGGCATTGGTGATGCTATTGAGCTTTATTTGGTGGGCATTCACCTGCTTATCTTGGGGTCCTGCTGTGGCACTGTTCACTATCCGGAAAAAAAAAAAAAATCGCGTTCCTGGATTTGGTGGCAACGTCATTTGCAAAAACCACAGCCCAGAGAATTTATGAGCGCTGCTCAAGAATCCCGTTGCGTTTCTTGGTCTTCTGATACTTCCTTTATGGTCCTTTGTGTTGATTCATTCCTGGGGCCAGATTTAGGTGTGCTCTTGCACTTTCTTTTATACGAGCAGTGACCTGTAAAAGTTCGTCCTATAATGATTCTTATCTGGGTAGGGTCAGACGTACATGAATCAGAGGCATGTGGCCTTTATAGACTCTTCATAATTGTAATAACTCATTATAACCAACTTGTTTATGATCATTATCATAAGGAGCCCTCTTAGCTGCCTGCCAACACTTATATAGCATTTACCTCCAGCCAACATGATCTTGGAGTAATGAAGGACATAGGTAGTACGCCAGGTGTAAAGAAATACAGCACAGAAACTCTACTATTGCACATTATTAACTCACAGAAACCTCAGAGTGTAAATTAACTCATGGCAAAATGCAATTTGCTGCATTTACTGTAGTAAGCAGTCTTTCTTAGTACACTTTTAAGAATTAAGTTCAGCATGGACCCCAGATGCCGTAAGAGGACCTACAGCTTTTCAAAGTAACAGCCTACTGTAGACAAAGCCATAGTAAGTTGCTTTTGTTATTATTTCCCAGTGATCAACAGTCTAAACCTTCTTTTCCTCTACTTCCTTTTTAAGGTTACAAACGAACAAGTCTACCTACTATTTGCTTGAGTGAGTACTATGCTTCCATACTTTGAAAAGCAAAAAAGACATAAAACAAGAAAATGCAATACATTTTTGCATGCAGTTTCTCTCCTTAGGGTAAATCTTTCTTTCAATATACAGGAAGAATATCGTGCAGAAGGTTAAAAAAAAAAAAAAAACCACAAAATATTACTCATCAACCTCTGACTTTAAAAGCCTACTCTAATAGATAACAAATGTTTTTTGGCAACTGTAGTAATTGTTTTCAAGAGCGTCTTCTCTAAGCCACTGAGGTGCCAAAAGAACAGGTCAGGTGAACACGCATTCCTAGTGGACCCTGGTCCCATCTCTAACATTCTCCTCTGTAATTCTGAGCAAAGGGAGCTAATATCTGCCACACATCAGCTAGTGCATTTTGATCAACTCTCAATCCTTGCTTAAATAGAGGCAAAACCACTTAGTTACATCCCGTCTGCCTCCCTGCCAAGTATTCTCTTCTCTTGCAATCTGACACGACAGTCCCTAGTTTCTAACACGCAGCTCTACCCACTCAGCTATTGCAGATTCTCTACTGTCCATCAGCAACACAGCGTCACAATCCTCCTTCAAAGATTTCACTACTCCAACGGCAAGACCTGAGCAATCGCTTCAGTTCTTTACTGCAAAACACCATAGTCATTGTGCACCGTGAGTTAAGTGTTGAAGCTTTCTATTAGATATACAGGCTGTTCATCATCTACAAAGCACTGGATGTCAAGGAGACACCACTACAGATAAAACCAGCACTTATTTGGAGACATCATTAGCGATTTACAGGAAAATGTAATAAACAGGTCACATATGAATCTTAAGAAGTCCGATCAGCTGAAGCGCTTTGTGGCTAACTGGATATTTCAGCTATCTTCATTAACTTCAGTATTGCACCAAATGCTGTAAGAGAGCGATAGATCACTAATGCCAAGTTAGTCATTTTCAGTAACAGTTCTCATGGAATTTTTTCCCTCTAAATAATCAAAACAATTGGTCATTGGACCTTATAAGGAAAAGTGCCATAGCAAACACAATTTCATAAAATACAGCTGTTTTAACTTTGGGACTCTCTCCAACATACCTACAACACCTGAATTTGGGGGTTGCCTTTTCTTTTTTTTTTTTTAAAGAAGTAGCCAAGAAAATACCATTAAAATAATCAGCAGAAGGGTAACTTGGTCACATTATTTCTTCTGTTCTTATACTAGTGAGTGACAATCGAGCCACAGCATAGCAAATCTCAAACTAATAAATACAAACGCTTTATTTTTAAACAGCAAAGTATCAGCCTGTGTGATCTCCTGCTAGAAGACAATATATACAGTTATACAGACAACACATACAGATAAATGGATCGTCCAGAAATATAATAGGATTTTCGGAGGCCTTCAGAAAAATAATACAAACCCTCTCTTTCCAGGACAAAACCAAACCGACAGACAGTTCAGACAGGATTTCCCCCCCCTTTACCTTATAGTCACACTGACTACTGAAGCATCTGATAGCAGCTAATATTGAGACAACATACAGGACTAGACAGAACAGTAGTCGCAATTCCTCTGTCATATCAGATCTATGGAGGATAACACTTTTGTGAACTCCAGGTAGCAACCTCCCATCTCTCCAGAGCATCTTTTGAAACAGGCAGTCGAGCTTGCCTTGAGTATAGCCGAGTATATGTTTTAAGACCTCGGGCACTGGGATACCTGCCAAGTCACAACAAATATGTACACATAATCTAATCTACTTAAATTTTGAGTGGAAGCTCTGTGCCCTTTAGATATACCCCTCAAGGCTACGAATAGCATACCTGTTGGACAGGATGAAGTTTCCCTGTGTAAGTAATAACCGAGCTCTTCTGGCAGCTAACCACCCCTGCCAGCTTCTTCCAAAATCAAACAAAGATTGTGGAGGCAGGAGGATGGGGATGAAGATGAGGAGACAAGGGGATAGGGGCAACAGAAGAGTAAGGAACAGGAAGCATGGATGAATCATAAGCAGATTATGAACAACAAGGCTCTCTTAATTGGACAATTATAAGAAAGAAACCTCTTTCCCCCCGCCACCCCACTGTTTTATTTGGCAGATAACAACGTCAGAGAACACTGCGAAGAAGAGGAGAGGGCCTAAAAAGACAAGTGAAGCAAAGCAGAAGCAAGGCAGCAGTTTTAACGTGCAAGGCAACACTCACTGTTCAACATATTTGAATACAGAGAGGATTATTTACAAGCTGGTTATGGTCACTTTTGCTTAGGAAAAAAGAAAATAAAATGAATCTAGAAACCAAAAGCATCCAGAAAAAAAGGTAACGAAATCCTCAGAAGACTGTCCTGGCTTCTACAGATAAAAATAAACAAAACAAAAACTCAAGCAGTTCAGTATACTGATGAATAAAAACTAATAGGGCATATCTTGACAGCACACAACAGTAAATAAATAATTGCATTGCCTTCTAAAACAGGGTATGTTACCATTTTGCTTTAAAAGCACGTTACCACCAAGTTTGAAATTTCATATAGCACTTGTTTCTATGACCTGTGAACTTTCTGTTAAGAAAAGCTGAACAACTGGATAAATTTTAATGCAAGATCTTTGCAATTGGACTCGTACAGAAGATTTTCACTGGCAGCCTTATTTACTGCCACTAACCAATCTCTTACAATAAAGTGTCCACTAATCCTTTAAAAAACTCGGTCAAACTTGCACACAATAATAGACAGACTTATCTGAAGTAGATCTGGTGCGACGTACACCACTTGCTCGAGTAGGATTTTTAACTCGCAACAGATAATGTTACAACTGCAAATTTCAGACTGCAACTGTCCTGCGTACATACCTCTGAATAGCAGAGGGCAGGCGAGGGAGATGTGGAGACTCATGCCCATGCTACCAGCGTGCGTAAGCACACAAACAAACATTCCTCAGGAGAAAAAAAAAAAAATACTTGCAAGAATTGTGAACACGAGGTAAGGATGCATGAAGAGCTAATACTGGATAACAAAGTCTGACAGCACGGCACCCACCCAAGCCTTCTATCATAAAGAACACATGAGAAAGTAACACACAGAAACTTGGCTGCAGAAACTGTATTTCTTTCCTGCCCCCTATCATATCACAGAAGTCTGCAGAAGGAAAGAAAGGTATGCCTCCCCTTCTCCTGCAGAGAGAGCTGGAAGCTCGTCTTACTAAACCACACTTGCTACGTATTACTGACCACACACAACTCCCTCATTTCTGGCCTGTAGTGATGATAATCTTCCGCTAGCGCCCCCAAACATACTGTTTTCTCCCAGCACAGCCAATTAGCCCAAGCTGCAACCATGACTAGTGCTGGGGGGAAACATCTGCTAGCGGGATGGGTACAAACTGATCCAAAAGAGTTCAGATTATGGGATGGAACGGCTAAGAAAAAAGGCTCGATGCTGACAAGAACAGGTACAAAAAGGCTGATGATTTCAACATGTCCCTTTCTGAAATCATCAGCTTACCAAAGCAGGGAGGTGCTTTCAGAGGAGTCTGTCTCCCAAACAGGAGCTCAGAAAAGGTCAGCCACGTGCATTTCAGTCTCGCTGCTACCACAGTTGTCACAAAAACTTTAGAGTTCTTCCTCAAAATCTTGCACTTGCAAAGAAGACGGCTCAAATTTACGCTTCACTTTAATTACAGGGCCACAGAAACCAGCACTGTGAGACCACGCTATTTTTTTTTCCTTTAAACACTGTAGAATCGCTCAGCAAGATCTAGATACGGCACAGGTAATTGCTGGCAGTTACCATCATCTGATTTCTCATCGGATTCGATAGCTCGCTTTGCCAGTGGCTTCAGCAGTTACTTTCTCCTCTCTGGATCCAGTCCCCAAAGCAAAAAGCAAAAGCAGCTATCTCCACAACTAGCTAACTTCACCTGAAGTGAGTGTCCTGTTTACTGTAGGTCAACTGCTGGGCAGAGGCAAACGTGCGGTGCCACCACCCCAGGCTGTCTGGGTACAAGCTACTACCGCTCAGCTGCAGGCTGGGCTCTGCAGTGAAAGCAGGGTCAACCGACTACAACCAGCTCTGCAGCAGGGTGCGCTACCTCTGGCGTAGCACTTCGGCTAAGGCTTTTGGATTGGGCGCGGACACATCTATCAGCCCAGAGCACGGGCTGACAGAAGCGCAGTTATTTTGGAGGTGCTTCCACGTTCAGTTTAAACCAAGCTCCAGTGCTTCCCCTCTCCTTCCTTTGCTTCTTACACCGGCACTCGTCTGACCACACAGTGTACCCGGCTGGAGAGCTGAAGCAGTCAAGAGTTAACGCTACAAAAAAGGCAGTTTGTTTTCACGCAGCTTAGGTCTTTGAAGTGGCCTGGTGCCAGCACGAGAGAAGAGGGAGAGAAGAGCCATCGCGGGTGAAGGGAAGAGCAGGGCCTACTGCAGCCCTAACTCAAAGCGTAAATTACCAAGAAACCGCACCTACGATTTCCTACCGTCTCTTGTCATTGACCACATTGCCTGTCACTCCAGTGTCAGGAACAGCAGAAACGTTAGTACCTGTTAAACTTAAACAGAAACAGACTTGGCATCGCTTCTGGCTCGTGAACACAACAGCTGAGAGCAGGGCAAGGGTACAGTCCTTGCAGAGCAGAGCGAGCACCGCGGACTAACCATTGCAGAGCGTCACGGCACTGCAAGATGCCCTCACCTTACCAGGGATGGCAGCGTTAAATGACTAACCTCATGTTATCAGAGGCACATATATTTTATTGAATAAAATAAGCTTGGTCAGAACCGAGTCTGCCACATACCTATGATTAACAATTACTAACAGCAAAGAGATGCAGTGGGCAACTGTTTCAATTCAGCGCTCCCACAGCAATTAAAATAACACAGATGCTTACAGTCTTCTGCAACAGAGGCAGCTGATAAACCACACAGACCAACACAGGGGACTCTCAAAAGGAATAAAAACAAGTAAAAACTTCCACCCATCTAGTATACCTATTTACCGTTACCTTTCATATTTAAATACTAGAACTATCTTCTGATTTAACAGGAAGCACAGCTGTCATGTGATGAGACCGAAGCGTCTCAGAACAGCATCAAATCCAAAAAAATATTTTGCCCCATTTTAATATTAAAGAAACGTGGGGAAAAGTGATCTGGACATACCTTACATTACGATAGCATGGCCTAAGGCTTAGAGAACAAAAGCATGGAAGGATGAAAACATGAAGGTAAAGAGGAAACAGAATAAAACATAAATGATTTTTAGAAGTTGAACCGTGTCAAACATCTAACGCCTTTCTTTGACATGACAACATATTCTTTAGACAAAAGCAGGGCAACAGCTAACTCAGTAAGAAATGTGATATACTACCACATGAGAAGTAGTTTGTCGAGCTGAGATGACAGGGGTTAGTTCAAGAACCACAAAGCAGGAAAAGCAGCAGCTCAAAAGGAGATGAGAACAGATTTCTTTCTGAAAGGTGGAAGGATGTTATTTTTGGAATTTTGCCAAGATCAGTCTTCAGGTTTTTTTGATTCAGTATTTTCATTTAAGATTTTTTTTATGCCCTTAAGAGAACAGTACAAAAATCTATGGAAAATACAAAACTAGGAGGCATCAGCAGTACGGCACAGACTGAAACAACCTACAGGAAAAACTGACAAATGCCAAGGACGGCTGCAACAGAAATGGGACGGAAAGTAACAACAAGGGACAGGGCAGAGACAATAACTTCTGCTGAAAGGTGAGGAATCACCAGTTGGAAGCAACAGAGAAGGAGAAAATCTGTGTATAATCATCCTATGAGCAGCTAATATAAGCCACTAACGAAAGCTGGCTGAGAAAAGAAGAAAATACGATGATTCAAAAAAGCAACTATTTCCAAGGCAGAAAAGAACACAGAGATGCCATTATCGCAGACTAGCGAGATCTTGCTGAGCACACCCTGTATAAATCTGGTAATACATATTCACAAAAGATTTATTTGGTGTATCACAACAATACAGCAGACAAAAGTCACAAAAGGTCTTAATACCAGAGAGGAAACTAGCAGGGTCAGCATAAAGAAAAACATGCAAGTTTACTATGAGTAAGTTTAGGCTGGAAATTAAAAGGGCTGCAAACCAAAAAAACTTTGCTTTTAAGTGCACATGCCAAAAGATAGGGATGTGAAGAGTAGAAAAATGTAACTAGTTTGCAAGTGGATCTATGCAAGTTTACAAACAGACAGATATGGTTGCCTATGACAGCCAGACATTTGGTTCAGTGGCAGCGATTGAGCCCAGTTCTGCGTCCCTGACTTCTCCTCAGACCACAGCAATGGTCCCACTGGGGCAGACCAGAAGTCCATCCACCCAGCATCCTCGCTCCAGCAAGCCAGCAGCAGATCACAAGGAAGTAGCATAGGACAAGGCAAGCACGTGGAATTTTGGGGGAAGTATCACCATTTGTGGTTTAGACATTTCCTGAGCCAGATGGATTTAACAGCCCTCAAAGGATTTCTTCTCTACTAATTTGTCCAATCTCTTTTTGTGCCCATGTAAACATTTTCACCTGCAACACCCCATGGCAAGGAGCTCCACAGCTTTGCTACACGTTTTATTAATAACCACTTTCTTTTAGCTTGTTTCAAACCTGTCACCTGCTATTTCTCCCTCCCCTCAGCGAAAGGTTTCGTTCCTCATTCATCCCATCTGTATCACTCGTGATTCCTCTATGATCATCTGTCTACAATATGAAACTCGTATGAATTTTCCCTTTGTAGTCTCTTTTCCAGGCTGAAAGGTATAAGACTACTTAGGCCCTTCTTCAATGGAAACTGTTTCACTACTTTGATCACATTTATCACCTTGTCCTGTATTTTCTCCATTTTAGATATATCTCCTGTGACAAGATAAGACCAGAACTACTTGTGGTATTCAAACACTGACACACCATGGATCGTTGCCTGTTTTTATTCCTTTCCTAATAATTCCCAACATTCACTTAAGAACTACAGAACAGTAAGCTTGACAACTACATCAGGCAAATCAGTAGAAACGTTAATAAGAATAGGATGGGACAAATGAATAAATATGACATATTAGTGAGAGACAACTCAGCTTTTGCAAAAGGAAATCAAGCTCCACAAAGCAAGTCGAGTTATTTGAAGGAATCAACAAACATGTAGATAAGGGAGATCTGCTGAAATGCGAGTGTACCTGCATTAAAGCGGGTAGAGACTGACAAATGAAGGCGAACAGACAGGTTGTTACTGCCTCTTCCAATAAAAGAACTGGAGACATCAAATGAAATTACCAGAATGCAGGTTCAAGAAGAAAAGATGCTGGATCTTCACATCTTCATGCTGTGGAACTTCTTGCGACAGGGTGTTTAGACACTTAGAAGTTTACAAAGGCTCAAGAGGTCACTGGGAAAGTTCATGGAAAAAGTCCACTAAGGATTAGTAAGCACAAAAACACCGTGTCTGGTTCAGGAAACCCTCAACCAGCAAATTATTGCAGACTGGGAAATTACTCTGGGAAAACTATCACTACATGCTTGCCCTGCTCCCGTGTCTTTCACTACACATTTGTTTTTTTGACTATTAGGAACAGAATACAGGACTTGACATGCACACAAGTGCCACTGCGGTTATTAAAACACACACATGCATAGAATTTGATCAGCATTTATCAAGTTGATTAAATACAGTATTTTACATCTTGGGACTCAATTGCATTGATAAGACCTGGAGATAATGGTTCTCTATCAACCCTTGATTTTAAAGCAGGAAAATAATTACTGTGTTAATTTACACAAGAACTGACACTGCTGGCAGTAGGTTCAAACACCAACTGAAACCCAGAATATTTTACTACTGAAAGAATTAGTACTATCACATTTTGTTTTGCTGCCTGACACTTGCCATTATAAGACAACCTCTTCTACATAAGACAACTCACAGCTTTGCCAAACTGCCATCACCTGGGCTGAAATTTCACAAGTTAGTGTCTGCTTCTGTGCTTTGCTTCTTTACTTTGATTCATTCAAAATACAGCCATTTCAAAAAATAAAGGCTAACGTTTAAAAAAAAAAAGTTTAGTCTGTGTCCAAAAATACTAGTGGTTTCTTCCTAGCAGAGTTCTGAACCTCTGTCCTTCAGGACGGAGTCTCGAAATTGGATGGAGAGGGTGGCAGAGCTGTAATTCCTGTGTAATCTACCCAAACTTGGCCAGTTGTTGGCTGCTTGTTCTGCAACCACTCTTCTCATTCAGAAACTAACCTTTTGCACCAGATAACCAAATGCTGCCCTGGAGAACTGGATTCTTCTCAGCTTCAACTAGAGATTCTCTACGTCATTCAAACTGAACACTACAGAAGCTGCCATTAATTTTCCGGGTCCTTGGCATGGGTCTACAAGCAGGAATTATGCTGAAATGCTTAATGCAGGCAGTTGCAGTGGAAGTCACTGAAAGCTGTGTTCTAAACGGATTATAAGGACAATAGTTTTGAGAAACTAGGCCTAGTAATCTCAAAACAGGTTCTCCTGAAAAATGCCACAGAAACTTGATTCTTAAAAAACAACCCTCAGAAAAACACAAGAGCCATTTACTTTGTTTTCACACTGCATTTTATCCTCTACATGCACTGCAAGCTCTCCTGTTTTGCTATTGAAGTGCCTATGGTACAAATGCCATGATGTATGCTGGACAAGTAGTGTCTCACCATCACAAGAGCCAGAAACAACGTACAAGCAACTAGGTATTTCACAAGGGTACAGACTAGCTGAAGGGCAGGATTTCTCAAAGCATCCAGAGCCTGAGGCAAAACATCAAACATGCTAGAGAGCATACCAGAACTCTGTATAAATATGTTCCATTGTCAAGATCCATGTATAAGTTTCTGGCCAGCAAACTGGCTTATGAACTCCCATCTGCAGGACGCATACAGCTCTGAGAACTAGCATCCCACTGTGTATTTTCCTTCAGTGATCTAGGGCCTGAAAAGCAGGATAGCCTAGGAGAGCACATGGCGATGACTGAGAGGAATATAATTCAACTTTGCCTACGTGAGGGACAGGTGGTTTTGTATTTGATACAAGAGCACTAGTGTCGGCCACTGCTGTTAAATTAGCACTGAAAATTAAACAATATGCATATATGTATCTGCAAGTATTTCAGCTTCTTCTCCCCCCCCCCCCCTCCAACCCCCTTTCCTTGCTTCTTGTGTTCTTTTTCTCAAAGTTTAACGCTGTAAGCTTGTCAGGGGACAAATGCCTACTGTGTTTTCTTTTTCAGGCTCTAGTACACTGAATCCTAAAAATGGATACTTTTTTTTTTAAGGACACGAACAAAGCAACACAACTCCTAAGGCCTCCTTTGGTTCTATTTATTCTTACATAGTCATCACTGCTTAGAAACAAACATTCTTCCTGTCCACTGCCCTCCTGTGAAGGACTACAGTATCTATAGTTACTGGAGAAGAGTGCTTCAGATATCTAGGTCCCAATCCCTCCTAGCCTTTATTTTTAAGCTTGCCCCAGAAGGCTTGCTTTCTCAGAGGATACCACAACCAAGATTTCTCTCTTTTCAAAGGCAGCTACTGCAATTCTGTCTTGTCACTGGGAAGCTCATCACTCCTTAAAAGGCTCTGATACGGCAATCACAGCTGAAACTGAAGAGCTAAAGAGTCTCTTCAGATCAGCTTCTCACTTTCAACCCATTTGCCAGATCTCCACTGGTGTGCAAGGAAAGTGGTGAAATTGCAGCTCCAGCCCTTAGAAATGCTGTCAGAGAGCACAGGCTGAGCTTTTCAAAAACAGATGCCAACTTTTTCCCAAACCATTTTTTTCCTTTTCTCAGTTGTAAGTCTTCCTGTCAAAGAAAACATACTGGGCAGGTGGCACACACCACCACAGAAACACTCGCAAAATTCTCTTCAGGACAGAACCAGCCTCAGAAAAAGCGCCTCAGCTTCCTTCAAAACATCCACAGTTTTCTGACAGCCCAGGGACGGAAACACAATGTTGATTCCCCCCGGAAGAATGGAGTGGCAGGGGGAACAGGGCAGAAAAGAACTATATTAAGCAAGATACTGTCCACTCATTTCATACTTTCCTATTCCTACCCTCCTTAAAGATGCCAGCTTAAAAGAGGCTAAGTATGAGATATTCTTACTGGCTGATCTTGCTGGGCTGTTTTCCTTTCGCCATTTGGAAATCAAATGCATTAAAGAAAATACTGTACTTTTGGCTACGTGTAGCTTAAGAGCATTCCTCCCCGGGAACCATGAGGAGCCACTTCCCTCTTTGGTTCAGTGGGGATCGGCAGCACAAATTTGTGGCTTAAAAGCTGTAGGCTCCAAAATTTGGGGCATAATTCTGAAACACACAAACAAATAAACAAGCCAAAGTCCCAGTTCACACAAATATTCTCTCAGGACAGCTGTCTGTGTGTTACTCTCCCAGCTATGCAAAAGGTGCTCTGAACAAACAGAGCGTGCTGCAGAAGCAAGGGAAGCAGCTCAGCACAAGCCGCTGAGGGCTCCTCCGCTGTGCCAGAGAGGTCAAAGCCCAGAAACTGCTGTCACACACAACACAGGACACATACAACACAGGACACCAAAACTCAGGACCTGGAGCTTTTTTGGGAGGTGGACGTTTCTGTTGGTTAAATTCAAGAGAAGTATTAAGAGCAGCATACAAAAATCCACTGAAGCATACAAGCAGTTACTGGTTTCACAGGACCAATAAATTTTGCAGGTATATCTTTGGCCACAATCTGCTAGCGCTTTATCTATAAGCTACTTATCAATACACAAGTATCTCTTTGTTGCCTAGTACTCCTATGTCACAGAGCACCATCAGGCTAAGCAGTGCAGAAATAAGAGCACAAACATTTTTCTTTTGCAACTGATGAGTAATGCATGACTGAAAAATGATGAAGGCAGAGTAGGAAAAAAGAAAAGCAACTTGCTATAGGAAAATAATACATATTTAAAAAGTAGTGAGGAAAGACTCAGATAATAGTGAACCAAATGAAATAAAAAATGGAAGAATTCCTACGAATCAAACATTTCAAAATATTAACGAATAAGAGACTTAATTGCTAAGAAATACAAACATGCAAAAATAAAAGGGCCAGACGAACAAGATATTTTTACAACGTTATTAAAATAATGGTTCACTTTGAGAGGGTAGTTTTCAGATGCACTCACAATTTTAGACAACCCTGCTTCATGTTATCCTTTTTATCTTAGAGATACAAATGAAAACTCTTAGTAAGGAAAGCCGCACAAACTTGGAATAAACATGAAAGAGATTAACAATATAGGAAACAAGTCATTACTAGACAGCAAAAGAGAGAGAAAGTAGAAATCCAGAGACTCTGAAGCAGACAAAAAGAAAAACAAACTGTTTAATCTTTTTGAGGGCAGTAGGACACAGTGAGTAATGCTAGGAACACACACTCCTCTGGTATTCTTTCACTATAGTGAATTTATCAAGGGCTTGACCTCCCGTCTGCCTTGTCTTTTTAAATATAAAAACCCCTCTTCAGTAAATACACTCTCATCTTTAAAGCATAATTCTGCTCTGAAAGTTGACACTAAAAATAGCACCAAGGAGCTCCATATTCATGTCTTCTTGATTTCTGTATCAATTTACTTGATCGCAACAGGCAAGCTTATGTCCTCCGGTCCTCTAGATTGAAAGTCCTTACCAAGTTCGCTTCTGCAGAGGTATTTGACAGGATGACAGTTTTGAGTTTACATTCCTAACTACTAGCTTAAATATCTATCTGTAGCTGTAAATATAAAGGACAAAACATTCATGAATGTCCAGCAATTTTCTTAAGAAAGGAAAGTATCTGAGTAAAAAAAACTAGATTAGGGAAACTCGGTAAAAAAATAAAAAGAATACATATTCCACTAATCCATACTGGCATGCCAGGAAAACTTAAAGACAATTTGGAACAAACTTCACAAATTCTTACAATTAGGAAATACATGAGGAATAACATCATGAATAAGTCTTCAAATTAGCAAGTGACCAACAAGTACACGCTTTGCCAATTTCAGTTCAAATCAAAATACTTCATGATACATAAACATATTTTTAGTACTTCTACAAATAAATGAATTCTTTGGAATAAGATTCTTCACTCACTAACATTTTCATTTTTTCCTGCAGTGTCAGAAACAGCCATTTCAGGATGATTTTTACAAGTCTGCATATTTAAAGGGACAATTAATATGTAACCACATATAACGTTAGACTGTTTGAGAAAGGACAAAACTCTGCTAAATACAAATCTTGAAAAAGGGCTTTTTTCTTCACTTTAAAGACTGTCTAAAATAAGTACGGCACTAACCTGATGACACACTTATTTACTTTATTTTCTTATGCCAGTTATTCGGTTGTTGGCTGTAATACAACTTCATTTAGCAATAGCTTGGACCCCTCAGTAAGGGAATGTGTACATAGTGGCTCTCTAATCTTGCTGCCCAGCTGCTAAGACAGTCACATGAGTCACTTGCTGCCTTTAGAGCAACACACACCACTTGCTGAATTTAGAGACATTCTTCATTTCTGCATTGGCCATATATACAAATTGAGTAATATCCTATCCTAATCACACATAAAACTCTCTAGGTTTTTTTTTTTTTTCCCCAAATTTAAACTGGTGAGTCAAAGAACTTTTTTTTTTTTTTTTAAACACTAATGCAGTTAACAACCCAGCTCCACAAAGTGATTTATGTACTGTTTTTCAGCATTATCATTTTCAATCCAGTTAGGCTAACTTCAGGAATCAGTTCAAATGTAGGTAACTCCAGCTAATTATTCAGTGAAAATAGAGCCTTGGAAGAATGAAGTATCCTATCTGCCAGGAAGATTAAGTATACAGCTTCAGAATAAAACAATTTACAACAATTCCTTCCTTTTCAGGATTTTAAACTGTGACTGTTTGGAACATAATCTTATTCCACAGTCTATTCAAAAATAATTCATATAAAGATTAATATACTTCCATGCAGCACTTTGTTCTACTGAAAAGTAAAACTCCTTGTTGCAAATATTATAATTATTAATATAATCTATATGCACTATTTAGGAAGTAGTCTCACATACAACTACTACACAGCCTTACAACAAAACGTTATTAGGATAACATTCTTTGGACTGTTACTGTATACTCGGTGTGGGCCGTACAGTGTTTTACTTTACTTGTTCCCACATGCTATCTTCTTTCCCATATCCTCCCTGTCTCTCATCATTGGTCTATTCCTTGCAGATGGCTGTATATGTAAGTGATCTACAACACAACATGCTGTGCTACGGTTATACTTTTCATAGACTACTCGGGTAACAAAAGAACGAACCATACTTCGACTTAGAGAGCTAATATCACCAAAAACTAGAAGTCTTCTCGATTATACGAAACACGCCTCTCCAGTTCAAAAACATACTGGCCCAAATTGCAAAAGGCATTTTAACATGTCACTAAGAAACGTATCAAACCTTACCTAACTATTAGTTTCAAGCAGGGCCAAGTTCGCCTCAAAACGTTTTTGGACTTGTTGCCAATTGCATATCACAGTGAGTAACGTCCCAGCTCACCAGTCAGGCAGCAGCAGTTTTTCAAGTTAAATAGTCTAACCTGTCAGATAACATTAAGTAGAGCTCTGTAACTAGCCAGAATAGAATATCAAGTAGTAACAACTAACCACACCTTTTCCTCATGTTGTCATATTGTACCATTTTGAATTAGCGTTTCTAAAAGTAAAGGAAAATGGTTATTGCTAAGCTCTTCCAGCAAACTTTGCAACATAATTCATGTAACTATATGCAAATTATTTGTATTCATCTTCAGTAACTAAAAGATTCTAGTCACAGATGCACAAAGTGGCAGCCAACCTGCAGTCAAACGTCAGCCTAACACACACCTGTATCTGCTGCGCGTACGAGTAACACCGAGGATTTCTGAAGTCAAAAGCCTAGACAGAACTATGCTTTTCAGTTGCACTTTGTGCGCTTTACAGAATTTCCTGCAAAGTCAGTGATACTGTTTCCCATGTTTGCGTGACTCTTTTACAGTCTGGTACACAATCACAAAAATTGAATGAAGAAAATGCAACTGCTAAAAACACTAAGCGGCAGAGGGGCGAGATTATCAACTGAAACTACTACTTCAGACGAGCCTCAAAGTCTTCAATGCATCTGACAAATTCTCACCCTTCCTTACTCTATCTTCCACATAATCAGTAAAGCACTCCATTCAGACATTCAGTTACAACAACACAATAGTCTCTATTAAAATTAGGAATTGTTACCCCCACACACACTCAGAAAAGGTTTTTGCACATGCTATTTTTAATCAACAACTTGTCTCAAATGTCCAGAGTACTTAAAACGGGCCAAACCATACGGACACATAAAGCAGTTCTTGGAAAAAAGGCTGCAATTGGGTAGTGCACATATTATACACTCTATTAAAGAAGCCTCTCTCTGTAAGAATTAAAGCTTATGAATATATTTCTGTAATAATCTGAAACCTTTCAAAGAGACTCTAGTAAGAGATAGCTGCCTAGCATAAAACATTCCCTACAGAATGATGTATAATGGCTTAGTGGATTAGCACGTTAAAGGCATAATCTCCTTTGACACAGCTATTTTTAAATGATCTAAAAATATATATATATATATACACATATCAGTTCTGTCTTTCAAAAAACTTTTGATCTGCTGAGTCAGAGGTGCTATGTATCATAAACACAGCAGAAGCATAATGCTATCTGTCCTCATTTGGAGGAAAAACCACGAGCACAATTCTGGGGGGGGGAAAAAAAAAAAAAATCACAGAACAGAATTCAATTAAAGGCAAACACACCAGAGGGAGACAGTAATTCTGACAAAACAAAACAGTTTATTCTTAGGTACAATCCACAGTACTAGAAAGTCAAGTCTAAAGCCACACAACATTCACATCAAAGTTCTGTAATATACACACCCTATACTGGATTAAAGTGCTGTGTGTTACTACGTCAGTAACATATCCTTATGTATCACTTTTAATTCTGAGTTCAGAGACATAAGAACAACAAATCAGCTCACTAACCTGAACCTTAGGAAGCACGTTCTCATACGCCATCTGCATGTAGCAGAAGCGCTTTGTGTTTGTACAGCTCCAAGAACTAAACAGGGCAGGTTCTGAAGACCTCAGCGTACCTGGGTACCTAAGCTTCTCACCTCAAAAAATGCCATGGATGTATACAGACATAGCATTTAAAAAAATCCTTTAATCTAGTTCTGATGTTTTTTGTTACTGAAAACTACATTCTTCCAAATGTACATTTTATATATATAGATATAGCTAGATAGATAAATAGATAAGAATACAGACATTCCCTTACTGAGGGATTCAAGCTATTGCTAAATGAAGCCATAACCCCCACAACATCTAAGTGTTATTTAGTTGGTTGAAAAATATCACCACTTCAGTATGGCAGTTATTTTTCTTTGCTTTAAAGACAGTCTTAAATTTATTTTCCCAGGATTTTCATTTAGAGGATTTTTGTGCTTTTCAAATACTCTAACTTCATACATGGTTACGCTAATTGCCCTTTTAAGTTCACAGATGTGTAAAAATCATCCTGAAATGTCCATTTTTGACACTGCAGGGGGAAAAATGTGTTGGTGAGTGAAGAATCTTATTCTAAGAATTCATTTATTTGTAAAAGCCACAGTAAAGCAGTTCCCTACTCACACTATGGAAAGAGACCAAACCTTCAGTGCAGGTCTGCTCCTCCCAAATTCAGGACATTGCAGTCCCATCATTAAGCACCATGCCCTGCTGAGTAGCACATGACTCTACCGTTCCAGCATGTTCCCTGCATGATGACCAGTTACCAAAAGATGCTAAAAGATACTAGTTTTAACCTACAAAGCTCTGAATGGTTTTACTCTTGACAACCTGAAAGATCACGCATTTTCATGAATGCCACCGTGAAATTACCTCAATGTGGAGGCATGTTACAATAAAAATAAAAAAAAGAAGTGGAAATATCACTTGTTCCTTAGGAAGCGTTTCAACTTTCACATGAATCTCCTGTTCTGACGCAGGCTGAAATTGCTAGCCTACAGAACATGCAGTTACTACTGTGCAGTTACTAATGATCTACCTAGAAAATGAGAGATGGAAATGATCGTAGTTGGAGAGCAGGAAGGACAGGCTGAATATTTTGGAGGTCACAGGGAAGAACAACTGTCAGCATTCAACTGGATTTTTAAGCTTTGCCAGAGAAACCAGGGACATGTGTTTTTATGGAATATTTCTTCAATTTCCTTTGTTCTGACTTGCAGCAATGCACTGTTGAAGAGGCCAAGGAACCAGGCAAATAACCTGCTCAAGATCAGAAAAAAAGTCTCCTCCTTCCATCTACCAATTCTGTGGCTCAGGTCATTTAATAACTCTGCCAGCCACTGGTATGTACTTCTCAACAAACCTCAAGAAACAGACTTCCTAAACAACTGATAAATGCATCAAGGGGAGGAAAACATATGAAGAAATGTTTATCTCCACGTAACCTGCCTAAATACCCGAAGCAAGAGGGTAGAACACTTCTTCTTAAGACTTAGGTCTGCTATACACCGTGAGGATACACTTACTTTCGACTACATTTTCTCTCAGACCTACACCGGAATATAAAATCACATCATGAATTTACAAAGTTGCTAAATGCAGTTCATACATAAGAGGGATACAAAACACCTCATGATCTCCATCCAGTAGTCCTCTGGAATTTCCTACAAAGGCCTAAGTTACAAAAGTTTGCATGTATATGTACAGAGAATATTCAGAGCACTGTTAAGCAGCAAGAGCCGTGATAAACTGTCACCTGTATTTGGGGAGGAAGAATTGAAGAACGCAGAGCTTAGCTGATTTGTCAAACTACAGGTCTCGCTACCTCAACACAACAAATGTGTTCTAAGCGCTATTTCACCTAGTAGTTAGAGAGCACTTTCAACTTGATAGCAAATTTCTGCCTGCTTTTATGTTTCTTTGTTAAATTATCTGCATAAAACCATCTTTTATGACAAAACATGGAAGCTTTGCTGAAAGGATTATATTATATTCAAGGGCAGGGTGGCAACTAGAACAGTAGCAGGAATACCTCAAAGGGTAGTTTAGAGCATCCATGAAGTCTCTGTGGGTTTGTTCACAGAAATGAGACTTCCTACGGTTCAAAACCCGATGGAAACATTTGGAACAAGGAGCACAATGCTCAAGTCCTTATTCAGACAAAATTTTTAGTGAATTCAGTTTGCCTAATGAAGAACTGCGGAATTTATCTCAAGATAACCGAACATATTACAAGTTTCAAGGAAGCGACGCTGCTGTCCAACAGAAATTATAAATTCACAGAGGACAGATATTTGAGAGACTGAGGGCAGTCAGCAGAGTCCCTTCCTAACTGCACCTCCCTTTTCACTCAAGGCTCGAGAAAAGATGCAGCCTCCTTTTATGTTTGGTATGTTTATTAGGCTAACTTCAGAAAAATAGAAGAGAATCGCATATATTTACCCTTCCCAAATCAAAACACCTTTCTACTCCAATCAAATGAATCGGCTCAAATGCACTTTCCTTTCAGCACAAATATTTAACTATAACGAAGAGTATGAAGTTTGTTTTACACGATGCATAGATAAAAACTGTACTGAAAACCCAAAAGTATTACTCAAGATGGACTTAACTTACTTGTTCTCAAATAATCTGAAGTGGTCGAGTTCTCAAAGGTAAAATAATATTATACTACAGGGGAGATTTCTAAAAACAATATTTTCCAAAGATATATATTTCATAGTTTATCATTTTTGAAAGTGTAACCTAGATTCCTGTTTGCCTTCTACAGCAATCGATGCTACAAGTGTGTTTGAATATCTCCTATGAAAAACAGCGATACCTTTCACCATATATTTGATTAGCACTACAAGACTGCAAAACCTGACATCTTTTCCTCATAGGCTAGTTTAACATTCATCCAGTTTGGGGCTGCTCCCATCATTCAAATACCACTATGATTAAGTTTTCCATGATACTTTACATCCCAATTTTCAAACTTGTATCATCAGCAGCATAGGTTAATTCCACATTACTCCTCAGTACAATTTTTGTAGTACAAAAATGATCATTATCAACACTTGATTGGGCCACAAATTGATTCTGAGAGAATAAAAGTTAAAAATAAGTTAAAAAACAATCGGGTCCTGATATCAAAAGGCAAGGATACACTTGTGTATTTAGGACAAAAAGTCTTTAAATATTACAACTGGGAAAAATTACATTTTACAACTAATGAGAAATTAAACTGTTTTAATATAAATATTTCATATATAGTCTTTAAAACAATTTCAACACATATTAAAAACGGCCTGAATAATTAGGGTAATTAACATGTTATGATTGCGAATAACTTCTTAAGTAACAAATAATATAACTTTGTTGTTTAAGAATAGAACTGATTTCATTGTGCTGGTATGCTTATAACTGTACTTAAACACCATTTAAAATAGCATGTAGCAACACCATCCTTTGACATATGCAATAATATTTTTATTACTTTTTCTGAAACTGATTAAAATATAGCCATAAGCTATATGTTTGCATTGGGGTATAATTAGAAGTGGTTTAGTCTAAACACCATTCCAGCATTCTAAAGAACTAAAAGAAACGATGTCAAGACACAAGAGGAAAAAAAAACCTATCAGATTCAAATTAACTGGCATCTATTGTTACCTGCTAAGGTCTAAGCTCTTCTTAAGCTACACGGTTCACAGTTTCTTAATGTCCTGGATGAGACAAATTAAACGTGTATTGACCACAGCAACTTCCAGTGAACAAAATTAGCTTTAATAATGTTTATTTTTAAATTGAGCAGAAAAGCCTGAAGTGATTTTTACATTTGTTTTATTTTAGTTTAATACCTATTTTGCTTAAAATATTTTGGGGGAGAAGAGCACTGGTAACTGATAACAGGCAGTTAACACTGCAGATGTATGCAGATGTAAGTGTACTATCTTATGAAAAGATAAGAATAGCTGCAGGCAATTGCCACTTTTATGTATTTATATTGTATCTATATTTATGCATGATAAATATTGTATTATTGTTAAGCCTTGAATGCAGGCAGCTGTATTAAATGAACAATTATTATAAATGAAAATTCCACATGTGACAATAAGAGTTTGAAGAAACTTAACATTAACAAACTTGTAAACGTTTTACTACTAACTATATAGGCTTGATTGAAATTTAATAGCAAGCTGCCAGAATCTTTCTTTCTGCCTTTTTTTTTTTTTTTTTTTTTTGGAATAACATGACTGGTTTCTTTTCAAAAAGGTCTCTTTTCAAAAAGATTCCAATATTACAACTGATTCAAAGGACATGACTTTCTCCCTAACCAGCCAGAGGTTTCCTTTAAATATATGTAACTTTCATAATAAATACATACACGACACAATAAACACTGTTTTATTAGAAGTGACAAATACTTGGTATAGTAAAATATTCTAATTTGCATACACAGGGTCTTTCTGCTGTTCAAACATTTAGTGAAATGAGATCTCATTAATTCTGATTCAAATGATTTGCAGGGCTTTTTTAAGAAATCATGCCCTAGTAAATCTGATACCCTGTTGTATACAAATTACTCAATGAATAAGCAGAGAACATAAACTTTGTGACACATTCTCCGTGCTTTTTGATTACATGACAATTCATAGTAAATAAGGAATAAGATAAAATCAGATAGCTACATCTTATTTCATGACAAATACTTTAGATTTGGCAGTCTCAAAAACATAATCTGACCCACAACCATAAATAAAAGTTTTAGGGTGGAAGTTAGCAACATACAATATCAGGCTTCCAGGTGAACTATCTCTACAATATGTAGTATATTATAGTCAATGTGCAATCTGCATAGTTAAATGATACCAAATAAAGCACCATTTACAACGATATGGAAGAGATTATTATTAGTTATCCTAACTTTAGTAAAAAAACAACTTTGACAAATAATTCCTCTTAAACACTTTCTAATCTGATTTCTAGGGATATTCTCCATTGAGAGAGGCATTTGGCACATTAAGTGCAAAAGAAGATTATAGCAATTCAGTTTACTGTAACAGCCACCTTTTGCATTCTTCCAAGTTTCTCTACATAGTTATTTCTAATTGTATTTGATGGCTGTTCTAGGTTTTGCCTTCCTGACTCCCATTTAACTTCTCAAAACTGATCTGAGCTATTTTATTTCGAGTTTTGAGTTACTGTTCTGTGTATTACAGCTACACTTGCCTATATTCATTTGTTTTGTCTATCTCACTTTTTGATTTTATAGTGGTTTACTTCCTTTTTTAAAAAATCTTCCCTTTAAATAAATAAAATAAAATTATGTACATTGGGCCATGTTCTACTCTTTTCATGCCTTTGCAAATCTATAGAAACCATCAGGTTTAGGCATGTGTAAATTAGTCCATCACTCTGACCATATATTTTAACATATTTCAGAAGTTATCTCTATGCTCTGAACAGAGGCTGAATTAGAAAAGGAACAGAAGTTATTTTCAAAGAAGGTTATAATACAAATTGATTTATTCCTTCAACATGAGAATAACTATACAAGCTTCCCCACTCCTCACTGTTCGAGAACATACTTACATAGCCATCTCAAATCCCCACTACATACTGTGGTTACTTTTAATGCCATCATCCTGCAATAACTGTTTACAAGACATCCAGGAACTATTTAAATACCAACAATTTTAATATATTCTATGAGAAGGCCCCTCATTTATAACTGTTATCACATAAATATTTTTGAAAGTATGCTATGTCTTGTCAACATTTAAAAAAAAAGTAATTCTAGTAGTTTTTGCCAATTCAAATCTGTAAGATGAGATAACAGGTGAACACTGATACTAAAGCAGACACAGAATAACTTAACAAGCCAGTTTATATAAAAGTAAAATTTAATTTGCAATAATGACGATCAAGTCTATTCAGTAATAGGCTTTCATAACTGCATACAGTTAGAGCTTATCACATTTGATGTCTGACGGACAACTGCTTACTTTAAATTCATTAATAATTGCATCTATTCAATTTCAGATAAAGGGTCATTATGTTCCTTGAAAAATTAAAAATAAAATATAGACAGCTGCATAAGTGATTCTACTGAGAGTTAATCAATACGATTTGCATTCAAGTTACAAGTTCACACAATTAAAATATCAATATACATTTAACTAGGTTCTAGATGTGATTTTTTGATTAATAGGAAAAATATATAATTCTATATTATCGAGATGCTCAGATAAATGCAAAAAAATTTCCCTTATACTTCAGAAATTTAAACACTTTATATCTGATCAATACAAAAATGTAACTTTGTTCTCCTATCTGAATCATTTTTAAAAAGTTTTTAAGGCTACCTAAAGATTTGGTAATTGGTTAAAGATGGTTAACAGTTCAGTGCAGAGATACTGTACATTTATTTCAAAAGTAACGCAAGCAAAATCTTCACTAGCTGCAGATATCTGGAGAGTATCTCCTCGAAAGCAAGTGTTCTATCACTTCAGCAGAGGTGGCTGCTAGTTGCTTTTAACTCTACACTGCATCTGAGAATTGTCTAGCATACTTCATATTTTCCAGAATATTTCCTTCTGGTAAACAGATAAACTAGTTTGAGAACCTTCCCAGAAGTTATTTGTCTGGTGACAAAATCTAGCTTCAAAGATATTAGATGTTATAGGCACAAAATAAAAAAAAACTTCTGTTTCAGACTCTGAAATAAAACATCTCTTTTAACAAAATAACCTTAAACAGTTAAAAACAGTGGTTTATTTAGAACATGAGCAGTGCCCTCTTTAACCCATTAATTTTAAAACATATGCACAGCCCGGAAAGGAGGAGACTTAAGGGCACCATTTTGACTAACTGCAGAGATGGACGACCATTAGAAGTGGCTACACTTTGTATGCAGTGTCTTTTTTAACCAAACAAACTTTAAAAAATTTTTTTCTTAATTTAAATCTCAAAGGTCTACATGGGAAAACTCACTTTTAGGCTAATTACTAAATAAAATGTGCCCACCAAGAAACACATTTGAACTAAGCATTCAAGGAAATTTTAATGCATGAGAATTCAGATTTCTGCATTTGTTGAACTGTTGTACAATACTGTAGTTAATAACTTTTAAACACTATTCAATAGCATTGATAAATATCTACAGTAGACTTCCATACTTTTAGAACTCCTCAGTTTACCTACAAAATCTAGGGTAACTATACCAGCAACAATCCACAAGTATTTGTTTCTTTAGGTGTTTAAATTTTAGAAAATCTTGAAAATCTTACTGAATCATGTATAGAACCAGAGTAATGTGTAACAGAAAATATTATCTTAACTCTTAGAAGCAAAGATGCTTTGAAAGTTACTTCTATTTTTATTAAACACCACATCACCGCTCTGAGAAGAATTCAGTTTTCTACATAAAGAGAGTAACTGAGTTTGTAAAAAACAGCCCTAAACAATATTCATCTTCTACTATTATCATCATCATTCGGATTATATCCTCAAATTAAACCCACTTCAGAAGACTACCAATTTCTTCCTCCTCCCTATGTCCTAAATTTTGTACTATGCTTGGATATACTGAATTAACTTTGTAACACATAACTGCAAGTCAATAAATATATTCCACAACATGCGTATCATACATGTTGTTATGACCAGTGCCTATAACTATTTTCCACATTACAAAATTAATGATTTAGAAGCTCTTAGATAGGTAAAAATTTTGTAACATATTAAATACTTTGTACTAATTGCCACAGATGCAGTATCTGAAAAGCTCTCAAATATTATTTTAATTAACTAGTTTAACTATTAACTAGTTTAATAAAGTTAGTTCTGTACATCTACTAGTTATCTATCTACCCTGGTGCATTAAAAAACCCCCAAGACACGGCACACTGCTATTAATTCATCAAATTTCTATAAATTTCAAGAGTATGTAACTTCAGTCAACAAAAAGAAAAATCAGTGTAAGGAAAATTTGGAAAGGAACTTCAAAGTATGAAGTCTTACTAACTATAAGAAAGACCTCCAAACTATGAAAAGACACTTTTGGAAAAATGTTCAATTTCATTCCTTTATACAAACTGATTAATTTTTCTCCCTTAATGAGCCTTTTTTCAAGCCTAAGTGTATTTGATGTGATTTAATTTTTACAACTGTGAGTCACTGGAAAACTTTGAGATTTCTTCCAAAATCTGTAACCACAAGACTATCCTAGTCAACAACTACTGTACAACAGCTTCTTTAGTCACACTTGCAGAAAAGGTACAGATCACTTGTGATCACATGCTACTGAACACAGAGGGCTATCACAATAATGCTCAACATCAGGAAGTTCAAAGAAAACTTTGCTGAAATAGCCTCCCTTCAAGTTCAGTACTCCATCTTCCCTCTCTAGAGCCAGATACATGTATTCAATTTTTAATCTAGAGTTACACACAAAGGCTACAAAAAACAAAGCATGTGGGAAGGAAACCTTGTAATCCCTCATAAAGAGATCAAATTGCCATATTAAGAGATGATGTTAATTTTTTTAATAGACATTTTACTGAAAATTAAAATACACAGCAGATAATATAGACAAGCAGAACATTTCACATCATTACAGTTAAACACTTACAAGTTAAAAAATAAGCAAAAAACTTTATCAGCCAAAACACATGCAAAAAGCACGCATGCACACACACACATGCACACACATACATGAAACTAGATCACAGTTAGGATGATTTAAAAAAAAAAAAAAAAGATAAAAAAAACAAAGCCAGAGGTAATTCTTCTAAGGTATGCTATAATTACACACCTTAAGGTGTGCTTTTAAAAAGCCCCTTTTTTGGCCAATTTAATCCTGCAGTTATTTTCACTATTTTCAAAACCTTTTGCAACTGTTCAGAAGATTTACGTATAGAACAAGCTCTACAATGCTTCTCAACAAACTCAGGTGTCCCCAACAAAACTGAAGTCATCTAAAGTAAAAATAATGCACTTCACAGCTTTTACAAAATGCCAGTGAAATTGTGTTGTACACACAGGTCTCCTCTCTGGGAATTCAGAGCTAGCAAAACAGCTCTAGGTTTTCATATTAACAACCTGAGACTATTTCATTTCTACAACATCCATTCCAAAAAAACTCTCCAAAACACAGCATTTTAATTAACACACAAGAAAACTCCCCTGAAGACTTGCTATGCACAAAAGAAATGCTTTGATCCAAACCAATCTGCACTTTCTCCCCCTATTAAGCTGCACTAATTTATCAGACCAGGGCTGATTTAATACCTTTCCATTAAAAAAAAAAAAAAAAAACAACGAACCACCCCTTTGCTAGAGGCAGAGGTACTGCAGAGGTGATGATAACCATAGGAAAAGAGAAGCTGTCTCTTTAAAATGCCCTGCTATGTCCCTGATCCCACGTGGAACCAACATCAGCAGCACTTTCGCATTAACTTCAATGTGAGGCAAGATGAGGCATCATTATTTTATATAAATAAAACGAGGAGACTGCAGAATACATTCTTGGTAGGACACAAACAGGTGAACCGAGCATGCCAGGGAGACCAGCAACCACCCGCAGAAGAGGTGCCCTGACTCTGAGCACTCTGGGCTCTCCCTATGGAGCATTACCTCAACCCCACACTCCTCTGAAGAATCCAGTTTAAATAGAGGAGGGAGCCACCAGGAAAACTTGAAATTGAAAGGCAACGAAAACGTACTTTATAAACCGGAAAGGTTTACTCTCTGCTTCACACATCCTAATTAGATCAGGAAAGTGACACTACAAAGGCACTGCATTCCGGTCCGGAAAAAAAAAAAAAAAGAAAGAAAAGAAAAAAAAAGAAAGAAAGACAGAAAGAAAAAAGGCAGAGAAAAAGAAAGGAGCCCCCATCTCCAAAAATCCCCCAAACATACAAAAAGCATTAAAAAAGGAAGTTATAAAGTAGCATATACAGCGTTTATCTTATCTAGGATCACTCCACATTACCCCAAAGTTATGCACTTTCTGCACTATCATCTCCCCCTACCTCTCTCTCCTGAAAAGGATTTTCACGTTTTCTCATTGTCGGTGGCGAGTTATAAGAGGCTTTTGCCTTTCCAAAGAATTCATCAACAAAAAAAAATAATAAATATTAACTCCTTGCTCCCTGAAACCTTAAAACGGGCTCGGGAAGACACGGGTTTTATTCTGTTACCTTGAGGAAGAAAAGGGGGAGCAGCCCCGATTTTTAAGGATTTTTTGGCAATTTTTTCTGATTTTTATTTTGTTATATGCCTCAGTTCTCCCTCCATTTTGGTTGTTTATGATACTGACAACAAGCTGTCCCTGCTCTCTCTCTCTCTCTCTCCGGATCTCTCCTGCTTTCAGTTAGCAAACCCCCCTCCCCAATGCAACACGACTCAGCACTTACTTGGGTTCACACTTTTCTCTAAACACACACCGATGGGGAAGGGAAAAGCTTCTGGGCCACTCGGAGGGGGAGAGCAGGCAAATTCGTTTCTTTATTACGAAAAAAAAAACTTTTGTCCAAAAAACGCAGGGAAAGGGGGGTCGAGTGCCCCAAAGTCCCTCCGGATCCCCCCAAAGACGGAGCCGCCAGGTCCGGGGGACACCCTACGGGTAGCCGGGTCCACGGGGGAAATTTCTGTGCGAAAATCGGCCGGTTTGAGGCGGGGGGTGAATTTATATTAATTTTTTCCCTCATTTTTCGGCACCGCGGTCTCTAATGTCTTCCGCTCCCTCTCGCCGCTCTCGCCGCTGTCACTGCATTCACAGCACAGGCTCCGCAGAGGCGAGCAGGGGAGGGGGCGGCCGCGCCGCTCCTGCCCCGCGCCGCCGCCGCCGCGGCCCCGGCCCCGGCCCCGGCGCGGGCCCCGGCCCCGGCCCCGGCCCCGGGGGTCGGCGGCGGCGGGCACCCCGCGCCCTCCTGCCGTCCCCCGGGCAGACCGCTGCCTCGCCCGCTCTCTCGCGAACCAATATAGCGCCGCAGGGAGGGAGGGGAGGAGTGGAGGAAACTCCTGAGAGAGGGTGTTTTTTTTTTTTTTTCTGAAAATCATCTCTTTCTCCCTCCAAGGGAGAAAGAAGGGGGGGCACCGCTCGCCTCGCCTCGCCTCCCCTGTTTTTCTCCTCGAGGGGGGTCCGACGCAGGGTGGTGGGGGGCTGAGGGAGATGGGGGAAGAAGGATGGAAGGCAGGGATGATTAACACAAACTTTTCCTCACTGCTCGCTGCTCCTCTCTCCTCTCCCCCCTCCTTCTCCTCCTCCCCCTTCATAATTTAAATAACCCTGATATTTCCCTGCTAAACCCCGGCGCCTGCCCCCCAAACCCGCAGCAGACTCACCGCGGGAGCCTCAGCATCCCCTCTGCGCCCCGTTTCCACCCTTTACAGTGTTCTCCGATTTTTCTGTAATTTTTTCCCCATATTTCGGGCTGGACGCGGCGGGCCTGGAAATTGTTTGCTTTCCCGTCTTTCCAGCAGCCATTGTAGTGTATGCGCTGCGGTGCAGCCCAGCCTGCCGCACACGCCGCGCCCACACCGCCCGCCGCCCACACGCACCGCGGGTTGGACGCCTCCCCCCGTCAGTCAGCGCCGCGGCCGCGCCCCGCCGCCGGCGCCTGCCGCCCGCGCCGCCCGCACCGTTGGTGGAAGGAGGCGCCGCTCAAGGCCGGGGCGGGCCCGCCGCCGCCGCCATTGGCGGCCCGGCCGTGCCACTCAGCGCCGCCGGGGCGTGGGCGGCGGCGGCGCTGGGCCGGGGGGAGCCGCGAGGCCGGGAGCGGGGTAGGCTGCGCCCCTACTTAAGCGGGCTGCCCGAAGCGCTGACGTCTTTCGAATTGGAGACGGGGCAGCCCCCTCCCGCCCCGCGCTCCCGCGGACACGGCCGCGGACGGAGGTGAGTGCCGCCGGCGACCCGCGCCGCTCTTCTCCCGGCCGCCGCTGCCCCCGCGCCGCTCCGGGGTGCCGCTGCCACGGGGAACGGCTCGCTCGTCCTTTCGCCCTGCCGCGGCCGGCCGGGCTGGGGGAGCCCTGCCTCGCCGGGCGGCGGCGGAGGGCTGCGCCGCGGCCGGGCCCGGGCCCTGCTCGTTGGCGGCAGGTGGTGCCGAGGGCAGGCTGCGCGCGCGCGCGCCGGGGGCCGTTGGGGCGCCGGGGGCCGTTGGGGCGCGGCGCTTCCGCGCGCGGGGCTGTCGCGCTGCTTCTCGGCGTGGGCCCCGCGCTCTTGCGGGCCCCTGGCCGTCCGTGGGGGGAAGGCGGGGGGTTAGCGGCGGGCACCCGCGCCCCTCGGGGTGCCGGTGTCGCCTCAGGCGCTGGCTGGCCCCGCGGTGGCCTCCCCTCACCCTCTGAACCTGGCTCGCCTTCCCCCCCCCCAAGCCCCCCGTTGGAAGCTGAGGCAGGCAAACCGGCTCTCTCGTGTGGAGCATCCAGATCTGCTCACTGCCTCCTTCCCCCTCCGCTCTCCCCGTTGTAATATCGGCAGAAACTGTAGAGTTTTTATACAGCCCTGGCCTTAGGGTTTAAGGTTTAATAACCTGGTTTGTGTTGCAGCATAATCAGCAATGCTGTATGTAAATATACATATATATATATATAAACCCTTTGAATGGAGGAAGCCCATGGAAAATGTCCTGATGGTTTATGAACTGAAAAAGCCTTAGGGTTACAGAACGCTAGCAACAAATGTATTTCTCTGTAGTACAGCTTACAACTGTTAATGTGTTAAAGTGTAATTAAGAACTGTGGCATAGATGAGACCTTGGTTATGGTTGGGCTCAGACCTGTAGCCTTAAAGTGGAAAGGGAAGTATATATACGTGTAAAAACTGTGGGGAAAAGATAACTTCCTGCCAATTAATTTAATCAAATAGTAGTGTTTGAATATGACCTGCTTGCCCTTCTTAGCTGATAATGTTTCAAATTCTGAAGAACTTTGGAAAGCAGGGGAGGAGGGAACGTGTACGGGAAGTATCAGACCTTTAATAGTACCAACTATGTTTAAGCATTTGCCTACTCTGAACTTAGCAGCTTCATAGGAACTCAGACTGCCTGTTCATTAAGTAGGTGTTCAATGTATTCTATGCGTCGTATCCTAGATTTGGGTATGTTAGCAGATCTTGGTAGCGGAATCAAACTGAAAATGTTAATTGCAGTGTGTCTGAAGAACAGTGCTGATGGTGCCCACAAATCCCTTGGGAATCCTTTGTCAGAGAAGGCGGCAGAAGTCAATCTTATATTGTACTCCTTCAAGTATAATTGCTTTGGTGATGTTTACCAATACTCCTAAAGTCAGTGTAATGCTGAGTTACAACTGGATGTAAACAAACCTCCAAAATCTCATGTTCTGAACTTAGATGAGGTATTGTGATATGCTGCTTTTTTCCCCTTTTTCTTCCTGCCTCCTGCTTTCAAATCCAGGATGATGCTGCTGTTCTACTTGCCTGTGTCCCCATTTTAGTTTTAACTGCCTGATCAAACAGCTTCAACACTGGATGGCTCTCAAAAGAAAGTGGAAGAGTTTCCTGATGCATGAGTGTGCTTTTTCTTTTTTTTTTTTAAGACCCACTCCCATAAAATTGTTTGTGTCATGAGGAGTAAAAGGGGGGGGAGGATATTCCAACTGCCAAGAGAGTATGCTGAAGTCCTAGATGTGAAAATTAAGGCTTACTCACTTAGCCTGCTTTTACTGGAGGAGGAACCTTCCTCTAGAACGTTGTTTTCTTTGAGGTTTGTCTACGGGTAACTGCCAGCAATATTTGACTTTTGGTAGCTGATATAGCACAAAATTGGCTTTTTACTGCAGGTCTGCAGTAATTGGTAACAAACGTGAAAGAAACGCATTTGAGCTTAGAGTTAGCAATATCTTAAGTAAAAATAAACTGAGACCAAGCCAAGGTGTTTTTAATCTCCTTAATCAACTGCACTTTAGTTTTGCTGTTAAGGACTGTTTCTTCCTCAGTCCTGTGTTTCTCTGTGTTCGCTCACTGTCATGTGGTAAATGTTAATTTAGCCTTTTTGTTAGAATTGGTCTCTGTTTGGAACAGCAACCTCCAGGCCACATCTCTGCCAGAGTTAATGCATGGGAAGTAGCAAAGGGTCTGCTGATGACATCAAAAAGAGCAATGCTGGATCAACTAGGCTATCGGCACTGGACCCTCACTGTCTCTTAAGCTTGCGGTTTCTACATTCAGTATCAAACTAATAAACCGGTCAAAAATTTGACCAGTTCAATGAGATTTGACCAGTTCTGAGATTTCAGACTGTCAAGCATGCTGTAAGTGGGTGTCTCCTTGCAGGGCGACAGCTTTTTTCTGTTATCAAATACCTGTCTGATACAGCAACACAGGAGAAGGCTTCTATACATCTGGGAAAGCTCAGTAAAGAATGCAGACAGCGTGATCCAGGCAAAAAGTAGGCACAAGTCTGGAAAGTTTTTTTTTTTGTGCTTTGTTCCCCAGCCTTGTTAACTGAAGGATGAGTGTATAAAGTGCTGGCTGTTTCCTGTAGCTGTTTGACCAAAATACTAGATGTGTTCACTTCCTCAGCAGTATGATGGGCTCGTATAAGGGTCACCACAATGGCTTCGCTCCCTGTAGGAATTTATGAGGTAATAAGAGTCCTGGTGATGGACTGAACTGGTTTGAGTTGTCTTGCTGTTAGACAGTGCTTTTTTCTTTTTTTGCCCTCTTTGAAATACAGTTTTGCAAAACAGTAGTTTTGCATTAATTCTTTAAGCTGCTCGTGTGCTGAACTGAGGCCTTCACTAGATGCTGCAAAGGAAATTGAAATGTAATCCTTCAATATAAAAAAAAGATTCTTAACCTGTTTCTTTTCTGTTTCTGACCAAGGTGCAGGTGTCCATCTAGAATGTCCAGACATGTGCAACAGCTTAGAGACCATGATGTAAACCCATGTGTAGCGGTAAGATCAAATTGTGATTTCTGCTCCTACATTTTTACGCTAAAATAATAAGACGATTCTTCTAGAGATTACACTGTGGATAGCACTTTTGCATGGCTATGTTGCATAAAAAGCTTCTTGAAGAGTTTGAAGGAGGGGGGGAAATAAGTTTAAAGCCATACTTTGTAGTAAGTGAATTGACAACCAGTAATCCTTCATAAATAGGAGCAACACAACAGGTAGCAGTTTTCCAAAATTTCTATCCTTAAAATAAGAGTCAAAAATCCTGGTTAGATGAGCTTAATTCATTTTTAAAATCATCCTTTGTGGGTTATACCAAGCATCTTGGCAAACAGCTATCCTGTGGATTCCTGTACTAATTTTTGTCACCAAATGAAGTCATTGCTTGGGATTACTTACTATGCTTTGTGATGGATGTTAGCCTACCCTCCTTGATATTCCTCTTTCATCTGAGTAGCAGCCTTCTATCTTCATAGATGTTCAGTGATTCTTTAGAATTTGTACACTTTTAGTGCAGTGACTTCTCTCATCTCTGAAGTGTGTTTTCCCCTGTTAAAGGAAACGGACGCCTCTAGAAAATGTATGGATGACAACAACTATGACAAGAATAAGTGTACTGATTATTTTTTGAAGTACAAAAGCTGCAGAAAATTCTGGGTAAGCGGGTTTAAGCACAGTAGAGCATGAATCTTACTCCACACTTTGCTCTATTACTTCTGATACACTGCTTTTTCAACCCTTTAGATGTAATTGGTGCTGACTACCCCTGTTCTTACAGTGACCTACAGACCTAGGTAGAGTTCCTAGGTAGTCTCAGTATGTGCTGCTGGAAGACTTAAGCAGATATACATCGAACTATTCTACTTGGCTCTCCTAAGTTTACCCTCTTAGATTTGTAAGTGAATGTTCATACAATACCTGATATGTTTCCCTTTGAATCTAAGTCAGATATTTCTAGTAATAAGTTCTCCTTAAATAGCTATAAGGAAAGCTATCTGAGGTAAGATGTCTATCTAGTCTTCCATTATTTTTGGCCATGTTATCTTTAACCTAAGATAAAGCTTAGGAAGAGTTTGTTCTTCATCTCTGATGTCCTTATTTCCTCCTTCTGGGTAGAAAAGTTTTGAGGAACTATCCACAGTTAAACTGTTCTGTTTTCTTTGCTTATGCCTTGCAAGTGAAGAGCTCTTTAGCTGATGCTTTTAAGTACTTGCACAAACAACAAAAAAGCTGTTGTCCAGACAGATGTCTGACACAGTCTCATGGGGATATCGTAATTCTTTATTTGATTTCACTGTCTCCTGAAGCAGCAAGGTGAACTAACAGATAACTAGATGCCCTAGTACTTAGTTTAAGCTATCAGCTAATCAGATCTAGAGTATCTGGATTCTGAAATAAAAAATACCTCTGTGAAGAACCTTATTGAGCGCCTACTGAATAGAGGCAAAGACTTCAGAGAAATCTCTGTTCTCATTCTCACTTTCTTTTATTTTCAGCATGATATTATGATGCAAAGGAGAAGAAATGGTGTGAAACCAGAGATGCCCTTGGCAGAAGAGAGAAGGAAAATGTTGGAATCAATAGGGAAGCCCTACTGACTACAAACTTGCATTGTTTTACTGTTTTCACTGTACATATGAAGACTTGTCAGCAGCGAGCTTATAGACTGGATTTTACTGTTGCCATTATCTGGAATTAAAATAAGCTCTTAACTTTTGAAATATGACTTCTTGGTTCTGTTCATACTTCTCCTCATGGGAACTTGGTCTTTCACTGGAAACTGTGGGTACTGATACAACTTATGTCTAGACACTTTGGAAGCAGAAACTTAACATGTTACAAACTGCTATCAAATTAATGGGACTTCTGAAAAGTTTGTTCAAAAAGGGGTGATGGTGGGAGTTGCAATATAGTACTAAGGACAAAGCAGATATAGAAAGACTTTGCAGCATGTTTCTTGTGTCTAGCTATTCTAACGGTTGTTTTGCATTTCTGCATATGTGGTTACATCAGTATTTTCATGTGGACTGTATTCCATGTCCATGGTTTAAATAAGATTGTTCATGAACTAAAATCTCAAATTCAACAAGCTGTCCTTAGGAAGGCTTACGACTGCACTCATCCCTGAAAGCAAAAGCTTGCTCTAGATCAAATTGACAAGCTTTGCTTGTTACAAGGTTAGAGTTTAATGAAGATGAACTGAACTCAGGATTGAACTGAGTAGTAATAGTACCTTCTCTGGATAGTAAATGGATACTTTGCTTGGAGGGAGCTAGTAGACATGTAAATACATACAGAGTGACACTGCAGGCTTAACTATAGTACATCTATGTAAGACTTTCTAGACAGCTGATGGCCTAGGTTTGGAAACCTTTCCTCATACAGGACTGGTCAAAGCTTGCAGTTTGAACAGGTAATTACTATTAATTAAGATTGATTCCTTCACTACACTGAACAGCTAGTAAGTGTAATCAGGTTACTGTCTAGTGAAATGCTACCTTCCTACCTTGATTACCTTCTGGTGCCCTGGCTTAAAATTACACCCTGTGATAAAACAAGAAAAAAACACTGTCATGAGCTCAAGTTCCATGTGAAATCCTTTAAGACTTGTTGCAATGAGGCTGGCAGAACTCTGGCTGACCTCATGGAGGATGGTGTAAAAGTGTTGTATCTATTTAGAGTGTTTTGGAAAGACTTCATGGCTTCCAGTTTCTCCTTTTGGCTTGCTCCTCATCTCTTTCCATTAGAGGCCTATTTCTATGCTCAGTGGGTTTTCTGTTTCCACCTTCCCCCTTGTTGTTTGACCTGACTAGTAACTAGTGGAGGTAACTTCCCTTTATTAGTTTTTGGTAATGTCTGCTTTTATTTTTTTCGTTCTGGCTGTTCTTACTCACTTGAGTTTCAGCGGTGAATGGATCATACCCTTTCTTTCTCTTGCTGGAAAGAGTGTGTAACTCTATGCTTTTTCAATATACAGCTCCCTGTGCATAACTGTCCAGCCTCCAAACCGTGTAGCAAGTTCTCTAGTGAGCTCTGGTGAGGGAAATAAAAATTTTTCCAATAAAGGTTGCCAGATACTTAATTTTTTTAAATTATTTTCTCTGTACTTGCAATTTAAGCTCTTGTTCATCATATCTTGTGTGTGGTATGGAGAAGAAACTTCCATAATAACTTCAAAAGCTCTGACTTGCCTATCACCTCCAAATTCTTTCAATACCCTCCTGCTTTCCAGTCTTTTCTTCTTGCCTGCTTGGCCCAAATTCTTTCTTTCACTGGCTCTAGCTCTTTGGTTTGTCTTATTCCACCTTTTTTTCTGATAGCTTTGTTCTTTCTGTAATGGTGAAGTAGTCCTGTAATGATTCTCTAATACAGGTCCTCTTTTTGAAGATTCTGTGTTCTGCATGCTCTCCCTCTCTTAGTGATAGCAGAATTTTTTCCATTTCATTGTCCAGCTTAGCCATGATATTTCCTTAATGGCCAATGTCTCTATTTGATCTATTTATTCACAGCCTTCAGGGAGCTGATTGTTCCCTTTTCCTTAGGATTATAGCTCTCTGGAGTCTTCTCGTCTTGCTGCTTCTCTCCTCTAATGGCACCTGCTCTCTCACTTGGCAGAGGTTTGTCAATTGGCACCTTTACTGCATCTTTGTGCATGTTCTATTTGCTCCTATGGCTTTAGTTACTATTCTCATACTTGTTGTTTTTCCTGTTGCTGCATGCTTATTTTCAGGGCCTACACTTAAATCTACTGTATGTTTTAGTGTATGAGGAAAGACATCTTTTTGAAGCAATTATGCTCATTCTTTCTTACATAAGCTGAAGTTTCAGGTAGTCATCTCACTTGTCTATCCTAGGTTTTCTTTTCTAGTTCACCTTTTGGATGTGGAAAAGCCCTTTCTCCTTGGTTTTCACACTTGCAAATTCTTCCTGCTACTATTTGCTTACTAGTCTCCACTGTTTATTTGCTTTCTTGTAAGAGAGAGTGACTTATCTTTAGACCTGAACAGCCTGTATTGCTTATAGAGCGTGTGGACTTTTTAAACTACTGGACTTTAGAAAATCCGAAACAAAGATACTTTTCATGACTCAAAATATCTTACAAGGCAAAAAAGCCGGATGAGATCCCAGGACAAGCTAAGGTACAAGTAATGCAGGAACAGTTTATAGTACTAGAGACTTTCTGATCATCAGTGAGTACACATGGTAAACTGCTTGGGGATGTTATGACAAAGCTGGGTTCTCGGTGAAGATCTCAGGGCAATTTAGGCAATAGCCGTATGGGTTTAATTCAGGTAGTCAATCATCAGTTCTAGGGAATATGTGATTTGCCCATGTGTTTCCATTGAGCCTGCCTTGTTACTTTCAAACAACTTTTTTTTTATGAAGACTCTTAGAAAGCAAAAGTTTTCTTCCTCCTGCCCATAATACCTCTCAAGAGTTATCCCATTAGTTAAGTCTGCTTTTTTTTAGGTGTATGTTTTTCCCCTTACTGGAGGTTGCTGGTTTTGCTTTTACTAGTAAAGCTCAGGGGTGGTAAATTATGGTAGTCGAAACATAGGCTCTTATGTGTGCAAGGGTTGAGTTTTTTCCATTAATTTTTGTAGTGTGATTAATTGTCTTTGGTTATGAGCCAAAGATAATGGTCTTTTCCTCATATATGAGAGCTTATATTTTACACTTCACTGAAACACAGAGGTAAGCTACAGTAAGTCTTACTGAGCAGTAATAAACTGGGTTGGGTTCTTAGTTTTTCTAAAGCACGTTTCTGAGTTCATGTACAGGCATGTAACATAAAGGACTAATATGAATCATTCAGAATCAGGGAGAAGATTTTCCATTTTTGTAATAGTTTCAGAGTTCTTCATCTTGGCTGTGTTCTTTTTTGTAATCCAAAGTATTACAAAAACCAAATCTGGATACTGATGTTAAGATATTTCAGTTTTTTTGTTTGACAGCTGGATGGTGCTGTTGCACAACAAAAAGACCATGTGAAAACAAAACCACTCCGCTCCTCCTGGAACTGGTCCTTTTTATGTAGGCTTTTTAGCCTTTTGGTGTAGAGGTTGCAGAAGTCATGCAGGAGGCAGAAGCTTGGTGCTGTCATGACACTGTAAATGAAAGAAGATGACGAGAATCTAAACCACTGTGCTGGAAAGTGTAAGGTTTTTGTTGCACGCAGCCTTAGAAGCCTTGTACTATAGTCCTCAAAACAGTGTTTTGTTGTGGTCATCTAATAGAAGTTGATAAGTACTGAAGCAGTAGCAACTACAGGCTCTCTGTCAGGCCTAGGTGAATATTCAAGCTCGCATCTGTATACTTCGCGCTTTCTGTTGCCTTACAGGGTGAGGCCGCTGCATGTTTGGCCTTAGACATTTCATGCTGCCAGGATTGGGAGGAGTCTGTGCTCTTGAATGTGTTACACATCCTACTCTAGAGCCCTGAAAATCTCTTTGGGTTTAGTAACAGGCTTCTCTGAAAAGCAGGAAGTTGTCCGTGCAGCAGCCCTGAGCCTTATATTTCATCTATTTCATGGTGTTTTCTGAATAAAACTCTTGGATCCCTGCTTTAAGCCATTTTTTTGATGCATGTATATGACCAAAGGCATGCGCATGTAAGAAGGTTTCAGTAAAACTTTCTCAGAACAGATGGGATGAACTTAGAGTATGCAATGTTATTCTACTGTAATGTCTCTGTAGGCTACCCATAACCCAGGCTAAAAGTATCTGGATATTTCAAGTCAATCTTCCAAAATAGCTATGGAAAAAGTAATCATTGTGTGAAAAAGTTTGTGAAGAGATGTGGCCTGTGCCAAAAAAACTATTCTACGTTATTGAGGGCTTTTATTCTGCAGCTTAATAAGAACTTGAGGTGACTGCAGGAAACAGCGTTGTAAGTATTAAAACTAATAAAGAACAGAACAAGCAGGCTATTTTAGAAAAGAAAAAAAAATCAGTGTATTTGATAGAGAAGTGTGGAGATGTACTATATTTATACCCACTAAATGCAGTGGGTCATTAAAATAGAATATAGTGTGGTTTTGTGTATTGTACGTAACTAAGACTCATCAGGTTTGGAATAAGTAATCTTGCTGTCCTTCAAGGTTCTATCTTGATGCCTCCTTTCTCAGAATCCTTTTCTGAGTGACTTCAAGATTAATGCTTTCCATGTAATGATCCCTAAATCACAAATGGTTACTCCTCTTCTGACACTCAAGCTGCTAAGCTGAGCCTAGGTAACATGAAATCCCTTTAAGTTGCTTGCCTTACCCCTCAACGTTGCTTTCAGCTTCAGCCTTTTGTCTTCCTCATGTTGATGCTGCTGAACTTCTTCCTGTGGACACCATTCTCCTCCTGTGTTGCTTTTTTGTGCTTTTCTTCAGCTACAATACTGTCTCATGTCATGATTTCTATATTCCTTTCTTCCTTTTATCAATTATGCTCCTTTCTAACTTGACTTGTAACTTCACGGTCTCTGTATATGCATGAGTTTCAAAGTTCATCTTGAAGTTTTCCTTCTCTATAGCTTTTTTCTCCAATTGCCTTTTGCTTAGTCTTCTCTTTCACAAGCTAATTAATACCAGCTCTGGGAGGAATAGCTTCCCTGCTCATACAGGTGTTAGTCAACTGAATTCTTCCCTTAGAATTCCATCTAAAACTTGTTTTTACGGCACTGCCTCCACTCCTACCCAAAAGCGCACTTCTGTGGCTAATTCCCTATGATAAAAAGAAAAGGCTATTCTAGCAGCAAACTCCAAGAATATTTGTGTATCTATACAAAATACTAAGTTGGTAGCTAGTGAAAGCATGTTTGTTAAAGTTCTGGTAGCCCCTTCTCAAAAAACTTTCCAATCTCATTTGTCATACTGTGGTGCATTGTGTCTAATGCAGATTGTCAGGTCCTTGAGCAGCAACCTGCCATTTCTTATTAGTCTGTAGAATGCTATACACAGCTGTGGCACTGTAGAAAAAGTAAAAATAATGCTGAGGTTTGTTAGGCTGAGAACTTCAACAAGTTTTAATGTTTTTCTGACATTCAAGTGATGTGGCAGACAGCCTAATTACTATTAGCAATTCCTTCCCAAGTTAATTTCTTCCAAAGAGACATAAAAAAGAGGGCAATTCAATATGAAGTGCTGTCTCCTGATGCTGTCCGTGGGAGTAGTTCTTTAATACATACCAAAAAAAAAAAATTATATATATCGTCTAACAAAATGAGAGACAAGTTGAAGTCTCATGGCTCTTCCATCAAGACAGATGTTTCTGTTGGTGGTGGTGGTTTGTTTCTTTTAAGTTAATAGGATCTTCCTTGTTAAAGTTTCAGAGAAAAACAGTATATGTTCAACATCTTTGAAAAATTATTTTTATAAATATTTTCTATATCTGGGCTTTATATATAACATTTTCCCCTTTGCTAAGTAAACTGAGAGATTTACACTATTCCTAAGAACTATATTTCCCTAAGGATTATTCATATTTACAGCCCACATATTTCAGGGTCTTTATTTTTGCAAAGTTAAATTTGAACAGATTGTCTGGGACTGCAATTCTACATTATTTAAATCTAACCGGAACTATTCCACAACCTGCTTCTGCTTTTTTAATATAGACATATTTTTTTTTGTATTGCATTGCACTCTTCTGATCTTTTTTTGAAAAAGTCTCAGTACCCTTGGGCTACCTCTTTATCTAATTTACTCTGATAAGCAACTCTGCACTGTGAACGCTTTCTGATATTTAAGCACCTTCGGCAGAACGTGGACCTGCAATAAAAGTGAGAGTCTAAATAATTGTCAAAATCCCTGCTTTTTTTTTTAAGAGAGTTTCTGTTTTCAAACAGTTTCAAAAACATCTTGCTTACTCTTGTTCTCTTCTGTCTCTTCTAGGTCACATCAGTGGATACAAGCTATGGTCCAGCTTTTGAAAGTGCCATGTAATGTACTTTCTCAGTTAGTGCCAGACTCAGATTTTACCTGGAAAGTGGTTTAACTCTTATGATAACGCTACTACAAATACTGCATTCTATTTTATCTTCTTTTCTCTGTTATATCTTTCATTCCACTTTAGTGAAGCGATCTTGTATCTGACGTCCTCAGCAGCACAGAAATGTGTGTATCTAACTGCCTGCTCCTTATGTACAGTACTCAGTATTTCCAGTGTACACCTTCTCCTATATACTTTGTATTCTTTTCTCAATGATTTTTAAATTCAGCCTTTGTTTTTGGAAAGGTGCTGTTAAATTCCTGTACTTCAGCACCTTAACTATGCTAGGTTATGTTTTTTTTTTCTTAACATTTCACATGACAGTTTCCTGGCACAAAACCTTTCCTTTGTGCCAAGGAATATCAGTCATTCATTGCCCTTTAAAATAAGAATAATCACTCTCAGTCACTGCGAAACACCATACTTTGCCTTACCTTTCCTGCAGCAGCCAGATGTTTTCTCGTGTGTGTTATAGATTGGTAGGTTTAAAATAGAAACTATCCAATCAAGAAACAGTTTTTTAAAAAACTAACAACCCTCTTTTGAATTTATTCTTACTGACAGGGATGAAAATGAAAGATTTCCTTGACTACTTTTCAGTAGAAGCAATTGAATGTAAGTTTTGGGTGACCTGATACTGGTGTACAAATGTGCAAGAAAGGTTAAGCTGGAGATATAAAACAGGGACTCACTAAATATTCTAAATATAATTCACACTTATAAGATCAACTTAGACTAACACTAGAAATAGGATCAGCTCAAGCTCGGAAATTGTCATATTTCTGTGAAGGACCTAAACATTTTTCTTTGATAAAAGACTGCATTTTTTTTTCCAAAAAAGATTTTATGTTGTTCTCACTGAAATAGCTACTGTACTATTTTTTATTATACATAAATATGTATATTGTTTGAGACGTGAGTTTAGAACAAAATTCTTGCTTTGAGACATGTGGACCTCTGAGCACTCCTTGGCTACAGGGTCACATGTAACTGTTCAAGTGATAAGTCAACCAAGTTGCATGTGAGAATTAGTGGCGGAGGTTGAGTTTGTGATATTTCCTCCAGATTTTGGATACTTAATGGAATTGAATAAGTTTGCTGCACTGGAATAGTCTTAACAGTACAATACTTCTTTCAGTGAATAGGTACTAAATGGAAGGAATAAAGTAAAAGGAACAGATCCTGAAGTAGGACATATGGTGTGAATTTGCAATATCCTGCAACATCAGTGTTCAGTACTCTGTCTCTAGGTTTCCTAGCAGCTGGTGGATTCAAAATTTTTTTTCTGATGGTCTAAGAAAGGCTGTGTTTTGGTGTTCCTCTGCTTGACAGGTAAACAAAAGCAGTTCCTTTAAAAAATGCGTTAAAGGTAGTTTATGATTCTGGACTAGTCCTAAAAAGGATGGAAGAACCACTTTGACTCTTAAATTCACAATAAGATTCCTAAAGGCCAGTTCACCTGTCAGCTAGCTTGGAGCCACTTAGAGGCTGTAGGTGCCACACTTTGTGAGGTCAAACGTCCCTGGTGCTTCCTGGTCTGCTTCTGGATGTGCCAAGGGCTCTTCGGTGCGGGTGGGGCGGATGTGCCAGGCGCTTGTCCCCTGACTCAGTGCTGTTGGGCTTCATGGAGTAAATGTTTCAGCCCCTCAGTCCGGGAGAGTGGCTATGAAGTGCACTTGGTGGGAGGAAGGAAATTTAGTTTTCTGCAGGGTGTTATTTAATAGCCACGTTTTCAGTGACCCCCTTCAGCAATTGCTACTCCATGTCCCTTGTCCCTGCCCCTCACTTGGTCCCTGTTGTGCCACCGCAAACACTGGTGCAGGGCATGAGCCTGGGAAATGTGTGCAGCTGAAAAACACCCCAGGAAAAAGGGGGAAGGGGAGAAGGGAGGGCTATTGCTTTTCAGCCCAGGCATTTCGCTGTGCCCCTGCAGCAGTGCTTGTGCCCCTGGGCAGAAGGGATAATGCAGGGCAGCTGAGTGCGCAGCAAAACATGAGGAGCAAATGCTGAAGCCACAGCAGCTACCACAGGTGAAACCAGAGTGCTGATGCTAAAGAAAGGGTTTAGGTTTCCAAACCCAGGAATACACAAGGGCTGTGATTCTTGAGGTGGCAAGCAGCTAAAACAGCTGAAACCTGGAAGGAGTCAAGGCTTAAGACAGTTCCTAGTATCTCCAGCTGTTGAAAATAGTCTCCTTGACAGCCTACTGATCTTTTTTTTACACCTAGACATAGCTGTGTTTCAATGGAGTGCTGCAAACACACAAGTATGAGGAGCAGAAATGCAGTAAAAGACTCCGTGGTAGGTTTTAGCTACCCGTGCATTAAAAGCAATTTTCAAGTTTCTGCCCTTTAAATTTTAATGTTCAAAACCCTGAGATTCAATTATGTTAATAAATACTTTAACACCTCAGCTCTTTTAGGGCTGCTGTGGGACAAGAAGGGTTCACAAAATGCCTTGGTTTTTCTGCGGTGCAGAAAAATTGCCAGCCAGGAGTTGGCAGAGAGCATCAGTATCTCTCTCGATCTCCTCCAGTTGGCAGCTGCAGGAGATCTGCTGCTGGAGAAGCTGCTGTAAAGCTGGCCATGGATGTTTGCAAACAGCCAGCTGTTCCTCGGGGCCAGGAATTCTAATTCCCAATTTGACCCAAATGGGTACAGATCTGCATAATTTTGTACTGGCTCAGAAGGGCAAGCTGATCATTTTTGAACATGCTAGTGAGGTCATTTTCTGCTGATTGTTGCTACAGATTGATCTCTGCAAAACAGTGACAACGTGACAGAGTTTCTAAAATCAGAGTGCTCAGAATCAGTTTGCCAATTTAATACATTAACTGATTCATTTATGCTTTGTTTGCATGCCCCTTTAGGTATAGAACTGCTGTTCACTATAGAATTGATGTACAAATCTTTCTGATGATTTATTTCCACTTTAGCGTTTACACCACTACATTCCTCAGAAATCGAAGAGAAATAACATTTTTCTGTTCAGTAAGGGATTAATATTTTTAATGAGATGTTTCTGACACAGTAGGTTTGCAGATGTTCTTACACAAGCCTTTAACAGGACATTCTTACATGTGGTGTTGCAAGAACATATTCAACAAATTCTAGGTAAGCACATTGACTTAATTTAATAAACCACTTTTCATCAAATTAGATGGAGCCAAATCAAGTGCTTAGCCAAGAAATTTATTTTTATTAGTGCAATATAATTTGGTACTTATAAAACTGTTTTGTGCGGTACGTTTGAGAGGGAGGAGCGGAGTTGTTGGTGTTGAGAGATTACCCACCAAAAGAGGGCGTGATGGGAACGGCTTAGCTAAGAGCACAGCAGGGATTATTGCGTTGTTCACGTTCAGGTTTTTAAAGCAGGTTTTGATGCAGATCTACATACCCAGTCTGTGAAACTCAAAAATAATAATTTGAAACTAAACCCAAAGAAATGTGAGCTCTTTCATGTTATTACTTCACTGCTTTCTACTTCATCAGAGATTCTCCAGCCTGTCTTAGATGGTGGATTATGAAGCAGTCACAAAAAGAGAAAGAATTCCTAGGACTCTGCTCACTAGTCTCACAGTAATTTCTGGGGTTTCTAACAAGGCAAACCGTTCACTGTTTTAAAGTCACATGCATAAACCCTTTTGTGGGTAGTGAAGAAGAGTTCTTCTTTCAAAAGCCCATACTCAATATATATCTCAACATTTCTGGATAGAAAAATCATTTTTCTGTATCCCCAAAGGCCAAGAACCACAAAAGTTAAGCACTTTTTATAATTAAAAGTATAAGGTCTCCAGAGAGGAATGATTGCACTATCAGAAAGGAATTTTTGCTAGAAATTCCCTCCCTGTATCACTTTCTGTACTGTAGGACACGCGTGGGATCCAGAACATGCTGTACATCTTCACAGTGGATCTTTGGGTCATATATTACTGATCACGTGCTTTGGATTTTGTCTGAAGCAGCCCGTTAGGCAGCTCACAGAGAGCTTTGACTCTCATAGTAGTTAACCAAATGACCTTAAATCAACTTAGTTAAAAAAGGAGGGTGTATAACCTTCCTCCCTTCCTTCCCCCCAAATCTCTAAGGAGCTGCATAAAGATCAAGTTTCTTTGAGAGATATAAGATGATGATGAGGTTTATATTCCATTTATTTACATTACATGGATTGTTTAATTTGTCCTGCTGATCTGGGTTTGTAGCACTCTTGGAGTGCATAATACGGTTTACTATTAAGTCAGCCAGACTGACTTTATCTTACCATATTATGAAGGTAGGTCCTAAGCATGACTTTTCTTAGAGTGAGGCATCCATAATCACTTATTTCATTGCTGATGATCCTACTTTAATATATGACTTCTAGCTTCATCATCCAGCATATTCTGACTACTCTGTTTTGATAAATAGGGTAGGATAAATAGCCACTGAAAATAAGAGTTTTGTTTTAGCAAACTAAAATAGAAATGACTTTAACTATGACATATTAGCATCTGATTGTGAGATTATCTGTTTGCCAAGTTAATTTTATGTTTCTTAATATATATATTCCTGTATTCCCTAGACTGTGCCATCATTTCCTCATTCCTGACGCTGAAACAATACCGGTTTTCTTCCCAGTCACGTGTTTTTTGTTAAAATGGAGCTTTGATTTTGTTCTCTTAAAATTAGAAGCATATTTTGATTCAATTCGATTATTCTTAAAGTTTAGCAACTCTAAAAATAGAAGAAAAAAAGAAACCTTTCTAAGAGCTATTTCTTAAATATCTGGACATTTCAAAATAAACAAAACATCACTAACAGGTGTCCTTAAATGACCTCACTGTATTTTAATCTCTTCCATTTCCTTTAACAGTATTGCCCCCTAACGTAACTCAGTAAAGCAAGACACTTCGTGCCATAAAACAGTTTTGGTTTAAAGACACACATCCATATTCATTCAATACATTCTAAAGACTTGAGGCAGCAACTTACATTCGTATGAATACTGATTAGTTGCACAGTTAATGTTGTGGGGTCTGAGAGAACCTGCTGGCTGTCAGTAAGGACTGGGCTGCAGTACTCACCCCTTCTGGGTGGCTGGTAGAAGTAAGTTCACCCTCACAAGGTGAATAAGAAACATTTAAACTACCAAATACTGGTTACATTTAAGGAAATATATTGTGCGCGTCAGGGAGATTATAAATTCTTCTTCCATGTGAATCTCAGAATGGCACGAGTAGCTATAGATATGATGATAGCAGCCTTTTAAAATGTTCCCTCTCTGCTAAACAGAATCAAAACTCTTTGAGAGATAAGCAGATCTTATATTATTATTAGCATGTTATTAGCAGGTGCATCATCTGCTCTTAACAAGTTGCCTGGGTGCATAGCAAACAGTGTGTCTGAAGATAGCTTCACCTATAAACCCTGAAAGAGAGCCACCCAACAGAGTTAAAGTATATTTTGATTCAGCAAGGATGGTAGTAAAAAACCAAAGTAATCTTTTTCTTATTCTCAAGAAGCCAGGTCCCACAACTGGTGGTACTTTTCCTCAGTTGCTAAGAAAGCCTAATCTTTGGGAGCAAAACAAAAAAAACCCCACATCTGGCTATAGCTCCTTTATAAGCTTATAAGCCTGTTGAATTTGGCTGCCAAGGACAGCTGAGATTTTATTAATGAGGGGCAGAAACATTTCCAGATTCCTCAACACAGACAATGCTCTACCAGCTGCTCTGAAAAAAGCTGGTCCAAGGAACGGCAGCAAAAGGCACCTCTGTAACCCTATTATGAATGCAGCTTTCTCAGGTAGGCCTCTTCCAAATAATTTCTGGCTTCGTTTTTCAAACTTCTAGACCTCGTTCCCCTTAAAAACAAAAAGGCAACCAGCACAGACCGAGGTAGACATTTACTTGTCAATGTCCATGGCACCTATATGACCATGTGCATGTTTTCCCCTCTGGCGAAACAGTCACATTTTAGCTCTCAAAACCAGAAGTAAATTTATTTCTCCCTCTTTAAGATATGTTTCAACCACATGGATGATATTAGGCTAAATATCATTTACCAGGATAACTCAAGGAAGAGGAGACAGTAAGGAAAAATATAATATTTAAGAGAACATTTACAGACTTTAAGATAGACTATAACTCATTTTAGTATTAATAATGAAATTATGTTTTTTATCTTAAAAATATGAGTTCATTAAATGTTAGTCACCATCATTTTTAAACAGGCATATCAATCACTTGTGTTATTTTAAAAGCTGTATAAAGTATAAGTTGTTAAAAGACAAGTGATCTATCTCTTTGCTAATACCAAAAGGAACATTTGTTAAGTTCTGCCAACATTTGCACTCTCCAACTAAATAACATTTGAAAATAGTTATCAAAATTAGCTTTAGTTAATGTAGTAGTTTACTGATTGCTTGAGTATCTCTTAATAACGATTATGGTCCAGCTTTTTTAAAAGAGGATTTTTATTGCCAATATAAAGCTGGCTTTTTCAAAAAGATGCAAAGCTAAGTCGTAGCTAGATCTGAATAAGTGGATCTGAGTAACTTTTTTGAATAACTTTTAAAAGTTCACTCATACCTGTAATATCAAAGCTCCCAAGTCAGCAAATAGGAGAGTTTGGAGCCTCAATTAGAGATGAAATGTCCCATTAATACACGCACACAGGGAAACCTGCAGTCTGTGCCCTATTCTTTGCAGACCTACGTATGCCGCCCTCAGTGATGCCAATGGCTCTTATATTCATAGACCCAGGTCTGGATACTGGCAGTTTCAGACAGTATTTTCAGAATGGAAAGCTGTGATTTTAGGCCGTATTTCTTCCCTGTGAACGTTGACCCTTTGAGTATGTCTCAGGCTATGCTCATAATATGAAAGCCCAACCACTTGATACATCTGAAATCCTAACCTTTAACTGTTGATGTCTCACACCTAACGTTTTCATGCCTTCATTTAGGTTCCTCAGGAACCTGCACCACATGCCAGTTCCTGTCTCCTCGTTGTCTCTGAGCAAGTGGGGGCAAAAAAGGAGAGGAGATTTGGGAATGTTTTGCCCCCGTTTATGTCCTCTGACTGAACCTGAGCTGATGTGGGAACCCAGAACCTAGTTCTAGCCCAATTTTCTGGTTCTGAAATCAAGCCAAAGTCTTCCTTTACTTGGGGAAGATGAGTGTGTCCATTCCATTCAGCCCCACCGTTGATGCTAGAGACTCTGTCAATCCAGGCAGCATGGTCAGAGTGGAAGTGCAGTGGATGTTCCTTCTTCATGGAAATTACAACTCAAAGTGATTTTCAACATGTATTTTGACTGTAATTCAGTGTTCTAAAGCGATAGCCATGGTCTGTGAATTTGCCTTTCCCACACTGTGGGGTTAATGAATAATCCATTGTGTACATTTACCTTGCAAGTTTGTTATTTATTTGTTGGTTGCACCAGAAGGAAAACGACTCATACTCTCAGTAATTACTATTGAGGGTTTTGTGTTTGTTTTTTTTTAAGTTGCATCTGAGACCAATAAAGAAAGTGTTCTAAGACGAAGTTAGCATAGTTAGTCAGCACGTTAGTCAGTACAGTTAGTCTGCATAGTTAGGGCTGAGCTATCTAGCAGCACACCATTGTCAAAATGGGGAGAGCCTGCTCCCTTTACAGCAGCCTCTTGCCTATGGACAGTCTTAGCCTCTGCCTTTCACCAGTTCTGACACTTGCTGGACCTTTCCCTGAGCTGATTAAATTTGTTAACCTCATGGGTTAAAGGGAACAGCTTTCTATTGGGTTAATGACTTGCCTCATGAAATTTTAGGCTCAAGCACAGGAATTGTGCAAGCACTGGGACACGTGAGCTACAGGGACCATGTAGCTCACGGATGACCATTTGTGACTGCTGCCCTCTTGTTTAGTCATGAGCAAGAGACCTCCAGAACAAGCCAGGGTTATCACCACTCAAACTGATGAGTCAAGACTGTAACAGCTCATATCTCCTTGGCTCAACAAAGAGACCTGTAACACCAAAAGACACCAATTCCATGATGCTGTCCAGTTCCAATTTCCCATCTAACTTCTTACCGATGGTAGTCTGCAAAAAAGCCCGGGAAACCAGCCTTACGAGTATTGCTTCCTGTTTTCTGAAGCTGAATCCAGAACATCAGTTTGTGTAATGATGATGAACTGTGAACTATAAGTCTTTTCCCTATGGACTCAGTAATAAAAAATGTAACCAACATTTTGAAAATAAAACTGCAGGCCTACAGGCTGTCACACCCAGATGGCAAGAATTAGCAGAGGAAGTTTTGTTGTGCTTCTTTTCCCCAGCTGTGTACCCCTCCCTTGTTTTTGGAAGTGCTAACCTTCAGACAGGGATGACTCAGCTGCTGGTGAATCACCTGCTGAAGTGCTGAAAGTGATAATCTGGCTCAGGTTCCTCAAGCAAGAGTGAGCTGTCAAGACAGACGAGCAAGAAAATGGTTTTCTGCAGCTGGGAGTGTTTTCCTGCCTGCCCATCTACCTCCACTGCAGTTGGAGGTGGTTGTCTTCATCTGCACAGACTTTACTGTGATTTCAACAATCCCTGGTGAGATCTTGTCTAATCAAAGCTTCCTTGTGCAACTGCTCATTCATGATAGGGAGGACTTTTTTTACAAGCATTGCCATAAGCTTTCATTAACAGAAAAATCATCTGTGAAGAACTTATATACAGTGTAACTGGAGAAACACTGGTCAGGGATGCTTCACTGTTTTCCAGTTGGCAACATGGAAAATAATGGAATATCTCCAACCAGGTGTTACTTCTGATTTTTCCCAAAGAGATCAGAACTGGAAGAGCCTTCTGAAATCTTGCAATTTCAAATTACCATTTTCTGGATTGGTGACAGCAGAGAAAGACAGGAGAAAAACTAAAAATCACATAGCAAACTGAGCCAGGCTCTGCTTCCATAAGGGACTGCACATGTCCAACCGACAGCTATGGAGAAAAACAAGGAAAACGTGTTGTCACTATGTGGCAAGTCTAAGTTTCCTTTGCAAACAAACTGAGCCAGTTTTAGAAATACAAAATAACTCTAGTAAACCACAATATTTTTAACTAATGTGATCAATAATCCTTTTAGACTTTTTTTTTCAGTACCTGTACCTTTTCCCCTTAATATTAGAAGAAAAGTGGTGTGTAAGCCAGCTGACTGTTCTCCGTGACAGTAATACCAACAACCTCTGCTGCTGAACAAGCAGACACTGTGAGAAGATCACCCATGTGAGATCATCACTGTGAGAAGTCACCGATGAGAACACCTTGGGAAGAGCCAGCATGCTTTTTGTTCTTTGCCTACTGTGGTGCACTTTTGTACTTCTTAACCTAACCAGCAATAGTTCCTTGAGCCGCTGAGGCCTGAAGAAAATAAAGTCACAAATAGTCATTTTGGCTTCCCACCATCCATTCAGGACAATAGAATTTAGAAAGTGCAAAGAAAAAAATGAGCTTTATCTATGTTGGCAAATATTTTGCTGGATATTGTCTATGCTGGTCTCTTGGTAGTATGGCTTAAGATATTTTGGGGGACTGGCTCTGTCCTCAAGAGAGGCATATCACCAGCTCCCCTCTCTCCCATGTGGATAGCAGCAGTATCTTGGCCGCTGTTCAGCTGGTTGGCAAGCTCACCCTGTCCTAACAGATATTTCCTATCATTTTTTGTCAGGGTCTTTTGAGCCAGGCTCCTCCCACAAGCCAATGGTTGCACAATGCTGGTTAAATTCTTAGTCCTGGAGGGCAGTAAATACAGTGCCAAATAGGATTATTCCAAGTTATGTATCCGTATAACTCTTCATTGTAGCAAAGCCAGATGGTTCATCACCTGGCAGGACCAAGCTAAATAAACAACTGTGATTCTAGCAATTCTTATTTTTGGAACAAGTCTGATTAACACTTTTGTGTGGGAAGGCCCAAAGAGATGGCAGAATCCCAAAGTCAGGTTTGCTTGCTCATATAGTCACTCTCACTGTCTCTCAATAAGCCTATAAATTAGTCTTGTGATAAGCATGTTGCTTGAGAAACAGATTTGAGATTTACTCTAAGACATTCCTTTACATATTTTTCCATGAACAGCCCACATCTTTAATATTAAACAATATTTCATTGTCTGGAATAGTAGACATTGGACTCGATACTATCTGAGGTTCTTATCTGCAGAGATGAAGTTCCAAAACACCACTATGAGGACAATGTAGATATTCACAGAGAAACAAAAGCAAAGGTACGCGTACATCTCTAAGTGGCATGCAATACTGTATACTTTAATATCCTTCTCACCCTGGTAGAGAGCCACCAGTAAGCTGTGTTCTTCCTTGGTTTACAGCGCACGTGCGCCTGTGCACACGCACACACACCTTAGAGCCGCACAAGCATTATCACCATCATACTGACTGCGGTTTGACTTTTTTGTCTTTGTACCTCAATTCATTTTCAAACCAGCAACCATTTTACCACTGAAAGTCTCCAGATTTTCAAAGCTTCCCCCCTGCCCCTTTTAAATAAGTGTTGACTTCATATCAAAAAAGAACCACTAAAAACACACATAGATCAAGGGAACAAGCCAGAATAGATGTTCAGGGATCGCACTATTCCTCAACTGAAAATTTTGGAGGAAACCTAATAGAGCAATGAATTATTTCTTCCAACAAATTAGTCCAGCTTCATACTTCTGTTTAACTTCTGTTCAGTCACTATCTTAAAGTTAAGCATAATGTATGTGCATGTAGGTTTACAGGTATGTTCTTCTCCTAAAATAACTACTTTTCTTAGGAACGATCTTATTCCTTAAAGAATTATATTCTATTTACAATCAATTCATTTTACTATTCTTAAAAAAGTTCTACGATAATAGCAGTCATTATAGCAATCCCTTTTTCTGTGCAGACATAATACAAAAGTTCTCAATATTTTCCAGCCAAGTCACTTTACAGTCCAACTTGGGAGTGGTAATAGGATGAGAGCCAAGGAATTTCCAGAAATCCTGAAAGTGCTAGTAAGTCATTACTGAAGCAATGCCATGAATATTTGGTTGGTGAAAGTTAGATGTAGGACCATTCTGCCCCAGATTAGCACATACTATCAGTGCATCCCAGAAAAAGGCAAAGCTTCTTACTTCCTTATGCAGTGCATAAAGAAGAAGAAAGGAAGCTGTTTTCCTGATTAGGAACAAGTATAGCCTTTCAGCATTCTTTGACCCTAAAACACTCTCTGCAAGAAAGTGTTTTAGCTACCGCCTAAACATGTCATTCTGGGTTTAGGTTACATTTCTTTTACAGTTTAAAAAGATTATTGCTTTGTTGGTGTGAAAATGTTCTTTAGAAACGTTTGTAGATGTATAAAATCTGGAGACAGTACTGTGGCAAAGGGTGTCTTCCAAAACAGTTTTCATGGAATACACAAGCCTGAAGCCCTAAAGAAGGCAAAACTTCACTAGTCAGTCAGCACAGAAGCTCTAATGCTTTATACTGAGAAATGCAAGAACAGGCATTGTAGATTCTTTCAGTGTGATTTCTTGGATGTCAAAATGGCAGGTCCAGATGCTTCAAAATAGTTAAGAAAAATCATATTTGGTTTGCTCAGTCAAGGAGTGGTGTGATCCCTGAACATCTCTCCTGGTGTGTTCCCTTGATCTATCTGTGTTTTTAGTGGTCCTTTTCGGATATGAAGTCAACACTATTAAAAGGGCAGGCGGGGTGGGGGGGGGGGGGAGCTTCATATAACCATAATTCAGGTGGAGAACATGGATATATATAGGAAGGCTTTGTGATATGGCCCACTATAGTACAGTAAGACAAAAAGCATACTTAAATGAGAGAACGCAAGACAGTCCTTAACAATGGAAATAAAGCAACAACTCTTCCTTAGGATGTGAAAAATCCATTACTTCTGTGTGGCTTACAAAAAAGTAATGACAAGAAGGCTGGCCTTGTCCCTGACTACATAGAAAAAAGAGCTGAATACGCTAACGTCTCGTTAATGTGGGTTCTTAGCATTTGGGGTGCTACCCCATAAAATGCCTGCTGTTTGTAAAGAGTGGCAGGCTGCTAAGCCGCAAAGGAAAGAGCTGTGTAAATAAAGCTCTACATGGCCTCAAACAAAGCTCTAGCCTGCTATGGAAAAATCCAAATTGGAAAGACTAGTTAAAAAGATTTTGAAAAGGAGGCTAGATTTGGAAGGTTTTACTTCTGCCTCAGGAAGAAGGCATGTTGCTCAGGAAGAAGGCCATACTAACAGCTCTGATCAAACACTTTCTCCCTTTGCACAAGCAGAGTACAAACAACATGTAAAAACTATACTTCATATATGTATGTGCATATATGTGTGTGTGTGTGTGTGTGTGTGTGTGTGTGTGTGTATGCCTCCTATCCTATATCCTGCTCTTCCAAAATGGCCATGCCTCTGCTTATTTTTTCCACATAACATATTTAAAGTAGAATAGATCCTGTCTACGTATTTGTAGAGCAAACCATTAACCATAGTAGCACAGTGTGATCCATACCAAAGAAGTGCAGCTTAGAAAAACTTCAGGCTTCAAAAATAGTGTGCTACTTGAAGCTCACTACATATTTTATATCCTTTGATTTGTGTATATGTGTGTGTGAAATTCCACATCCATTTTTTTAGGGAGTTGTAACACAGAAAATTTCAACTATGTATCTTGTCATTTTATTCCCATCCTCTGTTACGGACATATCCTTTAGAAATACAATTACTTATCACTGACAGTTCTTTCTTTGAGGAAGTTGTTAGCTAGAATCGTCCCAAAACACAGGTATGCTATTTTGCAATAACAATCACTGTAGCATAATTCAAATCAGTTTTGGAATTTAATTAGCTGCACACAGTGCATTGTATGACCTTACTTCCAGTGACAACCATAATAATTCCAGAACTACATAGACAGTCTAATAAGTAATGCAAATTGTGTTAAAAAAAAAAAATTATAGAGAAGTTCTTCCATATTAGACCTCCACCAAGAATTCCCAGCACTGGACAATACTCATTGAGCCTTGCATGCATGACAGACTACCTCATCTATCTGTCTCACTCTATGCTAATCTCTGAGCAAGCTTCTTTTACACCAATGCACTCAATATCAGTGACACAGACTCCTCCCCAATGGGACTGCACCATCACCCAGCTTTCAGAGCCTAGACTGTGACACTGGAGTTTGTGGTGACAAGAAACTTGTTCTGCAAGAACCTCAGTTGCTGTTGTTGCCTGCCTTTGCTGGTAAGGCTGTCCCTTCTCCTCCTCTCCTGGGTCTGTTGATTCTTCTTCCTATGCCAGTGGACCTCAAGACATGGAGAGAAGGAAATGCCCGAGTGTGCCCTATGTCAGGGCTCTGCTTCTCTTGAGTCTCTTCTACAGTTCTTCCCTCCTGGGTTTTGTAGAGGGAGCCTGGAAGGGTCCAAGACAAGCCCTGCTGAACCGTGTTTCCTTATAGGTAGATGTAGTTATTCACCACCTGGGATAAGGGTCACATCTCTCAACACAGCTGTACTGTTAGTTGTTTTCAACCTGTAACTATCCAACAGACCCAACACTGAAAGGCTGACATATAGCCTTGACATGTAGCCTTGACCTCCCACAGTATCATAACCTTTTCTTGTCCATTTATCTCCAGATCACATGGACACCCTTACTCATGACATGAATGTTGCTGAAGGAAAGCAAAGAAGGCAGGAAGGATTATTTTCCACCCTTCTTCCCTAGACACACTCTTCTTCCTCAGGCACATACCGCCTGTGCAACTTCAGACCATAACCTGGTTGCTTTGGCAAGCAAGGAAAAGACCTGCTAAACCAGAGGCACCAAGGGCTATGGAGAAAGTATATTATACACTGAGTGGACAAAAGCCCTTGGCTATCATACTCCCCCACCTCTTGAAACATCAACATGAACTACTAAGTCTCACTAGAAGGATAGAACTTCTTCATCTTCCTGATATATCCAGTAGCTGTGGCTATGAAGAGGTCAATTCTAATTGTGGCAGCAAAGAAAAAAACTCAGCTAGAGAAGTTATTTTGTTGTTAGATTTATTCTCCAAAGCCTGTGGTTTAGGACAGCTGATTACCAAACCACACAATCCAGATACCTGTCTTCGGAATATCGATCATCTGCCCCTAGGAAAATTACCAGAAAAGAGATAGCTATTTGGTTCCTTCATAAAATGAGATCAAACCGTGAAGAAGACCAGCTTCCAAGTAGCTGGGTATTGCTCTTGGATATGATTTCCAAATCCACAGGAATAAAACAGTAAATAATAATATAGCTTGTATCACAGCTGCTAATTATTATCTTTTCCTCCTCAGTCTTGTTCAAAGGATCAAAATAGTGCCAAGACAAATGATACTCTTCATGCTTTGAGGATTAGTAAGATCTTTGCTGTTACAGGAATACGGTCTCCCAGACCTGGAAAAGAAACATAGCAGGTAACAAAACACTACGTTCTGCACCGTCTATGAATTATTCTGTCAGTGATTGTCAAGCCAACCTTGCTATCCTAGGAAACTTTGGGATGCGATCATTGTGGTAGAGACTATTTAGAGTTTCAAGCAATGCTCATAGAGCAAATAATTCCTTGTAGGAATTCTCTGAAGTGCTTCAGAAAGCAGCTCTACACTGTTGTCAGCCCTGAGAACCATCACAGCTGAGATGCTTTTCTGTTTCATATTCTACCTTCTTGTTTGGGTCTTTCACAGAGATCCTTCTGTGACTAGTTCCCTTGCCAGGAGCAGGAGGAATTAGCTTCTGGAAAGATATGAAAATCATTGTTTTCCTGGTAGCGAGCCGTCACTGGCGTTCAGTTGAAGATCCAAACACTCACTGCATACCCACCTCCTGAACACAAAGGAAGGATTTCCATCTCTTGGTCTCAGGGATATGTCTCTGTGTATCTGTCATGCCATCTCAATAGATGTGGTCAGTGTTTGTAGGAGTTCAAAACCGCAGTCAGGATAGGCTCTTATCCTGCAGTCACATGAAGTACTTTCAGCATGGCAGCTATGATATTCAAAGATACCAGCACGCTTGCATAAAAGCAATGTTTGTGTACTCCTACCAAGATAGCTGGCTAGCAGAGGAGAGATTTTCTAAAGAAACTCTGTATGGTAGATCATACACTCTCATCTGTGGCTCCAAAAGTCACACCTCACCTTCTTTTATCAAGTAATCTATCAGAGTTGCCAGTGTGTTCAGGACCTACGTTTACCTACTTAATGGCAGATTTCAGACCCTACTTAACTTGAACTTGGAAGAGAAAAAATAAAATAAAAAAAACCCAAACTCTCCCACCAAATGCATCGTTGTGGTGTTAGTAAGCCCCCAGGTAGTTTGCTCCAGCAAACACTTCTTGGTCAAAACCATAATCATGCCTGTGTTAGTACTCTCATCCCCAGAAAGGCGTAAAGATCCTGTGTATACTTGCGGTATAGCTCTGTTTACTTCTTCACTACTGTCAAAATCTACAGCACAGAATGCTTCATTTCAGAAAGACAGTGCACCTGTACATGAGCCCCAGTCATGTGAATCACTGATACAAAAGGCCTAACTCTTTCAACTGCACAGGTGGATAATAGCGCATAAATCATGTTCTACATCAAGACATGGGTCTTCCTTCATGCCAGCAAGCAGACTGACCTGATGCCTCAGATCCTCCTCTATAAAATGCACACCTGCACACCACAGAATGGCTTGGGAGGCAATTTACATCTACTTCTGCAGATCAAATACATCCTTTCTCAAATTATTTTCTCTCAGGAATAATCCTGCGTTAAGAAATTGCTTGCTAGGTGTGCCAACAAAAGAAAAACAAAACATGCCTTTTCTGCTAGCCAAGTTAACTTTAATTACTACTGCCTCAGCTTCATCACAGATAGCTCTTCCCTGTCACAAGCTTTAAATACCTGTACCAGAAATCCCTTCTTAACAATGCTAATGATGCTAGACAGATGCAGAGCTTCAAGAGGTCCTACTTCTCCACAGTCTGTCTTATCCCAAGGACATGGATCAAAGGCCAGCTGGAGGCCAGTCACTAGTGGTGTACCCCTGGGTTCACTACTGAAGCCAGTACTGTTTAACATCTCCATTAATAATCTACATGATGGAATAGAGTGCATCCTCAGCAAGTTTAAAGGTGATACAAAACTGGGAGAAGTGGTTGATATGCTAGATGGTTGCGCTGCCATTCAGAGGGACCTCAACAGGCTGGAGAAAGAGGCCAACAGAAACCTCGTGAAGTTTGAGGGGAAGGGCAAAGTCCTGCACCTGAGGACAAATAATGCCATGCACAGCACAGACTGAGGGCCAACTAGCTGGAAAGCAGCTTTGCAGAAAAAGACCTGGGGGTCCTGATGAATAAGAAGGCAAAGAAGGCAAAAAGCCTCCTGGGCTGCATTCAGAAGAGAGCGGGCAGTGGGTCAAGAGAGGTGATCCTTCTCCTCTACTCAGCCCTGGTAAGGCCACATCCGGAGTGCTGGGCTCCCCAGTTAGAGGTATGGACCTACTGAAGCAAGTCCAGCCAAGGGCCACAAAGATGATTAAGGGACTGCAGCACCTACTATGACGAGAGGCTGAGAAAGCTGGGATGGTTTAGCCTGGAGAAGAGAAGGCGCAGGCTCAACGTGTATAAACACCTGATAGGAGGGTAAAGAATACACAGCAAGACTCTTCTCAGCGGTACCCAGTAAGGGGACTGGGTACTCCATTTAAATATAAGAATACTCCAAGAATACTCCATTTAAACATAAGAAAAAAAAATTACTGTGAGGTAAAAAAAAAATTACTGGAAGAGGTTTCCCAGAATGGTTGTGGAGTCTCCATCTTTTGAGATATCTGAAACCTGACTGGACATGGTCCTGGGCAACCTGGTCTCTCTGAGCCTGTCCTGAACAGGGTGGTTGGACTAATGACTTCCAGAGGTCCTGTCCAGCATCAATGATTATGTGAAGTAGTAAAATCCCTGTGGAGATATACTTCTCCTTTCTAGCACAGATTAACAGGCAAGATCCTCCCAGCAGTATGAAAAATTTGAACATGGTGAGAGAATCTACAGATCTCACTAGACGCATTGCTTTGAGCTTCCCAGAAAAGAATATGTTTGCAGAGACACTGAGAATGGAAAGCTACTTGCCCTCACAGGAACTGGAGCTTGATACATGCTGTTCATACGTATACTCTGCCTCCTTTGCTCCAGAACCCTGCATACCTATTATTTCATAGTTAAGAGGAAAAGGGTGGCTGGTGTGGTATATCCTTCCATTAATGAAGGAGAGTAAGGAGTCTGCAAGACACAGATACACCCAAAAGTTATTAGTGGTCAACTTTAATATCAGTAAACAGTGCAATGTACATATGGAGAGCTATTTATTAACACGCTAATTTTGTTCAGGTGTTTCTTGTTCTTCAGTAGTAAAATAGTTTTATGTAACTTTTTATCAACTGATAAACCTCACTAATTGCATAGACAAGGGAAATGAAGGTAGTCCGTCTCTAGACCAATATGGAAGAGAGACATTTAAAACAAAAAATAACCCCCCACACCCTTTTCTTCATACTATCCTTCCATTAGTTTGCATGATAAAGAGTTTTGTATAGTCTTAGTTTCAGGTATTACTAGTTGCCAGTTGAATGTGACATGAGATGGGATTAACCAGCATATGTTCAAATGGCATACATTTAAAGCATAATCCCCCTTTTTCTTGTTTCGGATTTACCAAGAGTCTGAAAGGGCTTTTAGTTTTCCAAGTGGCCATTGTCAAAGAGGGGGAGGCCTCCTCAGCATTTGTCCAAATAAATGAATGGTCCCAAGAGTAAACGGAAAGTAAAACTAATCTCTGTAGATGCAAGGCAATCCCCTCAATTCAGAGGAACAAAACATAACACTTAGTCAAGCTATAGTCATTGTCTATAGTGATCCCATTCACTTCAGGTCTGTCAGCATCATTCCTTTCTGAAATAATCCCAGAAGCAGCCCTGATTATGCCATGTAATGCCTTTGCTTTTAGTAGCTCGTTGTCTTAACTGGCAAGATGTCTGACAGCCCACCTAGACTGGCAGTCTTATGCTGTGTAACTAGTGTATTTTGCTTAGGAGTGGAAAATTTAAATTTGTTCTTAGAATAGTGCACTTATAGTAGGCAGAGACTTTGTATCCTTTAAAGTTGTAGACATAGTATTAGCTTTAAAAATAAATTAGACAAAGGACATTAGTAGCACAAATGCATCATTTACATTCATTTTTTTCCCCGGACATTCAGTTAGAGTCCTGAGACACCCCCCAAATGCATTTCGCTGGTTATGCACCAACGCAGTAAATATTTTCACTTCACAAAGCTTCCATTTGTAGCAACTGGAATTTTAAAATCAGCTGTTTCAGGAAACTCTTGAATCCCTCAGTTTACCACAGAATGGTAACAGCTTCTGCAGTGCAGCCTCTCCTTATGGTCCAGTGAGTGACACTGACAGATCACATCCACCAGAGGCTTTGCTGAAGCCATACCAACTGCATGTGGTTTCTTGGCCCTATCTCCCGCTAAAAGTGCCAATTATTAGTTTGTGACGCAGATACTTATTTAAGGTGTTATGGTATTATAACAGACATCACCAAGGCAACTGATTTCCATTAATGTTTTTGCACTATGAGGTGAAGAGAAATCATTTCACTGGACTAAAAAAAAAATATTAAAAATAATCAGTTTGTGCCAAAGCTGTTGATTAAGAGCTGATTGAAAAGCAATTTCCTTAAAAATTGTTACCAACAAAGTGAGGCACCTTAATTCCACAGCTTCTAGAAAAGAACACCTTTCCCACCACCACCCCAACACGCTTCACTTTAGCACAAGAATCAAATATCAGCAATTCTATTTTCAGTCGTTCTTCCTTCGACCCCTGAAGAAATTCATGAAATGGAGGGCTCCAGCAAAGTCTCCAAGGAGAACACTTAGTTTCACTGGTAGTACACTAAGGTAAGAGAGTGGGAGAAGAGGAGAAAAACAAAACAAAACCAGACATTAGAAAAGTTGTGCAGTTTTATCATAAAATCATTTCACCTGGCTAACTATTAAGAAAATATACCCTCTATTCTAGAGTACCATTGGTTCTCTTAAAATATCTATTACATTCACTTTGCAGCCTTACTTGTTAGATCATTTCCCCAACCTGGCTTGCAACAGAGTCAGAAGTCTCCCAAGGATGGGGCAAGAGAGACCAGATCTGCAGTTAGTGAGGAGCAGGCCAAAAATCAGCACAGCCCACAGCAAAATTGCACCCGGCTGAGTCAGAAAGTCATAGTTAGGCATTTGTGTCACTGTTCTGTGGTGTAAGGGTAGGAAGGACCCCTAGAAACTAAGAAGAAAACTCCAGAAGCATGCAGAACTTACTAAAAATTCATACTGTCGAGTATAGCTTACATTTTTGGTCAGAAACGTAGCTAAAATATCATTTGACAGGGAAGAACAAAAGGAGAGGGAAAGAAGAGAGCGGAGAATCTTACTTTTTCAAAGCAAATAAAAGATACAGACTGCGTGGTAGTATCAACATTTCTTGGTTCTGTCGAATAGCAGTGACTATCTTTTCAGCTACGTACTCTGGCTCTAGAATGGGAAGCAGACGTGGCCACCTGGAAGAGAAGGCATTTGTAATTACAACACAAGCTGGTTTTGATTTAAATTTTAATCAATCAAGAGTCTTCTTTTTGCATATACTCAGTTAAAGAAGAAATAAATCCTATGAAGAGAAGAACCTTCATTACATTAGCCTGAAGAGAGTAAGCAGCTACTGTCATTTTCACTTTGCATAATTTCCCACAAGGCAAACTCACACAGTCCTCCTATTAAGATACGCTAGGCTTTTATTTTGCTCCTCAGTTTTGTAATTATATTAGCATACTGAACAGAGCTATGCCACTGATTTCAGGAGCTGAAGAGAGGTTTAGAAAGCAAGGAGGACAACAGGAGCACTGGGCTTCTGTGGAGGGAAGGACTGTGGGAAAGGATGCTAATTACATTTCACGTGTCAATTTAAATGAATACCCAGGTACTAAGGGTTTTAACATTTAAGTTGCGCAATCATTGTATAGCAGTGTTAATATCCATGTGAAGCATTAAAAATAATGCAAGCAGAGCAAAGCCTAGCTTGTAAGCTCCGTAAAGGAAATATGAGCATGTGGCATGCTAGACATGCAAGTTGCATAAAAACCGCATGAAAGCCTACTCACTTGGTTTTACAGCCATCAAACATTCCTGTGTTTATGAAGTAAGGACATACAATTGTGGTTTTAATACCAGTCTTTCCCAGATCTCTCATCTCTGAGCTAATTGACTCTGCAAACCCAATTGCTGCAAATTTACTTGCACAGTAATCTGTAAAATCAGTAAAACATTAATTGCAGTTAAACATTTTCATTTACTAATTAAACCTTACTAACCAGCTTCAGTAGGTCATACCACTGATCACCTTCACAGGAGCAGTTTTTGACAGAGGAAAAAAAAAGGACAAAACTATGCTCTAATAAGAGTAAACTGAGTATCCACAGCAGCTGTGATATACAACAGCAGCACTATGACATACAAGTGATATATACATGGTAGCTGCACATAATTACCATCTGGTAATAAAGTACTTTACAACAGAGTAAGGACCATTTTCATAGTTAGAACTATACCTTTGATGTGGTTTGTTCTTTTACTTTCCCTCTCTTAAGTTAATTGTTATTACATATTGGCAGACAGAGTTTCTCTTCACGTCCCTGCTATCACCTTTCCACTCTCTACTGAACAATAGCAGATGAAATAATCTTTTCATATTGGACTTTACCTTTGAATCCACGCACTAGTTTCTTATTTACTGCATCAAACTCAAGCTTTCAAGGCTCTCCGGTTTCAACTTGCAACTCTGTTTGTCTTCATTATCACTGCCTTGAAGATAATAAAGCTATATTTCTTTCATTGCTGCACTACCTTATTTCATTCTGCTCCCCCTTTGCACACGTTTTCCTAGAATTTTTTCCTCAGTTTGTCCTAACCTCAACACTTTTTCTGTCACTGTATGGATTCTCTTGAATGCATGGACAAGAGCCAGAGGATGTAAAACAAGCTGCCACACATCTGCCACTGTACAACATCTACATTTTAGTATTTATTTCAGTTAGGGGAGCTTGTAAAGGTCCTTGCTTAATTTGAGAACATGCTTGCAAAAAAAAAAAAACAATCTCTTCCCTACCAGATACCTGCAGGTTAACTTTACAGTGCTGAAGTCTCCAGTTTCTAAATTTCTATATGAAGCTCCTAGATCCTCTAACTACCTTAGCAGAATAGCCTGTTTCATTGGAGTGATGAGCATCTGCAATCATATTTTAAAAAGGAGTGATCTATTTAAGTTAAGCAATTTGAAAGTATGACCATTTCCTTTACCTATATACAAGGATCCAGAAACTCAAAATTGGAGGGCGGGGGGGGGGGGCAGAGGGGGCTGGCGAGCGTAATTTGCTGAGTTTAAAGCAGACAAGTTGTCTGAACGAGCATTAGCTTTAATACACTAACCTGCAAGACGATTGACCCCAATGAGTCCTGCCGAACTTGCAATACTAACCAGGTGTCCATGGTTAGAGGCCATCATTGCTGGGAGGAAGGCTTTATAAGTCTGCAGTGTAAGTCAGAGTTGCAATGAAACATTTTGCTCAAAAAGCTACATGTTCTAATATTTTCAAGATATTTTAGAAGGAACTCTGCTTGCAATTTAAGATTTGTTTCCCTATCAGACAAGAAAGGAGAAAACAAACAAACAGGACTTTGTTGTTTCAACTATCATCTGCTAAGCTGGGACTTTTAAGGCCCCACCAACAGCAGTTTATCCTTATCACCACAGACAGATGCTAACTTGCAGAAAGTTAAAGATACAGTTTCTGCTAGCTGTTAAATTTCTTTCACCCCAAAGCTCAGAACTACAATGTTTCAAATAGGAATTAAATAGCAAAGAGGAAAATCTAAATTTCCTCTCTTTCTCCTAATAATTTAATCTTCCTGATTAAGTTTATTTATCAACCTGAAGCGTGTCTTTAACATCCCCTTTGCAATTCTTTATAATACAAACATAACATAGATGACCCATCTTCTCTGAAATGGGGAAAAAGCACATTAAGTTACTCATTTTAGACCAAGTTCCACTTCAATTAGTATAAGAGCCTTGTCTGAACATGTGACATTTCTTACTGAAACTATCATAACCATCAGGGAACTGGAACAAAGACAGAATTGACATTTCTCTTACGAGAGCAGCAACTTCTAGGCTAGGCTTGCATGATACTAATACCAAGGAATATACCATACTACTAACTACAGAATTTAGCAGTATGTAAACCTCAATTGTCAAAAGCATTTCTAAATACTAAACAGTTTTGCTTCCACCTACCTACTACCCAGAAGTTCCCAAAGGATCCATTCTTCCACCCTTTTTTATTTCAGGGACTCCCAGGCATGGAAAATAGTTTTTTGTATCATTTCTGACTGAGCTTATAAGGTGCTATATACCCTTCCATATTCTCAATTCCAAAAGGCAAAATTAACCCTGAAAACACGTTAAAAGGGTAAACGATAAATAAGCATGTATAAGTAAATGTAGTACCCAAAAGTGTGCCATTATGTTCACCTCCATGGTTTTTTCCACAAGCGAATCTGGACAATCAATAAACCTCTTTCCAGTTACAATACCAGCATTGTTGATTAGGATGCTAACATCGCCTACTTCTTTTTTAACCTAAAACAAAAAGCCACAAGATGTCATGCACCAAATATAAAACACACTTTCCAAATGGTTTAAATGATAATAAAAGAAATTGAAATATTTCAATTAATTTCAATTAAGGTTTCAATTAAGTTAAACTTTTATTAGACTTGTTATGGATCCAAATACTCCTGGTTCTCACGCATTCTCTCCTGACGTCTCTTTTTAGAGCTAAGCTTAGACCTGGACATTTTTGGCAGTGCGGAGCCCAACAATTCCACAGCTCCAAGTAAGCTTCTGGTTCAGCACCTCTGGTTCTTGCTATGACTGTTCCATATAAGTCTCTATTCCAGCGAGTTTGTCTAATGTAAGAAGTATTGTGCTACAGTAAACTCATTTTAAAAGCAGTGAGCCATTCTGTACTTAGGATTATTTCTATGTCATGCTGTGAAGCACAGCACAGGGATCCTCAAGCTAGTTCCAGCAGAAACACATACCTCAAATCTATGCAAGGGCTGCAGTATCTAGCTACACTACACTCCATCCTCTTACAATTTCCACACAGTCCCTTGGATCAAAAAGCAGTGCAACAATACAACCTCTGGACTACAGCCAGCTTGCACAGCACTTGAGCCTTCTGATGAGCAGAAGGAAAACTGGATTCCCTTTTAGTAGCACTGACTGCTTGTGTCCAAAAGCCTGGGAAATCATCTCTCCCACTGCACGGGGCAGCAGCTACTTAATGGCATCTTAATAGTTCAGATATTTCAAGATGCTTTGTGCTGTTTTCCACTTGTTCTACTTCTCTTGACTACAGTCTTTAAATATTAACATGTATTACATAGTGGTCCTTCATAAAATAATTTCTTCTTACAACCTTTTTCTTTATTCAGGTATCTTGATTACTGCAAGCAGCTTTACAGGTCAGGAACTTTTAAAAAGGTCTCTTACCGAGTCAAAGTTCTTATGCAAGTTTATCTTTCATGAAGACTTCTTGAAAAAAACCACCATAGCTCCATTTATGTTAGCTCTCAAGACAACACAAGAAGTGAGGACCCCCCCCCCCGCCCCCGCCAAAACAATGTTGGTTTAAGGCATCTTTTCCAAGCACATGCACTATTACCTGTTTGTTTCCACATATGTATTTTTGCTTTGTGAACAGAAGTTTGCTAGTGAGTAATTACCATGATTCCCAAACAGCTCCCCACGGTGTCTACTGCCAAAGAACCAAGACAACGTTTCCCTCTCTTCCCCTTCCATAACTGTCTGCAAGAGGTAGAAACAAATCCTGCATGAAATATCACTGGGAAACATATTTCTGCTGTGCACAGGGACGATAGTAAGGAGAGTTCATAGAAAAGTGGAAAACTGGCTGCAAACTGACACCTTGAATAACCAACAAGCAAAATCAGCGCATAAGCAAACCAGTAAAGCGCAAGAGAGCTCCTGGCAGTAAAACGTGAGCCCAGATGCAATTCTGCAACTTGACAAGGAGGAAAAGGCTTCTGTTTCCTCCCAAGCAGGAGATCAAAAATGATGAAGAGTTGCCTTCCTCTTTCAGAGTCCTCGAGCCTGAAAATTATTCCAGGGAGGGAGCAGTGGGCTGGGAGAAGGCTGCATTCCTTTTGGGGGTGGGGTGCTACTGGAAGGGGGACATTATAAATAAGCTTTAAGGTATAGCTTTTAATAGCCATAAGCTTTCCTTCATGCTGTTGGTATAGGAAAGGAACAAAGACACTACATGGCCAGGGCTTTTGTGTTTTCTTCTTACTGAAATAACTGTTTTTCTAGTCCCTGAGTGTTAAGGGATCATATCCTCTGTGTGGCTGGTGAAGTACCAAAAGCAGGTATTTCTAAGTTCACGTTCATTTCATTTTGGCTGTAGGACTGTTTTGCTGGGCACAAGGTTTTCAACAATATCCTGTCCTGCCTGTGTGAATTTAGTTCACTACAGCCTTGCAGAAAGTTATTGTGTACAGCTGAATCACAGAAAAAACCCTCAAACTGCGCTGCCTCATCTTGCAAAGGCAGAGTCAGCACACTACGAACCAAAATCTACTATGCTATGCTAAAACAATGCCATCAAGCACTAGCTAATGTTAAGGTCTTATTGTCACTAGTAAGATGGGGAAGGTGTCAGTTGATTCTGCATCAGTTGTTAGCAGGACATGACATTTCTGAAATAGTAGTTGGCCATTTTCTTCTACATAGATTGTGCACAGAATTGATTTATTAGCGGATTTTCCCAGTGACTGCTGACAGAATAGTTTAAGTCAAGACGCCTGCACTGACCAGTTACAGACCTTCTTGCCATTGCCTCACTCCAGTCTCCCAGTCACTCCAGTTTTTATCATCCCTAACCCCTATCACATGCACATCCACATCCTCTTTTCCCTTTTATGTTTATTTAATTAAAGTTTTTTTCTTCGCCTTCTCCATGAGACCGAATTGCAAGCCCTGGAGTCCTCAAAACTGAAGGTTAGTTTCCATCTGCCTCAGCCCTTCACACTATCGCTCTTCCTTCTCCCAGCTCAGCAGGAAGTATAGAGGCCTGTGGTGAAACATATATAGCTGCTCCACTGCGCTAGAAGATGTTTAACTGAACCAGCATAAAGGAGCTGCAAGGCAGATTAGCATTATCAGAATCCAAGAACTAGAGCAGCAGCCTCGAACAAGCTGCAGATCATACGTGAGCTTCCCCTGTCAGAAAGTTTGTTTTACCATCATTCTCATATAGACAGAAAAAATGCAGAGCGCTAGACCTTCTTGGACAGTGCTGAATAGGACAGAATAGAAACATTATTTCAGTCCATAGACGTTCCTAAAGACATCTGAAGTTTTTTCTTTAAAGAAAAAAAGAATTCATCCTGAGGCAAACACTCGCTGTGGAAACATTCTAGTCCAACAGTTAAGTTTAGCAATATTTTAAGCAAATGAGAACAGGTTGTTATAATGGAAATTGTTGAGTGATTTTAGCTTTTGGCATATCTACTAGTCTGCCCAAAATATCTAACTATATGCCTTATTTCTAAAGCACTTCAAAAAGGAAACTAAGAAATATTTAAGCTTTCAAGAGATACTTATTAATTCTGTCAAAGTGCATCTACAAAATTCAGTGATGCAGTTAGCCTAAATTTGCCTAAGTGGTTAATCCTTTTTATGAGGTATGGCTTTATGGTTTACAGAATCACAGAACTGTTTAGGTTGGAAGGGACCTCTGGAGATCAGCTAGTCCAACCTCCCTGCTCAAGCAGGGTCACCTAGAGCATATTGCCCAGGATCACATCCAGACGGGTTTTGAATATCTCCAGCGAAGGAGACTCCACCACCTCTCTGGGCAACCTGCTCCAGTGCTCTGTCACCCTCACAGTGAAGAAGTTTTTTCTCAGGTTCAGATGGAACTTCCTGTGGTTCAGTTTCTGCCCGTTGCCTCTTGTCCTGTTGCTGGGCACCACGGAGAAGAGGCTGGCCTCATCCTCTTGACACTCCCCCTTCAGATACTTGTACATGTTTATGAGATCCCCTCTCAGTCTTCTCTTCTCCAGGCTGAACAGGCCCAGCTCTTGCAGTCTTTCTTCATAGGAGAGGTGCTCCAGCCCTCTAATCATCTTGGTAGCCCTAGTAGTTTGTAGCCCTGTAGTTTATTTTTTTTATAGAAGGTTGCCAGAACTTGAACTACTTCATTAGCTTCAATAAATTGACTTTCTGCACTTCACCAAGTGCTTGCTCAGTAACTGAGCTAATCAGTGAAGCTAATCAGTTGGAATTACTAAAAACAAAAAAAGAAAGATAACCTTTTTTTTTCTTTTAAGGGAACAGAGGTATGAAAGTAAACTCTAGAAAACAACAAGCTTAAAATAGGTAGCCTATGCAATAAATTCAGAACCCATTAACTTTAATCTCTTACTTTGAAGTGTCTAAAACTCGTCACACATCATACACACACGCATGCTCACGTATATTTTAGAACAGTATCAAAGCCACAGATGAAGTATTTTACCTGATCTGCTGCTCTGTGGACTTCCTGCCTTTTGCTACAGTCACAGATGTAAGACTGTACCCTTACTGCTCCATTTTCTTTGGCCAGTCTACTCGTTTCCTTGAGCCCCTCTTGATTAATGTCCCAAAGAACCAGTGTGGCTCCAAGGCGGGCAAATTTTATAGACAGAAGTCTTCCGATTCCACTTCCTGCTCCTGTTATTAATACTATTTCACCTTCAACGCTCTTCTTCCGTTTAGGCACAATCAAAAACACTAGTGACTCCAACAGGTAATAAAATGAAAGTCCGATAACTTGGAGCATCTCCAGGAAGAAGTTCATCTTGAGGCTATTTCCTCAGATACCTGATAACGGAAAACATTTACCAGACAGAATAAACCATAAAGAGAGACAATGCAAACATTAGTATTTTAGAACTGAAAAACATTTTCAGATCCAGTCTACATGTTCTCTCTATCCTGCTTCTAAGTGTTAAGTGTTTCAAAACACACATGGACTTGCATCTGCATGTCTGGCCCATTTGCTTTTTTTGCCATATCATTTCACCCGCAGGATATTCCCACTCCTTCAGAATACAGCACACTATTCATTTACAATTTGACAGAGGCATGCAAAACCTGCACTCATCTGCTTTAAAAATTTCCCACCCCTAACTGGCATAATAAGTTTCCACCTCTGCTCTGACAGAGCATGGACATCTCTTAAAAAAAGATTAAGCGTTACACCTTAAGCATCTAAAGCAGAAATGCATAGCAATTCCAGATCAGAACTGATGGCATCAACCAACTCTGCTGCTCATAAACTAATAGTTTAGGCAATTACTTAAGCTCAGGGGAAAAAAAAAATTCTTTAAGGCCACAATTTTTTGCTTGCAGTGAGTCCTTGTTATCAAGGAATCATATGCAGATCAAGGCACAGTGTCAACCTTGTTTAAAAACTGTCAGTTTAGGAAGCTAGGAAGCTTCAGAATACAATATGTTTTTATAAGACTCCAAAATACATTGGGTAAATTACTGGTCGTCACCAACTAGCTTTTCAATTATCAATACTATCATTACGGTTCAATTGCAAAAGCAGGCTCTCCTTCAAAGTGTTTTGTTTACAAATACTGTAAAGCAGCTTACTTCTCTCTCTTCACCACCCTGCATTAAACAAACATTATGGGCTTGAATCATACCATCTCATGCATCATTTAACTTTGCAACCTGCGTTCATCGCAGTAGGTCTGACACTGAGCAGGTATTTAAGTCACTGGAAGAACACTACCTATTCCACAGTATATGAATGTTAGGCAAAAAACACAGCCTTAATCAAAGCAGGTTTTAGTCTCTGACTAAAGATATAAAGGATTAATATCTTCCTTCTCAGCTAAAGGTACAGCACGCTGGAGTTTACACTTCAACCTTTAGCACTACATGCCTAATTCAATCACATCTCTTAGTTAACATTGCTATCTATGTACACACTGGCAATTATGTTCGATAAGTGCCAAGAGATAAGCTATGTGGATCCCTGCTACAGTGAGCAAAGTTCGTGAAGTTTAGCACATGCATGTACACATAATGTGACTAGCCTTAGATGTTGGTACATGGTAAGCAACCCCACTTCTATAACGGAACGGGCAGCTACTAAAAAAGAACAAATCATTTCAGAAAACCTTCTGACAGCAACATGAGGAAACCTTAAAACTATTCTGCTAACAGAAAAATGTTTACCAAAACCAAAGGGGGAAGAGGAACAAGTTCTTCCTTATGAAGATGGTAAATGTTTTCTGTTCTTACTTCCCTTTAAAATCGAATATAGAGTGCATGCTTAGATTCTGACACGGATAAGAGACAGTAAAACTGGTAAGAAATGAAAAATACACCAAGAGTAGTAGTTTTCTAGAACTAATTTTCTGCAGTAGACTGTCACAACTGTAGAAGCTGCTGAAGAAATAAGCAAAACAAGGTTTTTCAGGGAACAATACTATTAAGTTTCATGTGCTCCAAGAAAAAAAAAAACTAGCAAGCCTTTGGAAACACAAGCTCCTTGCTGGGTCTAAAGCAGAAGCAACAAATCTTTAAAATAAATGCAGATGCTGAGTGCGACTTGATTGCACTAACTTAGTGTAATTAACATAACACTTTCTCCACTTGGACGGAAGGTCAGTGGCATCTCTGCAGCGGATAAGGATGTTAAAGGGAGTAGGATAAAGTCCTTACCCCTGTGGAACAAGGACAGAAGTAAATGTTTTTGGAATATAACAAGCAATTTGACCTACACCTACAGGAACTTTAGGAGCTTTTATGTCAGTAATGTATTATGTAAAATAACGAGCTATTAGCCTTGCAAATGACAGAGGTACATTACACATAGTTACTGTTGGTAGAGTCATCTTAAGGAGACATGCTACAGGAGACCTGTTAGCATAGCTACCCCACATCCCCCCAGGACATGAGGGTGCTTCATGGCCATTGCCTGTCACCTAACTCAGCTGTAAGCGGGACAGAAGTCCTCCACCCCCCCCCCCCACAGGCTCACTGCATTAGCGTAGCTAATTACGGCCACTACTGTAAACAGAGCGCAAACAAGGAGCAATGCAACTAGCCAACACACTGGACTGATTTTGGCTCCTCGACCAAAGTGACTGGCAGATTTCTTTTCAGCTACTGACAGTTTTGCCAGTGCAGCCCGGCTTGTGCACGTGCTGATGCTCACAGCTGATTTTCCCCCGCTGACTAACGCTGCTCACGAAACGCCAGGGCAGAATTCAGGCTCACTTCTGAACTGGAAGCCAAAGTTGATTGTATAGTGCAATAAAAACCACAACAAAAACTAGTTTGTTCAAGGCCATGTTCTGCTAAAAGCTGATTATGAAAGCACCTGGGTAGAGGCAGGCATGATTTGGCTCACTGTATCTGGAGGGTTGCAACCCACCAAAAACATAACGTTCCTGCAGCGGCAGTCCAAGGACTCATGCGTGGCAACCTCTTCCTTACCACCCGGAAGGCACGCTCTTCTGATTCACTGCGCTGTGGTGGTCTGTCTCGCTCTAGGATGACACACCTTGTCTACTAAGCCCATTGATAACAACGGGGAAAGGGAAAAAAAAATGAAAATAAAAGGAGGAAAAGCAGACGAGTTTCCAGCGGCAGCTGCCAGCTCGGCGCTGCCGAAGTCTGCACCCTCAGGGCAAGGCCGCCGCCGCGCCCGCCCTGCGGCCCCCGCCGCCGGGGCTGCCTGTCCCCGCCACACGCTCCCCGGCCCGCAACGTCCCCAGCACGTCTGTCCGCCACCCGGCGCGGCCGCGCAGCCCCCGCCCGGCGGTACCTCGGCCGGCTCGGGGAGGGCGCAGCGGCTGGCGGCTCCCGCGGCCCCGGGGCAGGCGAAGGCAGGCCACGATCCCGCGGGCAGCAATCAGGCAGCGCGGCGGGGCCGCCCCGTCCTTTTTGGCTTGCGCCCGCCCTTCGGCGGGGGGGCCTGGCCGGATGCGCGGGGGCGGCGCGGCAGGGCGGCGCGCACGGCGGCGCTGGTCTGCGCCCGCAAGGAGCGGGGCCGCGGTCAGCGGGGGCGGCTCGGGCCGCGCCGTCGGGGCTGCGCTGGCCCCGGCTGGGCGGCGCGGCCGGGACCTGCCCTGGGCCGTGCTAACTCCCCGCCCAAGGCCGGGGCAGGGGGAAGCGGCTGTGAGTAGGGAGCAGCTTGCTGGCCGAGGGCTCTCGGGACACCTTTGTTTGTTTGTTTGTTTGTTTGTTTGTTTCTTTCTTTCTTTTTTTTTGCCCAATTTCTTCGTAACTGCTGATTTTCATAATGCGATTTTTGATTCTTGTAAGAGAAGAACTAATTTCTGAGGGAGAAGCTACTGACTGGAACTGCAGAAATTACACAGTTCTGGCCGATTGGCCTAGATAAATTTTGTGTGGTTAATCCAGGAAAGTAATCTAGCTGGGCTGTATAGGGGTGAGGAAAATTGCGTGGCTGCTGGAGGAGTGTTCTGGGGGAAAGGAGGGCATTAGATTTCGACTTTGGAGGAAGTGGAGAGAAAATTGGGAGCATTGGACTTGGGGTCGCGTAGGACTTAAGGGAGTTCCCCGCGAAGGCTGGGGTGAAGAGGTTGCTACCTTTAGTAGGACTGTGGCTCACACCAAACGCAAAGAGGCCTGCACATGAGCTTATCCTGAGTGTGAAGAGGTCACATTGTGCCTGAAGTCATCCTGCATGAGATGAGGTTTCACTGGGGTGAACGTCAGCTTTCTGGATGTTGTCATTCATGCAATCGGAGAAAACTTGTGCTTGTAAAATGGCTTACAGCTGTAGTCAGGGTACAGAATAAGAAGACAAATAGGATCTAAGTGCTGCATATTCTCTGCTATAGATAATTTCTTCCCTTGAACCAACATTGTTTTGAGGGGTTGTTTAATCTTATGCTCATCTTTAAACAACAGAACTTGAATATTTAAAAGCGTTGAACATTCACAACTTCAGAGGAAGCAGGTAAGAGTAGGAGATGCTTAATGCCATGAGGAGAATATGGCTGAAGGTATTTCCTTGGCTCTTAAATCGTTAATCTTCCCCCTTTCCAGGTTGGTATATTTGTGTTGCAGTTACACTTTTGTAAAAGTGAGAGGATACAGCTTTCAGCATCTTGTCTTTATCTGTTGAATTAAGCAAACATTCAGTCATGAGACACCAGATTTAATATACTGCATAATAATATTAAAGAGTGGTTAATAACCTAAGCTTCTGTAGGCAGCTTTAAAAATCTTAGGTGTGGTCCAATAACCTCCAAAGAAATGTTTAGAACTCTGTATATGTGAATGTTTTCAAGGAGAAAGGATGGATATATTGTGATACATAACTGGTGAGAGAGTAGGTTGCTCTCCTTCCTTGCTTAGGAAAAAAGGCTCCACGTAGTCAGAAAGAGCAGGGTTTTGAAAGCTGTTGTGCTGTTCAAATAAATACTTTTCTTGCTTCCACTGCACATTCCACTTAAAGTATTGTTGCAAGAGGTCAAAAGTTTCTTTCTTTGAGGTACACGGTTTTGGGTCAAAGTCTAGAGTCTTATCTACAGTTGAGACTGCTGCACCCTCAAAAGCTGCTCACAAAAATGAATTGTCAAATTAGAATACGTTAGAGGAGTTTTTAATGTATCACTGTATTAATACAGCAAATCCAGGAGGCTGATGATAGCCAAGCAGAGATACTGATCAAATTTGGTTTTGGTGGCTACTTTCTTTTTGTGGATTGTATCGCTTACAATGGCTCATGTAAAAAAGGGGAAAAAAAAAAAAAGTGAAAAGCATTCATTTAATTTTCAAAAGTTTTAAATAAGACTTGCACTTCATAGTAATACTTTCAAATTGATAACATTTAACATTGAGACTGATCTTACGATCAGAGGAAGAGGCTAGAAACTGGACGCCTGGCTCCTTCCTCCATCTTTTGCAAAGTTTTCCTCCTGGACAAGAAATAAAACTCACTGAATGTCTTCAGTTTATTTGTCTGCATGCTGAAAGTTAGTCTTAATGTAAAGAAACCCTTTTTAAGACTCTCAGATGGGAGATACTATAGAAGTATTATTGTTATTCTTGATTCCAGTCTAGAAATTGAACTATCCTATTTGTATCAGGTGAGGACGTCACCACCCTCATGCCACATATTAGTATTTTTGGACTAATTTGTGAGTGTTGGAAAAATTCCAGGAGCGAAGGACTGGGGCTGGCATTGTTTGCATTTTGTATAACATCATGCTGTTTGTTTTTAAAGAAACCCAAGGTCCTTCAAGTAGTAAGATGTTTGAGCAAATTTGTAAGTGTTCTCACTTTTGCTTACTTGCAACTAGACTGTAGCAGGTTTTTGCCAAAGGGCTACACTGTTGTTTGGCCTGCCTCCAGGTTCAGAAAACTCTTGGCCTTTGTTGTATGGCAAATAGTGGCACCTTTAGTGGAGCAATGCAACTAGTAGTACAGTGAAATACTATGTATGCTTCACATGAAACTATAGTAGATACCTTATTATGTTGATCATGACTTCACAGCCATCTGATCTTAATTATGGATGTGTCACAATGAATGAGGATGAAAACAAATACAGATTAAGGGTTGGTCTGAGCTGGATAAGTACAACTGCATGGTGACTGGATATTCTCTTGCTTTAGTGTATCCTGGTTTGCTCAAGGCCATATTCTATTAAAAGCTCTCTCATCTTCCACCCATTCCCCTCCCAACCTCCCATCAAAGCAGCTCAAAATAGATACATAAATATTTCAGTGATAAAACACTGACTATTTTCTGCCTGTCCTAGCCGCTTAAGTGGAACAGCGCAATGTGCTTGTAGGCAGTCTGGTCTTTCAGCTTTCTTTTAACTGGCGAGAAGTAGGAAAGGAAGTACAGGAACTAGCACCGGTGCCTATATCCTGTGATTCATTCTACGCATCCACTGTGGAATTTGTAGAGCCCTAACAGGCTTCTAGTGGCCATGTCAGCTGCTTTAGCCGTTGCAGGTACATCATTGCAATGCAGCATTATACCAGCTTGTCCTTTGTCACGTATTGCAAGCCCCTGGAGAGGGAGTGGGTCTTGGATTGAAATCTGGTGCTTTTCTAATAGAAATCAAATGTCTCCTGTGTGGAAGGTTGCCTGTGAAGGAAGCAGAGCAAACAGCAACGTTAGAATTCTTCAAAGTTGACTTTTCTTCTTATTCCAGAAGAAGAAAAATAGATAGAGTTGCAGGGCAAAGGAGATTTCAGTCTAAAGGAAGGATTATCATCCTGAACACAGAAGACTGAGTTGCATTCTGCTTTTCTTCTTTGCCATGTGCACTTCCTTTGGATCACACTTACCCTCTAAGAAGAGTTCACTGAACCCCAGCTGTTTTTTTTTTTTTTATGTTGAGTTCTACTAGCAAATTGGAAATGCAAGAATTGTAGAAGTGGCAAATTGTTACTTACTGGAACCCCATTCACTATGTTCACAAAGAGTGCCAATTCCTTTTTGGTGAGGCTGGGATAAGATGTACTGCACTAACATGTTCTGTTCAAGATATTTACTAACTACACAGCAAATATAACCAGCAGCATGGTCCACTAAATAGCATGCCTCTATCCCTTGCAAATCAAACTAAGAAAGGGCCAGATCCTCATAGAACAGGAACATGCCAGTAGTGAGTATCACCATGACTTAACTGTTAGATGCCCAGACCCCAGAGTTTACAACCCATCAAGTTACTATGTTGCCAATGTGATGGCTGGTATCTAGACCTGACACTTTTGTGTCTTTATTTCCACGAGCCTTCTATTGCGGCGTGGTGAACCGTATCAGCACTGGTCTTGATTAACAAAACCCTACAATAAAATATTTTGGGGTTGCTTTTTCATCTGGAATATTTCTGTGATCAGATTTACTGTGTGCCCACATAGACAACACAGAAAATCGTGTGGGAGTAGGAATGAAAGCCTGTGAAACAAGGCTAATTTAATAGTTGCTCCCGTGAGACATGGAAGTACAGCCTGGGCAGGAAGCCACTAACCTTTGCAACAGGTAGTATTACAGACAAGGATGGGTCTGAAATTACTTCTTTTCCCGGACAAGAGTGCCTGCCACATTAGGCCTTTAGTACCACTCAGATTCAAAGGCCAATTATTTTCTGGGGATATAGGTGACTAAATCAGCTTCTGTGAGTAACAGATGTTGATATTTGTTTATGGTAAAAATGTCATGTGCCCTTCAGACATGGAGAAGTGTGCCAGTTTCTGCTACCATACAGGTTGCGGTGATGGTGATGTAAAGGACTTAAAACTACATTTTCCACTTTGTAGGAGTACACTTCAAAAACTTGGCTATAACCTCTTTATCAAATCTGCAGAGGTTTGAACCATGCTGAGCAATGGGGTACGGCATAGGCATCTGGCTTTGTTGATACCTACCCTCACCCTGCAGTATAAAAATGGACAGCGGCGGCAGCAGCATAGCCTATTTGAAGTGACATTTGCCAAGGCTGCTGTGTTTTACTGAACTCAGTGCTATGGAGGTGGAATTGTCTCACTCTGATCCCCTCCAGGTACTCAGGTGCAGAAGCGATCAGTTTATTGATCCCAAACATGCTTTGGCATGACACTGTTGAGTGTGGAGGCTGAGGGCTTCCTCAGGTAAGTGCGCAGCATTGGCTGAACTCTCTTCTGCCTCCAGAGATGACAGACTTTATGCAGAGCAGTGAGATGAAGGAAAGAAAGTGCAAGTAATTCTAGTGCGATAAAGAAGTGTTAAAGCAAATGCTCAAATTTTAAATGTATGTCCATGTGTTGTTATAAATCAGGACTTTATCCAGATACCTTGTGTTTTCCCTCCACTGGGATTTTATTTGCCAATGCACAAGCTATAACTTTGCAGGACAAACAGATAATCAGTACCCTAAATAGCTTGCCAAAGAGAATGCTGTTGGGTAGCTCTTTGCTCACTGTGTTGGCATGCTCCCCTAAGTGTCTGTGGTGTATATTCCTCATACTACCTCTACTTTCAAGAGAACCTGTCTGTACTGCGGAAGAAAAGGAGAATTATCAGCCCACAAGAGATTTATCTTCATTCTCAGTGCAAAGAAAAATTTGTGAGTGGTTAGCTGGGCAGTTTGGATTAAAACTTTGGTAAAAACACAGTTGACTGTACAATAAAGATGCCTACAGACTGTCAGAACAGAGTTGAAGGGAAAAACTGCTCAAAATTTAAATGGCAATTCGTAATAACCCTGCCTCATTGAGGGTGAGGCATCTTCCTACTATCTGGGTCTCTGAAAAACTTCTTCCTAATAAATAGTAATACAAAGTTTCTGATATGGAAAAATTAGAGACTCACCAGGAAAACGGAACTAACAGCAGAGAGGAGAGGTCTGTAGTGATGCTTACAAAATGAGGCAGGTCTGTTGATGGCTAATTAAAAGAAAGAAAAGTTAGTGAGGTTTCAACTAATTGGGTATATATGAAAGCAGTAGGAGGGAAAGCTTGTTGTAACAAGGAGATAAGGAGCAGAGACTGGAGAACATGCGATGGAAACATCTCACGGTATAATACACCAAAGAACTAATTGAAAACACCATACCTAGGAGGGAGGAGTCGAGAGGAGGTTGTACTGGTTACCCCATCTACGCTTTCAGCCCTGTGCTCTGATGGAAAGTCAGGGCAGCCTTGCAGGTAGGTAGGAGCTGTGTGTGGAGATAAATGACAGGATTAAAAAAAAAAAAAAAAGAAAGAGGAAACAAAGATTCTGTGCCAGACCAAGCCTTCATTTCTCTGCGCTTCCTTCCTCTTTTCAAATTTTGTTGCTTTTTGTCTTGTTTTATATGGCAAATACTCTGGAGGCAGTGAGGTGACTTACACATTTGCAGAACATTCAGCTCTATAACACACAACAACCACTAATTTTTTAAGTCTCATTCCATGCCTGTGCCTACCCCTAAGCGACTGCAAAAATGGAAACTTGTGCCTTGCTCCCTTAGCCTTTCATTATTTTGTGCTTTATAGGCCTCAAGGAAACAGGACTTTTTACCTGTCTGTTTACAGTGGTCTCTTAGAGTGTAGCTGATGTGATTATTAAGCAGCAGATTTTCACTATTCTGAAGTGTGTGCCTCTCTCAACCAGCAGAGAAGTACCTTTCTCTCAAAGAAACCTTGTCAAACCAAGTACGTACTTTTGAATCTTATGATGGTTGATTTTTGGCTTGCCGTGTGTGCATCTCAGAGGTTAACAGAGATAATGGTGAATAAAACTGAGAGGAATAAAGGGTGTTATGTTTCTCTGCATTAATTGTTGGTCCTTAAATTGAAGCAAAATGCTCTAGAGGGGAAAAACTGCTGATATTTCTATATTAACTTTTATGTCTATATCCTACTTAGCTACCAGTTGCAATGATATTCTCCCTTGAGTTTCTGCAGTTTGCAGAATCCCAGGACTGGCGCTTCTGTATTTGAACTCAGCTTTTGCTCTAGCTTTTCTAAATTATCAGGGACTTCAGCTACACATTGCAGAAATTTTAGTGAAACCATTTTGTCAGAGAATAGGGCAATTTAGGATCATTGGTCATGAAATGTTCACAGGAGTGTACTGGCTTGGACGAAGTTTAATTGTGTTACCCTCGTTACTTCAGAATAGCCCCAAACCTGCTTCCAGCTGGTGTCTGAGGAACAGGACTTTAAATCACCTTTGCTTTGCCAGTTTGAACCAAAACTTAAATATCACTCTTTGCACATCTTCCAATTGGGATTTTTGTAGTCCACTTAGTTTTTAGTTTATTTAAGTGGAACAGCCCCCAAAAAAGACATGGAGGTACAAGACTGACTGCAAAAAGACAGTCCTGGCGTGTGGGCGGTGGGTTGCTGGTACACACTGTGCTACGTGGTACACACAATGCTACATGCACTGCAAGCCACTATGTTTTCATGATGTAAACTGACACTAGCTCAGGTCACAGAAGCAGTGCTGTACTATAAAGCTACCCAGGTTCTAGTTCTGGATGCTCCTGCATGAGTCTATTTTGTGCAGTACAGATTGTGCAGTAATTGAGATGCATGGAAACCCCTGATCGAAACTGGAGAGCGGTTTTGTGTTTAGGACTTCCATGGCTTAAGTGCTCTAATAACCAGGCTATTGGCCTATGTAGTGCACTGCGGGTTAGAAAATTAGAGGATATAGGGGAAAAAAATTCAAATATACAGAAAAGAAAAGAAAAAATTCCTGCTCAATATTGAAACTTCAGTGAATTAATTACTTCAGTGTGTCTACATTTTTGTTTGAAATACATCTATTGCTTCTGTTAATACATTTTTGCTAAATTAAACTTTATTTGCATAGAGGACTTGGAAAAACCATACGAGATTTTGACTTGTGATGTCTCTTTTCAGACATCACTTAGCTGAAGTGTGAAACTTCAGCCACAGAGAATCTTATGAAACAAACTAATTCAGCACTGCAGAGGCAGAAATTTTTGCCCTTTCACCTTTTTTGTTTAGTTTAGAATTCAGAATATAATCTGAGCCATCACTGTGACATTTCTCATCTATCTGAATATGAAGTAGGTTTCTTATATTTTCTAAAATGGCTGTATTTCATATTGCTTTCTCAATTTCTGAAATATTTTTCAGTACTAGTGTTGAAATCTATAATGCGGTAATTCCATAGCTCAAAGCCAAACTAAACCATTTTTTAAAAGCTTTACTACTGTCCGTTTAACTTCCTGTAAGTGCAGGATAATTCCACTAACATTATTTTCCTCTGCCTCTTTCCCTTTCCCAGTTTCCCTGAAAATTATCTTAAATAAAACATGACCACTGAACCTGTTTTTCAGACTACCTCTAATCTGTAAGGATTTTGATTAGTCCTATTTGGTGTATGAAGTATTTCTGACTTTGTTTCAAATTATGCCGGCTGACATAATCATTTACTTTAAAAAAACCCAAAATAGTGATCTCTGAATCAAGGAAAACATTCTGGGAATCTTATGCAGAATGTAAGATTAATCTCCAGTGAAGTTTTCCAGATAAGAAACAGACGACAAAATAGAAAGCAATAGTTTTCCAGATAAGAAACAGACGACAAAATAGAAAGCAATAATTACACAATAACCTAAATCTATGGTGCACTTACATCTTGAACATTGAGTGAAATCTGATTCCTCTGCCTCCTCCCCCACCAATCTCCAACTTGAAAGGAACGCAGGAGAGTGATAAGGATGGTTTAAAAAGTATGCAAGAACTTTTGCTTAAGGGACATTTCAACAGCTTGGAAGAGAGCTGAGGAGGGAGGGGTGTGAAATGTGAACATAAAATCTATAATGGCATGGAGAAAGTAAAAGATTGTTCAGTTTCTCACAATAAATAACTAGGTGATAACAATTGAAAGTCATCCATAAGTTTTAAAAGAAACAGAAGAAATTGCTCTTTCACTCAGTAGCCTTAGTTCTACAAATCAGACTGATTTTCCGGCTGCAAATTGTAATCCTTTTATGCACAAAGTTTGTGTATGTAACAGATACGTATTTATAAAAAACTGCCTATGTTAAAATGTGCACTTACTAACCAGTGTTTCTAGAAATTATCTGCTAGAAACTTTTCAGAGATTCAGCAGACAGCTATCTTATGGATGTGTTAGACTTTTTATAAAGTGATTGTGGAGAATATTCTTATTGTACAGAGCAGCAGTTTTAAGAAAGAAGCATTTCATTTCTGAGCGCTAAGCTACATAGCTGATTTGACATGACTGATTCATGTACCTATACAATAGTGTCTGTTAAGTGTCTTCTTTACAGAAGAACAGCCATACTGGGTTAGACAAAACATCTATATAACTTAGTGTATTGCTTCTCGGGTAACTAGCAGCACGCGCTGAGGAAAACAGTGTAATAACAGGGAAAGCATACAAGTAATATTTCCCCAGTGCATACGGACACACACATCTCAGGGACTTCTGAAGCCACAGAAAATAGCTTAGTGCTTCATGGTCCCAATGGATAAATGGAGCAAATGGAGTTGACATGCTTCCAGATTACAGCAGCTTTGGAATAACTAAGGAAATATTGCTTTGCCTTTTGAGCTCTGGATAAACTCTGTATTTCCAGAAAAGTACCCTTTGTATGCAAAATGTATGTTTTCAGTTTGTCTGTATTATTAAAAGTATTTCATCCATGTACAATTAAAGTCTCAGGGCTTTATCTGATTCACTTGCTTTAGTAGACAGACGTAAGAGCGTAAGCACACAGTATTTATACTGTGGTAATCGGGGAAAGTGACTAATCAATGAAGGCACTACTGAACTGCAAAAAAATGTGGATTAGCACATGCACTCCTTTTTAAACTGTGATCCATGGATTGTGTCATCTAAGGAGGTAAAGGAGTGACAAAGGTAAGTAAAAAAGCAAACTTTTTGTCACAGATCTTAAATTTGCCATAAGGGGACACGTGGCTCCATCTGAAAATTTCTAGGAATCTGCAAATTAACTGAGATAGAAAATATAGATACTCAGAACAGATTTAGGAGGAAGGTGAGAAAAAGCTTTCTATCACCTTTAATAGAGACCTTCCCCTCCCCCCCCTTTTTTTAAATTGAAGGGCTACCCAACCTTCTTGAGGAAAACAAATGATCTGCTATCTTTTTTATAAAAGAAAACCCACAAGACAGCTTGGGCTGTGCTGCCCAAATGGTTTTCAGTTACAAATGATCAAAAACTGTACTTAATCTTTGAAGGCTCATTTCTTATTTTAATTTTCTCTACATTTATTTATTTGTACTCCAGAATATTTGTGGATTTTTTTTTCTTTTTTCCTCAATGATTTCATAGGCAGCCTCTTCATTCCTTGTTTGGCAAAAGACAGGGTAAGAAACCACTGGTCAGGAATGTGTTGCTGAAGAGACGGCCTAGCTACTAGCCTGATGTTCCCTGTCTCTCCTAGAAAAGACCAAAAAGCTACACAAAACAAAACACGTGTGATATTTCTCTAAGTCTCAGGCAACATAAAATACCAGCTAAAAAAAGATCTGCTGCAAGTTCCTGCAGAATGGTGCACAGGACTCTTGAGGGCTGAGTTTTGCGAGTATTTTGATCAAACACTCATAGAGATATCCACAGTACTTAGGCAACTCTGTAACTGCCATTACTTTCCATGATGTACGTTACACTATTATTGACACAATAAATTTAACCGATTTTTAAAGTTTATTAATCCCTAAAGTACCAAAGCCTTCTGAAGAAAGAATCTGCTCCTTTCATATAATCACAGGGGAGCCAGCCCAGAGCCTCCTCTGCACAGCTGTTTACTGCTTATTCGCTGTCTACACTGTTCTCAGTAGGAATTATATGTGGGGATTGATTAAGCTTTTTTTTTTTTTTTCAGGCTTTTAGGTTTTCGCTCTAGTTTTGCGCCTCAAAAGTCAACAACAACAAACCACGTTTTCCTTCCCAAGACGTGTCTTATGCTGTGGAAAACTAGAAAACAGACAGAAAGCAGCTGGAATCCACAAGCAGCCTTCTTGTCACGCACTGGCCCCCTTGCAAAAGTGACTGCATGCGAATTAATATCTACATTATATGCCAGCAGCTGAGTCTTATTTACCAGCTGTAGGGCTCATCGGTCACTATAAACTGTTTCCTCCCCAATCCAAGGACCGGAGGGCGCAGACCAACACTCCGCGCCCGCCACCCTTCACCAGCAGCGGCCGTTGCTACCTGCTTTGAAAGGCACGCGCCACTAACGGTTCTCCCAGCAGCCCCCGCGGCGCTCTTCCCCCCCCCTTGGGCGCCGGGCCTGCTGGGAAATGTAGTTCTGGCGCAGGGCCGGGCCCAGGATTGGCTGTGGCGGGGCAGGCTCTGGCCCGGCCTGAGGTAAGGGGGCCGTTACCGCTGTGGTAAGTTTATACCAGTTCCTTCAGGTGGACGTGAAAACACCATGTGTTTCTACTGGGTTTTTAAGATTTCTCACTTTTAAATGAGAAACAGATGATTTATTAGCGCTTCTCTTGGTGGCAGCGAAGGATGAGGAGTGAGGACGAGCAAAATCGTGGCTGTGCAGGCACCCTTGAGTGACTACAGGGTGATGGGAGGTCCCTGCCACTGGACGGCAAAGGAGGCACCTCTCTGCGCGGAGTGGAAACAAGAGAGGTGTTCAGGCCTCATACTGGACACGGTGGTACCTGCCAATTGCGCGAGCAGCTAGAAGGGAGCCTGAACACAGGCAGTTCTGTCTTGTGGTGCTAGAACTTAGCAACTGCTTTTTTCTGCCAGTCAGCGTCTGAGAAATGGGTGAAAAATAACCAGTTGTAATGACATACATATCTGATACAAAAACATGAGTCCTGAAATGTTTTCTTTGTGGCTAAGGCTTAGGCATGCTGCAGTGATGAAACTTCCATGAGTGGAAAGAGTACCTGGATGTTTACATGCAATCAGATTCACCACCCCTCGTTTTCAGCAGGGTTCAATATCGCAGGCTGTGTTAGAACAAGAGCTGCTTCTCCATGCTGCCAGGAAGGAAGGATACCTCTTTTTCCATACCTGTGATTTTTTAAGTTCAACGTCATCCCCTGTTCTACAGTTTGTGTTCCCCACAGCCTTTCCTTTGCCATCTTGCTCCTTCAAGTCTTCAGTGTCCGAGTCTGGTCATAGTCCCTCCTTTTTTAGGAAAACCCGGTCTACTCTCATGAAATGTGTTGGTCAAGGATCCCCAAAACATATTTAGCCCATGCTGTAGTTCCAACAGTCTCCCAAGCACCATCTCTTGGATATTTGGCTGTATCTCATATGCACCTCTTCTAGGACTGAGATTCTGAGCTCTTCTCACCATTCCCTTTTTGTTCGTCACTGTCTCCAGCTCTCTGAAAACCTCAACAGCCCTTCCTACTTACCAAACTGACTGTTTAAATCTTTCCCCTCACCTTCCTCTTTCTATTCAACTCTTAATTTTGCCTCTTTAAATCATCAAACTCATCCTTTACTTAATCTCATTGCTCAATGGGATTATTGGTTATGTGCATCTCAGCCATTCCTCACTGACCTCAGAAATCTTCTAAGGAAGGACTTTTCACACAGCAGGTTGCCCAGGCACTCTAATATGAAGACAATGGAATAGGTAGGAGATAATGGCAGCCTGGTGGCAGAAGATCAGTTCCCAATACAGCAGAGCAATAAAACCTCTTAAGCATCAGGGATATAAAATTTACCAGAGTCTCCGCTATTAATGACCCACAGGATCTGCTTCTTTCTTCAATCTTTTTGTTGGATTTGGGAAAAGTGGCAGGAGATTGCTGCTGCACATACCTTCTACCCCCTTGGAGACATCCCTAAAAAGGAAGGAAAAAAACAGTAGTTGAAGTTGGGAGAATAAGGCACATGGAAACTTGCTTTGCCAGCCAGACCTATGCAGTTTGGCACTGCAGTCCAAGAGAGCCTTCTCCTGCATGGGCAGGAGCATCTGAATTAGCCTGAACAGGAGCAAGTGCGGCAGGGGGAGAAGAGCAGCAGCAACATTTTACTGTCATTAGCCCCCTAGATCTCTTCTCCTTAGCGCTGGGAAAGGGTGCTGGCCTGAATGATGCTGGCCATCCGCTTAATAAGTTATCCACTGTAACTTACTTCGGAGGAAAGTGCAAAGCTCTGATAACCAAAAATTATGGGAGTGCTTTGCCTACAGGAAAATTGTTTCCAAACCATATAATTAATGGCTGAGTTACCTCCTCTTCCCACATCTTGCAGAGTATTCAAATAATGAGGTCTATTTGCACAATTTGCTTACATTTGTTGTTCACCTCTTCATCATTTCTTTGTGCTGTATCTCACTTCTATATCATTGTTACTTTGTGGAAGCAAATGTGAATGAAATTTGACTAGGAAACAAAATGCTGAAGAGCAATTTGTTCGGTGACTTTTTAAAAAAAAAAAAAGACTTTGGTTACTTTATCTACCAAATTTTATCCGACCATCACAGTGTTCAAGTGTGACACCAAAGGAAACCAAAGGTTTTATTTCTTGTATTTCCCTACAATCCCTTTCAAGTTTGGCAAACCCTACTTTGCCATGTGGAAAATTGGACTGTAAACACTTTGAAACTAGCTCTTGTCTTTTTAACTGTTCCTCTGAAGCACTTAACACATTCCCTAGCAAAGTTTATAATTTTGAACGTTATTTCCTAATGGCCTTATAATGAAAAAAATGAAGTCTTTCTGAGTGCAGCAGATATACTGGCTGTTTGAAGAGGTGATAGTCATTAGGTGTTACTGGAAATTACATATGCCTATCTTTTAACATCATACACTGGATGGAGCCAGACAAAGCCACAAATGAATCGTATGTCATGCAAAACAACAGAACTTCATTAAATGTCAATGCTGAAAGTTGAGAAATGAAGAATTGTGCTGGAGAATTTAGTTCTAATCTCCTTATATATTTACACTTGTATTCTTGTTACATAATCTGTAATCATAAGAGGTTTAATCCTGGGGACCATTGAATATATGAAGTTCAGTGCAGTGCACATGTTTCAGATCTGATAGAGTAATCTGATACATAAAAATTAATTTTACAGAAAATACATATACACAAGTTGAATAATAAAGGAATGCATTAAACACCTCCCATTTCTCCCTGTCTGTACACATTTCACTTTGTATATTTTGCCACACTTATAAGCACAGTTGCAGATCAAAACTGAAAATGGCTACAGTCTTTGCAGGGGGTTATTTTCCAGTATCCCACAGTAGTTTCAAATACAATAATATTTCTCTTTATGGAAAAATAAGTACATATTTTATACTTTACAGAATAGTTTGCACAGGTAAAGTAAAAGTTTATTAGACTCATGGCTAAGCTTACAGCAAACAAGAACACCGTACATTTACTGTTAATCCATAAAAACAGGGCCAGCAATGCTAATGAACAGTCACGAGAGATAAACTGCCTCAACTTTTCTGAGTTGGATGGCCACACAAAGGAAGAGAGGATTGCATGTGGGAGGGTGAGGGGGAAGAGGGTGAGCTTATGAATTAAAAAGCTTGGTCATTAGCTCAATAATCCTGCTGGTTTCACTGCTGAAAAATGTGTTAACACATTGTCAAAATTGCTCTGTAATGTCTCATATTCTTTCAGGATGTGCAGTTCAATAACACTCTGATCTCTGAAAACCAGAGTGAGGAATTAAGGTACTTGCTAATGCAACCTTAGCCCTGCTTCCTGGAGCTGGAAATAATCACTTGGAATTGTCTGCCTGCATCCAGCTGTGTCCCCAGTGTTAGGTAATGCTGAATTGAGGGGTTAGGGGATTAACTGGAGCAGCTTGACAGAGCTGTTATTGGGGCATGAGGTGATTCACCCCATTTATGTGATCAAAAGAAGAGAGATTCCCTGAGGAATGCCAAACGGTCTGTTTCAAAGCCAAGCTTTTTACCATATGTCAGTAGTGGACTCCAGTGGTCTTGTAAGAACTGCTGACATACAGGGAAGAGCGGATTGTGGGGTTCACACTAGGCCTGTGAAAATACAGCTTTGGATAGGGCTGTGTGGTTGAGAGTGAAGTAAATGTTTATAAAGTTAGCAGAGATAGGGCTAATTCTGGGTACCATACTGAAAGTTTAAGCGCACAGCTGAAGTGGGAAGCTTCAGTTTAATATGTCTCATGTAAACAAATGCTTAGATTTAGCAATGAGATAGAGTCAGATTTGAAGCCTTAATTCCTGAACAATATGTGTGATCTTCAAAGGCAAAATATATGCATGTGAATTAAACTGCAGTTGTTCAAAGAGAGCAGAGCTAAGGTGGTTCTGGTATATATCTTTAACCCATTATTTCCTAGCTTTAGAAGTCTGAGTGACACTGAGCTCAGTATTTTGAAAGAAAGAAAGAAAAAAAAAAAAAAACAAACAATAGCTTTTGCCAAGAAAAAATGTGTCACTGGAACAAGAGATCTGTAAGAATTTGAATAACAGTGATTATGGAAGTTTGCTCTCAAAACACTGTTGTGTCTTAGCAATAACAGTAGACACACTTTACATAAAGAATTGCATAATAAATATCCTATACATTTAAAAAAAGCACAATTTGCATAATGGCTAGCAATTTATATCATCATCGGAATTTTATAGATGGGAAAACAGAGGCAAAAATTAATTGACCAGCCACACATTCAACAGTTTAGGACTGACTGAGACATAGGACATAGCTTTCTTTAATTCCAGTCTTTTTTCAGTAAAGTTGTACAGATAGTATGTGATCCTGGACTGATCCTCACTCTACTTGTATACTTTGCCATAGTGATATGGGGTAAACAGTCATGCTTTAAAATAGCTAAAATATACTAAGGACAATGAGAGAAATCAGAAACGTGGTCCATCTCTGCTGAATCTTGATAGCATATTAGGCATGTCCCTGTTCTTTTCTCTTACCTGCTCACCTTTCCCTTAAGTACATCATCCTGCTGTCAGGCAACATTCTTAGCTCACTCTCTTAAATCCCTATGAAATTATTACAACTGGAGAAGTCAGAAGCATATAAAAGGCAGGGACTTTCCACCTCATACTTTCTGCTGCTGCACACATGCAATAGGCATCAGTTTAGTGGTTTCAGGTTCATTATATTCTGGGTTAAGTAACTGAGGTACCTGATGTGCAGCAGCTGGGCCCTGCCACCCTCAGGCATTCCCCAGGCAGAATCAAGGGGCTATTAGCTTGTTTGTTTTTCTTTGAAAAGGGAAGGATGATACTGTTGTCTGCTGTTGATCCTATTGTATTTGTACCAAGATCCTATCAACAGAACAGAGACTGTATTTCAGTAGTTAAATCACTACATTGATGAAGCTAGATCATTTCATTGGGAGGAAGATGAGCCCAGGCCAGTGACTGTTCAGTAATTTATGCACAGAAGAGGTGTAATAACAAGGAGATTGTGATCACCATAATCCTCTGAATAATGCATAATCATGTGGTTATAGTGTGCACCAGGAGAGTAAGCAAGGTCAAGATTTCCTCATAGCAGCTTCTGAAAGGAACTGAGCTGAGACCTGTGACAGCTTGTGAGAACTCTGACTATTCATTTGAAAAGAGAAAAGAGGAGAGAAGAAGGTCTTCTCTGGCAGATTTGTTTTTCTGGCCCTTGATTTACTTCACTTTTCTGTAAAACATGTTTTTTCTGGATGGAACTGAATGGTTCACATTGAACAAAAGATCTCTTGATCTTTCATGCCATTGTTAAAGAAATGAAAAACCAAAACCTCATTCTGTTCTGAACCAGAACGTACTAACATACTTCTGGGTTTTTCAGTTTGAAACACTAATTATTCATAAAAACCTTCACTCAGCCATTTTATTGGCCCAGCTGGAGCATTCTCACTGTGGCTCAATCTAGGACACAGTCTTGTGACTTATTTAAAACACATGAAAATATAATGTGCTGTAGTTTTGCCTTTCCAGTTTCAAAGGGTTATATTTACATATCCATCAGTGTTTCCCCAGTTAACACACAAACCATTTCCATGTGTCACTTATTTTCTCTTTAAAAATAGTTTGAGTTCCATCTAAATTATGTGCAATATTCATAATATCCCCCCAAAATACAAATATCTCCAAGCACTTGAATGTAGTTTTGTTTTAATTTCATTTCTATATATTCTTGAGAATTAAAAGTCCTACCTAGTTATTTCTCCAGTGCTAAAGAACATCAGTACCCCAGTATACAACCGGTGTCTTAAACTCCAAGTATCTTTGTGAACATTAGTTTTGGTAACTCTTTTTTACATTTCTATTGCACAGACAGATAAACTAAGAGTCAGATGAAGTAACTTGATGGAGAACACAAGGAATGCCAGTTGTTGGTTTGGGTACTGAGAAGCTCAGCGCTCTCATTTCACAGGCCTGTTTTCTATATGTAACCAGGCTGTCTTTTGGCTACTCTGCCAACCATCAGTTGGCTAATCTCAGCAACGTTTGGCAGAAGGACACAGAGGTTACATTTCTATATTTTTCGTGAGCACTTGTAGGAGAAGAGAGAGACAAGCTAAAAGAAACACAGGAAGAATTCAATCCCTATCTGCCCTGAGAGGCTGCTGAAGCCTGGCCAGTCCTCCAGCGCGTGCTGGTCTGTGCTGTCACGAGTGCATGTGCTGTCAGTCCCCTGCAAATGGGCAGTAGGTATGGAAAGGAGATGGACCCAGGCAACCAGGGGATGAGTACAGTAGGCTGAGCTGGGAATGTGAGGGTGGACTGCAGGGTCCTGGGTTGTTGGGGTGAACTCAGAAGAGCTGCAATGTGGGGTGAAAGGGATGTGGTCTCGAGAGAGGATGGAGGGTGTTATGGTGGTGCTGCTGTGGGGATGTAGGGCACCATGCAGGACCCATGAATTCTGCTGCCCATGGAACAATTTTATAATTTAGAAGCTCTAATTGCCATTCAAGGAAAGAGATGAGAAGAAGGCAAGGAAAACAGAGAACGTTTTTGTTTCCTTTTGTGATAAAGAGAGGTTTCAATGAAGGGTGCAAGATCTTCTGTCATGTTTAGGGCCTATAGAGCCTTGCAGGCACTTTCACTAAGAATGTTTTTGTTTCTTTGAAGATGAGATTACCAGATTCTAACTGAGCTGTCTGTCTCCATGGTAGCAGAGCAAGCTATGGAGGTGACAAATGCAAGATTTCATTTCAGCTAGCGCTATTTTCTTAGGACTTGCTTACACTGGGACACTCAGGAATGTTAAAATGAAATAAACTAATGCACGTTTGCTGAATTGCATTAAACCCCTATGTGGAGGCTCTCATTCATTGTAACTTAAGTCATTATAGCTTAGCGTACTGTGAACTAAAACTGACTTCCTTCTGAATGAAAATGTAATAAAGCCTCACTTATGTACATTGACTAGTTAATTTGTCTTGAACAGATATTTTCCTGAGTGTCCCCATATAAATGAAGCCTTAAATGAAGGCAGTACTGAGGCCACATTGTTAGGCAATCAAGATCCCAAACTTAGCTGAGAGTGTTGTTAAAATAGGATAGGACCAGACACCAATTTCTCTTTAGGAAGCACTTGCTAACACAAACCTAAAAATATCTGCTTCTTGATGCAAACAGTCCCATCTATTATAAGACATTTCAATCTGCCTTTTTGAAAAAAGTTTATAGTGAGGCAATTCCAGAAATATTTGGAGGCTTCATATTTCCTTGATCCCAGCCAAATTGGTTTCAGGCCTCATTATGGTAGAGAAACTGCCTGTCTTATGAGCTTACTGGCAATAGCCAAAAAATTGAGTTTACATGTTGATTGTCTACAGAAAGTAAGTTCATGAAGTGTGGGGACATCCACAATAGACAAATGTACTTCACTAGCAAATATGCTTCACAAATACACTGGCACTTCTTACAGTGTAAAAGGTCATAGTGAAAATGACAGTAGTTCTTGTGTTGTAGGATTTCTTGTATGCTGTATAACAAGGTAGGATAAATATGGGGTCTCATCAAGACATAATATTACAGAAATGGTTTCACTCATTGGTAGAGCTCAAAAATTTCTCTGTTATGGTAATTGGGGGGTGCATGACTGATTGTGCCTGGAGTACTTGCATGTTATTTTTTATGTCCTTGAAAATACAGGAAGTTGCTAATATGTTGTGCTAGTGATCACAGCTATAGTACTCTTGCTTACCTTGAAACAAAAAAGAAAGAAAGACCTGCAAGTCATCTGTTAAACACCTCTTGGAACCTCCTTTCCTATAAGAATGGGAAATAGGGTAGTTAAGATCTTCAATCAGTTAAGAGAGCACTTCACACTTTTCATAGCAAAAGAACTTCTCTTTCTTTATCTAAATGGTCATTTCCACAGGATGACAAATACAGGTAACAGCCTTGTTCCTAGACCGGGGGGGGGGGGGGGGGGGGGCGCTGATTGTATCCCAAAAGTTAATCGAGTTCTGAAGATGGAGATGTGGGAGAAAAACTGCAGAAGCTAGCAATAACTCTGAAAGATCCAGAGTTGAAGGTTCCAAGGGTCAAACCTTCTGATCCTCAAGAATTTCCCCTATAAATGCCACCCTAAATTAGAAACTGTTAAGTTTGTCAGAGCGTATGAGTATCTAGATGTGGATAATATTTGGTGTTCTTTAAGGATATGTTTCTCTGAGCCCTAAACAATGTGAAATGAAAGATAAAAGAAGTAATGAATAAATATATGGGTGATATTCATTACCCAGAGGAACTATATGGATTTTGTTTATTCTTTTTCCAAATCATTAGGTGCACTCTGGAAATTAAATGAAATTTTTCACCTGCAGAGAAGAGTAATATTCAAACAGATAAGTACTTAACAGATAGCTGACGCTGAAATCTTGAAAGAAGATGATCAAAAGAGGGAGGTTCCAATTAACAGCTTGAGTCGATGCAGAAATAAAACTGTTGCAATGAAGAAAACTCAAAAGCAGAATTAATAAAAGGGAGTAAAGAAATACGTAATACTGTGAGGCCACCTACTGGCCATTGTTCAAATAGCAAAAGGAATGGTAGCAAAAATATGAGTCAGCTGGCAAGAGCCCAAAACAAAATAAGAGGACTGCCTTGTTCTAAAAAACCCTGAGAAAAAGGAATAAAATACATGAGCTGGAAACTCTGAATTTGATGACTCTGTTAAGCAACTGAACTTGTTATGAGGCTTAATTTTTTTCTGTGACTATCAGTCCTCTGAAGGGACAAAACCTTTTTTCCAATGATAGTATCCCCCTATGTGCTCTTTAATAGGAGTGACGGAAAGTCACATGGCTGAGCTTGTGCCCAAAGTAATGAGACTCCTTGGATCTAGATTCCGGTATCCTAACTGAAAATGCTATTTTCATCTTTCTCCTTTGTAAATCAAAGTAGGTTCTCCTAAAGAAATCTGAAAGACAACTTTAAAACAGTTAATTCTGATGCTTTAAACTAGTCCCATTCAAACTGAATACTAGACTTCATTCATGATGATGTGCTAGGAAAAGCGTATTTTTATTTCTTGAAAAGTGGTCAAGATGTGGTTAGAAATGATGACTGATCATTATATGCCTGAATGGTTACTGTTAATTTATTCATTAAAAAAAATTAGTATGTGGATTTACTAATGGCAATTAAAAACAAAGTTCCTCTGAGAAGAACCTAGCAGTAAAATTGGTAGGCTAGTGCTTTTTGAACTTTATAAAAGGCATTGGTCTTATGCCAGTCTGTTAAAATTCAGTTTGTTTTTCAAACTGGCAAATTTAGTGTTTATTTTTCAGCTTTAAAATACAACTGTTCCTGGGCAAATTCATCATACCTGGAAAGACTCTGGACCTTGTAAATGTCTGTGAAGCGTGAGAGTCGTGTCACTGAACAGACTGGGTGCTAATGTACTTTCAACATCATCTTCAGCAGAACTTTATGTGTATATAGCCTGACTGTAAAACTGAAAGGTTTACAAAAGCTGAAGGTGGCTGGTGTCTGATATTTTCTACCACTTGACTTGCAAAAAACTATCTAAGAAACGGACTGAACCTTTGGAGAAGGCTGAATGCCATCCCTGGAACATACCCACCTTGTAGGGACTCCTTCACACTTTTTAATTTCAGTAGACCTTTCCTCTGTTGTTATGGAAAAGTGGGAATGACTAAAGAATTTGTAGAAATATGGTCACTGATTTCACCATAATATTCACAGTGAAAGACTATCAAAACATAAAGTTCTTATTCTGCCACATGAATCACAGTCTGTGACAGTGAATTATGTCTTACGGTATCACCAGATTGTAAAGGATTCAGGGGCAAAATATCAAGGATTTGGCAGAGGAAGAGTCTCTTCCTAGTGTGAGAGGTGGTATTGAGTGAATTTATCTACTGACGTGTTGCGGGTAGCTCTAGACTGCAGGTAGAACCAGGCTCAAAGCAGGGTCCCATTAATGGTGGCAAGAGCAGTGCTGTGGCCCCTGTCTGCTGCTCTGCAAGTCCTAGTGCTGCTGGTTGGTGGGATAAGAGCTTTGCATGACATGGGAGTCATGGCATAAGGAAGCATCATGGTGCTGTGCTGTACGTGCATGAGAAATAGGCTTTGGTGTGTCAGAGAGTAAAGTGGGAGTAAGCAATGCAAGTGAATTTGTGAGGCTTGGCAGGTCTGAGAGAAAAGTTTTTGAGTGAAATGAAAAGATGGTTAGCTTCTAGGCTGGTCCTTTTAGGGACTGTATGGAGAACTCTGCTGTAGTTATTGCTGAATGCATTAAAACAAAGTGGGCTATTAAATTTAGGAAAGAAATAAAAATGAGCTGAGTGAAAAAGAAGAAATTTCAGCCATCCTGGCCGGGATGGCTAAGGCCTACCAGTTTGGTGGCCCCAGGTGCTGAGGTTAGAGGGAGCACAGCGTGTTCCCCCCTTTCAGCCTGTCTGCCCTGTTCATTCTCCCTCAGAATAACTGGGAACTAGGGGCCGTTGAATTCACACAAAGTGCTTTTCATTTGGTGGACTAAGCAAAAGCTTGCATGGTTATCCAGCAAAAACTTGACGTTTTGGCCTCAATTGTCATAATTACATACGGGGTTTAAGAGCTTATTCCACATTAAAAAAAGAACAGTCTGTGCATGGCATAGCCATAATTTCCCAAGCGGGGAGAAATCTGAGAGAGACACACTGTCTAGATGAATGATAGGGAAGAGGTATGGTTTTTCACTTGGAGCATCTGAGCAATGCCCCGTGCTTGCTGATGCGGAAACAAGGGGGGAAAAGCACTCTCCACGCTGAGATTCGATTGTGAGGTTTTCCAAGCTTTTCTCTGCAGATTTATATTTGGTAAACTTATCTTTGAAATTACAGGGATTTATTCAACTTTTTTGCTGGCTTCAGTATGTTACTGGTCTGTGTACAATTTTTTTCTTCAGAAAGGTTTCCTGTTCCACAGGAATGAATTGTAAGTTTAAATTCTGCTATGTTTTTTCTTCCCTACTGGAAATAATAGACTGGTCTGTGCCTAGTCTGTGGTACTGGTCTGCAGGAGCGGATGTAACTGTTAACATGTATGCTATTTGATATTTACCGAAACTAATCACCAAAGTGATTACATAGACACAGCCTCATGCAGCATAACCAAATATATTTACAGTCTCATTTAGAAGCTTCTCTTATTCTGAATCAGGGAAAGAACGTATGGTGATATCAGTGAACTACTATCTGATATCTTACATGAGACAGTTTGTACAATGCTTGAGCACTGGGGAATACCTCACTTTCCACATCATTTGTGGTAAATTAATTCTCTGATTAAAAAGGTGGTAGTAGAGCTGGACGAACACAGTGAAAATGTCAGGAACCTTACTGTCAGAAAGCCACTCTTTTATTTGAACAGGACATGTCGAGAAAACAGGATTATGCTTCTACTTCTGAGCCATTTTCTGTGCAATCATCAGTTGAAAGCAAGGACAGGTGAGGTCTACAGTAAGTCATCACAGTTTGGATGCATTTTGCATGTGCTAGCTAAATGATGTTGTAATTGTTGACTCATCTGTTAATTCATATTCCCTTCATCTGAGCTTGTCATTAACAATGTCACAAAAGGGCTGAATTCTGTTTAGTGTTTGAATTTATGGTAGCTTGTTTATTTTTATGTAGCCCATCTGCGAAGACGTGGTTTCCTATCAGCAGCTTTTGTAGCTGGTGAAGTAAACACAATGCACCTTCTCACTGGTATTCTCTTGGATTTGGCTAAACAGGGCTCCACATTCACAGTATGAGGTAAAAGTCAGTAGTCACAACGGTTAATAAAACAGCAGGAAACTGTTAATTTAATGGACTGTGTTATGATCAAAGCTCTTCTATTTTAAAATGGCTTGTCAGTAATGGCTCAAGATGAATTTCATAAAATAATGCTCTTCATGTTCTACAAATGACAAACAGTTTAGCTTCACATAATATGATGACAGATATAAAAAAGATTGCAAAACTTCTGCTTCTTTTACTAGAAGGGCTTTTCTAGTTGCAACAATATCCTTAAGATCTGCTCCTATACCTGTTAAGGAAAGGGTGTGATTGGCTTGATGTCCAGTTTCGTGCTGGAAATGACTAGAGTATTCTACAGACTGACACTGGGGCAGATATTGTGCAATGATCTGGATGCTGACATCAGCAAATTTGAGATCGTACTTAATATGGGCAAATGGCTGACACAACAGATAGATAGAAGAATTTCAGTCTAGAGAAGCCTTGAGAAACTGAGGACTGAGAAAACTTCATCAATTCAGCAAGGAGAAGTTGCAAAGTCCTGCCCAGGAGGCCCTGCACCAGGACAGGCTGGATGTGACAGGCTCAGTAGCAGGAAAAGACCTGGGGTTACAGTGAATAAGCATTTTGAATATGAGCCAGGACAGAGTTCCCACGGACAGTACGGCAGACTGCACAGTAGAGTATGTTAGGATGAACACGGCCAGCAGACTGTAGGAAGTTATGCCCATTTAATCAATGATGATGAAGCTCCACATGGAGTACTGTGTCCAGTTGTGGGCCGTCAAATGCAAGAGGGATGTGAAGAAGCTGGAGAAGGTCTGGTGGAGGGCTACTACTAAGGTGAAGAGGGGCCTAGAGGATCCTAGGCAGGTCTCTAGGAGGGAGCACATGATGAGAGGGAGCAGAGGCTGTTTAGGCTGGTGAAGAGTAAGGGGCAATCTAATAGCTGCTTACAAGTACTTGGAGGGTAGCTACAAAGCTGACAAACTCTCCTCAGCAGTGGCGGATGATATAACAAGGTGCAACAGCCACAGACTGTGGCTTGGGAGGTTCAGGATGGACATTAAGAAAAAATCTTCTTTATTAGTGCAGCACTGGAAAATGAGTCCAGAGAGACTGTGGAATCTCCTTCCATTTTCAAGCAACTGCTGGTTTGGGGTAGTGTTGGACATAGCCCTGGTTCAAGTGGGAGGTTGGATTAGAGACTTTCAGAGATACCTTCCAGCCAACATGTCTTTGATTCCGTGTTAAGTTTTGTGAAAAAGATAATTCTGCCTTTCAGAAGTGAGGGCTGGCAAAGTTCAGCTGCACTTAGTATCATGGGTATCTTTTCATGTGCTTTAGTAATTACTCCAATTACATGGACATCGTTCAGACAACCCTGGACTCCACGCTGGTTGCAAAGAATCATTGCTATCATTCTTTGGCTGTTGGTAGACATCCATATTGCACAAATTTAAGACAAAAATGTCTATGAAGCCCCTACACTCCTCATCCCAGTTACTTGCTAATACCTGCTCCACAAGCAAGAATAGAAGACACCTCTGTACCATGAGTTTTCTGAAATGGTTCTACAGGAAGTGCCCATGAATCACAAGACGGAAGTGATAAGCCTTATCTGATTTCCCTGAGTCTGTACAAAGATGAATACCCTTGGTTTCCTTTTTATCTGTTAGTGGCTACGTCTGTCCTAGTAAAGAAGCAGTGCAAATGACTTGTGCTTGAGCACTCTTGCATTACACTGCTGAATTATTAGTGTCCTTCCTAATGTGGTTTTTGTCCTTACCAGTCAGCACTCTCTTAAGGAATGTGTAGCTATTGTTTGAGGATAATACAGGACAGGGACAGTTTGTTGCAGGCAGTATCAATGAAGCCACCCCATTTTTGAGGGGAAGAGATTTTAACTTTATAGACCTGAGTCAATTGACATCCTATTTATTATTTGCATTCTTGTTGCAGCAAAAAAATCTTTGCCTCGTAGTAATTATGTACAGTGCATTTAGTATGCAACCTGCATCAAAAGTCATATGTATGCACAAGCAGCCAAGTAAGACGATCATTTTTCTCAGGTACCTCTCTAGGCACAAAGGAGATTCAGTCAATGGAAAACACTGAAGTGTCACAAATAGATTCAACTGCCATTAAACCTGCTAATCTACTGTCTAAGATTAAGTCAAGAGCTTGCAACTGTCCATCTGATGCAACGCAAGCTGTAATGATATTCATGATTGTATCTGCAGTGCAATTTGTTGCTAGTTTCAAAGTTTCCCAGTGTTTTTATTGGTGAAACAACAAAGATTCTCAATTCGCCTTCTTCATGCCACCCTTGCTCTGTAGACCTCTTATCATATTCCCAGCTGTCTCTTCTCCGGGTTTAGTAATCCTAATCTATCTTAACTGTTCTTTATCAGAAGAGCATTCCATGGTTCAAAAATCATCCTTGCTATGTTTCTCTCTACCTTTTCACTTCCGCTATACCCTTTCAGTCACGTTCTTGGTATTCATAATACACTTATATTGATTTTGCACAGTGGCGTAATGGCATTTTTGTCCTTGTTCAGTATTCATTTCCTAATAGTTCATAATATTGCCTTTCATTTTTATGCCATTACTCAGCACAGGGTTGGCATTTTCATGTAACTACCTTTTTTTAAACAGCTGGAGTCCATCATGACATTTGTAGGCAAAGTTAGGATTGTTTTTTCCATATGTATCATTTTACATTTGTCTGTATACATATAATTTCCTTTGCTATTTTACTACCTATTCTATCAGTTTTCTGAGGTTCTTCTGCAGTTCTTCACTGTCAGCCTAATTCATTTTTACATGTATAACAGCATCAGCAGCAAACCATGTCACCTTCCAAGTCGCACCTTTCTGTGGTTGTTCTGGATATAGTGAACAGACTAGGTCTGAGCAGAGGACCAGAGATTTTCTGTGTAGTCTGTCACAATTGACATTTATTCCTACATCTTGGAGTATTTTTTTAAACAATTATTAATCACATGATGGCTTTTCCTGTTAGTTTTTGTCAGTGTTATTTTCCTTAATCTTGTCAAATGCCTTTTGTGAATCTGTATAGACTGTGTCTACCGGGTCTCTGTTGTCCATATGTTTCCTGATTCCTTCAAAGAACAGCAATAAATCTGTAAAGTAATATAGTAGTTTTCCAGAAATACATGACATTCTATCTTTAGTCTATATTGCCAGTGTCAGTCATTTACAGGAACAGATAGTGCCTCTGCTGAGTGTAGGTAGAGATACACTGAATGCTATGAATGACAATGGACACCTAAAAACATGCAGAGAGAATTTTTATGGAATATATAATTTGTTTGCTTTTCTTTGTACTGTTTGAATAATCTTATGAAAGAATTGCAACAGTATATGCATTGCACATCTACCATTCACAGTTTTCTCAATCAAGAAATACTGCTGATATAACTTACATTTTTCCATCCTGAGTGGTTACACGCAGTCTACTTCTCGTTGGTTACTAGAAATTATTACTCTTTCCTATTCTATTGAAACAAAGATGTGCAAAATGCAAAGCAATGTTACCAAACTTCTGTTTTGACCAAACACCAGCTTGTTCCATGCTATGAATAAGAAAGGAAAGGAGTGTCATGGCTGAAAAAAAAAAAGGAAAACTTAATCTTGACAGGCGTATTGTATTTAACTGTTCTGGACACTAAATCCTCAGTCTTCACTGTGATCAATTAACTGTGGAAAATAAAACAGCAGACATTACAGTGCTGAGGTATGGACCACAAGTCAGCCGAGTGTAGGCTTCGATAAGCAGCACGTACTCTATAGAAGAGGTGAGATTAGCTAGCCTCAAACCTGGACATAGACCTGCAAAGCCATTTATCTTGAGTGGCTAAATGCTGCTACTGTTAATGGAAATGACTTTAGATGGAGAAATAGTCTGTCAGTCCATTCACAGCCTCCCACATCTTCCCACAGCCCTTGACGTGCTCAACCATGAGAATATACTGTTTCTTCTAGGAGAAATGGGAAGTATTATGGAGAATGTGCTAAGCTGTCCTGAGTGCTTCCTGCAGGCTTGCAGTGATGAATAATTACTAAATACCATCAGACTACTCACATGCAGAGTTCAGTAAGGATCTCTCCTGGATCTTTTATTTTGACAGTCTCAGCTGATCACTTGGCATAGACTCAGATACTAGAAAGAGGTAGATGATGAACTGCTCAATCTATTAGTTACTCCATACAGTCATCCTGCTTTTGTCTTGTTGGCTCTGCACTTGGACAAAGTTAGTCCAACGATGAAAAACAGCTGTGTGAAACAGAATCCATGCAAGAATCATGAAGTGAGGAAAGCCTTTCTGTGGAGTGCAAAATGCAGTCTACTTCGGAGTTAGTCGATCCACATCTGTAATTGATCAACTGAATCCATAATTTAGAAGTCCTCTTGCATTCCTCGATTGTGCATTCCTTGATTGTGCTAAGTTCGGACATAGCATTACCCATGAGTAATGCTTACTATGAGCTTTGATTGGCTAGAAGACCCCATCCCATGCTGGCAGACAGTGACACGTTACTCAGTTGTTCATGCTTCACTTGCTTCCTGGCTGGACTACAAGAGTCTGATATATTTGGTCACCAAGCTTTTCAGCACTTAGAACAATCCACCTAGAATAAAAAGCCCTCAGCCATGCTGTTTATTTTGAGTATATCAGACCTGTCCTCAGCTGTCTACATTCTCTTCCTGTAAAGAAGTCAAACCTAAGATTTGGTCCTTCTCATCACAGCGGGGTTTCCAGCAATAACCAAAAAACATCTAGAACTTTGTGCTGACAGCTAAGCCTGTCCCTGTAGAGCATTCCCTTTACTCCCAGTCTCCACCTCAGTAGGGGTAAATGCTGTCATAAAAGTTATCTGTCCAGAAGACAGAATGTTCTTGGAGGCCACTCTGAGATTGTGAAATAAATATCCTGGGAAATAAGGACAGTCACAGACCTGACTTTCCAATTGTGTACAAGACAATTATTTGACCTTCTCTAGCAAAAACATTGAAGCAACACAAATATTTATAATCAAACCAACCCTACTAAAAGACAACACTTCACTGCCCAAGCATCTCCCCTTGGGAAGAAGATGAGAGGACAAACAGCATGCAATAAGCAGGAAGTCATGCTGCTTAATATATCTTGGAATGGTTTTCTAATGCCATGCTAATGAGTGAGGTATAAAGAATTTTTGCAAAGCTGAGCAGAACCGAGCTTAGAGCCTACTTCCCATGCTGTAAGCTGGTCCTCGTGTGACCCTGACACCTGCTTCTTCGAAAAACATGTAAGTGGGCTCCAGAAAGTAAATACACGTTTTCCTTCGAATGCATTTGGTTCTGCCATTTGAACGTTTGAAATACTGCCATAGGGCATGACTTACAAGTTGTGAACACTCAACATTTTCTTGTGCTGTAGTCAAATTCTTATATTTGAGGCCCAAACCCTGCAAAAAAACCACTCCCAGTTTTCCTCTGCGCTCAATCCCAAATCCCTTGTCCAGTGAATACCAGCCTCTACACTCTCTCTACCAGATTCCAGTTTTTTTATGAAGCTTACAGCTTCCTTTTCCAGGACAAGAGCTCTTAGGCAGACTAAACAAATACATAAAATAAATTAATCTCCCAGCTAAAAAAGTGTTTGTCATACTGATAGGAAAACCTAATACGAATGAGGCAATAAAAGTAAATAGTGTCCATATTTTAATCTTTTATCTTTTATAAGAGAGCTACTTATTCAACAGAAACCCCAAAATACATAACACTTAAGTTGTAAGCCATTTCAGTGATTAATAACATTGTGAGCGCTTAAAAGAAAAACAGGGTTTTGGAAACGTGATGACAGAGATTCCTGTCAAAGTTTCATGAAGGACTTGTAGGACAAACAAATGTCCATGTTACATTTTTCTTCTTGTGTAAATAAGTACAAACTGTCTCAGCACAGGAATGCTTTTTTTAGTGGTTGTAGCTCATGTTGACCATTCCTGACAGTGCCATGCAAACACAAGGTATTATTACTACGTGTTTTCTCTGCAAAAATACAAATTTGTAGCACTGCGGAAAAACACTCACAGCTTAATTTATAGCTTCACAGTTTAATTTGTAGAATTATTTAACTCATGCAGATTTACTGATCACTAAAGGCCAGGCTGGAGCTCACTGGAGCCTTAGATAATAGAGGCAATATTGAGTCTAGCCACTATTAATTGAAGCTTACTTTCTTTCAGACTCTAAGTAAATCCCAGAGCGATCATAGAATCTTCCCTGGCACTTTTCTTGGTCTTAATATGTTCTTCATATGTTCTTACCCTTCACAGAGACAACATCTCACTTTTGCAAGAAGCAGTATTTCACCTCTTATTCTATGGTTTTCAGAGATGGTAAAAGACTGAGCCACTGGAAATTAATTTCAGAAATTGGCCAGAATAACATTTCTCTGTTCTGAGGTGAAATGTGAATTGTACTGTACTTGCCCTTTAATTAATTGCATGCATCTGCATCTCTGTAGACATCTCTATATGTCATCTCTGTGACAAGAATTAACATTCTCTGCGTTTTATTGTAAAATTAGTGTTCAGGTTACCTTACCCTGTGCTTAACTATGTGCATACCTGCACACACTGACATGTAATATATAGCTGAATGCCATGACTTGAAGAATTCTTTTTGTGATTTCTTTGCCTCACACTCTAATTGTAGAAATAAAAGTAACTGAAAAAACGCAAAGAAATTTTTAGAACATTCATTCCAAAAAAATTGGTAAATGTGATTAAAGAGGGGACGTTTCAAGGCAATAGTTTCTTCTTGGGGATATGTTTCTTGATTCATTTTATATTTAAATCAGTTGAGAAAACTAGCTTCTAGAGAGGAAAGAAATTATACCCGCTCCATAACAACATATTCCCTCTCTCCTATTTCATTCTTTATCTAATTATGTGCTTGTCTGCATTCAAGTATTTTCATAGCATATTATTTAAAGGCAGTTATCTAACACCCTGCACAGCCCCCTACATCATTAAACAGGAAGGGAAAAAAGGGAAAATTCTGAACTGTTTACTGCCAAATAGAGTACACAGTTTACACAGTTTACAGGGATATTAATTAGAAGTTACCTTGTCTGGAAATACTTCTTTTACTGTTTTACTTACAGTGTGTAGATATATATTAAAGTGACTTACTTTCTTTTGCAGCTTTAGAGGGAAGAGCTACGAGTCCAGCTACGTTTAGTATTAGACTCAGTATGAGTTACGTGCTTTTTTAAACTAATAAATAGAACTGTATTTGTGAAAGAATAAACAACAAATTTCACAGCAACATTTTGTCTTAAGGGACAATAAGAATGACCATTATATCCAGAAAAATCTTAAATATCATACAGAAAATATTACCTGAAAGAGAACTAAATCTAAACAACTCATTAATTCTGTAGTGACTAGAGAAGTTTGAAATGCTAGTATTAAGGTTTTTAGAGCTATCTAATTTCAATTCTTGCTGTTCTGAAGAGTGAAATTATCTAGATTGTTGAAAATCCCAAGGCAATTCGAAATAAGTATTATTATTTTCCTAAGTACAAAATCGAGGTGGTAAATACAGAATATCTATTAGCCCATAAAATTGCAGAAGCCTTTTTCTCCTTCCTCACCCTCAGTAATTTTATCTATAACCAATATGGTTAAATCATACTGGGTATGCAATCCTTTACATCACTGAGATTCATTTTCACGTTATGTTTGCAAGGTTGCACGTAAAGAAACAAAAGTAAATGAAGCCATATGGCTAAGAACCCACAGTAGATGCAGTCATAGAAATTGATAAATCGCTGGCATTCGAGATCATCAGAACTGTTTGCTTTCAGTCTTTTCCCTTTCACTGAGTGAATCTTCAACAGCCTGAGTAATTTCTCTTAATGAAAGATTCCAAGGTAAATATGAAAGAGATTAGCACCGCTTCTGAGTGCCAAACTGAGAAGACATTTTTCGTTAGCCCTGAAAATGTTGGGTCCCCCTCACTAATTATATCTAAAAGAAAAACTCTGTTATATTCAGGTCTATATTAATATATCGTTATTACAGCATGCTTTTTAGATATTTCTATAATACTGTCTATGCTGGTAATAGATATGATGGCCTTTTACGTTTCTGACACGATTCTTCATGATGTCTTTGACATTCTCAGGTTGCAAATGGAGAAACACATTCGCTTAAGTCAAGCCATTTAGTTGAGAGAACAGTCAGTAACAGAGGCTGTAGAAACCGGGAATTGCTGATTTCTCACTCTGAGGGCATTCTGCCAGAGAATTCTACTTGAGACTCATGGAAATTCTTGGACTAAATATATGCATGCATAGGACTGGAAAAAGCATACGAAGCATATGTTTCTATAGGAATCCTATTAACCTAAAATATAACAAGATTTGAAAACGCTTAATGAATCAGCTTGAAACAGACTGTGAGCACGGCACCTTATTGCACATTTTTACTAGGTCTGTAGCAATCGCTACTTGCTGATCAATATTTGGCAGAGAGAAGGAAGAGATCGTGGGGAGAAAGGACACATTCTTAAGTGTTTAAGTAAAAATATGTGTGCATTTTTCCGCTTAAATTTCAACCATTAGCTTCCCGATGACATATTCTACATCTGAAGTAGAAAATGAAAATGAGCACCTGATAAAATAAGAAATGTGGATTTGAAATTAGTGTAAAATTTTACTTTTAAGTAGAATTTAAAACAAGATATTTCAGTGTTGATTCTCCAGTCTCACAGACATCTCTTTCAGTAAAATATATAAGAACAGCTGCAGACTGTGAGATTGAAACAATGAATAAATAACACTTCTGCACTACTATTTCCAGAGCCTGATGAAATTTATAGGACTTTTTCCCACAGCAACTGGCTTGTTCAAACATTTACTAACTCATGCTATACATAAATGTTCAGACCTTTACTTTTGTAAATGCATGCCTAATCTGTGTGCCAGCTGAAGGGGACTCTCCGTTTTTGGTTTCCTGCAGTGATATGGACACTAATCTGGGAAGGCAGACTTAATTCCTATGCTCAGATACACAAAGAGGTCTTAAAAACTTAGCAGTACTTCAAACTAGTTATCTTCTTCCAGACTCCTTTTCTTTGGTCTTTTCGCTCACTGTATGGGGAATACACTCCTGCAATTATTTTTCACAATTCTGAGCAAATTCCCTGAACACAATGTGTTAAAAGTTCATTGCTAGGACAGCCTGATGACACCTGGAAAATGTCAGCATTAACTGGGGTATGATCTGTCTAGATACCTAAAAAGGATGTCAGAGTTCAAGTAAAAGCCTTTTTAAAATTTTCTTTCCTTATTTTTTTCTTTTTTTTTTTTGGTGCTACACATCAGAACCTATAAAATCTTGTGAAATACTGCTGCCTTCAAATGGAAATTGAAGTACAAGCATGAAGAATTGCAATAACATTGATGGGGCGTTCAAATTGAATCTGAACTTGATTGGGAGAAAGTATTTATCCTTCAAAACTGGACCATATCCTACCTCTCCACACAGGGGGTGTCTCTAGCCCAGAGAGCTATACGTTAGTTCCAGACTATCTGTACAGTCACTCCGGTTTGGATATGACAGTAAACTATGTCCACACTCTGTGCAGGCATCGCAGCGTTAGAGCGTGATAGAGCCAGTGGCTCTGTCTCACAGCCCCCTATCTCACAATGTCTGACCCTATCAGGCAGGTGTACAGTAATGCCTATGGTCTTCACACTCTTTGCTTACACAAGGATATATTTTGCATTTATCTCTGAGGATATTTCCAGAGTGCCTGTTCTCCACAAGGAGCTTCATCTGCTTCACAAGAAGCAAGAACTAAGGCTTCCTGAGCACTGGACCTGGATGTTCTCAGGTTTACAGCAGGTCATATTCTCCATTCAGGACATCTCAGCTACGTAATCCCAAAGGAAACTTGCATTGGAATGAGAAGGATAGGAACTGTCATCTGCAGTAGACTCTAAATGCACGACTTTTCTGTGCAAGTTAGGCTATTGATTTGCTTCCTTATCACGCTTTAGAGGACACTATTTCCACTCTGTTACCGTAGCTGATGCTCAGGGAACCGTGGCTGTCTGTTCCCAACCCTTCTGCATTTTTTATATTTAACCTTTTCTTACCTCTACAAATGTTCGTCAGCTTCATCTACTTCTGTTATTTCCCGCTACCAGGATTTCCAAATCTGGCTCTGTCTCGTGTCTAATCTTGCAGATCCAGCAGTCTTTTGGGCATCTCTTTTTAAACACCTTACTGCACTTCAAATGTGACCTTTATAATAACTTACCCTCTCCAGTTTCTCTTGTCTCTCTAGTGTCTTCTTACTGCCAGACTTGTGGTTAATTAGGGTCTTACTAAGGCTATCCTCAAAAACCTCAAAGAAGGAATACAGGAGCACTCCCAGGAATCTGAATGACTCCAGAATGCTTTATAAGGTTCACATGATTTTTCTAGCACAAAGGACAGTTTTCTAAAAAAGTCTCCAAAATATCTTCAGCTCACAAACATAAACATTTCAATGAGAATATGCATGAAAAAGGTATTGCTTTCAATATACAGTTGTTATTCAGTAGAGGGCATCTGCTCCTGCTCCATGCTTATAGCCACACAGGCAAGATCTCAGAAGTAACCACAGCTGCACGTAGGAGCTCACAATTTTATAATAGTGTGACATGTTTCCTTTAATTTTTTTTCACTGTTAAAGGAAACCTGTTTCCTTTAAATTGTTTCTTGCTGTACAAAGCCTGTCATGCCTTTAAAAAGTTCACTCCTCATTTCAGGGACGTGTGAAAACAGGGTGCAGAAAGAGCCGCTGAGAAGAGAAGCCATCAGTCCCTTCCCGTGCTGGCTACTCTCACCATAAAAATGTGTGCCTCAATTTGAAGTTTAAGCCACTGACAATCAAAAAAAAAATTTTTTTTGTCTTTTGCTTCTTAAATTTTGCCTGCACCAGGTTTTGAGGAATGAGTGAGGAGGCTGTGAAATTATTTGTGACAAATGACAGGGACGAATCAAGCACACGGGCTGGGGAACTTCCCTCCCTCAGCTGGGGGTCCTGCCAGCACGGTGCCAATGGAGGGGGGTGCTCACATGGTGTCACCAAGACCGCCCATGCCCAGAGCTGCTTGCCGTGGTGGGATCCCCCACCTGTCCCACAGCAACCCAGCCTAGCTGGGAGCAACGCTTCGGCATGGCTGGGCCTTGTTTGCTCCGATGCTGCTGGCCCGGGCAGCAGCTCCACTCGCAGCTCTCCATGTGCCGGCTGGTGCTCAAGAGGATGTCTCTCTCTCCGTGCCTCTAGGTAATCCTTCTTGTTCCTTCTTGTTCCATCTTGTTCCTTCAAGGAAATGTGGCTGGTTCCAAAACCAAAATAAAGGATGCAGTCGTGGGCTATATACGTTTCTTTTACTGGAACTATAAGGATGTTCTTTCCTTCTAAATAATTGATGAATCCTAGAAGTTACGTGAACTGCAAGGCATAAAAGGGGGTGGTGGGGGGGGGAAGAATAAGTACCTTTGTGAGGTTATGCTAATAGGTGAAATTCCTTGAGTGGAAGGTGCCAGTTTAATAGCAGTAAGCATGCATTAATATACAGTTAATGTCTTTATAAATAATGCAAAGCTAATACCGTTAAGTGAGAGTTAATATTGCGGCTCAGGGGTTGAAACGGATAAAGCAGACCACCTCCAATAAAAAGAAGAGGGGAAAGTAAAAGGATCCAAGAAAGCAGCCGTGCGCGGAGTGCCACCTGCAGGCTCCCGCGGGCTTAGCCGAGAAAGGAGCGGCCGCCAGGCGCGAGCGGCCTGCCCGGGGGCGGCCGGGGGGCCCCGGCCCGCAGCGCCGCCGCCCGCGGAGCCTGCAGAGCCCCGCCGGGGCTGCGCCTGCCGCAGCAGCCCAGCCAGCCGCCTGGCCGGAGTCCCTTCGCCTCGGGGCTCGGTGGAAGCTGAGAGACTTGATTTCGGCGTGGGTATTATTTCTTATTCCTGTTTGTTCCCCCTTTCTCCCCTCCCCCCCCCAACCCGAGCGCACATAGTAGCGTACAGGAACCACCGTGATCGGCTTATAAAGATCGCAGTCTCAACAATTGTTTTCAGACAGTTTACTCTTGACGTGGTATAGAAAGCCCCCAAGAAAGGGCTATCAAAATCGCAGAATTTGAGTGTTCCACGTTTTTTATCGTTTGAGTGCAAAGAGCAGATCAAACACTTTGGAACTGGTGTGGGAGCTTTCCCACTCACCACGCTTTGTACCGTCAACAGCCCCTCTCTGTTGAGAAGCTATCTATCTGGTGTATAAAGTTACTTTAAGCAAACCAACCCCTTCTGTCTGCTGTGCAAAAATAGTCTTGTATGAGGATGCCTGTTTTTACAGAGGTGTACATCTTGACGTTGTGTCCCGAAGGAATCACCCAGGAATAAAAGCTGGCGCGGTGGGTATTTGGCACAGAAGAACCCCTTCAAGTTTCCAGTGTTTCACTGTAAGGCCGTGCTGTGGGTGAGGGCTGCAGCATCAGGCTGCAAGTGTTAGGCACTAAGCGGGATGGTAGGAACTGGCTCTGTGTGCCCTCGCACCGATGCCAGCCTTCAGTTTTGTGGAAGGGCTGTGGCCTCTGCTGCCTGCTGTGATTTTGATTGCAGCTCGTGAGCTGAGTGAAGGCCCTGCAACCCCATTCTGTATTGCAAGTGGGATTATGGGATGTGGGAGAGAAACCAGGGTACCAGGTTGCAAATATGTGAGAAGACATCCTTTGTGCATATGTGTGTGTCTGTGAGATGGGAGTCATGTATGTCCTTCTGGTAAATTTTATCTTGTATAGGCTGAAGTGAAGATTACTGGTAGTTTTTTCATAGCGGATTAGTTACTGAGGCAAAACTGTCTCAGGGAAGGTATAGAGTTATTGTCAACACCATCATGACAAAGCATGCTGCGGAGCTTGGAGTATGGGCATGTAACTCTAGGGACGTACACCTAAGCGAATGACTCAGAACATTTGTCGTATGCTCAGCTGGCCTCAAGGGAAGCATAATAAATTTCCTCCTTCTTGCTGACCTACTTGTCCAGTTCTCACTCACATACCATGAAAGTTGGAGGTCACTGACATACATGATGACCTATTGATCCAGCAGTTCTGGCTAACTGGCAATAGTCTGCAGTGTTCTAGTTTGAATCCATCCTAGTTTTTCCGTGTGGAAGAACAAAAAACCAGGCTGGGAATCAAGCTTGAGCAATGCACAGACAGCAGAAAACTCATAAAGAGCATCTGAGCTCTCAGCTGTTCAGTGCTGCAGCATTGCACTGGGAATAGAGGCAGGCCACAGGGTCTCCCAAGCTCTCTCCACCAGGTTAGCTGCTTGTATACTTGCTTTCAAAGTTATGAAGAGGTATTGAGCTCTTCTGTTGCCTTATGTTCTGGACATGGTGCTATCTATACCACCCAAGTGGAGTCATCTTGTCAGTGCACTATCCTGAAAACTTTTGCCATTTTTCATCTGGGAGACAGCTGGTTAGCCTTAGTTTGCCTGGTAGGAAGCAGGTACATACACACAGTGGACGATCAGGAGACCGAGGCCTGGAAGTGAAGGACAGATCCAGCACAGATCTCTCTAGGATTCCACTTGTGGCCTGTCTCCACTTTGAAAACCAGCTGTTCATGCTTATTATTTGTTTCGACCTTTTAGGCAGTTATTTATGCATTACAAGGACCTTCATTTTTATTCTATGTCAGCTTAGCTTTCGTAAGGGAAAAACAACATTTCTGGTTAGTGTAGAAACGTATAAATTTTTACTCTAGAAATTTTAGGTAATAATAAGGAAATAATAAATTCAGAATTTGAACCCAAGCTTTGCATCTTTACCAGTATTTTCATGACATGCTTGTCGTTCCAAAGCTGTGAATGAGAAGAGTGAAGCAATGCGTTTAGCCACGACCACAGTCAGTAAGACTGTTTTAGAAATGGGAGTTACTCATTCTTAGTCTCAAGAGCATTTCTGAGGAAAATATCCTATAACTCATAAAAATCTTTAACTCACTATTTATCTTTGTAGAAACTGAAAAGTGATGTGAGGCAAGTTTTACCAGAAGAAGGCTGTTTGCCTGAAATTCTTCGTTTGAACACCTGTAGCTAATTCAATACTCACAGGATAGACATCTGTTGTTTTAATGCTTGTATTGCCTGCAGCATACAGCTCGGAATCTATTGCTTCCAGCTTGCTCAATTATTACAAATTTATTAATTATAAATAATTATTAATCTATCAAGTGAAGAAAGAAGGAATGCTCAAACACATCAACAGCATTGCAGTGTTTTGGTGTTATAAATATTTATATTATATGTTGGATTTTTAGCAACACTATTTAAACTTGGATATGAGCTAGTTAGGTAGTAATCCTTCCTGTCTGTTTTGTGATGAATGTTAAAAGGCCAGATATCTTCACTCCGATCACTAAGAACCATTGGGTGGAATTCCCTACCCCTGGCCCTTTTTTAGGCACTTAAATGGGCGTCTCAAGCTAGAATACGCATCCAAACTTCCGCATCTTTTGGTAGAAATAAATCGCTGCCAAATGATTCATTCCGTCCTAAAACAATCAGGGAACGAAATGAGTAGCTTAGATCTGCCATGCAGTCTTCAGCTCACCAAAGTTAAGTGAGGTGAATGCCACACGTGCTGATGTGAGATCAATTAGGTGAGAGAGTACATATGAGTATAAGCAAAAGTTGCACATTTAAATCTTTAGTTTAAAGTGTGCTGCCATTCTTTGTAATGCACTTTGAATTTAAACAAGTGTCATCAAGATACTAAAATATTTCTTTTGTTATTTAAGCTCGGGAGAAAACTTCTGTGATGCACTGATGCAAAGGAAAACGTTCATTTGCCAACAAAGCAAATGACCTCATACTATTAAGAAGTCAAAATCAGGAAAGACTGTAACTGGTTTAAATAGTAGTTTTCATTCTATGTTTTTGTGAGAAAAATAGGACATCTTGGAATACATACCGTGCACACGTCTTTAACTTTCATTTATTAAATCAGTTTCACCTTGATCATTTTGAAAAAAAAATATTTACAAAAAAAAATCCCCCCAAAAATCTATATTCTTCCCCCTCATACCCTCTTCGGTGTCCCTTCCCCCCTGCCCCAACACCCCTTTTGGTAACACTCTCTTTTTCTGCTTTTAACATGGTCCTCTCAGGGAATTTTACTGACTCTGAAGACAGCTTTGCTGCTTTTCTTGGTGCGGGGGAGCAGAGCTCACAAACCAGCACTTTGCAGAGGAGGAGTCCTGGTTCCAAACAAAAGCAACTATTTTAGCTGCGGTGTTTGTGCTAAGAATGGCAGCAAGCAACCTCAGACCGACTTTTCATCTTCCTCAGTCATCTACTCCTTCCTTGGTCCCTTTTCCTCAGAACTGCGGTGAGAAACATCACCTGTGGACCTAATGGACCTAATCAGACCTGTGGGAACACTTTTAGCTTACACAGAAAGGTGCATAACTACTGTCAGAATCTTTCTGAATTAACCATTTTTTTGGAGAATATTTCTGTCAAGCATTACATAATTTGGGGTTACGGTGTTATCCAAGATCTTCCTGCTGAGGCAAGACTACATATTTCTCAAAAAAGGCTGCAAGATCCTGGTCTTCTTTACAGGAGGTTTCACAGAATTAGTGAGAATCACAGAGGAATCCTAGAATTAGTCTCTAGCGCATTCCAGAAAATGCTCAGAACTGTTAAATTGAGTAAGACGTTCCACAGGATTGGTACTGGCTAAGGCTATTCCCATTCAAGCTGACTGGGAAAAGTTAACAGCTATTTGAATCCAATTTGGATGAAGCTGAAGAGAATGGTTTTTTTTTTTTTAAATATATAATGGAATACTATTAAAAAAAAAACTTAAGGGAAACGCTAAGAATCATTTCCTTTTTGGATCAGAGTCATCTGTGGGAAGACTGAAATTCTGGCAGACCAAAGACACAGACAATCTGGAAAGAACAAATCAGGTTACGTGCATCAGCCTGCACACAGGGACGGAGAGCTTTGGTGCCTCACCTATGCCTTGCTAACCCCTTCTCCAGGGAGCAGCGAAAACTGGCAGGGCGACCTTGTTATTTTATGTTACAGAAATTATAGTTATATTTTCTAATACCTGGGGAATTCTGAGCAACTGTACATTCTCCAATGTACAGGATGGAAGGTGCGTGTGAGCAGTGATAGAAAATGCTCTCTCGGGTGTGGGGATGGAGGAAGTTATCTTGTCAATCCTGGAGCTGTCCAGCAGCCTTAATTGTGATCTGGATCTTAAAATATTTCAGTAAAGGTCCAAATCCTCTGAACCTTTGCGCTGTTTGTAGGTGGGGAAAGGGGTATAAGCTGTTAAGTACCTTTCTATGGCTTTCCATTCCTCTCCTTCCTTGGATAGTGGTCTATAATCTAAAGGCAGTCATTTATTCTGCCAGCATCCTCCCAGGAGAAATTCATTTTCTGCCAAATTGTTAGTACTTTCTGCCAAATTATGACATAGGACTTTAATTCCTTGCTGTCTTGTTTAAAGGCATATCTCAGGGAAGCAAACTAAGATGTTCTCCCACACTTGACAGTTTGTTAACTGGTTTGACATAGGTGACAAAAAGAGTTTTCCGTGTAGCTTTCTATTCTGTTGCTTTTCATTACTGCTGTTGTGGTTTACAGTTTTAGCAAAACTGCTTGGTTCTTTCTGACTATGGCAGGCTGAAATAAAATATTTGGGAACATGTATTCCTTATAAGAAAGAATCTTTTAAGTCTTTGCTTCTGATAAATGGGTTTGATTTAATAGCCAGGAGAATCTGGAAATGGAACTTCTCAAGTTTGCAGTCAGGGGGAGTATTATTTTACTGTTACATTTTAGCAACGTTTGGGTCACAGCCAGCAAGGATGAGGAAAAAGTGTGCTTAAAGAGCCAACTACAGGCTAGGTGGTGACGTGTCCTTGTGATGTAGTGTGTGCCAGCTACCACAAGTGGAGTTTTACCCTTTCATTGTGCAGCCCAGGTAAGGATAAATCATCACAGTTGACTGACAAATCATCAACTGAACTGAAAACCTAATACTATCCTTGTTTCTAGGCACATCCCTGAAACCACTCTATTACCAGGCACTGTTGCTGAACTACAGCTGACTAAGCATAAAGGACAAAAGAGGCAGCGTATCTCCTGCTTTTAATGTTTTTTGGTTCCCTTTTCAAATTTTAAGTGTCAGAATACTAGGCAGAGGGGATAACTTTGACTGTTATAATTCATGCTGTTCTTTGACTGAGGCTGCTAATCTATATTATAGAAAAATGTAGGTGGAACAGTTTCCCAGGTACTTTCCTGGGAAAACTTCCTTGTAAAATTAGAAAAAGATCATAGCCCTATGTGATTCATCTCCTTTTCCAAATGTTTTAACCTATCAAAATAGGGTCTTAGAAGATTTTCTCTTCTACAGAAGAAAACACATAAGCAAGAAACTGTATCTTACCTGTGTGGACCTCCTCCCTACTCCTGCAGTCATGACAGTAGCAAACACCGCTTCTGCTCCATGTACTCTGGCTAACCTAAGTGTTTCTTTGAAACCTTCTTTGTCAATGACCTAGAGACTTACGGTTAGCTCCAGCCGTATCACAGATACGCGGCAAACTGCTTCCAATCCCATCTGAAGCTCTGTTTCCTCAGCAGTATTCTTTTTGCCCGAACGAAATATATTGATATTTCAAAATACAAAAGTCTCAAAAAGAGTTCGAGAGATTGAAGTGTCTCCAAGATAATTTTTAAACCGTACATGAAAAACACGAAGAATGAATCTCTAATAAAAAAGCGAAGATACGGTAACTGAAAAGGTTTTACTGAAACCTAAAAATACTAGGAAAAGAAAACAAGGGCTTATATGCATGTAAGAGCTAAATAGGTTACATCTCTCTCTTTTGCCTGTAATGCAAGTTGATACCAAGTGTTTTTTCATTGTATTTTCCTAGAAAGACTTTTCCTAGTAATAGTACTAGAGGAACCCAATGTTACAAGTCTAGTATTCTCAGATTCTCCTAATATTCATCACCTGCCCTTTCCTGTTAGATTTTTTAACAGGTATGTTAGTAAGTGTTTGACTACATCTTTGTTGCAGTAATCACAAAGAAATTGTTTTAAAAGCATTTTGCATTTGGCAGAATAAAAACAAACTAATCAATTAGCATTAATATCATCAGAGATGGTATCATCTTCAAGTTGAGAACATGCCTTCATTTACAAACTGCATGTGATGAGAATTTATGGAAGCAACACAAGAGCTACAGTTATGTGTGGTTGAAACTACACGTTATGTTCTGTACTGTGAGAAAAGTATCACTATTTCAGAATCATGTAGGAAGTGATTCCATATGTAGTGGATATCTAAGGAATGTATCCCTTATCTAGGAATTCTACTTCCATTGATATGCAACAAACTTGTTTGTCATACAAAAGAAATGATATTTTCCTCCAGCTTGTTACTTTAGTTATTGCAGTGGTTATCAAGTCTCATGTAAAGCTATTGGAATAGAAATTATAAAATATGAAAAAAAGAAAAATTATGTGCATCATTACTTGGAAAGCAACTGTAAAATTTTTGCATAGCAAGCAATCGGCTGTCATGAAATTTTACATTAAAGAAACATCACCAGTTTACTGGGCAGTAAACATTCCTATATGAGGAAAGTACAGTTCTCTGTAACATGGCTTAAATGATTAAGATAAAGAGTTTTCTTCTAATTTCCGATCCCTCATTTGCCGACTGTGGGAGCTCACCTCCTGAGTTTGAAGGAGGAGTGATTAAAATCATGTTTATACTTCTTAATTTACGTTAATTAATGTGGAGACTCTCAGATTTGCCATTTTAGCGGTAAAGGCACTGCTATTCCTTCAAGTCCCAGGGAAATGTAAGCTGTAGATAATGAAGGGCTTTAGATAATGAAGCAGACATCAGGTCTAGCCTGATTTCCTACTTTAAGCTTATTAGCAGTCACAATCTAAGCAGCTTTCAGTGACCTTTTCAGGACTATCACAATCTCTGGCTTCTTTTGAAGTCTTTTCTTATTCTGAAGGAGTATGTATCTTCAGTCCTTATTTCCTGTTACGTCCTAGCATATCATCCTAGACAGATGGGCAGCACTGCTAACTCTTTAGCCAGCTCCACTTACCCTGCTCTTTTGCAAAAAAAATAGCCTCTTTGTGTGTATAAGTGTAAAATAGGAATGTATGTTCTTGCAGCTGCCTGAAATTTGTATTTGTTCTAACTAGGAGAAATCAAAAAAGTGAGAAAAGAAGCATTAAGGAATTAAAAAAAAAAAGAGATGTGGTTAGCATACTTTTTCTATAAAAGTTAGTACATGTGATTCAGCTAAAGAAATTTCAAGGCAATTAAATCATATGGGCAAACTACTTTCAGACATAAATAGGTTAGCAGCTATAACCATGCCATTAATGTGGAATCTGCTTTTCATCTTTATACGCTTTTCTTTAATTGCATATGTGCTCTTCTTCAGTCCCTTAACACAGGACTAAAATCTCTTGTATCGTTCTTTATAGGACAATTTAATTGTATGTAAATTCTCTAGCTTAAGTTTCTTTAATAGACTATCAACTCAATTAGCACATTGAAGCATATCATGATAGAGCTTTCTTGCTAAAATGAAAAAGGTAGGAATTTAGATTTAGGTTCATAATATCTATTCTAGATATACTATTCCGGTGATAAGATACCCTAAAAATGTGGGCTTAGCCTTAGCAAGGCACTTTGATGCAACTTGGCTGACTATATTGTCAATAGAAAGAGTGAAATGCCAGCAAATATTTGAGATGCCTAGAGCTATCCGATAAACAACACTGGCAGCACCTGAAGAGCTACAGAGCTCTTAGTCTTTTAGAATGTAGAAGTATTTCAGAAAACTTATGAAGTTCTCAATTACTAAGCAAGATTTTTTAGCTAAAGGAAGAAATTTGAATTTTATTTCTGGACACTTTGTCTGTTTGTGTGGTGTCGCATCTCTTTTTTGTACTGGGCCCATCACTGCTGCTACTTTACAAATGCTCCTTCCAGAAGGAGCTGTGCTTGCTAAATGAGAAATCATTTAACAGTGTGAGTTACTGATTGGGTAATTACTTTATATGGAACTGATGAGTTGCCTATACTTCAGAAGAATATATTTGTAAGGCCATAAGCACATAATTAAAAAAGCCTAATCATTAAAAAATGTTAACAGTGAAAAAAAATTCATTCAGTGATGAATTCTTAACATTTGTGTGTATTTTGACTAAGGAATTAAGAAATGGAAGTAACAAATTAGGAATACAGCAACAGTTTCTGTCCTGACATCGTCCCTTTGTCTCTCACATGAAGACCCGGTGTGCTTTCCCCACGTTTCTGAACTGCTGCTTGTACAGGACAATTATATGAAGAAGTGCCTTTGGTTATCAGCCAGAGGCTTGGCAGAATGACAAGCAACGCTTCAGGTGAGCAACTGCTAGAATGGTGTGGTGAAAAAATGGCTTTTGAGATTTTCAGATCTTCCCTCTATTAGGTAGGAGGGCAGGCTTTTTAGCCGAGGGATTCAGCTGACCTGAAATAGGCATCTGCAATGTACACACCTCTATGCAAGCAGGTGGTCTAAACTCTCTTTACAGATGGCAGAGAGAAGGGCGTTCCTGGGTATGATTCATCTCACCCTAAACCAGATGGCAATCAGAAATCAGGTGAACGGTGATCTCAACCACCCCCAAAATGCATGCTGGAAATATTAAGATGCTCATTTGTTAATGACATTTCTCTGAAAGAAGCAATAGAGGGAGCAATAGAGCAACCGCTAGGATGCCACTTCCCATGACACAGTATATTTGATCCATGACTACACAGGAGCTATGGAATTTATGAAAGCACTGAGCAGTGGCTCTGTGACTCTTTAAACCTTCGATATCTCTGGTGGCAGCGTCAAATGAGATTAGGTAATAAAAAGGATATCCACCTTATGATTTATTTGACTTCAGCAACAGTTTGTTAAATGTTTAACACTTATTAAGAGCTTACTAACAGTTTATTAAATGGCAATTATGTCTATTTCATTCGTTTTTAAATGAAAATAGTTCTTTATTAGCAGCCTGTGGCATCTTGAAATATTTGAAGTATTGTACAGAGGTATTTTTTTGACTGAAGAAAAAAAACTAGAAAAATCCATAATAGTGATTAGAATAGACTTTTGATCTGTTAATAACCGAGCTCTTTGAATTGACTTTAGCCTTTTCCACCTCAGGAAATTATATCAAGTGTTGAAAATTGCAAGATAATATAGAAAGCAGTAAAATTTTTCTAGGTATAAGAGTAAAGAGATGAACATTGTATTTCTAGTTAGCCTGTAAATTTATGCAAGCCTGCAGCCTCCTTCTCACAGCTTGTAGCAGTGAAAAATAGAAACAATACATTTATGCATATTTTGTGTCAATTATATTATTTTTTTGTGCCTCCCAGGTTACAAATGAGGATATTGGAAAAGGGGGAACTACAAACGTAGGATTGAAACAGTTTGTTTAGCCAAAGACAAAGCTAGTGACAGAAGAAAAGAGTTTCCAGCTCCATTCCTCCACAACTGTCCCATTACTTGTGGGAACTGTGACCTGAATGTCTTCCTATGGAGATACTAAAAAGAAGGCACAAGTTACACATGAACAAGCTTACTTCAAATATTGCAGGGCTTGAAAATAGTTTTTTTCAACATTAGTATATAAAACTTGCCTCAAATTGGCTTTGAGTATCTTACTGTGCACTATAATCCAAGCTGTCCTACTACTAATTGGGGCATTTGACAGGGAGAATGCTTGGAGAGAGGGAGCATATTCTTGATTTTACAGTAAAAAATCAGGTGAACTTAGGCAAAGACAGATAAAACTTCTTTTGGACAGCACAGATGATCTTTCTGTCCATATAGTTTACATCCAGAATAGAAAATGAAATGAGAAGCCTGAGAAGATAAGAAAGGCGCTTATTATAAAGTCATATACTGTAGAAATATTTCATCCTGTTTTAGAACAGCCTTTCTAAAATAATTTCCTTTCTTTCTCCCACTCTAGGTTATCTTGATTTTTAGAATTGCTGATCAATAGGACACGGAAAAAAAGGTTATACTGGAAACTCCTAATAGCTAGTAAGTAACCATGCCTGTAGCATGTGTTTCAATACTAAGTGAAATTAATGGGACTCTTACCCACACTGATAACATATTCAAATATTTGCTTACGTACGCTGATCTGTATTCTGTGTGTAAAAGTGCCTGTAGTCTTTTAGCAGTTTGGGAACGTCTGATGGACAGGACCTCTCCACATCCACTGCCCTGAAACCATCGGCTCTGTTTCCTGTGGGCCCCAGCATCCTGATCGCGAGCAAGGGAAACCTGGCACACAAAGGACTTGAAACTGGCCTCTACGTGATGCTGATTATCCTTCCCACCTCTACAAGGCTCTACAAGTTATTTGCTCTTTCAGATGGGTTTCACCCTTCAAAATTAGGATCCAAACAACCTCATTAGACAGAGAGCACAGAATGAGGAATTTTCAAGGCTGACCTTTATCGAGGGTTACCAAGCCTTTGGAATAGCCTGAGGTGGTTCTCAGAATGTTTTATAATTTAGTAGGATAATGCCAATTCAGAAGATTAAGCAAAACAAGATATCAGAATTTCTGGGAATGTCCTGCTGTTCCTATATGCTGCAATTTACACCTCAGTATCTCTAAGATGTTGTGTGCTGAAGTATTTAAATGAAAAATTTGAGCAAGTATGTGATACTGCAGTGACAATTTATAGAGCATTTGAAATGAATTTGATTGGGTGGAAAAGCTTCTCTCTCAAGTAAAAGATGAACTGAAAAATTTAGGAGAATGTATGTGGTATATCTCCATCTCCAGGCAATGCCCACCTTCAGTAGAGCTGACTATCTCAGATAGTTATCCTGACTTGGCTATGACATTGCATTGTGTACCCAGAAAGAAGTCCATGCAGACTTTGCAGATCTGCGGTGTGTTGTATTGTACTTTTGGGCCTGCATACTTTTCCATTGGTTTCTGCAGATGCTTTTAAAATGCCCTTCCTCCACAAAGAGCTTTCACGAGAGACAGGAACTAAGCTGCATCGAGCCTTCCAGCCTGTGGACATAAAGGCACAAGCTGGTACAATGAGCCTGTCTCTCTTCTTTCCTGGTCTGGGAGTTTGGGAGTCGCAGGGTACTGTGTACCTGAGTGCTGTCCTGGCTGTTCAGGTGTACTTGCAGACAGCATGGGGAGTGTCAGAGTCAGTGCACTGAAATGCTTACAGAAATTATTGAGAAGAAAAGTTGCATATGGTTGTTGCTAGGGCTTATTAAAGGATTTTTGTAAGGTTACGCAGTGACCCAACATTAATGAAGCTTTTCTTTCCTCAGAGTGCTTGTAATATGAGTATGATTAATGTTCCTTATAAGATACTTGATTCTAAAGCTTACTCTGTAAGGAGGAAAAGGTGCTCTGAAAAGGTATGTTTACCAATGGGTATAAAACAGGAGCAGGAAGTCATAACTTAACTGGCATTGCACAGATATCCTCTGTATTGCTGCAGTTACCCAGCTAGGTTCACTCCATGGCAAATCTAGCTAATCTACGTCTTTCTTCATCTGTTTCACAGAGAACTAGGATTTCTCCTAAAAGAGAAAAATTTATGACAAACTGCCTTGCAGTCACATTTTCAGCTTCAGTAATAAAATTTGCCCTGCAGCATTCTTTCTTTGTGGAGGAAATATGAATAGGTTGAAAGCCTCGAAGAAGGAAAACATACATTCCTCGGGAACGGTAGTACCTCTGAGTTTCTTCTTAAGCAGAAGAAGTTTTAAAACACAAAAGATAATTTTATATTAAAAAACAGGAACAGTATTTCATTGAATCTTCTGAACTTTAATACAAGGGTATTGGCTTACAGTTTTAGAATTCTGTTGCATGATCCGTCACATTTCCCTTCTGTGCAAATATATAATGAAATGATTTTCCTGGAAAAGAACGAGTTGCTGATTCCTGGGGCTGATAAATCTCACAGTGACCCGCTAGATCTTCTTATAAAGCATAAGCTTTATAAATTCCTTCTTGAGATAAGCAGATTAACCAGAAGAAATGGAGCCAAAGAGAGCCTGTGGCTGAGACTGCAGCAATAGACAATGAGGCTATGTCGGGTGGCTGTGCAGAACAAGTGAAATTAGAAAATAAGGCAGTTTCCTTTGTATCATTCTTAATCCCCTCTCTTACTGTATGTATAAATGGTAAACTCACAGCTGTGAATATCCGTGGTAAGGTTGGCATATTTCACTTAAATAAACTGAGAAAAATCAATACAAAAAGGAGATCCTATTGGACCTTTACCATGTGCTGTTCGGTTGCAAATATTTCATCTTGACATACCAGATGCTTAATGGTGGTGAGTCCACCAAATTTTTCCTTAAGAACAGTAGCGGTTAACTACTTCAAACGGGAGCCTCATTTCAAATGGGAATAATAAACTATTCAAAACAGCAAGTCTCTTGCTTTGTAAGTCCTGCACATCAGCTCTGCAGTGCAAGTAATGAAATGAGGTATTAAACCTTGCATAAGCTCTATTGGTGAGCAAGCTAAATTTACTTCTGGCTTTCCCCTGCCCTCGAGTATATTCACTAGTAGACATACAGGCTGGAAGTGGTTGCAATGGCAGCTGCAGAGACATTACGGCCCCCCAGCTCCTCACATGGAGCAGTGGCACTGGCACAGCAGGACGGAGGAAACCTTCATGATGCTGTGCAGGTTTCAGACCTGATGATGAGACTCACCACCAGCTGGCCAGCAGAGCCCTAACGCTGCTCCATGCCACCACTCTGCCTTTTAACTCTGATTTCCCTGGTAGTTCTGGCTCTTGGGCCAAATTAATCTTCTTGCTCAATCTTCCTCATTCCTTCCTTGCTTATCAGTGTGTCTTGGGAGCTTTCAGATATGTGTTGTATAATTTACCTAAGCCAAGGCCTGCAAAATAAGTTCTGGAGCTTGGTGATACAGGGAAGAAAACAGAAGTGTCTTTTTGAAACACTCCATGTGAAGGGAGAGCAAATTGCAATTAGATTGGTGAATGGTCAGAAATAAGAGCTGAAACCAATAGAACGTGTGTTCAGTGTGAAAGATGGAAAAACATGTTACATGGATCTTTTTTACTGGTTCTGAGGGATTATAAAAGTAACAGTAGAAATTTGAGGACGTATTAACAGACATTGCATGGGAAACAAGTTGGTTACCAATTTTTTAAGGAATATTGAACTAAGGTATAAAGTTTGAGGCCATCACCTTAAGAATATTATCTGTTGTGTCTTCAAGGATTTCCATTTTGGCAATTTATCTAAATATTCATTTTTCTTTTCAGGCTTAACCATTTAGATTTACGAAGGAGACTTTCAAGTGGGTTGGTTTCTTTTTGTTTTGTTGCTTTAAAAACATTTTAAACCATTTCTGCATTCGTAAATGTGTTTTAGAAAAAAAGTCCCCTTTCAACAAATGACTTGAAGTGTGACAAAGGTTATAGAAATTTTAAAGTATTGATAATTGGTAACTACATATTTGTGTGGTTTTTCATGACTTAATAAAACATTTCAGAAGAAATCTATGGCTAAATATTGACTATTATTAGTAAATCTAGTGTTTAGTTTTTAGTCTTTAAAGTTTCAGGCCCAGAAAAAATTCTCGAATGAAATGTCATGCATGTTTGCATAGTCTTCTGTAGCCACAATTTACAAAATTATGGATTCAGAGACAAATAGCAGCATTCATCTGGAATAAGGTAAGCCCAATATTCAACCTGTTTTCAATTGAGAAAAGGTGAGCATTATTTTCAGAAAGCAATTTTTACTTTATTTCTGTCTCATTAGTAAGCAGAAAAGGATATTTCAATTATTAACCACATATAGAGTTTTTGAGAATGTAAATCAGGGAAGCTGGTGGCTTTCCAAAGAGATAAACTTCAGATAGTTATCTCCTTCTCTCAAATTGCCCAGTAACATCTATAATGAATTTTCTGAATGGATGTGCACTTTGAAAACACTGAGATTTCAAAAAGTAGGTGAGTACTTGGAGTGTGCACTCTTATAGGTATTTATAGTTGGAAGAAAGCTATTAAGTATAGGATTAATTAAATACAACATAAACATACAAACCCAGTCGATAAAAGACCAATCAAGGTTTTCTTCAATTCCTCCATGTGGAGTTATTCAAACTATACTTTGTAGATTTCCTATTTTGGTCTGCAATTTTTTTTTTTTTTATCAAGCAAATTATGAATGTCTCATGTTAGTACACACTTTTGAGTTATAATTCTAGAATTTCTTTGGGGGATTTTTTTTCCTTTAATACTATTTTTTTTCTGATTTCTCATAGAAAGAGTTGAAGGAGATGGAATGTAACTTATCTCTGAATTAAAAAAAGGAGCTTTGACCAAAAGTGAGCCCATAGTTGCCCAAGATTCATGAAATATTCCTCCTGTCTGTACTCCTTCCCCTGTGGTTTGCAGCACAGTTATGTTTCACATTAACGAGTGTGCTATCTTGTTGAAGTTCAGTATCTTGTATTGCTCAGCAATACAAGCCACATAAAGTTGTCTCTTAGTCACTTAACATAGTGTCTAGTTAATTTTAATGTTAATGGTTTTTTGAGAATGATTCGGAAAATTGTCAAACAGACATATCTTGCACAGATTCCTCACAATACTCTAAAACTTAAGAGGACTGTGGGAAGTTTACTGTTCCAATTCAGGATGCCTTCTTCAGAGCCCTAACCTGGGACACAAGCCTCAGGATGTAATTACCCGGCTTCAGCAGGGTGCTCCAGAGCAGCAGAGGTGCCTCTGTGGTCAGAGAAGGGGCGCAGGTGACCAGGGACTTCACCAGTGCTCAACATGCAGCAGTCTACAGCCGGTACTGAATACACTCTGGCTATAAAATCTGCCTCTTCTGTGTAGCGTAGGAGTATTCTACAAAATTTATGGAGTTCCCCTGGCCATGTGCAGTCACTGTGCAATATATCGGGCCTCGGAGCCCGTAGCCATGGGAACTTGCTCAGTGCGCAACGGCTTTCTGCCTCAGCCCTGCACCGGCCAGCCAGCGTGCATCGCCCCACGCTCCCGTTCTTTATCCCGGCTTTGAGCGAGTTGCAGTGCGATTTGGGCTTTGAATGGTCAACATAGGCTCATCTATACGCACTTTTTTTTCCCTTTCACGTAAACCTTTAACTATCTAATAGTCAAAGTTGTCTGGGGCTGCTGAGAATAGATCTGGCTTGTTTCTTCACTGAAAATAGTGATGCTTTGCTAAAGCTTGAGAGGGAGATCGTTTGGACTTTCTAAAATGCCTAAAATGTGAAGTAAGTTCAGCTCTCTGTGGCTTTTCTTTATGCATGAACGGTAGTGAATTTTTCTTATGTTTTGAAATTTTGCACAGAAATCAAGAATTCATAGACAAATGAAGGCAAAAATCCCTGCCTGATCTTACTGAGACTTTTATTGAGAGCTCAATTAAATGTTTAAGCAGCGTGCAGTCATGAAATACAGAGCACGATGGGGCTGAACAATGGCGATTAAAAGCCAGTTGTTAAGAATTCCATTACATCCTGACCAATGTCAAATATTATACAGGAAGCAAATTTTCTATTGAAAAAAATGATTAAAAATTAATTTAGCTCAAATTTAGCTGTTTTTTTTTTCCCAGAAGAAATTGAGTTAGCTGGCACTTGAGGTCTTCATAACACGTTGGTTTCTATCCGTCAGTAAGTTTATCCAAGCTGTCAGAGTTCGTAAGATAGGAAGAGCAATATCATTTTCCTAGGAATGAAACTGAGAAGGCAAACACAAAGTTGGCCTCACCTTTTTTTTTTTTCTAAGATCAATGAACTCTACTAACTAAAGAAATGATAAATTCATAATACGTGTGTAATACTTCTAGTGCCTGGCAATAGCGCATTCAACACTTCCATGTTACAAATGAGGAAAATAAACGACAGCTCAAGCAATTCTGCGAAGAGCCCAGTCAGTGCTGGAGGCAGCTACTGAAAGCAGGGGGTTCCAGTCCAGGCATATTCCCAGAGTGTACCATCGCAGGAAAATTCTTGAAATTATGCGTATAGACTGAGAAGTGTATTAGAGACAGAAGTTGCCAGAGGAATGTTGGTCACCTAAATTATTAAAAATTAAGAACATTGGTTCTTCATAATTCGGAATACATACCTAACTTGACTGCAGGCATGCCAGCCAAACTTTTCTGCTGATTTTACAAGCGTATGACAAAGGAAAGAAAGAAATGAGAGAACACAAGAGTCACGTTCTTACATTTTGAAAGCAAGCAAGTGTTAAGTCAGAGGCATAATTAGATAAAACTTTTCCTTTTGAATTGCATCCGTGATCTTGGTGGCTACATACTCTGTATCATAAACAGGAAGTAAAAGTTGATTTCTGGTAAAACAAGAAATAAAGCATTGTGAAATTATAAAACTTTACTTTTGAGATGTATTCTAACACAGTAATTATGTCATGTAAGAATTTCCCTCCTTCCTTCCCCTCGAGTAGTCTTGAAAATAGGTCTCCAATCTTATTTGTTGCTTCTGTCATCAAAATAAATTGAAAGGATTTTGGTGATGTGAATTTTAACAGCTAATGAAAAGTTTCTGTGCAAGCCCTGTCCAGAACCTAACAAAGTTAATGCCCACCCTGATTGTCACTTTCAAAACTTCCCATCTAATCCCAGCGTATACCGTTCAATGCTGTTCTGGGGATGAGTTCAGCCCTCTGCACCCCTCCTTTTTTTCTGCTTCAGATGTTGGAGTGGCAGCTAAATAGGCCAGGAGCTGGCTTGTTTGCCGCCTGTCTGACAGGACATAGGCTGTGCTCTGCATAGCCTAGGCTGCTGTAGAGTGATGAGCGGTAGAAGCAGGAACAGAGCACCGAAAAACCAAAATCACTGGCACTGCACTGCTGCAATGGCTAAATCAGTGCCTGCAGCCTCCTTCATCACTGCAACAGTACAGTGACCCACCAGATACTGACACCGTAGTTATTCTCACTCACAGAAGTACAGTACCTGCTAATATGAATATCAGAGCACTGTTAATAATGGTTGGTCACAGATATCCTGACTGTCATGACTGTAATCACAGTGCCAAAATTATTTTGGGCAAAGAACCTCAGCAATTTCCCTTTTACCGGCAAATAAGAAAGCTTATCTTAAATAGTGCAATGCCATCCCTAACCATTCCTTGATTGCAAGGTTACTCTGCAGTCTCTGATGCATGTTAGTTATTGACCATATGCAGGGCTTTGATTTCTTGTGTTAAGAGGTAGTTGTGTGCACCAAGAGGGCAAAAAATGTGGAATTAAAAAGCCAACCAAACTTATAATAATTAGAGACTGGTTATGTAATATCTAGTGATCATTTTTTTAAAGATGAAACAGTATACAGGATTTAAGTTTTTACTTGCTGTGTTTGAACACTTCTGGCTAATTCAGTATTTACAAAAGAAGAGCAAATGATTGTGGTTTTAATGCTTTGTTTTCCTGCCTGATACAGTTCAGCATCTAAAGCTTCTGTCATTCCAGTGATTGCAGATTTACTTGCAGAGTAATCTGTAAAGTGCAGAAAGAAAGAATAAATATCCAAAACATCTCAAAAGCACCATGATAAGTGTTACATGTAAAATGTAATGTTTTGTAATATTATTTAAGCTCTCATATTAATTAGCTGTATAATTCTTAGCAGTCTTGTAATTAGTATTTTAAGGATGCCATGCTTGTTGGTGATATTAACTTTGGAGGTTAATGGTCCGTCCCCAGATTGATTCACTTGTGTCTAAGGATATGATTAACTATTTCCAGAGGATTTGTTCCAGTGGACTGCAGAGGCATGTAAGATGAAGAGCTTATTTGACATTTTATATACATTTCCAGATATTCATATACAAACGAGGCATTCTCTCAGTTCATAACATCTGCAGCCTTTAATATCACAGCTTACACTTCAGTAAAAACTATTTCTAGTGGTAAAGTCTAAATAGTCCACTTATAAATGCTGCTTCAACCCATTATTATCTTTCCCTCTATTCTGCTTTGCAACTACAGTATTATCTGGTTTGCACAGAATCCTGAATCCTATCTGATTTTTATTGTTTGATTCCAGATGTGAGACCACAGCTGGAGTACCACGGTACTGGAGTACTGCGGTACTGCAGTACCCCAGTTCACGAAAAACGTTGGCATACTGGAGTGCATCCAGTGGGGAGCCATCCAGATGAGCGTGTGAAATCTCTGTCCTTGGAGCTAATCAAAATTTGACTGCATGAGGCCCCGTGCAACCTTATCTTGGTTGGGTCTGCTTTTACTGGAGGTTTGGACCAAGTGGCCTCCAACCTTGGTGTTTTTTTTTTTTTTTCCAACCTAAATTATTCTATGATTTTGCAATTGTAAGAGCTGTATTTATATGTGGGAATTTACATGTAGTTTACTAAGTTTTTTTTTAATATGTAACTTAGATACATATTAGAAAATAGATGTAACTGAATCGACTTCTGCTAGAAGAGTAACTTCAAAAACTGATATCAGAGACAGTCTTTTAATCTTTAGAGATTTATCCATAGCGGATGATGAAACCCTACAGCCAAAAATGCTTAGCTAACTTGTAAAAAGTCAGAATGCTTGGACTGGCAGGTTTGCTCTCATATGCATTTATGGCTAAATGTTGAAAGGTGGACATGGCCTATAATCAGTATAGAATCTAACCTGATAATAATAGGTGGAAAACAAAAACCAGTAACACCATCAATCAGCAGAAGAAATAAAAGATACTTATTATTGCAAAGTTCACATTCTCATAGGGCAACTTGAGAGATACGATGAGAACGTCAGTCAGCCTGAAGAGAAACTGGGTAGCAAACAGATGAAATAATCGGGCTGGTAGCAGCCAACTTTCCTGAGAGAAACAGCTGAGAATATGGAGCTGTTAAATAGCTTAAAGCACAAGTAATCTGAATTAATTTTAATGAAAAACCTGGCAAAATACCTTCTGAGCCCCACACCCATTCTCCAACCCAATGTGAAGTTCCACGTATAACCCACGTATGTTTCAGGGCTCTGACTATCCATCCGCAGAAAAACAGGTAACAGGCAGCGTCAGACAACCTACACATGAGCTCCCTTTTGTTGCATGCGTAAGAACAGTATTACCCTTCTCCTATGGGGATAAGACAGGCTGCAGTGAAGCCAGTAAAATCTGCTGCGCTGAGCTCCCTGCGCCATTTGGGCAACATACCACCATCCTCTTCTCCAATACACCATGACCTCCCGTATCTGCAGGCTCCTCCTCAGTGCTCAATTAGTTGGCATAAACTGCTTAAGCTAAGCATTTGTGAAGTCTCCAAGAAAAGTTATTGACATGTGCCTCTGATTCATAATAGCGCTTAATGATACTAACCTGACATTTTGTAGACTCCCAAGAATTCTGCTGCACTTGCTACACTAACCAGGTGTCCGTGATTGCAGGCAATCGTGGCTGGGAGAAAGGCTTTGCAGGTCTGAAACAGATAATAAACTATCATTAAAAACAGACATATCTTTAAAATGTTGCATTCAAAATTAGGTTTTGCAACCTGATTTACTTTCTAGACCTTCATTACACAAGAAGCCAAACTGATCTTCCACCTCTGAAAGAATTTGTAATCAAAAGAGTGTTTCTTAGAACCACCAACCTCTATCTGAAGATCTGTCAGGACTCACATCCTGTTTCATTAAAAGCAGCCAAGTTTTTATTTTCTCTGCTTCATAATTCCTCATGTTTGGAGCCCTCTATTACTAGAGATTTGATACACAAGAGGGAGCTAGAAGTCAACACATCGAGGGAACTTGAGCTGGCAACCGGCCCTATTTGTTATAAACCGAACTGCCTGACAACTGTGGGCTCTTGAACCACCACTATGCATGATACTAATTATATGTGGAAGATGACGATATTTTATGAGGAGGAAGAGAAGAAAAAGCCAGAATAGTTACAAACTTTTTTCAATAGCTGAGATGTGCTGCAATGCCTGCTCCCCTCTGGATTTGTGTGCCTGGTACATTTTTTGGTTGGGGGCCCTCTTAACAGTCCCTGTCATCCTGCCCTATGACTCTTCCGACCTGTCTGAAGAACCTCCCTCATAGCTCCTTTGCCTCAAGGATTTGGAACAACTTTTAGCTGAAACAGTTCCCTATTTGTAATAACTTTCCAGCAGGAGGGGTCATTTAGCAAGGAAGTTGCAATGCTGCATTTCTTTCTGATTCAGGCTGCTCGCTCAGGCATATACGCAGCAAATATGGGGTGCCAGAGTAACAATCCCTTGCAAGGAAACCTCCTAAATGTCAGCTGAGCCCCCAAGTAACAGAGAAATCCTTCAGAGGTAGGAAAACTGGGCAAAGATAATATATACTATTTAGACTAGTTCTCTACATACATTGAGGAGATACTGATTAGGCATGTGAGTACAAGGATATCTCCCAACCCTAACTGAGGAGAAGGCAGTGGGGTAAAACCCACTCTTCATAACCTGAAGGCTAACAGCAATATATGGAGCATGGTTTTGCCTCCCTGAATGTTCCAAGTCTATTAGACAAAGGTCTCTGACACCAGCAAACATCTGGAGTAGAAAAGTCACATGCCATTATTTCAGCACTAACTTCAGCCATGGTTGTTACAGAAAGAGTCTGTTTCATGATACAGTTACACGCGGGCTTTGGATTTCCCGGGGTGCCCAGGCAGTGTTTTGCTAACAGTGCTGAGAAGTGCCAAAATGAGACATAGTGCAGCAGATTGTCCATTTGGTGTGTCTTTAATTATAGCATGATTAACAAAACCTCTTTTCCCCCATTCAATGCCTTTCTCACCCCTCTTCAAAGTTGGGTGCCCCACGGGGGTGCCATTTGGAGGATTTTCACACTAAAATAGCTGCCTGTACATCTCAGATATCCAGGAGAGAAAAAATACATTACCCAGACTTGAGATGGGAAGTTAACTCTTAAGGTTTTTTTCAAAATTGGCGTCTGGAATGTCACAGAACGTTTTCCCAAGCAGTATGCCTGCAACATTTGCTAGAATACTAACATCCCCAACTTCCTTTCTAACCTGAATAAGAAAAGGATAAACAGAAAGTATTAGAAGGCATCCTCTCCTCTTGTGCTTCACTTAGGAAATGTTTAGTGATACGATCTACATTTACACAAATATTGGCAATTATTTACATCTATACCAGAAATGTAAGCGTGTAAGAACTGTTTTACTGTGTTAGAGCAAAGGTCCATCTAGCCCCATAGCCCTTCTCTCATGGTGGAGAGCAGCAAAAAAAGGCAAAGACACTGATACCTCCTCCAGTGTAATCCTCAGCTTTTCACATTCTGCAGCTTAGGAGTTTCCTGAGCCAGATATTGTATCTATGTCTTTGTGTTTAATACATTGTGATCATTTTTTTTCCCTTCAAGAATTTGTCTAATTGCTCCCTGAACTCCAGAATACTTTAGGTTTTCATAACAATCTATAGTAATGAGTTACAAAGTCTAAGCGTGCACTGTGAGCAAGCTTTAACTTTGTCACCCAAACATTTTTTGTCCTCCAGTTCTTATATTGTGCGAAACTGTATTTATTCCTTAGTTATTGTCTCCATGATACTTATGATCTCATCTATCTGTACCACATCCTGCTTCAAGTGCCTCTCTGTCGAGTAAAGAAGTCCTAATCTATTCAGTCTCTACATGTGGAAGCTTTGGGTATTTGTGGCAATTCTTACTGTCTTTTTCTGTGACTCTTCTAGTTCTTTCTTTTTATTTTTATTTTATGATGGAGAGCAGAATTTTCTTTTATACTGAAGATTTGCACATACTATGGAGAATTGTACCTGCATAAGGATGTTTTTGGCTTTGTTCTTGATTCCTTTCGTAATCATTTCTAACATTTGATTTGCCTTTTTGAACAATACTGAAAACATACTTTCATTGAACTAATTGAAGTGTCTCTAAGATCTATCTCCAGTTTAGAGACTGTCATGATACAGGTATAGTTGGGGCTACTTTTTCACCATATGCACTATTTAGAACTTATAAACCTTTAATTTAATCTGTCGTTTTATTGCTAGTATGGTGAAAATGGTGTCGGGCAACTCTTGCAATTTTTCCTTTACTGCATTGAAACTACTACTATACTACTGGGAAACTCTGTCACATGCCTTTTCCACCCTTTTCCCAGACTATTTATGTAAGTTACAGGGAAAGATCCAGCATAGCTCCCTGGGGGATTCAAGAGCTTTGGGTACAGATGCATATATCATGGAGTAGACAGATGACATCACTTGGAGAGAATGGTAAAATTACCATTAATTTTGCCTGGGTGTCTTAGAAAGAGATTCTGTTCTGTGGTTTGGATTTGATTAAAGCACATGGCTGAGATTTATTTACAGCATTAGGAATCAGGCTCGCTGCAGAGATTTCTGTACTGGAGGCAAGTAGTTACTCAGTGTCTCATAAATTATAGAATGATTACAAAAAGCAAAAAACTCCACAGTGTAGCATATTGCATAAATGAGTGGTTGGTTCTGATGTCCTATCATTTAATCTCGCTTTGGCTCTCTCAGGGAATCTCAGTGCTCAGTGAAAACTGTTCTGATGCTCCTCCAGCTATGTCAGGCAGTCACAAGGCAAGCAGAGCTCAGATATTAGCACCCTTCTGTCTTGCACAAATGAATGCAAATCTAGAAACTGCTGAGTATGGCAGGAATACCAAACTCTTCCTTTGCGGAATGCATCTATCCTCTCTCCTGACTTGCACCTTTTAACAACTTGGTTGAGCCGTGTGAGGATCCTCCCTTTCTTCACATGACAACTTAGCTTCCTGACCAGCAGCATTTTACTCCATTCAGCTTCATTCATGTTTTTTACTCCCTATCCCAAAAAACTGTGGGAAGCGTGACTTCCCTTTACAAAAATTCAGGTTGATCATTCTCCATTAAGTATTTCTCCAGATGTCTCTTGATTCTATTATTATAGCTTCTGCCAATTTTCCCTACGATAGGCTTGTAGTTCCTTGGTGTCCTCTCAAGTGCTTTTAAAAATTGGCATATTTGCTGCTATTTGTTCCTTGGACACCGTAAACTCTTACAGCAATAGGTCACCCATGCATGTATAGTTCATCAGTTCCATATTTGACTTCCTTTAGGATTTCCGGGTGAACTCTCTTTGGTTCTGAAAATTTATTACTACTCACCTCATCAGTTTGTTCTAAAACATCTCCCTTAGGCACTTCGGTGTTCTGACTTACTTCCTAGAAAGCAAGCTTCCATTCTGGGAAACCTTCTAATTTTCTCTGCAGTGAATATACTGAATCAAAACAAATAATTTAATGGCCTTTTCTGCTATTGCTTTATCTTCTCTGTCTGAGTTCAAGTCCTTTCATATCACCAGTCAAAAAGTTACACGTATTTCCAAGAACACAGGAAGGCTCCTCACTCAAGAACTTTTACTCTCAAAAGATTTCAGACTTTTGGATACCTACAAGGCTATTCAATTCATGCAAGATGTTGACAGAATTAACAATATTTTAACACCTTTATACCAACTCATGAGTATGAAACAGCTCTTCAAGTTTCTACTTGTAGGCCAGGCTTTATACTTCAGAATACTTTCTACTGAAAAGGGCAGAGCAAATTCTGCAGGCTAGAGCCTTTAATGTTCCTTTTTTGGCTGAATCAGTTAATGCATTTGGAGATTGAGAGTGACTGGAGTGCACAATAGAAGCATTCTGAGATTCTGTTAAACTCAGAACGAACAAATCATTTCCAAACATTCAACGTCAGAATCAACAGAAAAGTCCGGCAGAGAATTTACACACTTGAGCTTAAACTAATGATTTTGGTACATATTTTTGCAAGAGGTAAATAGCTGTATGGGAACAGAGAGATAGTGCCAATTTAAATGTTATTTTTTAGAGATTTGATCTTGATAAGTTCTGAAGTAATTTTGTCTTGCAAGAAGAGGATTCCAGAAGATACGCCATTTGATTTATAGTGTCATTCCAAATAAAGATGTGAAGTACTGATTAGATTTGATTTTTTATGTTGCTGGGAAATAATAACTGATGTTAAGAATGTTGAAATTACTGGGATTTGTTGGATGGGCAAAAAAAGCAGGAGTAGCAGTCAGTGACTTACACTGTGAAGATTATGTGATCTGTACTAGCCAAATAACGGGTAAAGATTGTCCTCCTTGGACATTGCGTGGGTCAGCATAGGCCAGAACATTCAACAACTTACTTGTCTCTGCTCACGGGCACGCTATTATGATACATATCCTTGCCTGAATGGTCCAAATAATGATATGATACTACCTGTGGTTCTTAAAGCCTCTCACCAATGGCCCCAACAGGTATTTTTTTTCACTTATTTCAGTTGGCTGTCCCCCAAATGTTGCTAAGAAGTAATGCCATGTGGATTGCAAACATGAATATTGCAGTCCCAAACACATGCAGATATTGCATCCAATCTATTTAGAAGTATTTCCCATCAGGAAGATTTCTTGATGAAATACATTTATTTCAAACTTTCATATCCATTTTTAGAAAGAATTAATCTGTTTTAGTTAAAATTATAGGGAACAACCGCAAAACAAAAAGCACACCTGACAACTCATTAAAAAAAAAGGTGATTCCAAAACAATCTATCAACATTCAAGTGTGATGAAACATTTTAGCTGATTTCTCAGATATAGGCCTTCAGGCAAAGAATGTTAAAGATGTAACTTGTGAATCACGGACATACGTACATATACTGAGAATTTAACAAAAGAAGAATTTATCCCTGGACAGAATAGGAGAATAAGTAACTACAGATTGTACATGAGGCTATCCTTGGAGACATTCTCAGGAAGTACACCGACCATTTAAGAACAGGTAAAAATTAATAATGTTACAACACAGTCCAGAAGATGGACTCTGATGATAGGAGAAAAATATAATAGTTTACAAAACATAGGTCAGCAAAGCAAGAATTTCATTTAAATTGAAGGCCTTTTGCACTTTATCTTCCAGGTGGATTGACCAAAAAATAAAATGAAGTTGCATCATCAAATGGACTAGGTACCAGCCGTGTTCTGCATCCTGGTCACATTTCTGAAACCATAACACCCCACATCATCCTACTGGAACTGCAGTTTTCTAACCAAATGGGTAAGAAAAAGTAACTCTCCCCCCAACAATTTCCACTAATTTTTTTTTGTTCCTTGATATCTTAGCAGAAATTTCAAAGCCTAGCAAGCCAATATATGGAGCTAACCTCTGCTACATAATTTACCAACCTCTTAATCTGCAAGAAGTTACTTTATTTCAGTGAAGAATGAAATGTAACGGTCTCCACAAAACAGAGTAAATCCAGTTAGTTTATAGAAAAATAATTTAAATTTCATCTAGAAGTTATGTGTCAAAAAGAGAAAAAAATGCCCTACATGGTTATGTCCCTCTGTTGCATAGTATGGTTACTAAAATTTCATCTTTGAAAAAAAATCAATAGGATAGACTATTATAAGCTAGCAAAAATCAGAAGTGAGAAGCCGAATTGGAAGCAAGAAGCCATATATTACCTTTTCTGCCTGTTCATAGACCTCTTCTCTATTGCTTCTCTATTGCTGCAGTCACACTGGTAGGCAAACACTCTTTCGGTTCCATTTTCTTGGGCTAATTTGCTTGTCTCTTTGTTACCTTCTTCATCAATGTCCCATAGAACCAAGGCTGCTCCCAAAGGAGCAAACTTTAAGGCAATCTGCCTTCCAATCCCATTTGCAGCACCAGTAATAAGCACTAATTTCCCAGCAGAAGTCTTTCTGAATGGAGGAAATATGAATGAGATGAAAATCTCAAAGAGCAAAAAAATAAATAATTTTGGGAACAGTAGTGTCTTCAGGATGCTTCTAAAGTTGAGCATGATTTTTCAGGCACAAAGACTGCTCTTCTAATTATAAAAACCTAGAAATACAATATTTTACTGGAACATCAAAACACTGAGAGATTGACTAAAAAAGAGATTAACTTTTAAAGAGCTACTTCATTTACATCTGTCTTCTGCACAAAAGCAAAATATAACCAAAGACTTGTCTCGTGAAAGCTGCTAGCTTCCTGCTATTAGGTTTAAAGAAAATAGTTTCTACTAGATCCTACATGCCTGCCATTTCAGTCCTCAGCTTCCACTGAGGTTTCTTAAAATACCCTGCATGCATGTATGTGGCACTGCCTATAGAGTACTTTGTTTTTAAAGCAAATTGGAAAAAATGAAAAGCACTGACAACATTAGGGTGTTATCAACCTTAGAATGGATGGTGTCTTCCTTAGCAGAAAAGGTGCCTCGCAGTTTCAGAGTAGATAATAAAAACTCACCCACACAGCGTATATTTACTAGTGATACGTGGATGAAATCACATAGCATGTTTTGATTTGTGAGGACCCTAGCAAATATACAGGACAGCACGGTGTTATGATCTTTGAATTCCATCCTGCCTTTAGACCACACCATTTCTTCTGCTTTAGTTTGTAGTCTACCATCCTCTTATGCACATTATATACACATTATGTATATTATATATTTATATGTATATACACTAAATATTTTAAATACATTATTTTATATACAGGTATACATAATTGAGACATTTCAGTTTCATGCAATCAAATCAGGTAAAAAATAAAACTGTTTTGAATTTTGTATTTACACGAGTATCACTCAAAGCACAACAAGAAGGGAAACACTTGACAACCCAAACAGTGCAATAACCATGAAAAAAAAAAAAAAAAATCTCTCCTTATTTCCCCCTGCTCCAGAGCATCATTGCCATGAAAGCGTCAAAATGTTTTCCTGGGTCTAGGTGTTAGCCCTTCTGCAGCTGCCACATTTTGGGCGAAGGTGCTGCTGCCTCCCAGGGCTCTGCAGGCCCCGGCTGCGCTTTCAGCGGTGCCAAAAGACAAATTCTTGCCAGGCACGCATTAACAACTCTCCAGGCTATTAATAACATTTATAACCCTGCAGCACTGCCCGCCAGATTGAGATAGGGAACAACACGCCATGCGAAGCTGATGACAGGAACTAGGCGCCTGGCTCCTGTCGGAGCCGCGGCGAGCGAGGACCTGTGGCTGGACAGGGCCGTGCGGCCAGCAGCCCCCAGGCGAAAACGCGCCTGCAGCAGGCACCCAACCCGCTGCCCACCCTGGCCACCGCCCCGCGCTCACCCTTACAAGTGAGATCGGCTGTGAAGTTGCCGGTTTCTAAAGACGAAGGGGCCAGGGCCGGCTCGCTCCCAAAACTAGCCTCCGTGGCTGGCGTGCTGCTTTGCTGCGTTGTTTGCTGCATCGCCATCCCTCCCGCCTCCTGCCAGCCCCAACCACGGAGGGGCAGCTGCTCTTGGCATCTCACCTGGGACTTGAGGAAAGTCCTTTCCAAGGATTTTGAAAGTGCAGTCTTTCCTTCCCCTACTGCTGCTTTATTGCAGCTATGAAATTAAATGCTTGCTATAACATAAATCACTGTTCTCCAGCTTGCTCCTTTACTGGAATGGGAATGAAAAGGTAAATTCACACTGATTATGAATGTCTCCCTATGAAACAGTACAACCACCTGATTATCTTTGTTTCATGCCTTTAAAATGATAGTTACGGTCATCATTTTTTCCCATCAGTTTTCATACATACATTATCTAGCTTTAAGCCTGCAATCCTGCACCACTGTTGTGTCAGCATTTTTTTAATAAGAAGTGGAATATTGAATAAAAAGTCACGTTCCTACTCTTTGATCAGGAATATTGAATAACAAGTCATGTTCCTACCCTTTGTCCATTTTTAGGCCTAGAAGACTGTGCTTTTCCCATTAAGTTCTCGGGTTCTCATGAGCGTTGTGACATCTTCCAGATATTACTTATCTAAAAGGCAAATAAAGAGAGGGCTATTTATTTGTTACACTTTGCGTTTTGAATAAGTAATATCAAAAGTTTTGTCTTGCTATGGACGAGCCACAGAAGGAAACAATTTGAATGACAGAGTTACGGTGTACTCTGGTCCCCATATTTATGTTGTAAGTACATTTCAGATTTCAAATTATAATTTATGTGGGGTCCTGAGACATTTTTCATTTCGGCCAGTGAAAGACTGAAATGAAACGTTAATTCGCATAATTTGATGTAACTTGCATCAAGACACACACTGGAAAATTCTGCACAGTCTGTGCTCGTAATAGGGAGGTTCTTTACTTACATGTGCAATTAACTCTTGTATATTGTATTTAGATTCCAGCACAGGGTGTTACTGAACCATGCTCATTACCACTGAAGGCAGAGGTCAAAGTCTCAGCAACTGCTGCTGCAAACAAGGAGCTAACCAGTGGGGAGCAAGTGGGTAAAGTAACTAGGAGAAGGTGTTATGTTGTAATCAGTAATTAGAAATGCACCATATGACAGGGAAGGGAGGGGGAAGCGCTTCATTGATGAATCCCTCGTTATGAAACAAGCAAGAAGAGACTCCCGGTTATTAGGTCAATGTTTCAAGGTAAACTGTGTCCATAAGGAATTCTGTTGCAACCAGCACCTTGCAAGCCGGAGGATCCTGTTTGCAAAGCACATGCTTATGCAAGTAGGTAAATACATAACTTTCCTGCTGTTGCGCTGGAAAGAAGCTCCAAGCTATCATTCTGTAAGGCTTGAATGGTGAGTAATAATTTGGGTACCTAAATTCAAGACTTCAGTGTGGTAAAAGGGCTACAGCTCTTTGCTAGCTTTGGACAGAGAGCAGACGTGGTAAGCAACAAGGAAGTCTAGGGATGCCGGTGTGTTAGGGTAGGTGGCACTCTACCAGCTAGACTGGATGGCTCTTCTACAGACTCGTTTCAGTGTTTGTAAAATGAACCACTGGGATTTTTGTTCTGTAAAAACATTTGAAAATCATGAATGTGTATGGCTTTTGTCCCAGTTTTGTCCTAGCATTTCAAAATGTTGAATTTCATTGTCAAACAGAAATTATTTTGGCTGCTGTATGGACAGTAACTCTTGTATGGACAAAAGTTTACTTTTTGTGAAGTGAACATCAAATGGCTTGTACTGAAAGCCCCATTTCCTCGGTGACAGTAAAAATACAATAACAAAATTGACTGCACTGAAATCTTTTGACTGCATCGAAAAATAAATGGCGCTACAGCGAAAGAAGCCATGTAAGCAGTTGTATGAAAGGTTTTTTTTCATTATTTACCTTCCGGTGCCTTCAGATGGCTGACATTAATTTTCATCCCGATAAAGCTATTAATTAAAGGAAACAGGACAAACCTATCAATAGAGCAATTTATAAGTTAAAGGTAAGTCACTAGCTTACCTTTAGTTATAGCAAGCATAGTAGATCTATAAAAATAAATCACTATCTGGCTCTATTAAGTACATAAGAACTGGTCAAACACATCGATGCTAAAATCTGCTCACATAGGGACAGAAGGTTCTTTTCAGCTTTTAATCTGGTGTAAATCCCTTGGCACACTTGCAGTTGCCAGGGTGATAACGACTACCCAGGTTTTTTTCAGTATGTAAATGTTTGCTGCGACTCGCTGAAGTGTCAAAACAGCTATGGGCCATCCAAAGTAAATGCAAGTGATACTGATTTTGTCTAACTCTTCATTGGCTGTGGTGATTAGAGGTAGGGAAATGGTCTCCTTTTGCAGGCCGGTTGTGCCTTTCAAATAGTTTTGCTTGACTACAGGTTGACTGGCGTCTTTGTGTGACTGAGAATTCAAAGAAGCTTAGTTGTGTGGAGGTGAACTGAATGCTGTTGAGATGTATCTATGCCTCTGGGCTGCGATTTTTTTATTTTTCAGTTTTTTAACATTATTTTAACTCTTTTACTTTTTTTACTTTTTATTACATTTTACATTTATTACATTTTTATATTTTAATATAGTATTGATTATTAGTAGTTATTATATATTGCAGCTTTTTGTAACTAATTATGCAGCAATATATTCATAAGGCATCATGTATTATCACTATTTAAAAATATAATATCAAAAAGAAAAAAAATTGATTTAGTAGAATGAGATTACTTCAATAAAATAGCTGATGAATAATTATTTTACTGGATGGCTGAACGACTTGTGTTTGTGTTTATCTTTTCAAAACTTAATATAAGTCATTCACATGCTGTAACAACATGTGCCACACAGACACCTCAGTAAACACAGACAAATTAAGGGATTTTCTACTACTTTCTGACAAAATGCATTTCTACAGGCTGTATTAGTGCTTTAGATGGCTGCTGAATTTGTGGAAGAACGTTATTTCAGATGTTCAAAAGCAGTTTGATATCATGTCAGGGCTAACAATTAATGCAGTTGTGCAGATTGTGCAGTAAAGTAACTTGTAGTCATATATTTGGAAAGACAAAAAAATTCAAATATACCTAATGCCTACAAAAGGTGGACTATTTAACACCAGTAAGGACTGGTGAAGCAAAGGACCTTTCTGTAGGTCACTAATATTAGGTGATATTAGTGAACTGAAATTGTTAAAAGAAAAAAGTCCAGGTTTATAAAGACCTGGACAGGAAATTTCTAGCCTTTGAGTGTCATACTGAATTTAATCATGTGGTTGACTTTTAAGGGTAATCCAGTATGGGACACAAGCTGAAATATGGGAATCCCGTATTACACAGAATATCTGACAGCCTTAACTCTCTGGCCCCTCTTTAATAATTTGAGCTTTCAAAAGGGCAGGAAAGAATGAAACTGTCTCCCAAATGTCTGTGTCAAAACATACTCTTGATCCTTAGAGGTCAAAGGTGTCAGACTGAAATCTCACCAGAACACAAAAACTTAAAGAAATCCAAGTGTGTTTTTTATTAGCTCATCACAGTGAAATGAAATCTTCAGCGTGAACTTAGTGTATGGTAGGTTTCTCTTGCTTCTGGGGGTATTACTTCTAACAGCTTTGATTGAAACTCAGGATTACAACAGAGCACCCAGGAGGGAATACGCTTTGCAGTGAACCTGAAAAAAAGAGTTCCAGTTTCTTTCCAAGGAGTAGCAGGGAGCAGAGAGGATCTCCCTTCCTAAGGTTTTTCACTTCTTCTAATGGGTTTGATATGCTTCATCATATAGTTAGCCAAATTAATTTAATTTTCAGTCCAAGTGTTGATATAAAAACGATGAGTAGCTGTATGACATTGCTGTCAGAAAATTGCTGGGGCGTGATCCGGGAGATATGATAATTGCAGGCTGCTGCAGTCACAGGAAAACTTGCATGTCATATAGACATTGAAGAAAGACTGTTACTGCTCTAAAGAAAATCCTCAGCTAGTGAATTTCAACCATCCTACCCTACGGCTGATGAACGTGAACCTACAGAGACAAGCTATCTTAGATCCTTATAGCTGTATAGGTACCCTTCTGCAGGTCTGTGCATGCCACAGGTGTCTTCAAAGCTGTTTTTCACCTGCATCTGCCACTAACCCTGCGAGTGCTTAATGTTCTGCCAATTGGTAATTATAAAATTGGTCAAAGAGTGATAACACCCTACGGCTGAGAAGATGCTTGGGGTATATACTTGGCTGGCACCAAGTTTGTACTCCTTGTGTCCCAGCTGTATTCAGGTATGGTAGCTATGATCATATAATCATATCTGGCCCGAGTTACCCAGGGCACCAATATTTGTCAGCTGCTTAGCTTCCAGAAAAAAATTATTGTTGATGATATAGTTCTCTGAGAAAGAGGGCAAAAAGTACAGAGCTTGGCATTACAGTGCCTAAAGAAACTTAAGGATTTAAGCTACAGATCCCCAATTCCTAGAAATGTTGCAAAAAGCTACTGTTTACTATGCTTTTCACAAAGGAAAAAAAAAAAAGACAAGAATCTTGGAGACAGCTACGAGGCAAATGAGCAGAGGATAAAATTGTAAAGTTTTCCTTTGTACACTGGCAAATGAAAAAGAAAACCCACCTGTTCTGCTTCCCAGCATTAAAGGACCATATGCCCCAGGAGGAGAAGCTGCAGAGAAGAACAATGTCTTCTGCTAGTTTAAGCTCTTTGCTTAGGTAGTCTGGCCAGTTATTTCTGTCAACCAGTATCCTCTGCCTCCAGCTTAAGTAGAAGACTTAAATGGAAGACACAACTACATATTCTTTTCTCTCTTTAGTCCTTCTTAGCCTGCATGAGAAGTAAATCCTAGGATTTACTAGGATTTCCTAGGACTGGTGTTGCATATGAGTATAATGCACACTTGCATTTGAATGTACTCTTAAAGAACGTGTCTTTCTTTCTGCATACTGAAAAATGACTTGTGATACTAGTCACGAAAGTGCTAAGGACTGTGGAAATTCATTCTGTAACCCAGCTGAGCCTGACCAAAGAGCACCCGTTATGCCACTTTTGAGCCCTCATGGGTAGAGGGAGGGATAGTGTTCCTGCTCAGGAAGGCCTTTAATTTTGAGATCAGGGACTCTTGAGTTAGATTGAGGACTCAAATAGCAGTGAGATAATATCAAGAAGCAGACAAAGGGTATGTGTTGCTGGATGTTTGGGCGTTTAGCCAGACAAACTACTACGCTTTGTAGTAGTTGCAGCTTTCTCAGGGTGTGACTCCATGTATACTATGAACTTTAATGGTCGAATAGTCTGAAAGTCACCGAACAGGCAATAACAATGCCAGGAAACAGTACAGCCAGGAGATCAGAACAATTGGAGTGTACTAACAGTGCCAGAGAGCTACCAAACATCTCAAAGTTGTGCAGTAACTTGAGGGCAGATGTCTTCAGTAATGAGGGGTATTATTCAGAAAATTATTTCTTCAGTGCATTTATCTTTACCTACTGCTATGCCTATTTGTTTTGCCTGAGGTTAAGGCTAGTTAGTGATTTAACTGTCCTTCTCAGTAAGGTATTGAGAAAACTGAATGATGAGGATATTCACATTTACATGAAAAAGGAAGAGGAGTGGATATACCAGCATACTGCTGTAATTTTTGCCAGGCGTCATCAGTGGATTCAACCTTTTGAGAGTCTGCAAGTATTGGTGCTGGGACAGTGGAGGCTGGCAGGTTTAAAAGACATCTGCAGGAATCGGATGTTGTGCATGGTCATGATGCTGTGAATGGGTTCACGTTATGCAGTGCTGCTGAGCCTCCTTGCGTCCAAGCCATCACTGAACCATTCAGAGGGAGAAGCTATTGCTACTGAAACTCTTAACCTAGCTCTCATCTCAATTACCACAGAGAAACTCAGCATGACTGATACCTCGGTGCAAAACATTTCCTGTATCTTGAGCCTGCTGACCCACAGCTCAGTAAGCAGAATTTAAGTATGAATGGGCTCCTACAAAAGTTCTTTCCTTTGATTTATTTCCACTATTTCTGTTCAGATGGAAGCTGACAGCTTTTTTTTTCAGGCTGATGGGAAAAGAATGAGGTAATCACATTCTGAGAATCACTTTGTCACATTAACTGTGCCATTATCTGTCCTAGCATGACAGCTGTGTCATATTAACAAAAAATAAAATAAAAAATATTCTTCTACAATGTATTTTTCTAGATGGAGAAATGTGGAACAATTGAAATTTTGTCCATCTTCCACCCTTGTCAGCTGGTTATTTGCAAAGATGAAAATGGAAATGTAGAAATCTTTCTAAATGTAAAAGTCGCACTGTAAAACTGTTTTATACTGCAGGTCATGAAAAATGTTGGTTTATATGTTCTAAGAAAGGCTTATATGGCTTATCTTCCTGCTTGTATGAGAAAATCGACGTATTATTTATACTGCTACTGCCGTTGTCTTCTGCCCATGAGGGCAAGAAAAACATTATCCAAATAGCTGTTTTATAATATTTGCAAGAAATGTTAAATCTAATAGTAACGATACAGATTCTCAGAAAAGTTTAGGGACAATTTCCATAATTCATAATTATGTAGTTTTAGGATTGGAAGCAAGATGAGTGCTCATCAGAGATATGCACACAGATCTGATTGCAGACTTGGAGTATAATCTATGCAAAGCATTATAATTAACTAGGAAAATAAAGGTTGGAAGAATCATTTGGAAATAATCACTGTTGGGCTAGAGAAGACTGGTGAGAAAGAGAGCAATGGTAGAAAGGCAAAAGGCAATGGTCATGCGTGCTCTTGTATACCTGCAGACATGGACAACTTTGGAAAGGTTTAGCACAGACAATCTGTGTACAAGGGTATGCCAGCCTTCTCCTTGGGGAAGCAGGGTAGTGCAGTACTTTAACAAATCACATAGCATAGTGATGTACTATTGTGATGACTGTTTAATCTTGGAAGATTTCATTGCATAGTTCCAGCAAGGATTACGCTAAATGCTCAATTTAGGTGAAGTCACAATCTAATTAAAAAATTCAATCGAAATCCCTGCTGGGCTGGTAAAGATTTGTCTGTCAAATATCTTTAAGCATTTTCATTCTCCATAGCAACGGTTAATTGGATATGCAACAGTCAGTGTGCCTTAAATGAGGGGATTAGTAATTGAACGCTCAGATTAATGATTTACAGCTGGTTTTACTACGCTATTTGTTGTTTACAACAATCTTCATGATGCTTCCCTACCTTATACAGTGGAATAGTGGACCATAACTGCAATACAATTGGATACTGCAATCAGTGCATTCCTGTTGATATGTACTACTTTTTTTAACGCTGTGGGCAGAAAACGATTATGACCAAAATATTAAGAGTATAAAACCTAAAGATGGCAATCTAACCTCCATTCCAGAGTCATTCTTCACTTCAATGTATAAAATTCTCTTTTCTTTTATGGTTTAAGTCAGAAGGCAGAACACAGTGTTGTGGTTGATGAAATTACATCAAGGCTGTGAACGGAGACTGACAAAGGGATTTCCACAGAGAAAGTGGAAATGATGAAGTCCGTGCACTGTCAAAGCAGCTGCTTTTGGAGAGAGAGAACAGGCTGCAAAGCTTAGTCAGGTAGAGAGATCTCTTTGGTAATGCTTGTATCGCCCATCTCGGTGGCAACTGAAGAGAATCATCAAAGTTTTAAGACTTTGAAAGGGAACTAGTTACATTCTTCTCTATGTGACTTTTTAGATCCCACTTCAGTGTGTTAAAAGGCCAGACAGGTGATATGCTCCTGGGGGTTGTCCCAGAATGCCACTGTAAATCACATGGGCCAAGTAATTCATGCTAAGAATTTCTTCATTCTGAAAGCAAACTGGGACCAGGAAATTTAAGAACGATTTGCCTTTAAAGTTGCAAATTCTGGGATGTTTGCTCCGGCACGACAAAGAATCTTGCTGTTTGCGGTTCCTGAGGAAGATGGCTTTAAGGGAAGGTCCTGTGGCACTGAAATGTATACTGAGTATTCGGTATATAATGCTGAGTAAGAGGTGTTCTGTGAATTAAGCATTTTGCCTTACAAGTAGGCCTCCAAAGCCATCCTTAATGATAGAGAGGCCCTTATACACCACATATGGAACAGCTTGGTTTTGAATTAACTTCCTTTCCTAATTAAAATGAGCCAGTGCTCACTTAGAGTCTATATTAGACAGAGTTTACCAACATCTATTTCAGTATATTAATTAGAACATGCTTCTGTTCTTATGAAGACTCTATCTTGGGAAACATTACCTGAAACAGTTTTAACATTTACGTTGTAAATGTTTTTATGATAAAGTTATAAACAATTACAAAATATAATAAGCATAAATAATCACAAAGTAATTACAATAATATTTTGGAGTTATTTATATTTATTGTAAATCATACTGCATATTCAATTTAATCTGCCAGAGAAAAGCCAAGAAGTTCAAAGTTATGCTGCTCATAGCTCATGAAATATACCAAGTTCACCCCAGAACATATAAAGAAAGAGATGGGAATGGCACTGTGACCTTTCCTCACTAGCTTAAGATTTAAGCTTAGATTTTAAGGCAGAGCTCCAGCTGCATGCAATTTGGTATTCAGAAATCATTCTGTTCGTTGACTTACCTCTCCCTTATGATCTGCTCTCATCTGTGGACTTCATTTGGTTCAATAAATACTTTTTTTGCTTCCTTCTTCTAATTAGTTTCTACTACAAAGCTCAGCTCATCCTTGTCTCAGTCTCAACTAAACTATCCTTCTCTTTCTTGTATTCCTAATGCAGAAACACTAATCTTTTAAACTGATCTAGATCTGTCCACCATTCATTGTTCATATTCAGTTTCTGTTATTCAGTATTCAGACCAATGGTATCATAAGTGATCATACTCTGGAATACTGTGTGCCCTGGAAAGATGCGGAGATCAATGACAAAAGTAAGAGAAAGGAAATTAAGAATCTTTTCTTGGTAGCAGGGTGACATTTCTTTCTTCAGAATATTCTTGGAACTTTCTTACCAGATACCAGGCTTCCCTCTTTTCTACTTTTATGTCCATAAAGCAATGCAACTCTCTTCATAATCACAGAATGCTTAGGGTTGGAAGGGACCTCTGGAGATCAGCTAGTCCAACACCCCTGCTCAAGCAGGGTCACCTAGAGCGCTTTGCACAGGACCTTGTCCCAATGGCTTTTGAATATCTCCAGCGAAGGAAGCTCCACAATCTCTCTGGGCAACCTGTTCCAGTGCTCAGTCACCCTCGCAGGAAATAAGTTTTTCCTAATGCTCAGATGAAACTTCCTATGTCTCTGTTTGTGCTTGTTGCCTCTCATACTATCACTGGGCACCACAGAGAAGAGTCTGGCCCCATCTGCTTAACACCCTCCCTTCAGATACTTATACACATCGATAAGATCCCCCATCAGTCATCTCTTCTCCAAGCTGAAGAGTTCCAGCTCTCAGCATTCCCTCATAGGAGAGATGCTCCAGTCCCTTCATCATCTTTGTAGCTCTTTGCTGGACGTGCTCCAGGAGCGCCATGTCTCTCGTCCTGGGAAGCCCCAAACTGGACACTGTGCTCCAGAGGCAGCCTCACCAGGGCTGAGTAAAAGGGGAGGATCACCTCCCTTGACCTGCTGGCAACACTCTGCCTCATGCACCCCAGGATACCACTGGCCTTCTTGGCCACAAGGGCACATTGCTGGCTCTTAGTCATCTTGTCCAGCAGGACTCCCAGGTCCTTCTCTGCAGAGCTGCTTGCCAGCAGGTCAACCCTCTAGTCTGTCCTGGTGCATGAGGTTATTCCTCCCCCAGGGCAGGACCCTGCACTTGCCTTTGTGGGACTTCAGGAGGTTCCTCTCCGCCCACCTCTCCAGCCTCTCCAGGTCCCTCTGAATGGCAGCACAGTCTTCTGGTGTGTCAGCCACTCCCCCCAGTTTAGGATCATCCGCAAACTTGCTGAGAGTGCACTCTGTGCCTTCCTCCAGCTCATTGATGAATACATTGAACAAGACTGGACCCAGGACTGACCCCTGGGGGACACCGCTAGCTACAGGCCTCCAACTTGACTCCGCGCCATTCACCACAACCCTCTGAGCTCGGCCATCCAGCCAGTTCTCCATCCACCTCACTGTCTACTCATCCACCCCACAATTCCTGAGCTTGAGTATGAGGATATGATGGGAGAGTGTCAAAAGCCTTGCTGAAGTCCAGGGAGACAACATACATTGCTCCCCCTTCCTCTACCCAGCCTGTCATCCCATCATAGAAGGCTATCAGATTGGTCAAACACGATTTCTCCTTGGTGAATCCATGCTGACTACTCCTGATCACCTTCTTGTCCTCCAGATGCTTAGAGATGGCCTCCAGGAGGAGCTGTTCCATCACCTCCCCGGGGATGGAGGGGAGGCTGACAGGCCTGTAGTTCCCTGCCTCCTCCTTCTTGCCCTTTTTGAAACCTGGGGTGACACTGGCTTTCTTCCAGTCCTCAGGCACCTCTCCTGATCTCCAGGACCTTTCCAAGAGGATGGAGAGTGGCCTAGCGATAACATCCGCCAGCTCCCTGAGCACTCGTGGGTGCATCCCATCGGGGCCCATGGATTTATGGATGTCAAGTTGGGACAAAAGATCTCTAACCTGATCCTCCTCCACCAAGGGAGAGTCTTCCTTTCTCCAGCCTTCCTCTCTTGCCTAAAAGGTCTGGAATTCCTCAGGACTGGCCTTAGCAGTGAAGACGGAAGCAAAGAAGGCATTCAGCAACTCTGCCTTCTCCATATCCTTCCTTACCAGGGCACCCGCCCCATTCAGCAGTGGGCCCACGTTTTCCCTAGTCTTCCTTTTGTTATTGATGTATTTGAAGAAGCCTTTCTTGTTGTCCTTGACATCCCTTGCCAGATTTAATTTCAAATGGGCCTTGGCCTTCCTTATTACATCCCTACATACTCTAACAACATTCCTACATTCCTTGCAACTGGCCTTTCCTTGCTTCCACCTCCTATACACTTCCTTCTTCTGTTGGAGTTTTGCCAGGAGCATCTTGTTCATCCATGCCCCCTCTTTGCTCGACTTCCTGCTCATAGGAATGCACAATTCTTGAGCTTGGAGGAGGCGACCCTTGAATCAGCTCTCTTGGATCCCTCTTCCTTGTAGGGCCCAATCCCATGGGATCCTTCCAAGTTGGTCCTTGAAGAGGCCAAAGTTTGCTCTCCTCAAGTCCAGAGCTGTGATCCTAATTTTTGCCCTGCTTCCTCCTTACAGGATCCTGAACTCCACCATCATAATCTTGCTCTCAAAGTGAGAGTTCCAGGAACGTATTGTAAGAAGAAATTTACGGGATGCTTTCAGAACTTGGACCAAGATCAAGGTGTCTTTCTTCATCTCTCGACCCAGTAGACCCTATCTTTAAACTCTGTTTTGATTCATGTTTTAGTAAAGTCGACTTCAGCAAACCTTGCTTGTTTCACTGGAGCATTTTGAGCTGATTCTACCTGAAATGAAAATTACTGTGAATGTTAGAACAATTTAGTGTTGGATAGCCCTTAGCAATGGCATAACTGAAAGTTGTAAGATAAGAAATTCCCTGACAACAAAAGAAATTAAATCTTACTCTGTTTCATATCTTTTTAATTATAATTATTGAAACAAGATAGAGACTCTCTGATTGTTCAGAAAGGTTTTAAATTATAAAGGGAGAAATGAGGATTACTCAGCTTTGCTGTTTTATTCAGAGAATCAAAGTCTCTTCCCCTCTTCCAGGTACATTGCCACATGCCTGGGAAACCTGAGAAGAGTGAGAAGAGACTCCTTACTCCTCCCCTTTCCTCATTTTCAGTTCTATATTGGGCTGCATGTATATATCTCAGATGGTTATATTAAGTCTTCTTTGCTATATAAATTGATATGAACGATAAGGTTCAGTAGATCAAAACACTCCATTCTGCAAAATATATACTGGGCCACTAGAATATGGGAATTTTATTCCTCATTAAATCAAAAAGAATGTTAACTATGAAGGATAGGTGACAATATCTGGTAAACTCCTTGACTTTTCCATCATCAAAAAAGTGCAGCAATGCTGCACTGGACTGACAAGGGCCTCTCTTGACTAAAGTAGAAGTAAATAAGTTTTACGGAAAAGAAGTGAATAAGTGCTGAGTGAAAGATTAAGGGTGCAACTATATTATCATATTAGTTTGGATCCAGAGTGTGCTTTCGAAGCGATCCTGCTGATCATGCCCACTTCCCCTGCTCTGATCTGCATTGCATAACAGCCTCAGAGTTGCAGCCTCTTTCTGACTTCCTTTTGGGTGAAACTAAGTGAGGCGATGAGTTCCCAGGGCCCACTTAATGCACTGCACTGCCCCCAGTGGGCAGGTAATATGGTGGGGTAAGAGTGGAAAGGAGAGTTTTCCTGTAACTGGTCATACCTGGAAGAACTCTCTAGGAAAATGATACAGAATGCAGCTGAACCCTGAGGTGGCCATAACGTTTGTGCAGGCATCTGTAGTTTTAATCTTTTAAAATTTGGTATCATCATGCTGTTTAGCAGGAACAGGAAAACATGTACCCTACTTTTTACTGAAGGAAAATGAATGTCTTGCAGTGATATATTCAGCAGAATTTTAGCCTCTTCAAACCATTTGTATCATCCTTTCACGGTCACGTCAGAAATCATCACTACTTTTCAGTATATATTTAAACAATTAACAAGTGAGCCTGATTTTTCAGTAGGTCCTGCATATCCAGAAGACCCCATTGACTTGAAGTTCAAAGAAAAGTCAGACCCCTGAGCTGCCCGTTGTGTCAATAGATATTACTGGGCAAAATTGAAATAGGCTTCAATAACCTACTAGGCACCTTTGCAATCATTAAGACCTTAAGAGAGATATGCAAGCCAGAGCCAGAGATGCATTTAGATATCTAGCTCCCCCAAACTATTTCAGTGACAGTTAGGTATCTAAAAAACTTTGAGAATTTTGAGCTCAGGAACTTCAAATACTAAATTTGTAGTTTTGTAAATCTTACTCGTATGTCCTGAAATTTTTGCCAGTGCCAGGGGCTCAAGTGTTTTTTAACATGTTAATGTAGGTGACAAGAAACAAGTAGCAATACATGGGGGAAGAGCTGCTCTAGAAAATTGGAGGGTTAGTCCGACAGAACTATCAAAGAAAGGAATTACCACTGGGATGGCAGCTGCTCTTTGTTGTTACTGCCATCCACATAAACATCAAAGGATCTATAGTGGTAGTGACGGGTTTTCTACTTGTTCTCAGATTTACTCATGTTGTAAGTCTACAACTCTTTGTTTCAAAGACAAAAGACTGTCTGGCAGAGCTTCCTATATTTCACTAGTGCAGAGGTGATTTATACCAGCTGAGGAATCAGACACAAAGCTGTTCCATGAAAATTCGTTTCTCAGGTGCTCTGCAAAAATGGATTTGTGAAGTTTTTTATGCTGCTTTTGTTGGTCTGTGTATTTTGGACAAACTCACTTACCACTTTTTAAGTTAGTGTTATAACTTAAAAATCAACTGTACAATCCTATATTGGGTGGATGTAAAAAGTATAACTAAAGCATGACATTATATTGTATACTGGAGAGATGATTTTAGTGTTTAAGTGAAATACCTTCATGTATTTCTTTCTGGGCATTGGCTAAACGCAATGAATTATAAATTTAGGCTTTAAACATGGATTCTGCTAATTGGTTAAATATAGTTATATCCTCTTTAGAGTATATTAATTATTCTAGTATTTTAAGAAACTAGGAAAAGAAAAAAAAAGAAAAATCCAATTTGGCTGTTGTGTGTGCAGTACAAATTCTATAATTATAGAGAAAAGAGTGTGACAACATTACTGTGATTGTTTAGTGTTAAGAAAAGATGATAAGATGTTTGATTACACGATTGGTAGAAAATAACAAGCATTTCAAAATTTATGCAGTTAGGATGAAGAATTTATTGTATATACAGTTAAGCAATTCTACTGTAGATGCACTTCCTGTTTAAAGAAAATGAATACAGTAATCAAAATAGTTTTAGCATGGAAATTGCAATACAGACTTGAACTTGACTAGAACAGAAAATAGTTATTTGACTTAAAAGAATACAGAACCTGAAACAACAGATTGCAGATTGCATCATTTACCAGGACAGTAAAAAACTGTACAGTACAAGCAACACATTACAATAAGTTATGACCAATAAGGCAGTCTCTCTCATTTAGGACAAAAAGGATAATGGGGGAAGGTATTAAAATCTCATAAATCCGCCATATCTCTTCTCTATCTCTGGGATCTCTTTGGAATAACTTTCCCCATCTTCTTCTGAAGGGAGAATAGAATCAGCAAAGCGCTTAAGAAACCCACCGTATCGTTTCTGGTAATCCAGCCACCATTCCGGCCTGCCCACTCTTCTCATGAAACCACCATATCTCTTTTGCAGCTCTTTGGCTTCATCTTCTAACTCTGGACTGCGCTTTACGCTTCTCATGAAGCCTCCATATCTTTTGCTGACATCTCCATCATTTTCATTTATCTCTCGGTAGTGTCCAGCTTCAGGGTTATCCCCTGTTCCTAGAAGCTCATTCAGGAGATCAGAGGAATTAGCCAGGGCATCATCGTCTGAGTCTTTCTTCATAAATCCTCCATACCTCTTAGCCAGGATCTCTCCTCCATTAGCTTCCTCCTCTGGTTCCACCCGATAGAGCTCATCCATTTTCTTCATGAACCCCCCATATCTTTTCATGAAGCCTCCATACTTCTTTGCAAGCAAATGGTTCTCATCCAGCTCTTTCTTGTCTCCTGGAGCAATGTTGCCATCCTCAGAAAGATCCAGTTTTGTCAGCTGCAGAAGCTCCTTGCAGGTCTCCCAGGCTTTAGCAGAAGGCAGCTTTCCTTCACATTCTAGTGTACATGCCTGAAAAATGGATGTGGTTTACTAAGAATGATTTAATAGTATGTACTTGTCTTAGCTTTTCTCGTTTTTAAAAGGCCATGAGTGAGCCTTTTTTACTGGTGGGTTAGAAGGACTGCTCATCATGAACAGCTTGTTTCATAACTGTCTATTATGAAGTTTTTTTATATTCTTGTGTAAGTACATGGTAATATCCACCCTAAGAGACAGAGCAGTAGACAAGACAGATCGTGAGTCCTATCCCTATGGTATTTTAAAAATGCCACACATACAGCTCCTGTACCTCCCTTCTTGCTTGAGTGCATTCTTACGAAGCTTTTATATTTATTAATGGAAAGTTAAAAAGCAGTTGCTGTTGATGTCATAGTGAACGTGTAGAAGTGTATTGGATCTTCATAATTAAAAGTAACATTCATAAGTTTTAGGAAAAGGTTACTGAGAATATTAAAAGAGAGTATTGTTGCAAAGAAGCCAGCTGTACTGTACTGGTTAGTATCTTCAGTACACCACATGGATCTATTGGCTATACTTCTTTCTATTTGTGTTTCTTCATGGAAAAAAAATCTTTCAAATCTACACCAAGTCCAACATAGAAATGGACTTTCTTAGGCAGGATCAAACTTATGTTTTTTTCCTGGTTTGATATACAGAGCAGTGATCATCAGAAAGAGTCAAAAATCCTAACCTGTGTCGCTTCTGACTGATAAAGACAATTTTTCAGACTGAAACATGAAATAAGTTTTCAGTACCTGTATTCATATCTTATAACTTGTCACATGAAGATAATAGAACATATATTAACTACTATTATCACTGCTATGTCATGGACATTTATTTCCTGTGAAATCACACTCTTAAGTCACGAGAAGGTGAATCCCGTGTTTTCTCTTCTTGCCCATGATTTTCACACCACAATAATTAAAGAAGAACATATCAGTATTTTCAGTAAGATAATCCTTTATTTTGCCTGTGGATTATGTTTGCTAAGGATCTTAATGTGCTTTAAAAGCATGAAATTAAGTCACAGCACAGTTCTTTACAGTAGGTAACTGACCAGCTCACTACCTCTGGCCTCACCTGTCTGTTGAGCCCTATTTCGGTTTGAGAAATTTACATATGACCTACGATACTGATTTCTGTATTTCTGATTACAAGAGAATGGAAGGTATTTTTGTATTTTGCAACACAATAATGATTTATCTATTTTAACTGACCCTACATATTTACTGCATATAGCACAGTTACACGATGAAGAGAATGGGATCTCAACTTCAGTTTGATTTGGAAATCACTCTAAACCCGAACAAGAGCAATTATTTGCTGTTCTCTTTCCACCTTGATCAGTTTGAGCAATCTCTTATGTTCAAATGAACATATGTGACCTCATACGTATGAATTATTTAATTACATCTTATAGATACAATGCAATAAGCTTTGCTAGATGCTAGTATCTAGAAAAATCTATTTTTCAAAATCATATATTATAAAAAAATAAGTGGTATAGCACTTTGCTTCTTTTCTTATTTCAACTAAGAAGTGTTGTTACTGAATGAGATTTAGTAATTCTTTCTTGAATAACTCCAAAAGGTGTACAAGAAATAATGTAGATACCCTACTCAACATCTACTCTTCTGAAAAAGCACATAGCCCTCCCACCAGAAAAATCAAACCACCACTTTCTTCCTAGTTAACACTGAAGCTGAAGTTTGGTTGAAAGCTAATGTTAAGCAGAAGCACAATGAACTTTGAGTCTTTTTGCCAGCTCTCCTAAGAATGCTGTCCTTATGAACCTGCTGTAGTTAGCAGTGAGTCCTAGTTGCTTTTGTAGTAAGTAGACGTATTCAGTGGTTTCTGATTCTGCATAGAACTGGGTCCAGTCCTTCATTTTGTGTGTTCCCAGATAGCCAATGACATCTTAGGAGCAAAACTTTTTGAAACATCTAGACATGCTGCTGGCGTGATGCCTGAATATACAAGTATTTGAGATCAGAAACTGCAAGGTACCACTGCGCTGTGGCCAAGGGCTCAGCAGCCTCAGTTCCCACCTTCTTTGGGGACAGCTCAGGGATCCCCGCATTTCACTGGTCCTGATGCTTAAGTTTCAAGCGAGTTGCATTGTGGGCATATTTTTAAACAATTTCAACGTCCTTAAAATTACAAATAAAAAAGCCACATTCTGGAGGTTTCTTAGCATGATCTATCTCAACGTTAAAGGAATACATTTTACCGTGAAAGCCAAAAGGGCAGAGGGCGGCACTGCTACTCAAGCAGCGCGCGAGCCAGACTTTTTGCGAGAGCCCGCCAAGTTTTCAGGCGGACGTTTCTTCACTTTTTCACCTCGAAAACCGCAACGGGTGATCAGCGTCAGCCCCCTGGGCTGCCCCCAGCCCGCAGCTTCCCGGAGGGAAGGAAAGCCGCTGCCGCCCCCGAGGGACACGCGAGGGCTGGGGCCGGCGGAGGGCTGCGGGGATGCCCCGGCGGTGGCCGGGCTGTGCCCCCGGCTGCCCTGGGATCCGCGGCTCCCCGCGGGCACTTACCAGGGGGTGGATGTCGGCGCGGGGTCCGAGGCGGTAGGCGCAGGCGGCGCAGTCCCGGCCGCAGTCGGCCCGCGCCCGCAGGACCAGGCAGGTGCTGAGCGCCAGGAGGGAGCAGCCGAGTGCCAGGAGCCGCGCCATGGGGCTGCAAGAGAGGGGGTCAGCGCCAGCCTCCGCCCGCCCCGCTGCCCTCCCCGACCCCAGAGGTGCAAAAGGTGCCCCAGAGGGGTGCTCGGCTGCCGCGGCCGAGTCCTCGGGTCCACGAGCAGCCCCTCTAACTCGAGCGCTTTCGGAGCCAAGGCGCTTGCACTGGCCGTCCCTCCTGTTTGCAAAGCCACAGATCTAACTCCCCGGCCGGCCGTGGAGGATTTCCCCGCTCGCTGCCGCCAGGTAACCACCCCGCGCACGCAGCACGGCAGCGAAGCCCGCAACGAAACGCGGCTTCGGCGTGAAGGGCAGCAGCCCCAGCAGTCTCGCCTGCGGCACCCCGCGCCCACCCCCGCCGCCTCGGGGCGGCGCACTCACACGCGGGCTTCCTCGCCGCGCTGCGGGGTCCCGAGGAGCGAGCGGCGCCTTGCCGGGGTCCCGGTAGCGCCTCTGCTACTTATGGAAAGGCTGAGCAGCCTGCGCCGCCGGAGAAACTCTAGCGGAGGAAGGAAACAACACGGGGGAAGAGAGGAGATAGCAGCCCGCGGCTGTCAGCTCCGGTAAATCTTACAGGAGCCGACGGGCTGGGGAGGCAGGAGCGGAGCGGAGGGCGGCGGAGCCTGCGGGGCCGGGAGCGCCGCGCCGCAGTCGGAGCGGGGAGGCGGCGGGAGCCACTTTATAATTAGTGAAAAAGGGCAAAGCGAAGCCTCCCCCAATCGCCGGCGGGCTCCAGCTGACGCAGCGCCGACGACATCTCCGCCCGGACGCCCCTGCCCCGTTAGGGGCGACTATGACTGGGCGAGCGAGGAGGCGGGAGGGGGCCGGGCGGCGCCGGTGCCCCCCGGCCGGCAGCGGCGGGGGCGGCCGGGCGCCCTCCCCGTCCCAGCCGCGGGGCCCTTCTGCCCCCCACGGGGAAAGGCTGCAAAGGGGCGGGCGGGGGGCACGGGGGAGGCATCGCTTTCATTTTGCTTTACTGTATTTTATTTGTTTGCCGCAGCCCTCTCTGCTACCCTGCCGAAACCTCTGGAGTTTCAGCTTTTGAGGAAATACTCGTTGCAGGCTCACGCGTTCATCTGACCTCCTTCCCCTGGCCTCAGATGTGAAACGCTGTGCTGCTGGGGGAAGCTGAGCTTACCAGAGAAAATGGGAGGAGAAGATTTTTGATTTTAAAATATTGGGGTTTCATAAATATGGAGAGTTCTGCCTGGTTTTGACAATTTTCACGACGAGGAAAAAACACATGTGAAGGAACCAGGCAGAAGCAAAATCCCAAGTAACCCTGAAAGATCTTCACCCCAGCTGCTTGGGCATATTACTGCTTTGCTTGATTTGACACCCCAGGGGAGCAGGCTTAGAGCAGTAACACTGATCCCTGGTGCCTCCCGTTAGGAAGTGGTTATGCCTTAGCTGTGCTAAGTCTCATCTCTTTGATTGCCAGAAGACACCTTCTAATTTCCAGCCTAAAATTATTTCTAGTTGGTTTATATGTATTTGTTCTTCTTTCAGTATTAACCTTCAGTTCAAAGAACATTTATTTCCCTCTTGGGTTTCTAGAGTGTAATCATTTTCCTTCGCAGCCCTTGTTTTGCTGAAGTGAACAAGCCGTGCTCTTCAGCTTTCTGTCTTTAGGTGGACCCTTATCATCTAAGTGTTCTCAGCATTTGTTCCACTTTGAGTTCGTCATTTTTGGGCATGAGTGTTGGGAACTGTGCATAGTATTTCAGATGAAATTTCATTAGGCCACTAATACATAATTATCTCCCCCAGATGAGGAAGACACCTCAGTTCATACCTCCTCTAATGCTGCAGTACATTGATGCTACACTACATCAGTGTCTCATAGTCATCTCGTGACCGAGATACAGTCAGATCTTTATCCTTCAGAACTAACATGAAAACTAGTACTATTACTATATGGAAATTGCACTTTCTGCCACCTGTTAGTCTTTGCATCAGCAATGTGACTCAGATTAGAGAGGCTCAAGTGGATGTCTGGATTGTCAGAAATATATCCTTTTAAGCCAAAGATGTAGCTCTTGCGTATGGATCAGTGCATGTTAGAGGAGAATTAGGCCCTCTGTTTATCTAGTAATATCAGCCAGCTTTGTAAGTAAGCTCTCAAGAGAAGAGGCAGATGTTTTAAAAATCATTGCAGTGGGTATACTTATGTTAGCATGTGAGGGATCCCTATCTGGAGTGAGGAGCTAATTGCCATGCACTGAATCAGCAGGAACGCTCTCTCGTTTGTTCACAGTCGCAGCCTCCTCCAGGAAAGGAAAGTCTTGGCCTTCTTGGCCGGGTAGGGTGGTCCGGGAGGCACTGACTAACTCCAGGGGTGATGCATTCAGTGCCTCCTTTGCTGTAAGCAGGCTCTTTACAAAGAGAACTTTTTGTGCTGGACTTCATCAGAGAAGTCCTCTGGGTTGACTACTGACCCTCTGTTACTGACCTGAAGCTGTGCAGCCATTTATTGGCTTGCAGTCGAATAGTTAGCACAGTGTTGTGGGGACAGAGAGCTCAGTGCTCGTGATTATTCCTCCTGCAGCGCACATCCCTCATTTCCTGTGCTGACGAGCTCTTGCTTTTGTAGGTCTGCAAACAAATGTCCATGCTCAGCCTACCCAGTCAGCTACACACTCTTCCGTGTCCTTCATTACTCTATTTAATGTTACTCATTGTGTTTAATCTGGTAGTGAGGAAAATCCAGCCAACTCCAGAATCTTGCTCTATACAGAGGAGCAGATAATCCCTGAAGATAATCTACAGACTCTAACAGAAAAAGACACAGGATGAAGAAAGAGCAGAGCGTATAAATGAACAAAAGGCATGTAAATTCTATCTAGAAAAGGAGCGATGGAGATAATTTTTCTTGTGGTGGACAAATCTTATGGCCATGTTGGACCAAGGAAAAGGAGAAGAGCGAAAGACAGACTGGGCATGAAATGCACAGGTATAAAGAGCCCATAAGGGAGAGAGGAGAGAGATTTGTGCACGGCCAGCACTGAGCAGAAGACATAAAGTCATGGCTGTTGAAGGTGCTATAGCTGTTCCCCATTCCTTGATTTATCAGCTTTTCCAGATTTTCTGTTGTTTGAGTCTTTGGCTGATTCCTTTCTATTACTATTTCTCATCCTAAGTCCTCATGCATGCATTTGCACCAGAACTGCCAGAGCCTGGGAGCACAGGGAGCAGGAAGAATGTCCCAGCTGGACTTTTATTTTGCCCTTTTCCCACTAGGTGTAGCACTTCCTGCTTGGACCTCTGCTGCTCTTACCTGTCTCACACATTTTTCCCTTTCCTCCTGAGGATGCTAACATTCACAGAGAATGAATAACAGTACAGAGGAGGAGTAATTAAAAAGAAGAAGATATTTATTTGAAGAGTTCACTTTGCTTTGGTATCAGGTGAAAGTTCTGTCATTCCTAGTCTGAATGTAGCTCTGTATGAAGAAGTATTTTTTGCAGAGAGAAGGTGAAAAGCAGGAGACAGTTTGGAACACTTGGACAAAATGCTGCACAGCAAAAACTACAAAACAAAAATTCCTCCCTGTAAAAGTGGGGGATAATATTTCCTCAGCCACAGAAAACTGAGACACAAACAAATGAGGCATAAAAAGACAAGAGTACTTTTCATGGCGGTAAAGATAAGTAACTTGTTGCTCCCTGCTAACTTGGTAATAGGTGTGTCTTGGTGCTGATGAAAACTTTTATATAAACCAGAATTATCTCAAATACCAACTGTTTTCTATCTGTCATCTAAATATACGAGACAAAATAAAATTGTTTGTATTGCAGTAGAGCTTGCACCCCCTGGGACCCTGGTGTCCTAGGGCTTGTTCAGGGTCCCAGTCTTAATCTAGGAAAAGATGAGGAGGAGATGGAATCAGCTTCACTTTACAGTGATACAGAAATGAGGCACATACATAAGTTGGATAACTGTGCAAAGTCATGCAGAAAGTGAGGAGCGGAGTTAGAAACTAAACCTCTCTCTCTTGAATTCCACATCAGTATCTTCACTGGAAGAACAGCTTTCCTTTCCAAACTATTCTCATCATGCTAATCAAGTTGCTACAGAGGTATTAAATGAAGATAGATTTACGGAAATGTGAAATAAACATGCTGTTAGCACCCCAAGCAACCCCTCTTGTAACACAGAGCCTTTTTGATAGAATCAAAATGAGGACTATAAAACAGCATGTTATGTTGATTGTTTTCTTCAGCTCAGTGCAAAAGGTCACAGCATTTCTAAAGACCAAACAGTCAGGTTCCATTTAGTTCAGTTTAAATGGGCTTAATTTTTTACTGGAACATATACAGCTGATATCAGATCTGAGAAAGGCATTGCAGGTCAACCCTCCTATACCAAGCCTATACCATCTAAACAAGTTAGAGACACACAAGGTATGCATTGCTTCTTTTTAAATATCTTTATTACATTATCTCTAAAGTATGTAGGTAGGAAATGTAATACAGAGAAATAGTGAACTCTATAGTCATTATGGCATTGTCCAGAAAATACCTTTATGGGTCAGAGATGTTCCAGTGCTTCCCATATCTCTATATATCCTTTGATATCTATATCTATATCTATATCTATATCTATATCTATATCTATATCTATATCTATATCTATATCTATATAAAATTTAGGCTATGAAGGACAAAGGAAGAAGTCAGTGATGCAGATATGCACATTCATAGCTATTGAAAATAATCTTGTATGAGGAACTGGAATGCTAAACTTCTAATCTTGGTCAAAGCTGGATCCCCTTAATAATTTTTTCACCCTTGAACAAATTACACATTTTTTAGAAGGCAAAATGTGTGAATATCTAGTTGCAATAAGGAAATGTTTTCACGAGAGAACACTGACAACTCCTGTCCCTTTCTCATGGCTGATTCCTTTGAAAGTGGAAAGGATGTTTCTTACTACTTTCTCTGAAGGAAATAAAAAGTGTGACGTGCATTCACTGTAATCATACAGCAAATACAATTTGTTGGTGCCTTTGTTTACTTGCAACTGTATCAAAAAAGACTTGAAAATAAGAACAAAGCAGAGAAGTTTATACTGTTCTGTGGAGAGGTATGGAGAGTCACATTATTACGTGCTTCTCTGTTTCTCATCCATGCACATACATGTGTGTACATCCGACTAATTTTGAAATCAGACCCAAGCTGCAGTAAGTAGAATGTGCTGCAGAGTAAGTGGAATAAACTGTACAAAATCTGTATTTATTATAACAGCCTTATGTTGTTCTTTTCAACAGAGGCCAGGATAGGGATAGTTGCAACAACATGAGAATAAAGCGTGGTGCTCAGCAGCAAAATACATTGTGATGGAATCCAGGTGCAATTATTATTATTTTAAACAATATCTACTCCACATGATTGGAGTGATTTATCCTAATTTTTTAATTAAGAAAACTCAGCCTTGAATTACAAAGGAAGTGTCAGATTCCATCTATGAAAAGGATTGCAGTGGCTAATGCATATGTGGAAGGATTAGCAGAAAAGTGTAGATGGTAAGTTTTGATCACTTCAGTCATATTAAGAAAAACTAACAAGCAGAGCCGAAGTAATGTGTCTGGAGTGCGGGCTTGAACTATTTTGTCATTATTCTCATTAAAACAGCAGAATTTCGGAGCTTTGCCCCCAGTTCCAGCCTCACGTTCTTACTGCTAGTATTTTATTGCCCAGTTGGGGTGTGCTGTAATCACACTGTAGTACAGCATTCAAAACAAGTTGCTTTCGTCGACTCGAGAGCAGGTGCCTGATGCTTTACATGCAGACAGGGTAAAGCCTGGCTGGACTTCTTGTCGTGCTCCTCTGGGAACACAGCTTGGTGCTGCAGGAAAAGCAAAGGTGACTTAAATTCCCATATTCTGGGCAGCTCAGAAGAGTAATTTAGAATGGTGTTAGTGGCTGCTCTGACTTCCAGCAGCTCGACAGAGAGCATTTGAAGCAGAGCACTTTCTGTTGCAGCGATGGTCTGAGAACAACTTCTCCAGTGTCTTCCCTGGGGCTATGAAGGGAACAGTGAAGGGACTTATGCGCTCTCCTTCTGCTGCTCTTGCATGGAGGGTTTTTCCTGGAGGTGATTCAGATAGCAAGGAGGGTCATACTTTATTTCGTGATACCTCCCCTGGAAATTCCCTTATCTGTACTGGGAAATCTGTCTTCCTTACAGTGAGCTATGGCTGTAGCATGGCCCACAGACACAGCGCATGAAGACTCTTGTGCTGTTATGGCATACGCTGGTTTAAGAGCGGGCTAAATTCCACAGAGGCAAAGGCAACTTTGCTTGTTTACTGTGGAGTTCACTCTAGATAATTACAGCCACAATTGTAATCCCTGCAGGATTTCAAATACTAAACAGATGATGTGCGTGCAAAAAGTGGATAGGAAAGGTGCATAGCACCTAGAGTTTTCACAAATATCATGTGAAAGTTCTACCTTTTTTTTTTTTTCTGATGTAAAGCATTTTCAGCTGCTTTAGGTAGGTTGGGACCTCAGTTATGGTCCAGAAAGTATTTTTCATAAGAAGGAAAGCTGGAGATTTAATTAATCAGATCCTGCAGCTGGGAAGAAGATGTTGATGCAAGACAGGAGCCTAAGATCCTTTGAAAATGAAATAAGGAGCATTATCATCATCACATTCTTTCATTTTACAAATATTTGACCAGTTCTGCTGGGCCATTGTTTGCATCTCTTTCTTCTTTGTATTTCTGTTAAAAATCCTGGAAACTGAACTCTGACCTTTCTCTTCTCGGTTTAGCAGTGTATGTTCTTTTTCTCTGAAGTTGCTTGCTTTATGCTTGAAAGTCATTTTGTTTCTGCTGCTGAATAATTGAGCACTCCAGAAACTAACAAGCCACCTGAGCCAGCTGAGCTCTTATTGCTCTTCCTGTAAAGAGCTGTTGAAAATATTTCATGAAAATTGGAACTGTGAATCTGATCGGGGCCCAGGCTTAACTTAGAGATAGAATTTATGCAGAAACAGAAGATCCTGATTGGTTTTGGAAGCAGAAGCGTTGTCACATTGGGTGGTAGTGTACATACAGTGACAGTGTACAGGTAAGGGAAGATGATAACTGCAGCAAGAGATTTTCGTTATTTTCGGATAGCATGCACCTCTTGGAGGAGATTGCCTTGTGCTTGACTCCTCCCCCACATTTTAAAGATACAGCTCACATGTTGGTTATTATATGGCCTTATTATCACAATACCTAGCTTTTCCTTTGTCGGTTTGGAAATGCATAAAATCTAGGTGACAACCACTGCTAACTTGTAGGTATAATGCAAGGTTTGTGCTTACGCTGAAAATGGTCAGAATGACGTTGTCACACAACTAACCAGCACGATCAAGTCTTTTCTAGCTCTGCCAAAAAAATGCCACCTCAGCTGATCTTCTGAATTTATCGCTTCCCTGTAATGTAATGTGAATGCTGTCAGTTGTCATCTGATAATACCTTACTTGGCAGCACTTTGCTGCAAAATGTAGTTGATGCTTATGAAGAAATTACATGATCGTTCAAAGTGTCAAGTATGGTATTTATACCTCCAGGACAGAGTACAACGGGAGATCTTCATATCACCTAATTTTAGACTTTCAACTTAGTGATTTGAACTGCTTTTGGAGTGTTCCTTGTCTACTCTGGTACCCCCAAATTTAACTCAGCTTTCACATTTAAGGTGAAAACACTAGTGTGTACAAAGATATCAGAAAAAAAGACATAGAATATAAAGTAGCATGACTCTCACAACATAAAATACATATCTTTAGTAGAAATAAGTTGTTCTTCTACTTCTGCAAATGAAACCTCACTTGAGGTATAGAAAATGAGTGTACTCTCAACAAATCGTTCACATCTGGTCTGAAGAAGGAAGAAGAATTGAGTATAGGATGAGATAGAGCAGGGAAGGGCACCATTTTTAAGTTTTTATAAGAGTAGGCTAGTTTATGTCTTACAATATTCCTGAAGGTGATTATCTTCCTCTATATTTTCTATTATTAACTACCAAGTATTTCCCCTTCCTCTAGAGGAAGCAGCACTGGTCAGTGGCTGGCACAGAGTCTGTAACTGTTTCTGAGAGTGCGCTAATAATTGCCTTTGTTGTGTTACCCATATTTTCAGGACAAGGTAGAGCCTTGTCATAGGACATGATGATGAGAGTAAAGTTATATACGGAAATGGGGACTGCCCTTTTCAAAATGCTATAGCAAAGTTTCTATGCTAAGAAGTCAACTAGAGTGTTCTGCTCTTTTCTCCTAGCAATAAATAAAACGACTCATTTGTCTAAACATCTTGTTTTTTGTGATTAAACTAGGCTGCAATTTCCAGAATATTTGGTATCAGTCTGGTTTATACCTTGTGCTAAAACTGGATATATTGTGGGTGCCAGCACAGTAATGCCAGAGGTTCAAGAGGCTTTCTGAACGGGCGTTTTACTGCTGGTGCATTTAATGCACGTTTAGTTTTGAAAAGAGGTAAGGCAATCATTTGAAAGATGGCAAACAAGTATTAATGAATCCCTTTTAAAATGCTAGCAAACTAAATGCTACTGCAAGCCTAATTGGCATCTGTGTTGCCTGATCAACTGATCAAAATATTGCTGCAAAATGATAGAAGAAAGTGAGAGGCTTTCGGGAGGTCAAGATGCTTCTGGGCAGGGCTGGGCTCTTACTGCAGTTCTGGTTGTTCAGGTCTTGGCTCCAGCGTTTGGAGACAGAGCTGCGTGGTGTCGCACAGCTGCTTGACTTCCCTTTAAAGATGGCTAAGCTGCAAGGATTAATACAATAATTCCCATAAGTAAGAGCTAGCTGTCATTTTGAGCATCAGCCCACTGTTTTTTACCCCTATTTTGGCAGGACAGGAGTGTGCAGGAGCACAGCTACCTGCAGGTGGTGGAGGGGCCCTGGGGAACCCATGCCAGGTTTCATCACTTGACAGAGCATTCAGGCTGGTTGCCTCCAAAATATCTCCGAGATGTCAAGCTTTTCTCTCCATGATAAATCTCTGTTTTTATGAAAACGGTGATGGACTTTCCCACCGTGCCTAGCATCTGAGCTTCTGTTCCTTTCGTCATCAAAGCAAGGTATGAACTTAGGAATACAGTTTTATATGAGATGCTCAGCACAATCTGTATGCCTGCAAAGCTGTAGGCATACTGTAAATTGGTAAACTGCAACTATACATTTAAAACTCAAAGATAGCTCTCATGAGGAAGATTATCAAAAAAACCCCACACTAATGACATTTTCAAATTTTTCAAAATGAAGTGTTTGTGGAGGTGTGCTAGATACTAGAGAGAGTCCCACAGGATTCTATTTTATCCTATCTGCGGACAGGTTTTCTTCTGAATATTTGGTGGCTTTCTACTTCTGAGCTGGAGCTCCCTGCCTTTGCATGTGGTAGGCCATGGCCAAATGGACATCTAATCTGATAAACACTTTTGAAGAGTGCAATTGTGGCAAAAGAAAGCAAGGACAAGATAAGGTGTAAGACACATCATGTTTTTCGCTTCTACTGGGGATTTTATTTTACGATGAAAGTCTCCCATCCCTCTTCAGGTTTAGCCTGATATCCATCTTTGTGTTATACCTGTCTTTTTTGTAACCTGTGTTTTCCACGTAAACTGCACGGGCAGAGTCCCACTTCTTAATGGGCTTGTATGATCCCCCAGTCCTTCACCCTTTGGAGGCAGCTGAAAGCTGCTTTGGAGAGGAGATGTAGTTGCCCTCCTTTTTGTGTATTGTGAATGTATACTTGAGTCTGAGAAAATAATGATCAGTCTATTTTAATAAGAATATACTCCCAATAGAGATAACTCAACATTTGAAATCCAAGGTTGGTGCTTTGGGCCTGATTTGGCTACCTAACTCTGATGAACCCCACTGACTGATTCTCAGCAATCTGAGTCAAAATCACATCTTCCTCTCTCCTGGAAGCTGTCTGCATTCTCTGCAAACATCCACAGGAGGGTATGATTTCTGCTTTATGCCTCTGGATTTTTCCATCAAAAAGTTAGACAGCAGAATGCTAATTGAAAACTAATAATGGGAGGCCCTTTATCAATTATCAATGTTTGTAAGCTAAGGAGAAGAATGAAGAGGAAAGGTAGTGCAATGCAGTCTAAATGTCCGTTGTTAATTTCTTTGAAACATGTAGTTTAGGTATTATTATCTACAATAATATTTCACAATACAATACAGTAATTGTATTTTTACATATTTGTTCAAGAAAGGGAATTGATGTGAGACATTGCAAATACTCTGCTATTTAATCTTTGCAGCAAAGTGAGTTGAGAATAATGGAGAGAGACATAAGTTTTATTTTAACCTTTTAAAGGACGAGTACCTTTTTAGATTTATCAGATATAAATTAATGAGATTTCGTTTATTATGTTTTGCAATAAAATACTAAGTGAAATACAAGTAATATTAAATAATGTGAAGTTCAAAGAAAAATGATCATTTTACCTCTTAATAATAATCTTAATAATATTTTGCAAACATAAAAGTGCCGAATTAATGAAATTCAGTAAAAGTCTTGGTTTAACTTTTGCAGAGGATTATGGCTAATTTATTTAGCCATACAATATGCGGTTCCAGCAGAATGATTTAAAATGGAGTTTCAGTTTTAATCATGTATTTCCTCCTTAATCTTGTGGAAAGGAACTCTTTATTTTGTTTAAATTGCAATTAGTATCTATTGCGCAGTTAACAGAGTTATAGATTTTAGAACAAATAAAAGTTGTGGGGGAATGGTATCTGAAATGCACTAATCTAAGTATTAAATAATTGCTGCTTCTATGTATCATTGCTTCTTTAACATTGATTTAAAATAGAAAACAATTGCAATAAGTTAAAGAAAAAAACCTCGTGGCATTAGTACTCATGCTAACATTTAGCCTTTGACTTATTCTTCCTTCTTGTTGCAACTGCTCTGAGAGGGAAGAAAGGGTTACTGTGCTCGGTAATCTGGGTTTTTTGAGTGACTGACTTAGAAATAGCAGCGATTAACCATCTCTTTAATAAAACAGTCCATGAAATCAGAAGAGATGTTCAGTGCCCCACTTTTCCCTGCTTGTTCCTAGCAGCCTTCTTGCCTAACCTCACCCAATCTCTGTCTAAGAATTAAGAGCCCGTGTCTCAGTCCCATGAGGAATCGTTCTGTAGCTGAAACGCAAAACTAAGGAGTGTAAAATGTCACCCTTTAGAAATTTAGTGCTGATATCTTGGCTGGTCCAAATTCATGTAGCTACAATGGTACCATATTATTTACTCTAGATGAAGTTCAAGATTGCTTTTCCTTGTCTGCATGTCACATACTCGTGTTAATATTTTTTCATTCTGCCAGTTTTTATGGCACTGATTTTTTTAGTTGCTATGCATCATTTGATTTAATTCTGTTACAGAAGATGATTTGTAACTGCTTTATTATAAAGAAAAACAACTGAAAAAGAATAGATGTGTAGCTGTGAGCAGAGGTATTCAGCTGAGCTAACACTTGATATACTTTTCAGGAAAATGTTTTAACAAATGAAATGCTTAGACTGTTCCCTGAAATTAAACCACATCTCAAGTGGTGGCATCCATTTCTAATTAATATGATCTCCTACTGATCCCACGTTACCTAAATTTCCTCTTTCTTAATAAAACTCGTTATATTTTTTGTGTATACTTTTTTCTTCTGTGTGTTCCTATGTGCTTTGAGCTTTTCCATTTTTGTTCTGTCAATTTTCTCTGTTCTCCTCTAAACATATGGGGGAGGTGACCCTCAACTGAAGAGGTACCTTAGGTTACTAAACCTTTCAAGACTGACCTTTGCAGGAGTTTAAGATTTATTCATTATCTGAGTTTTCTACCATAATATAATTTTGTCAGGACTACTCATGTGCTTTAAGCCAAGATTGCATGAATAGTGCAAAGATCAAAACCTTGTAATTCCCATGTCCCTGTCCCTCTGAATGACATTTCCTATTTACTATTTACAGTGCTGCATCTCAGTCAGCACCGTAGAATAGCAGGCCATTTCTTTTGCTATCCAGTGTTGGTGTATATAGACTTCAAGGTCATCTATTGTGTTGCGCACAAAATTCAGACACTATCGATTCCAGTCTGTAATTATAGTTCATCTAAATTGCAGATGCATATTTATCATGTAGATATGCATATATGAACACATAAAACAGTTCTTCATATTTAAATATATATTTATATCTATTTAAAGTCAGCTAATAGCCTTCTATGGCTTCAGTGTTGCCCTGTCATGTGGTGGCTTTGCTAATTCTGTCACAGATGACCCTTCATGCTTGATGCTGGTAGGGAAGAAACTTACTTCAGTTTCTTGAAGTTTCCAAATCAGTGCTATAAAGAAGCTTTAAAAATGTGGGTAACAATAGCTTATGATCAGAAAATGTTAATGCCTGCCTGTCACAGGAATTCCTTATGAAAACAAGAGCTTTGTCTAAGAACCCATTGGTAGCATCATGGATATAAAATTTTATTTCCATTGATTTGACAATGATATCTATTACTATTCAAGGACAGGAGATAGAAAATATAAACTTTTCATAAAATAATTTTAATAGAATAAATTTAACATAATCGTTTTAGCAGAGGCAGCAGCGGGACAGTAGGATGTAAAATAGGGATAAAGTGCAGAATAAAGGTATGTGATTATGGATCTCAGTTAAAGAAGACAGAGATTTGCCTAAGATGCGTCCACGCACAAGTCCAAGACAAACTCTGTAAACTATGATAAATAATTTGAAGCTGCAATTTGCAGAGCTTCATTCAGATTAAGTTTATCTTAGCAGTAAATTATACCTCATCCATTGCTTCCTCCATCTGGGTTCATTGCAAGACAGATATGGCAAGTTTGCATTACTTGCACAAGGCATATCTTTCCTCCATATCAGATGACACATCAGGGACTATGTACCCTTTAAACTGAAAAGTAATTTTCTGTATATAAAATGGATCCATATGGAGCCACTCTGGGGAAAGTAACATAGATTTTGAACTCTCTCAATAGCTAGTTGATAAGCTGGACGGTGCATTATCTTGATGAACTTTGCATAATAATAAAAATCTCCTCTTTAAGAGACCACTGCTCCTGCTTATACCACAGATTTAAAAAATGACTGCACGTCCTATGACCTCTATCCCACTACTTTATGTGTGAAATATATTCAATTTCTCTGGTGCTGTACTAATTAAATAGCAGTTAAGGGCAGTTTGCCTCCTATGGTAATGGGAAGTAGCACTGGAAACTCCAAAATATTCAAAAAGAAAACTAGGATCCAGCAAAATATCTCTACACTGCTCATCTACAGGCACAGGGGAAGCAAGCAGTTCTTCATCCCCAGGCCATGTAGAAGCATTAGAGTCAATTGGCAAGTGACAGAAAATACAAAAGTCACAACTGACTCAGGCTGCTACGTAAAACAAGACAATAATGAGCCAATGCCAATGAACCTTTTGGCTGAGCCAGAGCGCTAAACTGGCAGAAGATACTCCAAAAAACTCTACAGGAAGCTGAGAAGGAAATCGCTGCCAGGTCATGTTTGCCTGCGTACAGCAGCCTGCAGGTGCAAAGGAAGTATAGAAACAGCAATAACAATGACTTTGTTAATGGTCAGTATTATTCTTTTAAGGAATTCCATGTCTCAGAAGCATCTGTCTTTTCTAGTTCCTGAAGATGATAGTTTTCAATCCAATGTGTAGTCCTTTGTAATAGATCTACTAGTTTTACACCAGGTGTGCCAGGCTTTCCAATCTGATTCTGTGTACAGACATTACAATGAGTTCTTCTTGCAGAAATGAGGTACAGAGGGAAGGTGGTGTGGCTGCATGTGTGTACATTTAATCTGTTGCCATCTGTGGTAGACCACTCAGTGAATAAAGAGCGCATATGTCCCCATGTCTGGCTGATGCTTTTTACCACCATTATTTTTATCCAATATACATAAAGATATTTAACACTGATTTTATAGTGGGAGAGGAAATAAAACAAGTAATAAGAGCTTGTATTTTTACTTGAACTGTGCGTACCTAAGAATGAGCTCAGACTACCTGCCTTTTAAAGAGACAGAGCTTCTGCAGCTAATAAACAAACTGAGCTAGTCATGCTTACATAAGTACTAATGATAGCAGAATGCCAAACAGAAATGTTAGTTTCTCTTTCAAGTCTAGTCCTCTCTCTGTTGCTCTGAAAAGCAAAGACATGCTTTTTTTATTAGCAGATGATGAAGAGTGAAAATAAGTTTTCTTTAATGAGGAATACTACTGATAAAAGAAGAAAAAAAAAAAGTATAACGTCCTTTTACCACTGATCTCAAGAAGCACTAATTTTAAGAGTAATAAAAAGATCACTTTTATGACATTTCAAGCCATTGCCAGCATAGAAAACTTCCTTTCAAATAATCTACATATAAAGCAATGCTAAGGTCTAATAAATCTTTTCCTGTGCCATTTCCCTTCAGTAAATTCCATGAAAATAGTGTGCATAAGAAGTTGTTAAAATGAAGCTGGACACAACTTCTCCAAATTTAAGAAGTCTTGTTAAAATTCATCTGCCATTTTAGCTCTCTTTCCATTTTGCCTTAATTAACTGCTTTAACAATCTGAAAGAGTATTTTGGAATTTAACATCAAAAGCACAAAATATTTAAATTGTAGGACTTCTGTTTTGCTGATACATGTATAAAAATGAAAAGTGGTTAAATTTTATTAAACGATTCTGTCACCTAGTTGACATTTCAGCATTAAAGCTCCTTAGAACTCATTTAAATTGAGAGTGTTAATTTCCATATTTTTGAGCTTTAAACAGTGGGGTTAAAGGAAGAAGGCAAAATACAATGGAGAATATCTATCACATATTAATATCAAATGATATAAATATCAACCTACATTTCCAGCATTTCGTTAGCGATTTCCCACCCCTCTTTATTTCTCATTAGAAAAATGAAGTGCTGAATCTTGGGTTCAAGGCAATGACTCTCCATCATGCATCGTAACGCATTCCTAGAGTTATAGAAAGCTTCGGATTCTATTTAAAGTCATATTTCATTCCAGTGTGTATCATTCCATCAGCATCCATCAACAGGGATGCATCAGTCCGTTGAAAGGACTTTAAGATACAAGTTGTTTAGTATTTTATTTGCTGTTCTGAGCATCGTGAGATATCTGGGAACTTGTTTGCATTTTCTTCAAGTATGAAGATAATCAAAGCATTTTTCCTGCTTTTTTTCCAAGCTCAATTACTAAAGCAGATTGCTGTTTATGCTATGTCTTTGCTCCTAAGTGGCATGGGACGCCAACAGCTTGAAAGAATTCCATCAAGCCTGCAGAATAATTCTGAGCCACATTGTTCAGCTTTTTAATGTTGAAACGTGTTATTTTCTACTGGCTTTAAGACCAGGCTATTAGGGCTAGTGTTATCCTCTGGTTATCACCAGTTGTTATATTTCCTCTAGGTACCCTGTTACCCAATAGCTTGGGTTTAGGGGAAGTGTGTTTTTCTGAAGACACCCAGAGACGGAGAGTTCTCAGGTTCTACTGGCAGTTTTTTCGAGTAGTTAATAGTTTCCCCATAAACTGCGGTGCCGTTTTTTCAATTTAAGTTAGAATGGCTTAAGAGGCAACTCCTGATCCTTATAATCCTTCTTTTGCATGATTATAGAGCTTTTCCTGTCTGATATTTTCTTTCCAGGGCAATATTCATACATTGTAAAAAAAAGTACTTTTAAAATGAGCAGATTAGATCTGTTTTGTTTGATCTCTCACAGTAAAGGATTTTCTCCAACTCTCGAATAATTATGATAGTCCCTCTATTTTCCCAATGTCGTTAGAGAATATTGATGCAAAAATTAGTCACATCATTCCAGCATGGGTCTTGATCAGTACTGTAATCTTCAAGAAGGAAATCAGACCCCTTGGACATAACTCTTTTGCTGTATTGCCAAGTGTTAATAATCTTTTCCTATAGCTACTCTACCAGTGACTTTCCTATTGAATCTGTAATTATGTCAGTTCAATACCTTGGGAAATAAGGTTCCTGTCCCTAGTATAAACAGCAGCTCCAACAAACCCTTATGCTAAACCAAATAACTTGCATTTCATGTTATTTTTTCTAACATGCTTAGGAGGAGTGCTAGCAGCTTAACAGTCAACAGAATTCAGATTTCCTTTAAAAAATGATGATCACTCTCCCCTTTTCTTTTCCTCGAGTTTTTTTAAAATCAGGAGCGTCAACACCTCTTTCTCAGGGTGGGGGGAGAAATCGCTCTGTGTGAGAGGTGATCTAAGCCATATGCAAACCTGGGGCACAATCAACATGGTTAGAAAGCATAGACAGAGATAGCAATGGGGTATCACCCCTTTCCAGTCTCAGGAACAGAAGGAAAAAAGACTCCTTCTAGCCATGCCATGATGTATGCCCTCATCCTAAGCCAGTTTCAAAAGTCACTCCCAAACTCTACAGGCTACCTGCTGATACTCTGGCTAACACTGAATAGTATTTGTTTGTAATCTGATTGATTTCAGCAGAATCACTCATGCAGTAAGGTATTGCTCAGTGTAATTGAGGGTAAGAAAAATTTGATCCCAAAGAAAATGACTCAAGCCAGTTTCCTTTTGCAGATATTTTAATAAGAAAGTAATTAGATTTGAGCTAGACTATTTCTCTCCTTTCCTTGTCCCTCTAAAACGCCGCGAAATCGCAATAGCATCCCAACCCCTGGTACCATGTCCAGGAAGCTGGTAGCTCTCTGGTTAAAAAGAGGATTTATGATTTTTTTTTTTTCAAGCAGCTGTTATGCCACACAGTCCTTTTGTGTAATTCTCAAGTTGGAAGTAAAGTTTTGCTATTTAAATATTAGGCAAAGTAATCTTTGTAGTATGTACTGAGATGCGAAAAATGCAGAAACCTTGTAAATACTTCCTTGTGTTGAAGAACACCCCCTCAGGGTATGAACTCCATTGCTCTGAATGTTATAGTTGTCCTATAGCCTGGGACATGTGGAGTCCATAGCCTCATTAGCTTCCGCGTTGACAGAAGTGAATCAATCTCGTAGAAAGGTTTTGATGAAGGTTCTTAATTAGGCCTGTTAATGTGCAGGATCACATGTTCTTAGAACAGGGACAGCCTGAAAACACCCAGGCTTTGTAGAACTTCCTGATGAAACAACTCTTATTTTGTGCCAATTTTTATGTAGGAAAAATAATTATTCTTTTCCAAGTACGTTTGTAGAAAATAACTTGATTGCCTTCCTACCTCGAGAAACCTGCTGCCAGATTCTCATGACAGCTGACCTTGTGAAATCAGTTGGGGTTGAAGATAAGATGTAGTTATGAAGTGTTTGTTTTCTGAGCTGGAAGTATCTTTACCCTGAGTGCTGCTGACATTTTGATGGCAACAAAAGCAGAAGTCTGGATAGAGACTGATGTATTTTATCTTTACTGAGGTGAACAACAAGAATACATGATCATAAAACAACATAAGTTTGTGATGTTTTTTTCTATTGAAAATACTACCTCTTCCTGCTTATATAAAATGGGCCATTCTGGCTTAGGCAGAGATCCATATAACTCAACATCCAGTATCCCACAGGGTCCATAAATACCCAGTTACATCACTGCCTGAGAAAGCGTAAGAACAGGCCAAGCATTTGTAATACCTCCCTCTTGTATTTTCTCAGCCTTCGGTTATTTTCAGCTCGGACACTTCCTGAGTTGGATGTGGTTTCTGCATATACTACGGCAGTGCGATTCTCTCACACGAGCAGCTCCCCTAGAAACCTTGTCCATTTTCAGCGTCCACAATGTCATCTCTCATGGACTTCTGCAGGTCCACTACTCTTTATGTGAAGGGCTACCAACTCCCCTAATATTTTTTTTAGCCTGACCCCTAATAGCTTCATTTGTAATACTTGCATGAGAAAAATCAATGAACTGTTGATTGCTCTCCACCTTTTCCATATCATTCATGATTTTGCAGCTCTATTGTATTCTGTTTTAGTCTCCTCTTTCCCAAACTGAAGCATACTGTCCTGTGAAGTAGTTCCTTACTGTCCTATGAAGTAATTCCTTACTGATTCCCTTTGCTGCTCTTCTCTGAACATTTTCCAGATCTGGTATATATGTATTTGTATTTTAAGATGAGGAGATCAGAACTGCGCATTGTGTTCATGGTGTGGATGAACCATGGATTTGTATAGTGAAGTTTTCCTCTTACTGCATTTATAAGGGCATTTTCATTAGTTTGGGTTTTTCTACTTCATAGTTTCTGTTAGAAGGAACAGGAGTGAGTACTTGCAGGAATTACGGTAGCTAATTTAGGAGGTTAGTGGGAAAGGTTGTGGGTGGTATCTAATCACATACAAGAAACAAAGACAGTTCTCCTTAATGTCCTTTTGAAATACTTGCCATAAGTTTAAGAACTGAAGAGCTTATTTCCTTGTTTGCGGCTGAGATACTTTTAAAGACTACAGAAGACATTCTTTGTGTACAAGAAAACCCCATGCAGCCTCGGTAACCTTCCCTCACCTCCATTCCTACTGTTACCATCATCACAATTGCTTTGCAGCCCTACTAAGATCAGGTATGAACAGTGCTCTTGCTCCGCACTCTGGCTATAGTCTTTGGAGCAGAGCTATCAAAGATAAATTTATGCAAACTTACTTTTTATATCAGCTCAGATGACTGCTCATTTTAAAAAGATATTTTAGGTAAAAATAAAACACATACAAAAATCGACAGATTATCCTTTCTACCATATTGGATAACTATACGGAGCAGATGGATTGGTTTTCTTGGCATCGTTGCAGCTATAGTTGGTAGTAAATGTAGTACGGTAGAGCTTGTAGTAATATAATGGACAATTTTTAGTATAATGTAGTTTATTTTAGTATAATGCAGTTTAGTGTAATGTGATTTAGGTTTATGCTAGATATTAGTTCTATACAAGCTTAAAACGAGTAAGTTCATACCTTATTGCTCTTTAGTAGGCAAAGGAGTAACTGGAAATGTAATTCCAAGTTTCTACGGCAGTAAAAATAGACAGCGTTTGTTTCTCAAGCAGTGAGCTGTAGAGGCATGTCAAAGCACTACTGATTCTTCAAGATCACTGGCTGTATGATGCTCTGAACATATTTCTCAAGAGGATAATGAACAGCAAGCTGTTCACAAGTTAGCTTTTTTTCCTTTTCTTTTTTTTTTTTTTAAGTCGGCTATGTTCTTCAGGGGAGGATTTCTTTGTTTTATCTTGTTGCTGCTGAACAACTGTTCTGCCTTACTTTGGATTCACCCCATCCCACTCAACGGGTTCTCAAAGAGAAATGGTTCCACTTCTTTCCCTCAATATAAAAAGATGCAGGTTCAAATTCAAATTCAACTGTATTTTCTAATTCTACTTTGAGTACATGGGAATTCTCTTTCTCTTGCTCAAATCTCCAAAAATTTTGGCGTCAATGAAAAAGGTCCTCGAAAGAATTCAACAACCGCAATTTCTAGAAGACGAAGGAGCTCATGTTGAGCCTGCTTTGCATTTCCTGTGAACAAACTGTGTGAAGCTATAGCAGTGAAACACTGGGGAATTTTACTATAACTGTCAATCCTGACAGATGCTGAGATGACGCAACTAATGACCAGAAAGGGTCTGTATTATCTCACTTTCTGCAAAGATGAGATTTTATTGGAATTAATTCAGTACTTAAACTCATAGTATTAAGCATATGACAAGCTAAATATACTTTTCCTGATTTACAAGAGTGTTCTGCAAAGACTCTCTCTGCTGCTTTTACACATGTTCTTGAGCATTTCGGCAGGGACTACTTTCCTACGAATAGCCATATAGGGTTCAGCTGAATTTGAGAACTGTTACACGGTTAAAAACATCCTACAAGTCTTTGTAACATTCCCCTCACCCCATGTTAAGACTACTAAATTTTTAGATTAATTTCTATAAAACTCTTCTGAAGTTCTTTATAACCTGCTTGGTGTGAATCCATACAAAGGCTATTAATACCCTGGCTTTTTCATAAGGGAAAAGTTGATTTGCATGGCATCGAGCAATGATTTCTTAGTTTACCAGTTTCTATCCAACCTTTCTTACTAGCTAGTGTCTAATCTGAAGTCATAAAATGTCCCTTGGGGATCCTCATTAAATATAGTGAAAAATCAGTTCACAACATTTCTTTGATCTTTTGCCTAAAACCTATGAAGAAGTATTAGTTAGAATGCTGATGTAGTTCTATACTGAATTATGCTTTTGATGAAAAACATCAGCACCATAGTTCTGCTTGTTATATTACTTTGTACACCTTATGCACATCAAATCAGTGCATTTTGGTGAAGGTTTGATGTCAGCTCTATACTGACAGCAGCATACTACAGAGCTATTGCGCTGCAGGTCAGCAGTTTAAAAATAGACAACTTGGCAATAATGACAAAAATGACAAAAGACAACAGGAGTGAGGCATCGCTGCTCCTTTCATGAGACGATTTCGGTGTATGACGATTCCTCTCCCTCTGTCTCCCCAGATGCTACAGAAATGACTGAGGGAGGCTGGCAGGAGAGTTCCAAAGAAAATTTTGTCCTCCTTGTCTATGTGTGAAAACGAGGACATCACTCTTCAGGATTATAAAGCCAAAACTGTTGTATCTCCTTTAATCAAATTTGCTGTTTGTTCTGGGGGAAATGAGTAAGAAAATGAACTGATATGGATTACAAGTAGGTTCTACCTTTCCATTTTGTTAATTAAAAAAAAAATCAAATTGAAGTTTTTACCTTTATGTTTATATTTTTTAAAAAAAGTTTCCAAAGTGGTGCCTGCATGGCCAGAGATAAAAAGCCACATGTCATCTCTGCCCATGCTCCAAGGCAGCAGGCAACAGATTTAAACAGTAGGTAAACATGGCAGGACTTATTAACTTTACTAAACTATTACTGGATCAGCTGGTTCTGGCTTTTGTCCTAAAAACAAGAGCAAAGAATGGAAGTAACAGTGTGCTTGGAAGCCTCAGCCTGTGACCTTGGAGACGTGGTAAAACCCTAAGGTTTTGGCCAATCGTTTAGTTTTTACTTTGTGTGATAATATGTTCTGCATTTTGAATCTATCCCCTTTTTGATGCAGAAAGACTTTGCAAACCTTGAAATATCAGAAAGTGACTATGAACAAAAGGGAAAAGAAAAATTATAGGAGCGAGCATAAAAGAAATGCAAAATCTGAAATTTAATGAAGTTCAGATAATCATCTGTCACTCAGTTTCTAAATATTATCCCTTAATAACCTTATTGTCTCTTTGCGTATTTGCTTCTTTTCTATTTAGGATAAGAATCAAGACATTCACAGCCTGATTGGTTCATCATGTATGCATTTCCAATAGAGGGAAGATAATATCCCCAGGACTGAGATAGTTTTTCCTCCTTTTTGTTCTATTAGTTGATGAGAAAGTGGGGAATTAGCATTAAAAAAACCCCAACCTTTGCTATCACTGCAAATTGAAGATGGGCAAGAAATGCAGAGCTTGGAGCCAGAACTGTTCTTCCCAAAGTCTGGATGAGCTCAGATTTGGGATTCAGGGGCTGACTAAATGCTAATTCCATACTAGCAGAGGCATGAAGTCCAGGAAAAGTGCAGCCTTTTGTTCCAGATGATTAACAGAGAGACACTGGGGGCCCCAACTCTCGACTGCCTAACACATTTCATATGTGGAGTATTCTGGGCTCCCATAAGCCCAGAATTAAGCACTATAAAGTGCTTAAACACATGCTTAATTTGAAGAGACCTAAGAACCTTGAGCCTGGCACAAATGAACACAAGAAGCTAGTACTGTGGCGCCTGCAAACATGCTCGTCCTCACTCACGTAGCAGCTCAGTTATAATCTGTAGATCTGCTTTTACGAGGCAGTAAGTAAGTGCATGCATGTGTGTTTCAAGAATCAGGACTTCAGGTTTGAAATAGTATTTCTGGGCAGTAGTTAAGTAAAGGGCAATATTTTACTTTATGCCTTACAGTATACCCTGTCAGCCTGGTTTTAGACATATTAATACTCTCAGGCCTGGAGGAAGAGGTGTGGAGCCACCTTAGTGTCAGTCCACAGGTGTGAATGAAGCTCTGGCCCAGCTGCGTGTTTGCGGGTGCTCCCACTGGACCCAGCAGTGAACCGGTATGGAGATATTTGAACTCGTGATGGATGTCAGCCATATTACTGCCTGGTGTGCTTTTAGCTGTAGAAGTTGATTTGTTTTGACTAAATAGACTCCAGTGGACAAAGGGCTGCGAGATGATCACCCATGTGTACCAGCTTCTCCCTGTGCAGATGAGAATAAACATCACGTCCCGACTCCACACACCTGCATCTTACCTTTGCCACGTGGATCTTGGCTGTGTTTGTCTGGCACCGTGTTCAGGAGCAAGTTCCACATGCATTAAAATGGGATATGATGGTGAGTTAAATAGGAATAAAAGCAAACAATAGAGCCGCTGCAGCACTCACCATTCTTTCAGGCACTTATATATTAAATTCAATATTGATTGATTGTGCTGTTCTTGTCTCCTCAGTTTTCAGTCTGATCTGCAATGGTAATATCGTATGTAATGCCTCGCAGATGCCGGCTGAAGGAGAGTTTGATACGTTCAGGTGTCTGGGAGGCAGTTTGAAGCTGTGTTATAAGTTTCATGATCCCAGTCAGATTTAGATGTGGTAGCTGAAGAATTGAACCTGGATGGCAATCTAACAAGGACTGGGGATGCAGAGGCCTCAGCTGCTGCAGATAATAGCCTGGCACTTTGAAATGGGGCAGAACTGCCAACGCTTTCGCTTGCATGCTGGGCTATGAACTGTGAAGAGTACGTCCAGCCACGCTGTTGGTGGGAATGGGAGGCCTGGGCAGGCAGGGTAGGAGGATGGAGGGGACAGAAACCAGTGCTGCTACTCCGTTGTGAGCTGTCAAAGGTAATGCCGGCTGGTGTTGCCTTGTGTGCGGGGTCAGAGTAAACTGGGACGACTGAAATGCCCCACTATTCTCCCACCTCAGGGAGCGGGATCAGCAGCAACTGCTGAACTATGGCTGTTTAAAAGACTGAAGAGGACAAAAATTATGTTTTATACCCCAGACTGTAAACAGCTGAGATGGGAGAGCTGTTAAAAGACTGCTCAGCCACAGTCACAGCTTGTGCTTTGGGTAAAGGGCCAGATGAACAGCTGGGGTGGCAACTGTTTCAGCCAAATCCAGAGAAATCAGCTCCGTGTTCCTTAAAGTGGTAGATATTTTTGTTGAAGCAATCAGCAGTGCAACAGTTAACAGCATTGACACTTGCATGAGGGCTGTAGGCTTCTGGAGGAGCACCCCGTTGACAGGAGCAAGGCAGCCGACCCCACTCGGAGCCATCATTGCAGCTGCTAACAGAGACCCGATGGCTTGCAAAGCTGCCACCAAGAAAGTCATGTGGCTCAGTGATGTGACCTTGTGCATTCGCAATTGCCCAACATCCCTCTTGCAATAAAAGCGATTGTTTACATGGAAAATTATGTTATTCACGTTTTTCGGTATTGTTTAGCCTCTTTTAATGTGATTTAACAGCTGGAGATGAGGAGAAAGCATCACCATGAGAACAGCCAACTCTCTGCAGACAGGCAGAGAGTGCTCTAGGGATTACTACTGGTCCATGGATGACAGATGGGAACTTATGGTCTATAACTTAACAGATGGATCACAGTTCTACTTTTGAGTTGCATGGAGAGGATCAAATGATTATGGTGCAGCTAAATAAAAGCAACTAATCAGAAAGATCTATGATTCAGTGTAATGATTTGGGAAGATGTAATTTGGAGGGATGAAAACCTTGTGGTAGTGACTAATGTGTAAAAGCAATAGGAAGAAAAATGAATTATTGCCCTGATTCATGTTCCGTAAAATTGTATTTCATCAGATGAGCATCTTTTTTTGTTTACCACTTAACAAAAAATTTTTTTTTTCCTCTGAAAAGGCATGATTTTGGTTCAGAAGCAAAGAGAAAATTAATCTTACTGTGGAGATTAAAATAAAGAGGTCAAGTTACCCTCTGAAGTGACATGCTACATATGTGTGTGTGTATATATATATATATATATATATATATATATATATATATATATATATATGTTACCCCATCCATAACTATTTTCTGTACTTTTTCTAGCAGCTTCTGTGAAGTTGACAAAGTCAGCAAGAACTTTTGTGACCTCTGTTTTGTGACCTCTGTTAATCCCTGGTCCTTTGCATCATAGCGGGACATGGCAAACTGATGTATCTGTCATTGCTGATAGTCTTTTATTTTCTGCATTTGGTGAAGGCCTGTCACAGTAAGAGATGCTTTTTGTGATCATTATTGTCTTTACTGCAGTGAAACATGCAGCACTAACACACATGAAATGCATTAAATGCTTTGGTAGTTGCATTTATCCTGCCTTTAAGATCTTTCATTATAACAAAACTGGGCAAAAATAAATGTGATGGACCAAAGTAATTCTGGGCAACAGATTACCCGAAGGATATTGTAACTTAACCCTTCCCTTCTCCTCTCTTTCCTGCTCAGGCCCTAACACAATGTATCATTTCAGGTGTGTCAATAAGACAGTAAGTTACCTCAATACGGCAATAAGACAAAGTTACCTGACTCTTACTAGCCTGTCACAGCAGGCACAATCAAAGCTATTTCCGAGCAGAACCGTGGTAGCTTGTGCTCAAACTCTAAGGATAGACTTACTAATGGGGGAAAAAGGGGCCTCCTTGCTGATCCCTTTAGCTCCTCCAGTTAGGAGACCATGTGTCCCCTGGCTGTGGAAAGTCCTCTGTCCTGTTGCTCACTTAGTCTAAGATGAGGGTCCCTTCAGTTTAATCCACCCTGGCCACAGCTGAAGCTAGATGCTTGTTATGGAGTAAGAGTGCCCACACATGGAAATTATTCGTAAATATTCCTAAGGAAGAGCTGTTCATTAAGGACAACTCCGTGTCTGCAATCACCTCTTTTCCATATCCAAATACCTCTTCTTGGGATCCTTAAAACTCTCTCTCTCAGGCCTGAAAGAGAGGCAAAGATGCCTAAGTTAAACCTGACCGTACTGTCCTACCTCTTTTCTTAGTCTGAAGTTGATGGAGACCTTGTCCATTTTCTCAGCATAAATTGTTTTAAGGACCAATTTCTCTCAGTGCCAAGAAGCACCATACCTAGGACTACAGGCGGAAACCAAGGAGAGTATTGTGCTGGACTAACAACTTCTCTTAAGGGATAAAAAGCCTTTTCATGCCCAGAGCAGACAGAGGTTAAGTTTTGATGCAGAGAAGTTTATGCTGTTCTGTAGTTCTTCTCACCATTTACATGACACTTTTTTTCCCCAGGATCGAAAGCCTTCAACTTTCTCCTGATGATTTTCCCTCCTTTGATCTTACTTTCACAGACATAATTTGTAAATTATGTTCTTTTCTCCTGGATTTCTGAAGGAAATAAGACCTATGCAATTCTCCTATGTGTCCATGTTTTTGTGTCAGATTCTCTATAACGAGTTTTGAACTTGTTCAGTTTTAACTCAGTTTAGCAGAAGGTTAGAAACCTTTCAGATTGCAAGTTTCTACAAGATTTAGGAAAATAGGTGACCATGTAGATAGTAAGGCTAAGAAGCTCACCCTTTATCAGGCATCAAAGAATCTGCGGAGGAGAGTAAAGACAAAGCAAGAGGAACTTGAAAATTGACTTTTATTAGCTCTGTTCCTTATCAAACTGCTTGTCTTTGGAAACATTCCCAATGTTACTTTTTTAAAGCTTTGCTAAACTTGACAGCTATTTACAAAGTTTACTTTCAGAATGAAAATAGAGAGGAAAAATGGTCACCACTGACAACTACCAAATTGCAGTGAGCCAGAACGTGTGTCTGATTCACACGTGTATTAAATAAGTATATTGAGCCTTGAAGATCAAGGCTATGGTCTTAGAATGAACTCCAAACTCTGTTTGTTATAATGCCTCACAAAGGAATTTGCACATGCAGATGCTGGCTGCTGCAACTCTGTATGACATCCATAGTGAAAAACTAACACAGATTTATTAGGGCTTTTATGGTGGAAAATGCAATGAGAAATAGTAAGCGTAGCAGCAGTTTCAAAGTGCTTTTTGCCCAAACCATGGCAGGCTATATTGCATTTCAGACTGGAGTCAAGTCTCTTAGAAAGCCGTCCACCTTCTCACGCTGCTCATGATATCCGTTCCTTGTGTATGTCAGAGAGTGAAGCTACGCTCAGGCAAGTAGTCCCCACTCCAGACAGGATGATGCATATGAAAATAAAGAATCACAGAGAAATGTAGTTTGGAAGATATCTCTGGAAGTCATCTAGCCCAGCCTCCTGCTGAAAGCTAGATTGGTTGCTCAGGACCTTGTCCAGTCAAGCTTGAAAATCTCCAAGATAGAGATGCCACAACCTCTCCGGGCAACCTTTTCTGGTCCTAGCCACCTCTCATGACGAAAGATTTTTTTTCCCTAAAGTTTCAGATTCATTCCCTAGATCTATTCTCCCTTGCTTGTTTATCTGCTTATGGTTATCAATTTTGCCCTGAGAATTTGTGCAAGATTTTGAACACAAGCCCTCCAGACCTAAAAGGATCAGTTGCTCAAGCTATAGTTGCAGCTTCGAAGTTGCAGCCAGGACAGCTACTCTTCATTGTGAACTGGACACAGAGAGAGATTCCTGTGAGTCATGACCCTGGGGAAACTTTCTTTTAGCATCAATTTCAGACACACCACTTTGATGTCTAGAGATATATAGGATGACCTTAGAGCATTTTACATGGGAATACACAAACGGGACTTTGCTGTAGTCTTGACAGGGGTCTCAAAACTTTGTCAATCTCTTAATTTACAAGCCCAGGAGAGAGAGGAGGGACCAGAGCGATTCATGATGATGGACTATCATGCGTATTGAAGTAGCACTTCTATTTAGGAGGGAGATGGAGAGATTGCCTCAGTCAGTAATCTATAGCGGTCCTCCAGTCAAAGCCACATATCCCAGGTCACTGTAAATAAAGAAGTATTTAGAAAATTTTTGTTTTGTTAAGTCCAGCACCTTTCACACATTCTTAACATGTTACCTGTCATATGAGTGACTATACAGATAAGTTGAAGCTCCAAAGGTTCCTACAGTGTTTGCTCTTTTCCTTTCACCTGCAGTTGATTTATCACAGGCAAAAGCACCTATGCTTGCAGAGCACTAGCTGCATTTTCAGACCGAGCCATGGATAGCGAAGGTCGCCTACTCTGTGCTCTGTTGCAGTTCTGAATTTTTTAGTTTGAGGTCTTCCCACTCCATGCCTCCTTCTCTATTTCTATAATATGGCCCTGATGCATAGTATGCATATATTTGCATAAAATGCCTGCTTTTACGTGTGCTTACATGAGCACATGGTCAATTTTCCTTTAACTCATTCAACGCATTAAGCACTTATGTTTTATATTCTTCTCACTCCCCAGTGTCACTACGGTAGTTCTCCTCTATTAAAGTATTCTTTAGCAGATGGGGTACCAGGTTGCTGTGTTGCCTGCTTTTGCAGTGGTAACGCTAATCTCAGAGTGTTTGCTGTTTATTAAGGGTCTTGCTTGTGGCATGCGTGTGAAGGCGAACCTTCTAGCCAATATATCACAAAAAGAAATGTATTGTTCTAGCTGCCTTTGTAACAAAGTGTAACACTTGAAAAGAAAACATCAGAACATCTTCACTAGGAGGAAAAGAAAAAGAATTTCACTCCTGCTAATCGTAGTTTAGTTTCCTAAATGAATGAAGCGTAAGTGGTTACGTATTTGTTTTGTGCAAGTTTGAAAACTGTATGTACATTATGTAAACCTTCACAAGTTCTGTGTAAGTTCATGAATGCTTAAAGAACAAAGACTGAGATTAAAAATAGGAAAAAGAAAAAAAGGAGGAATTGTGATGCTTTCCGGTTATGATAAGCTAGTTGGCAATCATCTCTGGGTACTGGCAAATGAGCACAAGCGCCGTGGTGGATGTGGGCTACTGCAGCAAAAGTGGCTAGAGTGCGAAATCAGGGGACAGAGACCACCCATCCAGAGGAAGCAAAGACCGCTAGTGTCACTGTTACACTGTGTATGGCGCAATGGCTTTACGAGGTCCTGTCTTCCAGAGCCTGATTCATGATTTCTGAAACCTTTATGTTGGCAGTGTGGGCTAACAGACCCCACATATAACCTTACTTGGTCACTTCTGGCTTTAAAACCTTCGGTAGCCTCCCAGACTCTCGCCCGTTCAGGTGGAGGAAGCATCAGCTGCCGTGTCGAGCTCCCAGGCGTGCTGTGATCGTGTGGCACAGTGTGGTGCCAACTTTAGCGCTGCGGAGGGAAGTGATTAATCAGACTGTGTAACAGACCCCAAAAACTGCTCTCTTTTCAATTTCAATCCTTTGTGAGCCCATAAAAATGGATTAAGGCAGAGCGAGACAACAGACTGAACAGATACAGCAATACCACAACAGTTTCAATCCCTGGATTTGGGGAGAAGTGATTTTAATAAAAAATATTGGAAATACAAGTGTGAGGAGTTGTTTCAAAGCTGACAAGAGGCTGGTAGTTTGTCTTTTTCACCTTAAAGGCCTTTTTGATAAGTTAAAAAAAGTCCCTTTGCACTTACTGTCATGTTAAGATTGATTTTACTCTGTATTTAATCAAGCTTTCCACTATCTCATGATTATGATTAAAATAGGGGAGTAAAATATAGTGCACCAATAATTCTTCTTCATCTTCCTCCAGTGTACATTCGGTGCCTCTCTTTAAATCCCTTCCTGTGAATTTTATCCATATTTCATATCTGGTACATGTAAATCTGCTTGCTCCTTTACACTTAGTCTCAGTGCAGATATGAAACAGGCCCACGTATTTGCGTTTTTACTGCTACTAGCCTCTAACTGTCTTTGTTAGGGAAGGCCCACGCACTCCTCAGTTTGCCTTGAGAATTGTTGTAAATTATTGTTTATTGTTATGATAATTTTTAGTTGGTAGATTTTATCTCCTCCTGCAACTTTCTCTAAACAACTATACAGTCTCTGGATCCAGTGATAACTGTTATTTTACAGATCTTTGGCTACTCTTTCATTTTTAGATAACGTTCATGTACATATGGTGACAAGTCATTTGCATAATGTCTGTACGTCATAATCCATTGCACATTCATTTATAATTTAGCTATGTAAGAGTGCCTCTGAGTCAGCTCCCGTTAGCTTTACAAAATTGACCTGATGCATCCTAATCTAGATCTGCTTCAGTGGGCCTGCTTCAGTCTTTTGCAGAAGGGCAGCACTCTGTAATGGGTGAAGGGCTGTGCTGATATGTGCCCACCAGCTCTTATAATTGTTTCTGTGGAGCATATAGGAAAACTGCTGGAACCACCAGGTGTGGTTACTGAGGAGGGATTGGAGGAAGGTAGCTCTGCTCTGCCATATCCTGGAGATCTGCTGTCTGTATCACAGCTGTGGAGGTTACTCCTCTTCTGTCCTGCAGATCCAACACAGCTGGATCCAGTCTTGATGGTGTTGGCTTCTCTGCAAGAGGCAGCTACCTGCAAGGGGGAAAGAGATAGCATCCCTATCCAGTCAGACATCTGGGACCTTTTGACTGAGTTGGCAGCTCATCAGTACATTTACTGAAAGAGCTATGGGCATTTTCACTATCATTTTGTCATTGTAAGAAAGGAAGACCACAAGTCTGAAAGGGTTAAAAACCCAAATTTGCCTTATGTATTGATTTAAATCTAATTTTCTTATAACATTCAGACTGGTTTTCTCCACTGCTTTTATAGCGTTAAAAAAAAAAAAGCTCTTAAACCAAAGTATCTTTTTTTCCTTCCAGCACTCAGCCGCATGCAAGTTGCTGAATGATTGCTGTCCCTAGTGCTTTCCTTCAAAGCACCCCAGTCTGCCGTTCTCACTCCGCCCAGAGGTGATTAGGAAAGTCTTTTTACAGAAGATTTCTTAGGTTGCCATAGCCCTGTGCAATGTCCTGTTAGCACAGACACAGAAAACTCAAGACTATGTTAGCAATTAATTTAATACATTATGCATGTGAATACATTAATGGGAGTAGGAATTCAGGCTTAAGCACAGTGAGTTATTAAGGCTCCTAAGCTATAACAAGATCAAATGTTTTATAGTGCTGAGGTGGTGCTATTCCCTCCCCTGCAATGAAACCCTCCGTTCACTAACACACTCTTGTATCTGTTTATTGACGTCAGGGGTGAACGCAGACCTAGTCTGATGGCGGGGGAGAGAGCTGCAGCTGTGCAGCCTTCGGCTTGGCTTGCCACGTAATAAGAGCACATATGAAACAGATGCAACGGGGCCCTATTAGTTTCCCTTGTCTGGGGGAGTCTCCTCCAGGGTAGTGCTGCCTAGAATTTTCAGCTAATTATGAGACTTTTCTGGTGGCTTCTAAGATAGGGTCCCTGTTTCACAGTACTCTCGTAATTGCATGGAAAAAGCTCACTGCTGTATGCACTTTCTTCAGCCTGAGGGCTGAACTGCAGGAGCAGACCTCTGTGAGATGCAGAAGGAGACTTTTGCCTCAAGGAGCTGGCAGCCCAGGTATAACACAGAGCACTTTGCCTCAAAGGAAAGCCGCAGTGCAAGATAGCTGTTGGGTAGGATTAGTCAGGCTGATAGATGGCAAACTAGCATGCTGGTAGCCTAAATGTGGTGGCGTTTCTACACGTATGTGGCACTGGGGAATTTTCAGGAGGCTTTTGAAGGAGGACAAGGAGAAGGAGGTCTTTTTGGAGACCTTGTGGAAGGAGCTGTTCGCAAGGGTGAAGAGTGAGCTGGCAGAAACTCAGAAATACAGCAGAGGACTGGTGGCTGGCTGCTGAAGAGCTCACAGGCTGGGAAGCCCATGCGTCTGTAAGCAACGAAGAGCTTTGAAAGGAAAAATTAGCTTACATGTGGTGTGATAAAGAAAGAGACAGGGAGGAGTGCAAAGCTGGGCAGATGGGGATGTACCAGGGAAACAACTGCATATGCATAAGCAGAAAAATACACTGGTCGCTGAGAAGCACTGTAGCGTGTGCTTGGATCACAGTTTTAGATGGATAAGAAAGGCAATGCTTCCCTGTCACTGGGTATAGCTGTGCCCTGCAGCCCTCTTCCAAGCTACTGCTGCCTCATGGTCATCTGGAGCTCCACCCGCCCCCACGTCGTGTGAGAGTGTCCGATCTCTCTGCATCAGAGAAGACCCAGATGTGAAAAAAGGACAAATAAAAAAATTAAACAGCATGGAACTGGAGAAATCCTGACTTTGTTTCATTCCTCTAATGCCTTCTTTTGTGGCAAACCTTGCAGCCTCTTGGGGCAGAGAGAGCATGCAGTGTGTGGTGTTGCGGTGGTTGCTGCAGGCTGTTAGCTAAGACGAAAGTCTAGTGGATTTTCTTTTTTTTTTTTTTAGGAAGTATTTTATTGCATTTACTTAATTTCCTAAGCACCTGCACAATGTCTGATGATCAATTTTAGCAAAAAGCCTTATTCACTCTCACTTCATTTTGACTCGATATTTCTATAAATTGAGTCAATTTAACATTTTTCAAAGAGAAATGAAAAACACAGATGTCAAGCACTTGCCCATTTTGCTTCTGGATTTCTACGTAGACATAGCTGCCATCCTATGGTAAGCGGAAAGAGAGGGGCAGAGAGGCAGAAGGCTGCCACATGAAACTCCACCTTATTTGCCTGTGTCTCCTCCGTCTGCATGTGCCTAGTGCAGCCATCAGCTAACGCCTGATATTTATTATGCACTTCCCATGTTTGTGCACAAAATGATGGCAACATCTACCTGTTTTCAAGCACCAATTTTGAAATCGTGGCCTCACAGAATAAGTGACACAACCATTGCTGTTTACATGGTTTAATCTCAAACAGGAAACATATCTTTCAGAGGATGAAAAGACCAGGGAGTAATAAAAAGGCAAGACTAGGGACAAAACTAAGGTTTAGGACAATGTGGGCTGGTGTGTTTGAGAAGGGTAGGTGCTGTACCTAGACAAAGGTGAGGAGTAAGAATAACCATAACCTAGAACAAGACTAATTGCATTCAAGAATAAGTCGTTGGTGAGAGGTACTGGATCTGGTTCTGCAATGGGATTTGGTACAAAAGAGGTCCTAAATGCACCCTTTATGGCTTCTCTACAGGTATCATAATTTCGGGGCTACACCAGCAAGAAGTGAATGAGGAAATTGTTTTATGTTTCTGTTAAATTGAGCTTTTGGGTGCAGGAAGGATGGTAGATATGTGCGTGCTGATAAACATTCCTCTATTACCAAAACAGTTATTTAGATAGCTGCTAAATTCCACAGGTCATAAAAGAAACCTGTTACAAGCACGTTTGCATTAGAGATGGTTTTAAATTAGAGATGGGCTGCAGACTGAAAGCTTTTATACATGATGGGCTACAGTCAGTAGTGGTAGAAAAAAGCCTCAGAGGCCTGTTTTCTAATGCAGAATAGAGCTCTTTTGAAATATTTTTAATGAAATCTTGATTTCTCTAAAGATTTATTTAGAAGAAGAAGTTTAGGGAAAGTTCTGAGTGTGCTAATGTGTCCAATATAATCATTTTTTGAAATAAAACCTTTCCATTTTTGACTTTGAAATGATTGCTTGAGTCAGTTTAAATATATTATATACAAAATTCAGAAGTCAAAATGAAAAGAAATTGAAAGAAAACAATCCCTGTGACCAGAAGTTAACATTTGCCTCTGTAATTTTTCTTTGAGAATTTTTAAGCCTTTGGATTTAGCTATGGCTAAGAAATTTCAAAATCCTCCGTGAAAAGAAGTTTCTCAAAAACATTGCACATTTCCTTTCTATATCATAAAGCTAAAAATTTTAAAAAGCGTTTACACAGAGACAGTATGAGACAAGTAAGTTCAGCTTTGTACCTAGTTACAAAGCCAAAATGAGCTTATTGTGATCACTCAAGTATCGTTCTGCCATATGGGTAGTTTTAGTGAAGTACTGCATAACGAATCATTCTTACAAACCTTGAGTGATGAGCAAAAATCTTGTTCTATGATGTTAATAAAGTTCCTGTCTGGTTGGTTATATTTTTACTGTGGAATTACGTGGCATGAGCTGATCAAGGAAGTTTCTCTATAATTTCAGTTTATCCTCCTTTTTTTTTAAATTAAGAATCATAAATTATATTCTGGGTGTGGTTTCTAAGAGGCACTACCTATCCATAGGAAACAAGCAGAACACACATCTGAGCATTGCAAACAGTGTTATCATTATATACTATACTGGGTAGCAGGAAGAATGATTTACTTGTACCATGCACTCACTTAAAATTCACTGCTTTGCTATGTTAATTATCTTGTTTTTTTGTAAAACATTCACACATTTCAAATGTCTTCTTAGTCAGTTTATACAGTGTCAGGTAAACAATTATGCCATTAATGATTTAAAGAATGAGTCAGCTCTAGAGGATACATTCTGATCGTTTTCATGTTTGAGGTAATCAATCTGCTATGCTTTAGCACAGCACAAAAGTAGCAAATGTCTACACTGGTTTGTGTGAACGTAATCAGTATTTCTGTGTGATTTTATGCACATCATGATCTCTTTGAATATATTAATGATGCTGTTTTCTTTCCCATGCATTATTTGTATTCATATTTGAAATCTGTATTTAGATTGTACTGACTGCACATTTTACACATTTATTTTTTCTGCTGCATAACTTATAATAAAGTTCTAGTAAGGAGCTTAATAGCTGCGGACTTGAGCTTGCTGCAAGCATTATGTAGGGTATTTGTTGTTTCAGAAAAATAATTCCAATAAATGCTCTTGCTAGTAAATATTTTTTAGATTGCTTAGGATTGCTCTAATATAGTATTTATGTTATTAATACTTTTGTCATTAATAATGACAATAGAATGCATTTATTAAGTGATAATATTGGCTTATTAGTGCACGATAAATTCATATAGTGCTATAAAGTGTTTATAGTCAAAGTTTGATCTTGGAAAAACATTTTTATTTGAAAATAAAAAATACCTATAAACCAAAATGATGCTCCACAATGGGAACTAAAGCAGTGTTCTGAAATTAATGCTTACTAAAGAATTTCTTCTGCGGTAGAAATAAGTTGTTTTTTCCCCCATTTTCACATTTGCCATAAACTTATTATTAGAAGTTAAATTAATGTGTAGAATTTGCATTAGATAATTGCTTAATGTGTTAAGTAGTGAGGAAGCATCAAAGATTATAAAATCCTTTTCTAGAGTGCAGTGAAAAAAATGTTTTTTTATTGTTTAGCAAAGCTCAGAGACCATCTATAGATAGATGGCTTTAATACTCTTTTAGCACTGACATTTGCAAAAGTTCCATATTTGAGACAAATAATTGGACAACAGGCTTTGCACTGTTAGCTCCAACTCCCTAAAAGACAGGCCACTGAAAAAATAGATATACTTTTCTTTTGAGGATAAAAAGGACCAAAAATCTGTTAATGAATCACATAACAAAAGGGATTTGGAAGTCTTTTGACTGTAATAAGGCCTTCCCTGCTGAGAAGTTAATAATCTGTTGGCTCTGTTTGCCTCTTTTGAACATTAGTTTCAAAGAGCTTCCACTATTGCTTTTGTTCCTAGCTGGAGAGAAAGCAAATTCTTTGACTCTACTATTATGAAAAACAAACAAAAAAATTATTTTATTTGCAGGCATGAACCAAGTAGACAAACATTTCAATGACCAGCCTTCCACTTCTGCCCAACTTGAATAACCACAGGGAACTTCAACTCCACACTCTCTCCAAGACCTTATGTCGGGCCATGCTCAAATGCCTTTTTTCCCTTTGAAAAAGGAGAAGCCTGATAAGAACCAAGTTTGCAGTCCTGTGTGAAAGTGTAATGTTTCTTCACCACCAATTTACTCAACCAAAGCTATATTAAAGTTACTCACTCACAGGAGTGAGTTACTGTGAGTTACCTCAGCCTCTAGTGCAACTTCATATGTAGACCTTCCTTTTACTATTCTAGTCTGGTAGCAGTTGTGGTCTATGAAAAACTTGGATGCTCATGAAGTAGATAAAGTAAACATCAGTCAACCAATAGTGATTTTTTTTCCCAATAAAACCAGTAAAACAAGAGGATTTTTGTGTATGCAGCTGCAATTTTTTCTGTTAAATGATTCAGAAGAATGAGTTTACTCACTCTGTTAACTTACCTCTCTTTCAATTAGGTATTAATAAAATTTATCTTGTATCTTCCTTCTGCTAGGATTTACCTAAAACATATTAATATGATTATGGATCATAACTGATTCTTAAATCACAGTGGGAATGATAAAAAGGAACAGGGTCAGCAATATCCATGGGAGTTTATAAACACATAGATAGAAAAAAACACTGGCATGCTTAATGAGATCTCAAGATATAACTCATGGACTGTTACTAATGACCTGATTCACAAAATCTGACCTGCCTTGTGGGTCATGGAATGCTATAGTCACGTGAATATTTACTTTTTTTTAAAACTTTTTTGTGGACTTTAGAACTTTCAAGTCTTATTTAAAATGCTAACAGTAATAAGCCGTATTTTACTTCTTTCATTAATAAAGTATCTGAGACGTGAAAAAAGATTCACAGAATTCTTATTTCAAAATTGGGATTTGCATCTCAAGCTCTTTATGTTAGGAGTGCTTGAATCTTTGCTTATGATGTGCGACCACATCCTAGTAGCAAGATATTTGCTGACTAATTCAGGAGAGTCTTAATTAAGCCATGAGGAACTTTAAAACTAGTAACAATGAGAATTGAATATTATGCTGTCCTCTTTCTTGGGGCAGTTTTTGAATTCACTTCTTTTCAGAACTTAACAAATGATGCAGTCAACTATTTTTAGAAGAAGCTATTCAACAAAAAAATCTGGCATTTTAACTTGGGGAACTTTTGTGATTTATTCCTAATTGTTGATTTCCTAAAGGTTTTGAAATACCTACAATTTTTCTGTATGTCTTCTCCAACTCTTCCTGAGATATAAGAAAAGGTGCATACTTGTTCAGTTCCCGTTGCTATCAGAAGGGGGCCTGAACTAAATAACAAAACTCCTATTTCAAAATAAGACCTACAGCAACTTCTGCCTTCATAGGGTGGACTTAAGTATCTGCTTTATGAAAAATCAGCTGCACATGTTAGCCCATCTGCTTTCTCTACAGCAAAACTCAACTGAGCCTTACCATAGTTGGTTATATAAAATGGAGAGGTATCATTGCTTCCTAATTACTCCTTTTTGCAGATGTTCAACACTGACTACATATAGGAGGGTATCTGTAGTAGCCTGGAAGTGAATGGTGGGGAATGCCAAGTAATCCTAAACTACCCAGGCTGAGTAAGTTATGAAGACTAAGAGCAGTTAAAACCAAGCCAACTAATATAAGAGAGAAAAGCAATGGTCACCGCTGAAGCCTAGACATTGGAGAAGCACACCCTGCCTCATGTCTTGATCTTGTGCTGATGGGTGGCTTTTCCTTAGTAAAATAAAATTTCCTCCCTATTGGAGTTAAATTGTTTTTTAAATCATTCGTATTTCAGAAGTGCAGTTTGAGTAACACCACTTTTCATGAAGCCTTTGTCTGAGTCAGACCCTGAGCAGGTGTCTATTAATGGTGACAAAGTTTTCTGACACCAGTATATGGAAGACTTGAAAACGAGGAAGCTAAATGCATGCCTTAATTGTCACACAGTGAAAGACTTTTGTCATAGTAAAGCTTTTAGCATCCAGCAGAGACTTTATGGACATCCTAATTTCTTATTAAACAGGAAAGTGACTGTCATATTATTGAGTGAAGTGGGGTTTCAAAAATTAACATTATTTAATTGCTTGGCTGGAACAGTTCTGAAATCTGACTGCTAATGCCGGAAATCCATCTTTAACATGAATTATCATGCTTCATCTTGGGCAGGGTGAAAACAAAGACTGTGTTTAATTGTAAAGCATAAACAGTCAGTGTAATGACCCTAATCCAGTGATGTTCAGCTGGATAACAGTTCTGCCTATGCTGAAATAAATAGGGAAAATGTGTAATTAACAGTGACTGAAAAGCTGAGGGAACCTGTTCTACATATTAATTTTCTTGGTAGACCAGTACTGATGATATCGGTCCAGTTCATGAGGATGTTCCTGCTGCACTTGGAAGCAGCTGATAACTTTCTGCTGAGGTTTCATACCTGTAAAATTTGAGGTTTATGTTCTCTTACGGGGTTATTCACAGACACTGTTGTGGTCTTGAATTTGTGGTTTTTTTCCTGGACTGGACAATGAGAGATGTGAGAACAGGGACCACTGAGTGTGCCTGATGTTTGGGGTCAATTCAGAGGGTACCTTTCGCCAGCTGCAAGCAGGAGAAACAACTTTGCTGATCTTGTTAGCTGTTGTTTTGTGTCAGTTCAGGTGCTCAGTCTTGGGGCAGAGCTCTCCCAGGAGCCGGTCTTGCCTCTCTGTTGGGACCAGTCTCCCAGCTGGGGCAGGCAGGGAGCACGGTGCAGTGCTGGATATTCAGATGTCAGCCCCTGTGCCTGGCTCTGGGCACCGTGCAGGGCAGCATGGGGGCAGAAGAGCAGCTTCACTGCTTGAGCATCACATCATCTCTGGCTCAGAGCGAGCAACCACTGAAGCTACAATAATTTGGACATTAGGATCTTGCAAACACTCACACACACCTTCAGCCTCAGCACTGGCAACCCAGGAACACCAGACATTGCCATACATGTGAACACAGGCCAAGGGCACAGAAGTAGATAAAATAAAATTAAAGGTCCATTTCATATTAGAGGAAATGACAATGTAGAGCCAACTCTATCATGCGCATGGATGAAATGCGTGATAAATAGACAGTTAAATAGACCTAAGGGAACTTTAACTCAGACTTGCAATACACCTTTCTTGAATTGTGCATTTTCTTGCTCTCTGACTTACATAAGGAAGACATAAGGACGTGTAAGAGACTCTCTGCCTTATATGTCTACATTTAAAACTGCTCCCTCAGGAATTTTCTGAAGTAATGTTTCTTTTGTTGTAAAACATTGTTTCATTGCATTAACAACCCTTCATAAGGAAATTTTAGTTTTTATGCATTTCTCATTTGTGAAAATTTTTAAAATAATCAGAATATCCTACTCTGATATGTTCAAAATAAGATGTTTTGTGCGTTATTCCAACTATATTTTTGACTTGGCAATTTGGTTTATAATAAGGTAAGTCTGTAAAGAGCACACTCAAAATGAACTAGTTTAGAGGTATTTAGACAGGATCATTTCGATCTCATAGGAAATGGGGAAGGATTATTTTTACAAGCTTTTTGCAAGATTTTGACTTTTGTGCAGTTCAAGATAGAAATAATTTTTGGACATTTAAATTCTTTTCCTGTAATGCAAAAAAAAAAAAAAAAAGCTTTCTATTTTCATACTTCCAATCCCAGAAACTGCAAAACATGATGAACAAGACTACTATTTTGATTTACTAGGCTTGAGGAAACCATAAACTACTGTGAATCTCATAATATTCCCACATTTAGAAAATTCAAAAAGGAATTCTTAGATGGTGCACAAGACTGTGCAACTGAGACTTCAATATTTTATACTACAAAGAAAATTGTTGCTTTTCAGTAGTAATCAAAGAGTTTGTGATGACTCGATTCAAGCTTTGTGCTAATGCACTTTAATTTTCTCCTTTTTGATTGTGTTAGTTAACTTGCACATTACGTAGCCCTGAGGGAATCTGAAATCAAATCCATCAAAGACAATAGAAAACTTATATTCCACCCGGAAGGCTTTATACTGGTCTCATCAGGAATACAATATATATAGACTCTTCTTGCTGTGCTATACTGGTCATTCTGTTTACAATTACCAAACAGCAACTTAAGAAGATATACAGTAATATTTCCAATTTTTTTTCAGTGAAAACACAAACATAACATGAATGCTAATGTAAAGCACATATGTGTTTGCAATAAGTTATTCTATTGACAGGGTCTGTCTGGTTCTTATTACTGAAAGTTACTTATTATTGACCATGTTAACACGGACACAAGAAAATCAGCTCTCCTCACTGTGTTATAAGTATCGTTACTGCTCTGGTATTTTCTGTTGTCTAAAATCAAACACTGTCTTATTTGAGACTGTTTCCCAGATCACTTGTCTTGACTTCCTTTAATTTGCAGTCCCAGTGGTTATTATAGTATTTACTTTCAATAAAAATTAGTGTTAAAAGGTATATATGTACCTTTGTTGCCTCAGTCACATACACGTGGGAAAAAAGGTGATCTGATTTTGCTCTTCATGAACGGGTTCAGCAGTAAGGTAATTGATTTCTGTTCTGTTTTAAATGGAAAGAAAATTTCCAGCATGAAGAGAATGAATGTGGTATATTTTCTTCGTGGTTCCCATGTTTCGTTGTCAGTTGAAAATGGAAATTTTCCTCTCTACAAAAACATATTCTGAAGTTCTTCTACAGGGAGATTTTACATTATCTTTTGAGCCATTGTCTCTGATTATAATTTTAAAATAGTATTAATAGCTATTGAGATTTATTTCATAATAAGTTTGACCACAGGGGTTTTGGCTAGAGATGTACTAAGTCAATTAATCATCACTGTTGTTGAGTATATTTCTGTTAAACTTCAGCTTAGCAAGAACACAGTGGATGCTGTGGTAATGCCTTGGCAATGATAAGGGAACCTTTGATGAATATTATATTTTTTCTCTACCTTCAGAAGGAATATCAATGAAATGAACATTTGAGAGATGATACTGGTGAAACCAAAGCAGTCTTATGTCAGTGGACTGCATACAGAGATACTTAATAACTCCTGCTGATTATGAATAGTGATTTAACTATGCAATATAAGAATATCTTAACAATTTGTTCAGCCCAGTGCTATTATGCTGTTGAGGTTATTTCTCATTGTTTAATAAAATACTTGTAATCTTAAAATCTCAACTGTACTTCTCTCATTTTCTTTCCTGTGATCATGTATGTATGTGATCAACTCCAAAACATAGCTGTAGCCTGTGATACTCCTGAGATGTAGTCTTTCTCCCTCCCCCACTACATGTGCTGCATTGGCCTCGATATTCTTGGTCTTCAGAGTAAGTGTCAGCATTCATCCTGGGGTACTGATATGTTAAAAAAGCAAAAAATCTCAAAGATGACAGCGTAGACTGCCATGCTTCCCCTGTCTCTCTGTAAGACTTCCAGGGCATAATGTTGGCACCCAGCTCCTGCACTACATTGGGCACTTTTGGGTATGACAACTTTGGGTGCCACAAGCCCCTAGTCTTTCTAGGACTTGACCTACTCTCAGCCTGTTGACCCACCCAGGACTCTTGCTGCAATACCCTGTATATAAGGAAATTCACAGATTTTCATATTTATCTGCCAGCAGATAAATGGAGGACAGTGGGGTTGAGTGAGGGATGGTCCTCTAGGTTATCATCTGTGCACAAAACTCCCATGGTGCCTAAGTGAGCTTGTGCCAGGCAGCCTATACAGTGACGGTTTGTCTCACCAGCTCCCACCAGCTCAGTGATGGGGCAGGATGCTCTTCCCATCAAGGCTGAAGAGTTGAAGGATGTTAGTAAGGCCTTCATTACCCCTCTGGCATCAGGCTGAGGGCTGGGGTGCTCTCATCAGTGAGGACGCTGAGATGCCAGCCCTGGCACCAACACAGCCCACCAGCATGCAAGGATACAGCCTTTCCCTCAGGACTGGTAAAAATGGGGAGAAACCTTTCTTGGATTTCTCTGTGTCCATGGGGCCAAGATCAAGCTTATCCTGACACATACTTTATTCCTGATAAGAACTGAAAAGTTTATTACTGTTATCCAGAGGACAACTGTTTTGTCCTCCTCTTTGACACAGGCTTTTGCAGCCAGCCCCATGCACACAGCACCTGGATGGTGCTGATCCTCAGGTTCTTCAGGAAGGGACCCAAGCAGTGTGGGAAAGTGGTCTGTGCCTCCTTTAGGGTACTCTGAAAATGTAAACCCCACAGGAAGTCAGATCTGGGCTCAACTGGCCCATGGATTAAGCTGCAGGCCATCCTACCTTGAGAAAGTTAACATCAAGTCCTTCTCAAGTTGTGACCACCAAAATGTACCCCTCCTACCCCAAATTATTATGCCTTCTACAACAGTATTCGACCCTAAACTGTATAGTGGTCCATTAAACATACAAATGTGTTGCTGCATGAAGATTGAGGGCTGTCTTCCAAAAGTGTTACGTAGCAGCCTTGGACAGAACAGGAAGAACCGTTTTCTAAAGTGAAAGCTCTTAACTAAAACCCAGCTAAAAGCAGACACTCTCTAGGGTCTGTCCTTGGTTTTCCCTCTTGACCCACTAGAAAATGCAAAGTTTGAAACTTCTCATGGATGCCTTAACATGCTGCAGTTTGCTACAGTCCATGTACCAGCTCCTGCTGGATACAAAACCCCTGTCCTAAGCAAACAGATCAATTTCCATTGTGCTTACCTTTCATTTTGTCAAGAACTATCTTAAACCCATCTGATAAAGGTGGTATGTATAGTAGGATGTGTGTTATCAGTATAGATTTGCCTAAATAGCTGGAAATTCAGAGATTTGTACTCTAAGTCCTTTAGATGGTTTTCAAAATGTCCCTCACAATAAGAAGAGACTATTCATGATAAAATTTGAATGGTTGAATAGCTAGAAGGCAAGGTCCTATTCTAATTTTATTTTAATTTTATTTTTTTTCAGTTCTATTATAGAATCTCTATGACTTTCAGTTTTCAGTCTGAGTTGCCTGATAGTTTTCCAGTCTTCCTCATCTGCCTTTAATTTTATATCCTTTTTCATCACAGAGCAAAAAGGTTTCTGCCTGTTTTTTAAACATTCTTAAATCCTCTTGTGCACATGCCAAACACTAAAGGCATAATTATACCATCTCTAAGGTATTTTAATCTCCTTATAATTTAATTAAAACATATTAGCTGTGGATTTGTTCAGTGATAACGGAACATAGGGCTTTGCATTCATTCCATGATTTAACTGAAATCAAGTTCTGTCAAAACAAGAAACGATGTTGCCTAATAAATTCTGGGCACAGATTAGCTGATCTGAGTGGGCCTGTTTCCTCAACAGTTTTACTATTTTATCAAGAAATCACAAATCCCCATGGTAATTTTGGAAATTTCCCTGAAAAATAGTACTGCCGTATATATGAGCACAGACAGTCAGACAGCATACCACTTCACAGCTTCATTTCTTGGAGCAAAGCTATTTGATTTACATCCAGCTAGCAGCTATCCCCACACCCTTCTCGGTGGCTTTTTTAGTAAGCAGCTCACAATCCGTAGAAATATGCTTGCACGTCTTCCTAGTCTTTCTCTGTTTAGCTCAACAAGTTTTATATCTTGTGTAATGTATTCATAGTCTATCCATTACGGGTGTCTTAAATTATCAGTGTTCTGCTCTTCCTCAGCGAGTGCACTTTTCTTCCTCAAAATGCCCAGACAAAGTTAGGACCTTCCTTTGTTAAAATGCAACTGAAGTGGACTGGGGTGCATTTAGGGGCAGTTAAGGTACCCCTGTATGGTCAGTGGAATAAAGGAAACCCTTACATTAGCTGACTGGATCCCCCTTTGGAGGTTTCAAGGAATATCCCTCCCTCCACTGGCAGGAGAAGTAATTTAGGCAGCTGTGGCAGTAGAGGGGCTCTCTCACCCCTTTTATCTCCAGTGCAGAACAAAGCCTAGTGAAGGCTGGATTGCACTCCTCTTGGGATGATGAAGTGAGGACAAACCTCTCTTCCTGCCTGGACAAATTCCAGCCAGCATCCTTACTGGCAAACAAAATGAAAATATTTTCACAGGTCAGTAACATGGAAAAGCTCTTCAAAAGCTGGTGCTCTTACTGGCAGTGAGTAACACCTTGCTGAATGTATCCCTCTGCTTCTGAGGGTGCTGCTTGCAGGGTAAGATTTAACTCTGCTGCATCTGAGAATAAACCTTTAATTCTGTGTCACAAATGGTAGGAAAGAGCATGAGAGCCGTGCAATGCATTCCCAATAGTACTTTGTTAAGCTTTTGCTAGGAAAAGGTGTAAGACAGCCTACAGAAGTAACAGTGAATTGATCTATCAACTCTATATGTTAAATCAGACAATTGCTTATGACCGACCTGATCACCTAACCTGTTTTGTCACCTACAGTGTGGATGTAAGAATCAATAGGAACATTTGCTCAGTCTTACCTAGTGTGTTGGCACAAACCAGCCTGAGCAGGTCTTTGGCTTTGTAAATGAAGGCAGCTGTCAGTCTTCAGTGGGGGAGTTGTGCTTCATAACAATGTATGAATGTGGGAAGTAAATCTGTCACCTGTCAGTCTGTCTGAGATGTACATAAGTTTCCTCACTTAGCCAGGGATTGTTAATTGCACACAGTGACAATGTGTGGTATTTAAAAAAAAATGTTAAGCAAGTATTTATGGAAAAGTTGAGCAGAGAGTGTATTTGGCCCCTTCAAGAAGAGTGAGAGAAGGTGGTGGAACTAGTCTATGAAATAACACATGCTGATTGTTTTCTTGACAAGCAAAATTGCTCAGATCTTAGTAGAAGGCATTTCAACGTTGCAGGGCAGCAAGAATTTTCTTTGGCAGCTCAATGTGATATGCATCACAGATGAATATTAACAACAACCATCAGTTTTACACTCTGTTAAGCAAAACTCTACATTTTGTTCTCATTTGCTTTCCTGATTTACAAGCAGTGATTTTACAAAGTGATAGAATTTCACAGAAAATACTGGATACTGGGGTGAAAGTGTAGAGAATTGTCTGAAGTTTCCTTGAAAAAACAAAAATCAGTTAAAAGGTTAAATGTCCAACTATGACATTAACAAGTCAGAATCTTTTTATTGATGATTTTTCTGCAAATCATCATTTTCTGGATTCAGACCCAGTTTGATTTTTAGCTGAGTTCCATGCAGAAAGAGCGCATGATGCATTTCATGACCCTGCCAGACTGTTTCTTACTGTATTCCTTTTCCCTCTGGCATTTAATCAGTTAAAATCTGCCCCTGGGACTAAATATTGTGCTCTGGGGGCTTCTGCCCTGCCTGGTGCACTGGTTCTTAACTGACACCTTGAGGTAGCTCCTATACTCTTTTCCAATTTATCCAGCATTTCCTCTCTATTGCTTTGCCTGTTCTTCCAGAGCAAGCCATTTACACTAATTTGTATCTATTTATGCTGATTTATTAGTCATATGGATTATCCTGCCATATCCTGTTACACCAATTAAATCTTCATTCTGGCTTAAAGCTTACAGCTCCGCCAGCTTATTCCCTATGCTTTCTGCAGACTGACACACTCCCTTCTTCTCTGTCCTTTAACCCTATTGTGAGCAACCCTCTCTCCCCTTTTCATAGGTTCCTTGTCCACTGTAAGCTGTTCTTATACATACCCACTGATCTTTTATTTTCCTTTTCCCGTGACTCTTGCTTAAAGCCCTCTTGACTAGTTTAGCAAGCCAGAATACGGACTTAACCATAATTATCTCCTCATATTTCAAGAAGTAAAGCTGTCTTAGAGAGCAGAGCCAGGTCCACCCCTCCTGGCCAAACCTAGTTGCAGTCTGGTTGGATCATCAACCTTCATGGCTTGATAGTTGACAAGCTTATTTGGTTTCCTTTTAAATACAAAAATGATTAAATCATCCTGTTCTTGGGGAAAGGAATCTTGTCAGTGTACTTACAACTTACAGCTTCCTAAAGGATCTAAAATTTTGCTGTTATTGTAAAGGTAAGTCAATGGAAACAGGAATATTGATACTGAAATTACACACTCTATTAGGTATCTCCTCACAGACAGCACAATGATTAATTGCAGAGAAAATGCAGAAGAAATGGCCTAAAAAGTCATTTTATAAATTTTTCTTCAGTTTAAGCTTGAGCAGGGTCAAACTACATTTGCAGATAGCAAATCCATAGTGATTTGGACGGATATTTTTCATCTTGTTGCCCCAGATTTATTTATTTCCTTATTTGATTCTCTGCTGCTGGCTAAATCAACAGTATCTAACTTTAAAAAATACTATTCTCATTTTGCCTTCCAGCCAGTCTGGAGAAGTGAAACTATTGGGAGAACTCTTGATATCATTTTCCTCCTGGAGATAGGAACTGAAACCCTTAAATTAGCGCTTCCAACAGCTATTTCCTTTTATGAACATTAGACTTGTTTTTCTCCTCTAACTGCAGCTTGAATTATGCTTCGATGAAGTCAGCATCTCTCTTCATTAAAGATTATCTCTGTAGCATTTCCATATAGTTCAAAGAAATGAAATATTGTCACAAGCTCCATAGTAAAGGATTATTCCAGCAAAGAACTCGGCCTCCAGTGATACTCTTTCATTTCAGCTCTTCTGTGACTTGCTTGACGCTCAGAGGGGCAACGCATAGCAGTGCTATCCCCGTAAACTTGGCACAGACCTTGTGATGCCAGGGATGAAGAGTAGCTGTCTGCCTGCTCCTTTCCTGACTGTATGAGGGAGGGAGGAAGGAAGGGAAGGAGATGTACTGTTTTCAACCACCCAACCAGCATCCTGGGGTGTCAGAGTTGTCATTTTTATGTTCCCTAAGGTGATGAGAATACTCAAATTGTCATTTAAATTGTCTAAGTTGTTTGCCTTATTGCTATTTTAGGACTTCAATAAACCATTAGTGAAAGAAGGTCCGCAATAGGACTTGGACACATGGTGAAAATGCAACAAGAGACTGGACAGCATTGGAGAAAAGGTGCTAGAACAATAGTCATCATTTTGTAAATACCAATAGAGTGTGCAGATTGTGGGCAAAGAGAAAGAGAAGCTGTCTTCAGTGCATTTGTGTTTCTTGCAACTGTTTATTAGGTTTACTGAATATTGATATAATTTCTTCAGTTTGAAAGCTGAGCTCTTCCCATTTTCTGCATGTTCAGACAAAGATGATTCCTAGCGTATGTGAATAAAGCTAAGTGCTTTTTCATCTTGGAGTGAATACGCAACTGAATAGATGTCTATGTAAAGCACATATATTTAATTACAGTAGATGTTGAGTCGATTTAGGAAGATGAAATCACTGCTATGAGATGGTTTCCAATCCTGGAATAGAGACTGATTCCATGAGATTTACTGTTGTCTGCACATGTGATCATCATTCAGGCTTATGGAGAAGAACGGGAATGATGCAATTTATGGGCAGAGATATGCACTGGTAGCTTCTTTGGAAGGATTTACTGGGTACCAAGCATGAAGGGAATAAAACTAAAAAGAGCCCAGAATAAATAATACATTTTGATCACCACCAAATTGTACCCAATTAACCTTGAAGGCTTTGCTCTGTTATGACACAATCTCAATTTCCTTTGAAAGGTGAGAGAAAGGCAGAGTGCAGAAGTTAAGTTGAAGACGAAGGCAAGATGGTCATTAGCAAGTCCATCAGTCCCTCCCTTTCCTTCTGATATCAAACACAAGCAGCACTCAGAGGTAACAGCGGAGGTTTCACCTACGAAGCTAGTGGTGTAAGCTCTTACTGGGCAGCATTTGCCTCTCCTTCATCAAAAACTCCCATAAATTTTTATGGTTACCTGCAGCATTTTGTCCTTTTCTTAGATACAGCTTCCTTCAGATATAGATGCTCTCATATCCCTGAGGCTTACTGCATATGAATTGTACTCACAATATTGTTTATGATCTGATCAGAAGTACTATATACATATTCTGAAATATCTGTATTTTCAGAAAGCATCGGGGTTATTACTCTCTTTTGCTTCTGTTTATATTAACCTCTGTTAAAAGGAAAAAAAAAAATTGGTTCAAGCACCCCTGTTACTTCTTCATCTTGTGGCTTTGCTTTGGCAGACTCTAATGTGAGGTAATGAACACTGTCACTTCATCTACATTTAGGATTAACCTTGATCCAGCCTAGGGAGGCTAACAGCAGCCATAGCTGCAGCTATGCAAAATCCTACCACGGAGAAGGGAAGTGGCACATTATACTTTTTGAGAGCACATTGACTCCTGACTTCTTTATTTTCACTTTGCTGGATGAAGAGTTTGCTCTGGTAACTATGCTGATGTGATTGCAAATGAGTGTGGATCTTTCCTGCACGCCCAACAGCAAAGGTATCTAGTATTCATAGAAAAGTGGTCTAGTAAGGCATTGTCAAAGGTATCTTGACTCAATTCTTCATGTTGATAGTCTCCCAAGGGTATCTGTAGAAAAAAATTAACAGAGTAACAGAATAGTTGAGGTTGGAAGGGACCTCTGGAGATCATCTAGTCCAACCTCCTTGCTCAAGCAGGGTCCTCTAGAGCATATTGCCCAGGATCACATCCAGACGGGTTTTGAATAGCTCCAGCGAAGGAGACTCCACTGCCTCTCTGGGCAACCTGCTCCAGTGCTCTGTCACCCTCACAGTGAAGAAGTTTTTCCTCGGGTTCAGATGGAACTTCCTGTGGTTCAGTTTCTGCCCGTTGCCTCTTGTCCTGTTGCTGGGCACCACAGAGAAGAGGCTGGCCTCATCCTCTTGACACTCCCCCTTCAGATCCTTATACACATTGATGAGATCCCCTCTCAGTCTTCTCTTCTCCAGGCTGAACAGGCCCAGCTCCCTCAGCCTTTCCTCATAGGAGAGATGCTCCAGCCCTCTAATCCTCTTGGTAGCCCTCCGCTGGACTCTCTCCAGGAGTGCCATGTCTCTCTTGTACTGGGGAGCCCAGCACTGGACACAGGACTCCAGGTGAGGCCTCCCCAGGGCTGAGGAGAGGGGCAGCATCACCTCCCTCCACCTGCTGGCAACACTCCGCCTAATGCACCCCAGCATACCATTGGCCTTCTTGGCCGCAAGGGCACGTTGCTGGCTTATGTCAAATTGTCATTTACATAAATAATACAAAAGCTTTATGTCACTTCTGTTAATATCTGCCGTAGCACTGGCTATTCTCACTGCCATAACATTGAATGAATAAACAGTGGGTCATTTGAAATCTGTTGTATTGTTTTTCTATCTGTCTGGAGCAGAGGACCTAATGGAACATACTGTAGTGCCATTCTACTTTTGTATTCGGTTTTCTTACGATGGGAATCCAGGGCTAACAGGATGCAGAAAGGAGGGAGGGGTAGTATGCAACCCTGTGGCACATGTTCCTATGATGTCCTTCAGTTTAAATGTAGCCTCAGTGTGCCCTCAGAATGCTCCTCTCCTAAATTAATTTACAGAAAACTCCACTGAAATGAATCCAATCCCCAAAAGTCTATGTGCTCCCTGTTTCATGTGAAGGAGGTTACGAAAGGGCAGTTCTTGCAGAGTCCTCCAGCAGTTAAATCTCCAGTATCATTGCCTTTTCCCCATGCTTAATTGGAGTGTTGGGTTGACTCCTAGATGATAATGTCTTATGTATCGAAAAATAAACCAATGGCTTTCAGTTCATCTCCTTCGGAAGACACTGGAGATGTCACTTTATTATCCTACTCATCAATTTCTCTGCCTGGAAGATGGCAGCAATTATACTTCCATCTTTTATAAAATATTCTGAAACCAAACAGTGAAATCTCCTCTATTAAGAACTAGATGCCATTATTTAGCAAGTGCTTCCTGGCTGTAGAAGTTTAAGGTTTTATGCATTATTTTCACAAATTGTTTTGTTTTCATACATCACTAATATTACATTGATATGCAATATGATTTTAAGACATGATCTGCAAAATTGGGGACAGAAAACACTGTACTATCTAATGCCATTTAATGACTACCACAAAAATACCAACAGCCTGCTGTAGTTCACTGTTTGTATTTGTACTGAGGGCATTGGCTAGCTGTCTATTCGCTTATCACTCGATAACCTGAGTCATTTCTCTTCAGCTCGATAAATTGGGCATCACATAAAAAGCACAAGTAGACTTCTGTTAACTTTATGGGCTTTTTTTTTGGGAATTCAGCTGAACACCAGATTTCCGTCTGGATTTTTATTTCACTTTGAATGTAATTTGCCCAAACATAGCTTATGATGAATTAACATCCAAATCCTAAACACACTAAGAGTGGAAATACCCCTGCTTAGTTTATAAAGAACATAGCTCTTTTTTTCTCTAATCTCTTCTCTTTAAGTGAAAATAAACATCTGATGTTTTCCCTCTACCACTGTTGGGCATTAGGTAAGATCTATTTGAACTCTTCTTTCAGAGCAGGCTAAGCACATCATTCAGAAGATTGAAGAACAATGTAAACATAATCTTACTCTATTATGTTAAAGTTTTTCTATGTGTTTAAAAAGTTTATTTAATTTGGACACCTCTTGTAATATCTAATTTCAGTTTTTAGTATATTATTATCTTCTCTGGGGTAACTGTCTCCACAGATACATTTTCTTAGAGTTCTAAGCAAATCAATGTAACCTGTGATTTTTGACAAAATCTCAATTGAAAGAAAGCTACAAATCACCTCTGCAACAATGGTGGGATAACTGCTCAGTGTAGGCTATGTTTGTATTAGCAAATGAACCGGGGCCTGTACCGGGGTGTTGGGTCTGTACTACTCACTGAAGTGGTTTTTGCCCGCGGCACCTGGTGCTCTCCCCAGCAATGCCCAGGCAAGGTTGGGTGACACCTTGCGTCAGGGACCATTCCCAGTAATTTGGAGGAGGTGGGTGAAAGTGTAGCTATAAGGACTTGAGCTTTCCTGTGAAATTTAGTTTCCAGGCCAGAAAATAGTCCCTAAACTATTTTACAGAGCTCTACAGACATAGCCATAAAGTCTTTACTGAAAAAGTGCTTGTGTCACACAAACACCCCTCAGAGAAATGAATAAACAGTATTTTAGAAAAGATTTTTAAGCCTATTGTACAATATTTACAATATAAAATATTATTTGTGTTCCTGTGATATTGACTATAGACCTCAGATGGAAATCGATGCTGGCAATCTCATCTCCCATTGCTGGGTGCTGTAAAAGCTCACAGACCTCACAAGCTAAGGAATTTCTGATCTCATCTGGGATCACAATAAAAGGATGCAGATTACAAAAACTTAGATCATGAAACAATTGCCCAGCATGAAAAATTCATGTTATTCCAAGTACATTCACTTTTTTTAATGAGCAATTTAAAAAGAATAAATTATGCCAACTTTTTTTTTCTTTTTGTCTTTCATATTTTATTAAGTAAAAAAAAAAGTTCTACAAAACGCCTCCAGAGTCTTCTTCACTAATCTAAAGTGCAATGATACTTTACTTCTATTTGGGACACTTTTTCCCCCCCCAAGGTATACTTCTATCAAGAATTTTTTATAGCTTTCAGGAACATATCATTATTTGATATGAAATTAACCTTTATTTTATCAAGAAAAGTTACTCTGAGTGGGCTTAGATACAAACAGATCACAGAAAAGCTGTTAAAAGGCTTTATTTCACATAACTTCTTTCACTGAATATATTACCCTTCCCCCTTTTGGTATTGTATAAGTATTGCTATGAGTCCTGAATCTGTTTGATCTTTAATCAGCTTTACAGGTAATTTACTAGATTTATTCGTCATTTTATGTGACCTTAATTTGGCAAAGAAAGAGTAGAACTGAAATAAATTTAAAACTCAGTAATTAACCGATAAAGGTTGAGTTTTGAGCTTCCAGTTCTGCAAGGAAGGAACACACTCTTTCTGAAGAAATAAAAATTTTCACCTTTTGTTCTATTGTGTCTTATCCTCTTTTCACATATTGCTAGAACGTTGTATCCCTTCTAAACATTTGCAAGGCTAAGATTCCTCCTCTTGCAGATGCTTGTGCTGTGACTGTAAATGCAAACCGAACATTTCATTTGTGAATAATACTAAGTTTAAATATCTCTGAGAACTTGACTATGAAAAGAGGTTATTAAAATCACAGTGCGGTGTATAGTGTGTACAGTGGAAGTTACTCTAATCCCTCTAAAGCAACAGATTCCATTATGTGCAATAGTTTCTGTCTTGTGAGTGCAATGCACTTATAACAGACTATTCCTGGCGTACATTTGCAAAGGCTCAACTTTGCACGTGGCTCTCCAACCAGCCTTACGTTTCTTCAAAGTCCCCTAGTGGATTTCATATTCTAGCAAGAGGAGGAGCGAATGGGCATCCTCCTTCCATACTACAGAAGTATGACTTAAGCTAACACATTCTGGATGGCACTCTGCATGGTGGATTTAATCTGTGATGTTCAACAGAATATCACTGCCTTTTTTTGATATTGAATTGAAAAGCTGGAAATCACTCGGAGCACTGAAGTCACTGATTTATATTTGGTGAGATGTTCCTTTATCCAAAATGTTCCTTATTGTCAGGGTTACCTATACCACAGGAAAAATGCAAGTAGGCTCTTGTATTCACATGAAGGAAAGTCATCTGCTTCAAAACACGGCAGTCAGTCCCTGCATAAAATCTTCCTTGCCCATCTAAACCGAAGATAACCAGTTTTCTTTAGAGAAACTGCAATGCAAACTACTGGTTTTTAGTTTTGAGTACGCTGTTATCAGAGAATGGTACAAATGACCGTCCTGGAGACATCTACTGACAATTTATTTTTCTTTTGCTGTCACTATATCTTAGAAGGCAGACCTCTATTATTTTTCCCAGTTTCCTAAGTTCTGTACTAAAATTTGTATCCCACATCAGCCCTTTTTTTTACAGTAAGGAGACTAAAGTTCTTGGTTCAGAAACTAAGCACTATTTTCCCCGCACAGTTCACTACTACAGTGGAATTTCTTTATCCATTCAGAAAGGCAGGCTGGTGGTGGCCTAAGCATTATCATAAGACATTTGTGCTTGCTTAGATGTTCTTCATGATTTCTGAAGTATTTGGCTCTGCTGGCTCCTTTAAGTATCTTGTAATTCAGCTGTTTTATTTTCTTAGTTCATTTTGCCCCTGCACTATGTATTTTCCAGTACTAACTCAAAGCTGAGGAATCTGACAGAGGTCTGACTTTTGACATCTGAATGTTAACAGACCAACATTATATACTGTGACCCACAGCACACCATATGCACTGCCAGATGGCTCCTGCAAGCCACCAAGCCACCTGTAAAAACTCAGACACCCACAATAGAGGGAGAGAAAGTAATGGAAAGAAAAGCATAGAGAAGTTAAATGTTGAGAGATGGAAAATTAAGCTATCTTCTTGCTTAGCTAAGTTAAAAATATGATACCGAACTCAATTGATGGACCTACAGCAGATGATCAGCGGGTGCCAGGGAAGGGGTCTGTGAAGACTGTCAAGCTACTGAGCAGTGGCATGTGTGATGGTGTCAGCTGACATTTTAAGATATATGATGAAATTAGAAAGGCATGTGTGATACCGAAGAGTCAAATTTTGAATTCCTTTATTTCAGCATAAGTCCTTTGACTTATGCTGAAATAAAAGCCCCCGTGCTGTAACCAATAAAAAGCTCCCTTTAAAAAGCTCCTTTAAGACCCACTGGCTAATACCTGAAGCAACTAACAATAGCATCTTGGATGCTCGTGCAGAGAAATTATTCTTTTTGGCATTATAGCAATAATGTTCAGGTTCAGAACTACTGAGGCAAAGAGCAGCAGCATATGTAGGAATCAGAACACCGTGTGCAATTTACAGCTGAGTGGGAAAACCTACTGCACTGATTCCTCTGAGAGCATAATTTTAGGGGGTTTCCTGTGCATAGTCTCCAACTCTACTGCGTTTCACCTTTCCTTACCAAAAGAAAGGACTAGAGGAAGAAAATAGTTATATACTCTTTTAAACTGTCATGAAGCAGAGCGGATTGAATATCATTTCTGTTTCTCAACTAGTCTTTGTCATAAGAGATGATAGCTGCTGGACCTGCTGTTTTTATTCATTTCAAGACTAGTTTTTCTCCATAAAGGATGAAAACTCTGCTTTCCTCTCTGTTCAGAGCAAAAGTGTTGCTCCCAAGAGTGGTTTATCGCAATATACTGCTGTGCTTCATCCATTCTGGCTTCATTCCTTAGACACAGATTATATCAAAAGTCTAAAAGATTACTCTATTCTGAAATAAAAACACAAGAGAGAATGATATGACATTAATCAATTTTTGTGACAAGGATATGTTTCTAATCTCATGGATATTTGGGATAGCATGCACATAAAGGCTTTTGCATTTCAGATCTGCTAAATGGGAAGTTCTGGTAAGCCTTCCTCAGGGAAAGGAAATACGAATGTTTCTCACAAAAGTCACTGTTTGTTAACAGTGTCTGCCCTGCAAGTACACAGTCACAAGCACACAAGCACACAAGCACACAAGCATACAAGTATGTCTACTTCTTCAGAGCTTATCCATCCCATTTCTGGCTATTTGAGAAAATCAGTTCCTGGGTTTTCAATAAGTCGATCTGCATGTGTTTGTGAGGCCGCCCTCCTTCCCCTACAGTCTTTATCCCAAAACACATGCAGTTTCAAGATCATCAGATATGTAATTGAGATACCAATGTGCAGTGAGTACATACAAGCGGAGAGAAGAGCTTCACATTAAGTGTTGCTCCCTATGTTAGAGCAGATGGAAATCACAAGGTAAGGTCACATGAAAATTTATGATCAATACTAGCAGACAGTTCTCAGGTACAGAACAGTAAACTCAAGTACCTCTTTGACCTCTTTGTTGTGTATGCTAACATATATGCAACAAATATGCATTATGAAAATTAAGCCGTTCTTTTTAAAGAGTTGGTTTTAATTAGTCTCCTAACTGAAGAATAAAATGTAAGGATGGTAGTTACTAAAGCAGCCATTTCACAGAATCACAGAATCACAGAATGGTTGAGGTTGGAAGGGACCTCTGGAGATCACCTAGTCCAACCTCCCTGCTCAAGCAGGGTCCTCTAGAGCATATTGCCCAGGATCACATCCAGACGGGTTTTGAATAGCTCCAGCGAAGGAGACTCCACCACCTCTCTGGGCAACCTGCTCCAGTGCTCTGTCACCCTCACAGTGAAGAAGTTTTTCCTCAGGTTCAGATGGAACTTCCTGTGGTTCAGTTTCTGCCCGTTGCCTCTTGTCCTGTTGCTGGGCACCACAGAGAAGAGGCTGGCCTCATCCTCTTGACACTCCCCCTTCAGATCCTTATACACGTTGATGAGATCACCTCTCAGTCTTCTCTTCTCCAGGCTGAACAGCTCCAGCTCTCGCAGTCTTTCTTCATAGGAGAGGTGCTCCAGCCCTCTAATCATCTTGGTAGCCCTCCGCTGGACTCTCTCCAGTAGCGCCATGTCTCTCTTGTACTGGGGAGCCCAGCACTGGACACAGGACTCCAGGTGAGGCCTCCCCAGGGCTGAGGAGAGGGGCAGGATCACCTCCCTCCACCTGCTGGCAACACTCTGCCTCATGCACCCCAGCATACCATTGGCCTTCTTGGCCACAAGGGCACACTGCTGCCTCATGTTTAACTTGTTGTCCACCAGCACTCCCAGGTCCTTCCCTGCAGAGCTACTTTCCAATAGGTCAGCCCCCAGCCTGTACTGCTGCATGGGATTATTCCTGCCGAGGTGAAGGAGCCTGCACTTGCCTTTGTTGAACTTCACGAGGTTCCTCTCCGCCCACCTCTCCAGCCTCTCCAGGTCCCTCTGAATGGCAGCACAGTCTTCTGGTGTGTCAGCCTCTCCTCCCAGTTTCGTATCATCTGCAAACTTGCTGAGGGTGCACTCTGTCCCTTCCTCCAGGTCATTGATGAATATATTGAACAGGACTGGACCCAGGACTGACCCCTGGGGGACACCACTAGCCACAGGCCTCCAGCTTGACTCTGCGCCATTCACCACAACCCTCTGAGCTCGGCCATCCAGCCAGTTCTCAATCCACCTCACCCTCCACTCGTCTAGCCCACACTTCCTGAGCTTACCTAGGAGGATGTGATGGGAGACAGTGTCAAAAGCCTTGCTGAAGTCCAGGGAGACACCATCCACTGCTCTGCCCTCCTCTACCCAGCCAGTCATTCCATCAGAGAAGGCTATCAGATTGGTCAAGCATGATTTCCCTTTGGTGAATCCATGCTGACTACTCCTGATCACCTTCTTGTCCTCCAGATGCTTAGTGATGACCTCCAGGAGGAGCTGTTCCATCACCTTTCCCGGGATGGAGGGGAGGCTGACAGGCCTGTAGTTTCCTGGCTCCTCCTTCTTGCCCTTTTGGAAGACTGGAGTGACACTGGCTTTCTTCCAGTCCTCAGGCACCTCTCCTGATCTCCAGGACCTTTCAAAGATGATGGAGAGTGGCCTAGTGATGACATCCGCCAGCTCCCTCAGCACTCGTGGGTGCATCCCATCGGGGCCCATGGATTTATGGATGTCAAGTTGGGACAAAAGATCTCTAACCTGATCCTCCTCGACCAAGGGAGAGTCTTCCTTTCTCCAGCCTTCCTCTCTTGTCTCCAAGGTCTGGAATTCCTGAGGACTGGCCTTAGCAGTGAAGACTGAAACAAAGGCAGCATTCAATAACTCTGCCTTCTCTGTATCCTTCGTCACCAGGGCACCCGCCCCATTCAGCAGCGGGCCCACGTTTTCCCTAGTCTTCCTTTTGCTCTTGATGTATTTGAAGAAGCCCTTCTTGTTGTCCTTGACATCCCTTGCCAGATTTAATTCCAACTGGGCCTTAGCCTTCCTTGTCGCATCCCTGCACACTCTGACAACGTCCCTGTATTCCTCCCAAGTGGCCTGTCCCCTTTTCCACATTCTGTGTACTTCCTTCTTCTGCTGGGAGTTTGGCCAGGAGTTCCTTGCTCATCCAGGCAGGTCTCCTGCCCGCTTTGCTGGACTTCTTCCTCAGAGGGATGCACCCATCTTGAGCCTGGAGGAGGTGATGCTTGAATATTAACCAGCTTTCTTGGACCCCTCTTCCTTCTAGGGCCCTACCCCAGGAGATTCCCCTAAGTAGGTCCCTGAAGAGGCCAAAGTTAGCTCTCCTCAAGTCCAGCGTTGCAATCCTACTCATTGCCCTGCTCCCTCCTCGGAGGATCCTGAACTCCACCATCTCATGGTCACTGCAGCCAAGGCTGCCCCCAACCTTCACCTCTCCAACTAGACCTTCTTTGTTTGTCAGTACAAGGTCTAGCATGGCACCTCTCCTCGTTGGCGTCTCCACCACCTGAGTCAAGAAATTATCATCAATCCTCTGCAGGAACCTCTTTGACTGTTTGTGCCTAGCTGTGCTGTCTTGCCAGCAGATGTCAGGGTGGTTGAAGTCTCTCATGAGAACCAGGGCCTGTGATCGTGAGGCTACTGCCAGCTGTCTGTAGAAGGCCTCATCGATGACTTCCTCCTGGTCAGGTGGCCTGTAGTAGACCCCCCCAACAGTGTCACCCATGTTACCCTGCCCTTTAATCCTTACCCATAGGCTCTCAACTTGCTCTTCATCCACCCCGAGGCAGAGCTCCATACATTCTAGCTGCTCCCTCACATAAAGAGCAACTCCACCACCTCGCCTTCCTGGCCTGTCTTTCCTAAAAAGCACGTAGCCATCCATGACAGCATCCCAGTCATGTGAACTATCCCACCATGTCTCTGTCACTGCAATGAGATCATGGCCCTGCAACCGCACACAGCTCTCTAACTCTTCCTGTTTATTCCCCATGCTGCGTGCATTGGTATACAGGCATTTCAATCTCTTAGAGCCAGAGTTTCACTTTTTATTAAAGACAATTCTCCTTTCAAAATGTTAATTACAATTAACCTCTAGAAAGGTTAAAAATAGTACGAAGATGAAATCAACACAAAATGTTTAGTGAACTGAGCCAAGATTTTTCATTTTTATTGACTGCATGAAAACCCTTGAAATTGTTTTTCCTTCTGAAATGGGCTGAGTGAAAAAGTCAGAACCTCAAAAACTCCCACGGGAGGATGAGACCATCATCTGCCGAGACCTGTTCACCCACCAGATACTGTGGCTCTGTAAGCACAGAATAAGCAGTGTAGATGATGTCTGAGAAAGTGTCACACTGCATGATAATGGATAATACTGACTTTTAAAATGGGAAGTCTTGTGGGCCTCACGGCTGGCTTTTGGGATCCACTTTGCTGCACAGACACACTCCCAATTTGGAGGACACTCCTATATTAAAGGCCTGATCCCAGCTCCATGGAGATGGAGGAAAAAGCCTTCCTTTATCAGATTGTCCCTTGGATTTGGCTCTAAGTGTCAACTTCTGCGGATTTGAAATACTTTGTGATTTTAATATGGATACAGAGCAGTGTGAAGTTGTGTGAAGTTAGCACAGACCGTGCCTGGGAAGTTTGGGATTCAGACAATGACAGAGGGACCCTCATTTCCTTCTCAGGTTTAGCTAAGACTTTTGGCACTTTTTCATTTTACATTGTGTGGGAAATACAGCCTTCCTATTCATGCTCTTATTTACCTTGGGTGCAACAAGCATATATTGTTTTCAGTTACATCAGCCCACACAGGTAACTTTGGTTCATCATATTCACGTTTTGATTTCTGAATAATTAAGGAAATCCATTTTGGGAGGGGTGTTTGTATTGGGAAAATGAAAGTCTAGATGAGCTTATCAATTTGACAGATTTAAAAAATTGAATAAAAATATGCACTCAACTGAAAGCGATTTCCTTTTTCTCCTGAAAGGGTGAATTACTTGCACCTCCTTAAGTCTATTACAATGCTAATGCCTAATCTTTCTTTGTTAATCTTCCTCCTTGAATTACTGGATGGAGGCAAGGCAAAGTCTGTGGATATTTCCAGTAGGAAAATAGGATGAAAGTAACAAAATATAGGAAAGTCCTAATTAAGAACAAAGGCCTGTTATGCAAATTCAGGTTTTGACTCTTCTCCTTCATAAAAATATTATTCTGGTTCTGTCCTAGGCATCTGTTAACAGTGCTCCAGGGCTGCATGGGCAGACAAACCAACTTCACTAGCAGAGGATGAAAACCTCTAGTTCCTTTTTTCCTCTCCTTTTCTTTTTAAACTGTGCTGATGACAGCCCGGAGAACATCAACGCAGCAATCAGAAACCTCTGCTCATCCATCACCTGGGCAGAGCTTGAGCAAGTCACAAGTTCGTGCTTCCTCTAAGCATTCCTGAAGCAGGTGAGAGAAGAAACATCATTACATTTCCCATTATTCGAAGCCCTGTTTTTCCCTGAGCAATCACATAGCTTTGTTGCTTATAGGGTATAGCCCAGTGGGGATTAAACTGATAAAGAGTACCAAACACATTTCACAAAGACAAGGTGAACTCAGTTCCTATTTCTGAACTCAAAATACAGCAATCGGCTTTCCCGGGGGAAAAGTTACATCGTAAAGCTAGAGGACTGGATGCCTCCAGTTCTTAAAGTGTATGCCTAGATCTTATATCTTTGCAGTAGTGCCAAACACTACTTCACCTTTACCAGACTGGGCTGGTAACTGGTCCAATTCGGACAGAAAATATTTAAAGGTAGGGTGGGCTAAAGCTTAAGGGAAGTAGGCAAACCAAAATCAAATGATTTTCAGACTGATCAGCTGTATGAAGTTTTTCACAGTCTATTTCTGGACATACCACAGAAAAAATGGTAGTTTGGCTAATAGCCTCACAATGTTAGATAGTGTACATGTTTGATGATCATTATTTCCAAACAATGGGAATTTTGCTCTTCTGGATGGAACATTTGTGATTGCCAAATATGAAAAATTTAATATGAATAAAAAATATGGGAAAAAATATCAGCATAATTTTTATGTTTTGCAATATTCTACTGTAACAACCTTTTGCCAAACCACCCCGACTTTATCTTGTTAGCTGTTGTCCAGTTATGCTGCATGTGCTTAAAGTACTGCCAGTTTTGATATTGGAAGCCTTTTTTCATGAAAGCATTCAGATACCTTCTAGAGGCTACATACTGATGCTTGCAAGGAGTAAAGCTATGCTTGATCCCTGGATTTGAATAACAGGGAAAGTAAAATCTTTATAGCATTTCTTCAGTTCAGTAGAGAGATCCCTGTGTGCAGGTTGAAAAAATGGCCCAAGTCTGAACACAGAAAGGTTTCTCATTTTAAAGCCTTTAGAATTTACAATATTTGAAATGAAAAAGGTTGTTCAAAATGAAAAGGTCAAAAAAGTTTTAAAAACTTATAGATATTAAATACTGAGATGTTTCTTCAATCAAATCCTCAAAACAGCTTCAGGCAAAATGCTGTAACTTCATTTTACTGGCTAAAAGTTTTAATGAAATTTGACTAAGTTTCAGGAATGCTTTTGTTCTCCCTGGAACGTTCATTTTTCACTGGATTTAGTGTTCACTGAATATAGTGACTACTATAGTGTTTAGTGACTACATTTTCTCTAAGAAACGTGCATTGTGTTCAGCTGCCAAGCTAATTTCTCTCTGCAACAAAATTCCTGTTTGAAGAAGGTTGCTATTAGTTAAATTTAAAATCCCAAAGGCTGTGTGGTCCCTAGAGAAAAAAAACTTTTTTCTATATTTTTCTGCTGGCCCATTAGCAGTGGTTTGGGCATTGCAGAAACTGTGATAACACTACACGCTGTTTTCCAGTGTACTGGGGGGACTGTCCCTTCACACACATCCTTTGGTTCGCAAAGCCACCTCACACGTTGGGGCTGCTGAACCCTCCCACCCCAGGCTGCTGACCAGGCTGCTGACCGTATCCGGCCTGGGCTGTTTTGGCTATTCCAAATTAGAGTGACTACTATATTGTAAGTTCTTCATTCAACTTCCTTCAGTATTTATGAGAAGAGCTTGGTGGAATAATGGCACAAAAAAGATGTATAAATGCCAATTTAACAAAATCCAGATGTTCCCTGAGTATACAACTGTGGTTCCCACCATTTTGTATTAAAGATACCTCAAAATAGCAACATCGTAATACACGCGATGAGGCCACCACACAGGTAGAAAAATCCCACAGTCCTTATTTGCAGAAAGGCTGAACATTACTCAATCAAAATAGATACATAGTTTTTACAGAAGTAGGTATTAAATTTTTTGAACTCCTTTTTATTTTTCAGGAATCTGATGGTGGCGGGAGGAGTGAATCCATGCTGACTACTCCTGATCACCTTCTTGTCCTCCAGATGCTTAGTGATGACCTCCAGGAGGAGCTGTTCCATCACCTTTCCAGGGATGGAGATGAGGCTGACAGGCCTGTAGTTTTAAGTTAAGCATGAGGCAGCAGTGTGCCCTTGCGGCCAAGAAGGCCAATGGTATGCTGGGGTGCATTAGGCGGAGTGTTGCCAGCAGGTGGAGGGAGGTGATGCTGCCCCTCTCCTCAGCCCTGGGGAGGCCTCACCTGGAGTCCTGTGTCCAGTGCTGGGCTCCCCAGTACAAGAGAGACATGGCACTCCTGGAGAGAGTCCAGCGGAGGGCTACCAAGATGATTAGAGGGCTGGAGCACCTCTCCTATGAAGAAAGACTGCGAGAGCTGGGCCTGTTCAGCCTGGAGAAGAGAAGACTGAGAGGGGATCTCATCAACGTGTATAAGGATCTGAAGGGGGAGTGTCAAGAGGATGAGGCCAGCCTCTTCTCCGTGGTGCCCAGCAACAGGACAAGAGGCAACGGGCAGAAACTGAACCACAGGAAGTTCCATCTGAACCCGAGGAAAAACTTCTTCACTGTGAGGGTGACAGAGCACTGGAGCAGGTTGCCCAGAGAGGTGGTGGAGTCTCCTTCGCTGGAGCTATTCAAAACCCGTCTGGATGTGATCCTGGGCAATATGCTCTAGGTGACCCTGCTTGAGCAGGGAGGTTGGACTAGATGATCTCCAGACTTGCCTTCCAACCTAAACGATTCTGTGATTCTGTGATTCTGTGAAAACTATGGCTATACAAAGAACTCCACACCCCCATCCCTAAAATTTCTCCTTATTGTCAGATGCATTTGTTCTTCACCACTGGTGGCAGCAGCAACGGGGAACATTTGGGCAGGGAAGACCTTACAGAAAAGCTGCTCTTGTGGGCTTCATGCTGTTTAATGCTTGCCAGAGCTGATCCTTGTCTTCCTTTTAATGCTGCTGCTGTCATTTGTGAAGCCAAACCAGTGGTCATGTTAGATCTCAGGAGGAAAAAAAAAGAAAAAAAGAAATCCTAGCAGAGACAAAGGCAAATAAACAGAGAAAACTAGAAAGGAGAGGAAATAAATGAGATTTTTTTTTTTTAAATTGCTCATTAAGCATTGCAGTTAGCCCGTTTCATGGGACATGATATATCTGAACTCTGGATGTCCTGGAGCTAATATGGCTGCTCAGCATAGGTTATATGAGCAAGGGAGGCACCCGAGCACTTATTGCACTGGGTCCAAGTGCTCTGTGTCACTTGCTGGAGAGCATGTGGCTGCTCGACTCTGCTAACCAGCCACTGACACCCTGCTGCGGGGATGCGTCCGTCCTCGGTAGGTGCAGCATCACACCCCCAGGACAGTGACAAAACCTCCAAGTACTAGGAAATTTCTTAAAGGTCTTTAGTGGCTGTGGTGTTTAGAAACCAAGAAATTGCTCCCATGGGGTGCACCGTGCCATTTCATTTCTAGAAACTGGTCAGCGTCTGATGCCTCACTGTAAAGAGCAAGAAGCTTCACAACAACTAGACAGCCTTGCTTCGGGTGAAGAACACTGCTGCTGCTTCATTTTGCTGTTTGGCATGTATCTGCGTGTATACATGTGTGTAAATACACTGGGTCACTGGAGGATTTAATAACGATTTGGTCAATCTTTTCTGTAAAATGGTTTCTAAGATTCCGGGTAAACTTATTAGTCATTCATGGAAGGAGAACAAGAGAGAGACATTTGAATTAAAAAAGAGCACAACTTTGCTTTTTGAAATCATATGAGAAGTTTCATTTTCTTTCCAGGGAAGGATGAAAATTAATTCCAAAATCTCCAAAGCTGTCATGAAACAGAATTGCTGTTCTTAGGCTGGTTCTTGGCATTACACTATGTGGGAAGTTTCTCTTTAACTCCTTGTATTTGGGAACTGGCTTTTGTCTGAAAACACAAAACTTTATATACTTTAGAAACTTGTAGCCTATCCTTGTAGGGGAGTTTATTATAAATCTCATTCACTTTGAGCCTCTCTAAGCTCTTCAGCTGAGTGATATTCTGGGGCTTGAATATTAGAAGAGCATACTCAGGAGCAAAAGAAACAAAGCAATTCATTTTCTTTTTAAAGCTGAAGAAGTTCAGACAACAGAGATAGGCAGGTCTTCACTTTAATTGTACAGAGTACTCCACAGCAGGACTGGAAAAACAAAATGGTACATTTGAAGCCAGTTGCAATTATGTCTTACAGATCAACGGGCTTTTCCTGGAAGGCATTGCACTTGTCTTGAGGCCACAGAGCAGGAAAGAGGAGCAGAGCTTTTCTGCCATGCTGGGTCTGAGGCAAATAATACCTTTAAAAAACGTTTCACTAGAAGTTCTGCTTTCTTTGAAGCAGAGCAGGACAGAAATAAGAGGTAAAAGACTAAGGAAGAGCTTTTAGTAATTTTCCTTGATTCTGCTAGATGTTTGGGCATTCTTCACAGGGTCAGGCATTCTCCTTAGTTTCAATCACAGATCATCAAATCTCCCTAGTCTACCCAGAACAGGTTGCTGTAAGCGGTCATCAGTAAAGTGTTCTGCTCTACCCATCCAAATGCTCTTCTGATTGAATAGGGGGAACTGATTACAGGAATGGCCAGAGCAAAAAAAAAAAAAAAAAAAAGGCTCAGCAGTTTGTTGATACTGTGCTTGAATTTTGCAGGGCAGGAAAAAAAATGGTCAGAGAAAGACTATGAAGCAAATGCAGTATACGTGAAGGTCCAGGATCTGTGCTCCTGGACAGTGCATGCTCTGGTGTCTGGTGTCTATTTTCTGATACTGGGTAATACAGCATGTATTGTGACTTTTGGCCATAACAAAGTTGAAATGGTGCTATAGGAACTGGAGATCCGGGATAGTAAGGAAAGCATAGTCAGTGATGTTGTGATACTGAAATACTAAGGCTGTTTTGGATTGGTTTTCTCTGAATTAGGAGAATCTCTACAGCTTAAATCATACTCCAGGTATTTTGGTACCCAGAAAAACTCCTCTGCCACCCTCTTGCACTGCTGTGGTAATGGCTGCTACTTAACGTGTAAGTAGATTTCTCTGTGTGTGGCTGACCCCAGCTTCTTGTAGGGAGTCTGAACTTTTGCCCTGAAGTAATGCGCGCAATACACTTGCCTCCTCTGGTCACTTCTTCTTTCCTTTTGTCCCTGCCCTTGCTCTGCAGATAGCAAAAATGAAACCTGTAGGAAGTTTGGCTGTAAACAGCCATGTTAACTGAGTCTTTTGAAAGAGCAAGCAACTGAGCAAATCCCCCAAACTGGACCAAGTCAGCTGTGAGCAAAATGACAAGGAACAACTAACTCCCACTGATTTCCCCATTATCCTGGAGTGAGAAGCACAGAGAGCAGGGCTTTTCTGAAATAACACACTGCTTGGATATTTTCCATCCTGACTAGAAGGTCTGGGCAAAGCCTGGCCTGAAAGAGGCAGAGACAAATGCCATGAGTGGGCTAAGTTGTCTGGAGAGCGAGGCAGATCCTGGAAATGCACCTTCTGTCCTTCTCCAGCAAGCCTGCATTGCAAGCACTGCTGCGCAACAAACCTGAGCCAAAAATTTCATATTCCATTTCAAGTAAAGGTTTGAGGGCACAAATGAGATTTAAGCGGATTCTTCCTGGGTCACACAACCAGGATTAACTCAAGAAATTATTGCCTTTTAGTGTTTAATATTTTATTGCCCATGCAGCCCTACTGGCTGAGCACTGATGTGTGTATACGATTTGAATACAAAAACAGAGAGACCTGAAACACCTGTGAAATAATATTTTTTTTTGTTAAGACTGTTTCAAAACTAAGCAAATCTAATGAAAGAAGGGTTTTACAGTTAGGAAAAACATATGATGAGGTAATTAACTTTAAAAAATGTTCAGAGAAAGTTTCCAAAAATTAGTAAGTACTGCTATGCCTCTGTGAAACTGCTTTGTTAGTCTTCTGCAAGATAATGCTACAATCCAGGAAGTACAATTAGAAAGCACTGGACAGCCATATCATACAGGGTATAGAACAATTCCTCTCCAATTTACTAGGTGCCCAAACTTATATTTCAGCTAGCAGTTATTCTGTGCTACCTGTGAATCATCCATCTCCCGTGTTTTGTGAGAAAGTGCAACACAAAATATCACAGCCTCTTATAAATAAATTGCCCTTCGTAGAAGAGCGGTTCTGAGGATGAACTGTCTAAAAGAGCAGTACAGCTTTCAATGAAATGCAAAAACAGTCTTAGAGAGTTGATAATAACTGTTCTGAACATGCTGATGAAACACTTGTGAGCAGGAGGGAAAAGCAGCAATAGTAGTTTAAGTTTAAGGAAAACCTGCACCAGGCAAGCGCAGCTGGGGAAGTTCCTGCTCTGCCTGCTGTAGAAATTCATGGTAGGCTGAGTGATGAACTACAGTGAGTCCCCTTTCAGATGCAAGCTGTTGGGAATGCATTTGTTGCTTGTTGGTACAACACCTCGAAGGAATGCGGGGAACCAGGGGAGGAAGAGTTAATTATCCAGAATTACAGTTCCATTAAATGAGCTTTGTAAAGATCACACCTTGCCTGATGCTCTTGCAGTGAGCATCAGTCCAGAGAGCATCCCAGAACTGAAAAAGCAGAAGAAGTCAAAATCATGGGAATGGCCCCAAACAGAGCAGGACCTCAGTTTTGCCAGTGTGAAATTCAGCATGCCTCTGACTTCCTTCTCAGGGTGAGTTTGCAGTTTGTTCCCCCGAGCAGCAGGGGGACATGAGGACACGAGGATGCCCTGTGAAGCTGCTCGTCCAGAGAGCAAAGGCACAACTTGGAGAAGCAGAGGAGAGAACTGCTACCTCAAGAGAGAGTGGAGGAGGGATGAAATACTTCAAAAGAAAGGAAGGATTCCTCCAAAATCCTTCCAATTCATTCTTTCAGCTTCTAAGAGGAAAGGCTTTTTTGCCCAGGTGGACCTTGCTTTGGAATCGGTGCCTTCAAAACACTGTAGGAAGCCCTACAGATTCAGTTTGCATTTCATTTAATTCCCAGAGTATCTTAGCCTGGTTGAGACAGGATTGATGATCTACGTTCCTTTGTTATTGAAAGAACAAAACAAACAAAAAATACAGGACTATTTTTTTTAAAAAAATTTGTTGTTGATACTGATTTCCCTTATTTACTTGTAGGTGTTGTGCCATATGATTTATTAGGATTTTCTTACCGTTTTCTTATTGTTGGGTCTTCTTTAGAAAAAAAATGCAATTTAACGTTTAGTGTTGCTGAAGGCATGTAATGGTATAGCAACTGAGAAACCAAAGGGAAAACACACTTTTATTTCAGACTGTCAATCTGATGAAATGAAAAGATTACTAGTTAAAAATATCTAGTCATTCTAGTGTCGTACGTCATAAAAAGGCCACACAGAAAAAATGAGTTAGGGTAGCTTCATAATTACAATTTTCCATACAGGCACATATGATGCCTCACTTACTTTATATAAGCATAAGCATAATGAACTCATTTGTTAGAATAAAGTTTGGACTAATAAATACAATACTTAATTCTGCAAAGGAGGAAAATAATACATAGCAATTATGGTTCAAGATAACATGCGAAAAATGATTTACTTGCTTAAATCTTTTTTTTTGATTTAGCATTCCTCAGTTATGACAAATTCTGACCTCTATTAATCTAGTGCATGGATTCCCATAGAGTCATTTTATTTCACATTAGTTAAGAACCTGGCCATGTGCTATCTGTTTCAGTGCTACTTTAGAGAGAAAAACAACAGAAACTTTTTTTTTTCACCTCTGTGGGTTGCAGAATCAGAAGAATTCGAAGAAGTTGATCCTCAGGTCATGTAATCCGGGTAACAAATGAGACTAAATGCCTTGTCCTCCAAGGCGTCAGGCAGACGTACCTGCCCCCAGGGCTTTGCCATTCAGTGCAAAGGAGAGGCATGCAGTAATTTGACACAGAGTAGAGGCTTATCTGTGGGTAAGAAGGGAGAGATGTGCATGGAGGTAGTTTTCAATTGCTCCTGAGAAGGGAAAAATTTGTACTTGCAAGTACAGTTTTACTCAGAGAAATGACAGCAAGAATAGTATTGTTAGTCTTACTGTTTTTTTTTTTTTTCCACTAACGTCCAGACTGAATTTACTTCGGTTATAAGTTAAAGATTATTTTTCCATTAGGGATTTGTACAAAGATTAGAGTTTGGCTGGGGAACAGTTGCTGTGTAAACATGCATTTGATTGGCAGACTGGTCCATTAGGACTGCAAATAGCTGTATGATAACTCCTAAGGAAACTCATTTTTTAATGAGACAGAATAAACGAATTGTTAAGAAACAGGAGTGGAATAGGAGAGAGTTTTGCTTTGGGAGGAAAGGTGAGAAGGAAAAAGTTATACTATTGGACTATTTGTTGACCTGTCTGCTGTTGTAGAGACTTCCTTGCCTGCAGAAGAGCGAAGCTGTAATGTTTTCAATTACATCATCCTGAAAGAAAAAAGACTGTCTGGCTGCTGGGCTACAAATGGCTCCTAAGAAGAAGGAGTGAAAGGAAAATATCTAAATAGCCCATTAAATGCTCCAGAAAACCTTAAATGAATAAAGAAAGGCTCTGAATAAGCAATGTGTATATACATATATGCATATACACATATACATATAATCTGAGCAGCAGAAAAGTATACGATCTTTTACTTACTATTTTCTTTCAGTACCTTAATAAAAACTAGTGATACTATTGTTTTATTATTTATATGGAAGAATTCATTGCATAAATGAAAAACTTTTCTAAAGTAGATATATTTAAAAGTGCAACATGTAAAATGCGTCTCATACTCAGTAATCAATCAACTACTAAAGATTGTGCATTGGCACATATCGGCACAAGGCTATAAACACTGCTTTCAGTCTTGTGGTATAAAATTAATCTGGAGACTGTCCACTAACTTATTCTCATGGTTTACCGATACAATAAAAATCTCTTAATTGTGTTGGTTGAATGTATTTTAGAGGAGTAGCAGGAAGCAGAAATGTATTTTAGTCACCCAGTTAAGAGCAGAAAAATGTTACTGTACACAGGAAAGAGATTTCTTGAGAAAGAGGGAAGAGTTTTTTTTAAAAATCACATATCTTTTCGAGGTAGACTTAACATTTAACTAAATTTTATTCCCATGGGCTAGCCCAAAGGTCTGTGGAATCCTTGGAGAGCATGCAGGCCCTGTTTCCCTTTTTAAGGAGGCCACTGAGGGTTAATAAAGGATCCAGCAATCCTGTTCAGTTGAGAGCAAAACCATTTAAATCATTTGTCGGTTGACCTACTCCAACTTTTCTGGGACTTCAGTCCAAACATTTCTATTCTTAGTTCTGGGTTTTCTTTTTCCCTCCAGGAATTTTCTGGGGATTCTTTTTCCGTGCTCATTCTTTTGTGGAAGGCTAAATTAAAGGGAGTGTAATAGTTTACTATTATCAGTATTCAAGTAGAAATTCCAAAAAATCTTCTTGCCTTAGTATTTGAGAATAAAATGGAGGCTTTGTGAATAGGTATTATACAAAGTCTGTGAGAGAACCTTCAGAAAAAAAGAGTATTTTAAAAAGCCCTGTACATTTTATATCTTCTATTCAGAATAGCCACTGAAGTGAAGATAAGAAGTGGAAAAAATACTTAGAAAATATAATTTACCATGCTGTTGGAGTGTGGCTTTCTGGGGTTTTAGAAAAACATTCTACTTTCTCTTTGCTGTGTAGTGCGGAAATAACACCGGTCCATCCACTGGGATCATCTCACACTGCATAACCTTTATTCTAGTGGTGAGTGTTCAGTTTAGTGTTGTTCCAACGAATGAGTAATATAGCATACAATCTGGAAGAATCCTGATGAAATACTAATGTAACTGCAAGCCCCACTGGAGAATGTCTCCTGTGTATATATAACAGACGTATTCAGGTTGTGCAGTATTTTGCATTAAAAAATTGTCTCCTCCAAATGACTGTATGTGCATATATCTGTGAGCAATAAAACTAATACAAATCATTTTTGTCTCTGCAGCAGTAAGGAGGAGATTTATGTATGGAAAAACTGAGCTGTATCAAAGAGTGCAGAGTAAATTTCAAGTCTTAGATTAGAAGTTTAGTTTAGAGGAAAACAAAATCTACATATTTTTCTAATTTGATTACAACTGGAGGGACCGAGTTGATTTAAGCCAGTTAGAAGTTTCACCCAAGTATAAATCAAGTAGAGAAGTATATGTGATTCTGAAGTTTACAACAGATAGAATACGATTGATAAAAAAAAAGTATGAGATATGACATCACAGATGTATTTTTTTGACAAATGATTTGGTGTAAAGATTTTGCCGAAGAAGAAGAAATTACTTGTTAGTCCCATCTGAGATTTCTTTGCAAGTCAAAATCAATAAAATCATCATCATTACCATATGTTTTCTGGTAGCTGTCTTCTTCATTGAATATTAAAGAGATTTCAGAGTGACTGAAAAAGAAGACATGACACTGGTGAGAAAATTCTTTTATACTTTACTCAAACACGATGTCTGTATTGATTTGTCAGAAAGAGCACCTAGGAGGTTTACTGTCAATCAGAGGATTATGTCAAATGATAAAAGGCTCTTTTCAAATTGAAGAAATTAAGATAAAATATTAGAATAACCCTTACTGTCACCTTTTTAATGCTTTTTGTGCTGTTTTTCACAGTTTTTAAAAGGAGTTTGAGTATAAAGAACCTTATGCCCTGGTTTTTGGACACATAAGGCCTTTACTTGCAGAGATTCCAGAGTACTTTCCCATGTTTGACTGGATTTCAAGAATTTTATGACTAATGCTAGTTGCTGAAAGACATTTCTACCACCCTGACACCTTATTTCCATTTCTAACCTTAGCAGCTGATCACTGTCTATGTTTTTGATAAGCTTGAGTATTCTTTTTGGATGCTGGCCGTTACAATTTTTGCTCTGTTTTAAGGAGATTCATGGCCATAAAAATGGAATACTTTGATGTTTGCCAGCTGCCATGAAGTAACTTTTAACACAAGACAGACAGCAATTAAAAACAGAAGAAGGAAGAATTTGCTTAGTTGCCTACATGCTAACAGTACAGTACTAAATTTAGCAAGAAGTATGGAGGAATATAAGAAAATAGGACTTAAATCTATCTGTTTGAGAAGTGTCCCTCCCTACCCCATCCCTATTTTGCCTAGCTAGCAATCTCTGAGGACACTTGCACAGTCTTAAAGCGCCTTGTGGTTGGGATCCAGTCTTCAAAATGCTTCTGCCGTATCTTGGAGACTGATTTTGCTAAAGAAAATCTTAATTTGGGTTTATCGATAACTTTATATCTTGACTTGCTACAGATTTTGAAGCTTCCCAAGGTTCTACTGGGATTTGTAATTTAACAAGGAAGGCAGAAGGAAGCCTGTCTGTACAGAACCTTGATTATGCCTATCATCTCCCTTATAAATATCGGTGACCACTGAGACTGAGGAGCGGAGCCATCTCCTCCACCCAGTAAGCTGAAGTCATTAACAATTGCCCTGGTAATGAGCTATAAGCAAAGCAATAACACAATCACAGGTTAACTCTGGTGTACTGTGGCTTCTTATGCATTGAAACTTAGGTTTAATATTGCCTATTAACTAACAAACAAGTACATATTTTCAGGGGCATATCTGAGAATAATACACAGAGACGAAGCATAGTGACACTTAGATATTTTCAGAACGGGATCAAATCGTTTTTGAGGGATGCCAAGGCAAGAGTGTTGTGCTACGAATTCTGAGCTCAAGATAAGCTAATTTTAATAGTGAAAATATCAGCTGTAAAAGCATCATCTTTGTCTTCTTACCTCTATTGCAAAGAAATGACCATTTCCCATCATATGATATGTTCAGCATGTTGCCACCAATCAGACAATCTACCTTTTCTTTTTTCCTGAACAGGAGACAACCCTATGAAGGGGAGAAGAGCAGAAACAATCTCTACTGTGTTTACTGTTGTCTTGAAACCTAACATGGTATAACACGCAGTAGCCAGAAATGCTAAAACTGAATTTCTGCCTGGTATCAGTGTTAAATACTGATCTCTCCTAATCAGGATGAACAAAGCTGAATCTTTCATGAAAGTTTCGGCAGTGAATTAGACAGCATTTTTCCTGGACAGGTAGAAACAAGGGAGGACTCTTAAACTGTGACTTTGATTAGCTGATCAACAGGAACAAGGAAACATGAAAAAAAAGAAAGAAAAAACACTCCTGATGACACAAAAAACAAATGGAAACAATGTGAGGATAACAAAGGAGCACTTTCTTATGGCTCAGTGCCTCTTTGCTTGGTGTCTAAGCAACATTTCATTCAAGGCGTACTGGCAAGAAAAATTATTTTTTTTGATGTATGTTGACTTTTCAAGTGAGGAATAGCCTCTTCTGACCTAACTGAGAGGACTATTGGAGGAAAGGTATTTTAAAAATTTCCACTTGAGGGTTTCGAGGCAGTTTAAATCAATGAATATGAGTATGTTACTAGAGGTGTCTGTTTCTGTCTTGCCGCCTCTTAGTCTGTGTCTAGTATGCAGACAATGCAACCTCTTGTAGCATCAATGACCAAAGTCACTCTGGCCTGCCTGTGGGAATGCTTTGAATCTGTGAGGCAAAGCAGCAAACATTGTGAGGGACATCTTTCCCTTTAGTATGCTATAAGCAGGTGTTTTTTTGAAGCTTGTTAATACTGACAGTTATGTTAATAACACACGTGATTGGATTTGGAGAGAGAGGGGTGACAGATATGAAAAGCTTTTGTGTTCTTTCATTTGCAGTAAAATTAATTTACTGAGAAGCAGTCCTTTGCAACATATATGAAGAAATTTTTCACTATCTACCCAGTCATACGTGAAACACTACTACAGGGAGAGAAGCATGATTTTGGAGCGTACTGCTCCTGATCTGCTTAGCTGCACAGCATTGATACTTAAATGATTTAAATGAAATTTAAATGCATTGATACTTAAAAGAGTGGATGAAATGGTTCTTATACTAACACTATAGAAAGTCTGCTTGATGATCTGTTCCTGCCATCTGTATATATTTTGCTTAACACAACAGTGCTCTGATTTGGCTGGGATGTGTTTGGCGTGTTAGTGTGAGTTAGAATCCGAAATCCTGTGAAAGAAAGTGACAGAGCGTTGCTTTCACAGCTGTATTTCCCTGACAAGTTAATCACAATTCCCTTCCCTCCAGCACTGCCTGCTATGAGTAACTGGACATACACAACGACTATTTCGCAACTAGAATTTGAATTCTTTTGCTAGAGCAATTTATTAGTTAATATCATGTGAAATTGGATGCTAATATGTCCTAAAGGCTAATCTATTCAGATTGCAATACGTAGATTTTAATGGTCCAGTGTGCTCTGGTAATCAGAAGGAATTATGTGATGCTGGCCTGTAACTTGAGCAATTAAAAAAGGCTGGTTTAGAGCACTCTTTTCAAGGTTAGTGGGGGAGTGCACACAAAAGGATTCTTACAGCAATTTTGTGTGTGGTTTTGGTGCAATGTGAACCTGCCATAAGTCACTGGTACATAAACGGTACTGCTGCCTAGTCCCCAAATTGTAGCCAGTGTACTAGAACTGAAACAACTGCTAATCCTCTAGCTCTTTTTTATTTCTTAGCTTCTTTATCTACTCAAAATGTAACGGTCAGAATTCAGAGAAAACCACAGTTAGGAGAAAGTAGAGAGGGGATGCATTTAATTTATATTAGGGTTACTGAAAGGCTTTTTAGCATCATTCAAGGAGCTTATAGTAAATTGCTTGTCCGCTATTACCCTAAAGTCACTTATTTCCAAAACACGGTTCCCACACTATAGTAGTGTCCTTCGTTCATTGCTTCTAGACATCATTTTGCCTTAAATGGTATAAAAATGCACTTTGAATTGACTTTACTTTACAAAGAAATCTAGATTGCTCTGTATAGTTTTCTAATGCTCATCATTCAGCCAATTTTTCACCCCAGTGCATATTTTACATTTTGTAAGTCATATGTGTACTTCTATCTGATTGTAATAAATAATTTTGGTTAGCCTCAGGACTAATGTCAGTTCCAGGAGAGCTCTGCTGCAGAGAATTGCAGGCAATGATGGATGACTACTTAAAAAATTTGTCTATTAGGTGGCTCTTAATCTGTGTGAAATGTATTTTACTGACCCCACACTAATTGAATGTTATCAGAATGTATGTGGCACCAAGGCAAATAACTTACAAAGTCTAAGTCTTTCACATTTACAGAGTTCCCTTTGTCGATCAAACTTTTAGTCTCCTCAAGGAATTAAATCAAGCTTGTTTGACAAAGTCTATTTTCTGTAAGACTACACTCACCGGTACCAACTGCATTTCCTTCCTTAAATGTTTTTGTTGAGCAAGAGCAGCAAAAAAGCTTTCAGCTGCTTTGCAGAAAAGGTCATTCTCCTGCAAGACAAACTTTTCAGGCAGAAATCTCAGAAGAGGAGATTTCTGACAGGTTCTTTCTCTTTGTGCCATGTATCTGTGCCAAAAAGTGAAGAATACAGGCTGCTGCAGTCATGGCCAGGGAGCATAATATCTCAGCTGATTGGGATTTTAAACAGAAAATGTTCAAGTGCTTATCATCTTCAATCAAATGGACTAGTCAAGAGATAAGAACCAAATATTAAGAATCTTATTAAGGTGATCATGCTGCAGAAGTGACATAGATGAGACAGGCTTCTGGTGTGCCTATCCAAAACAAGCCAGGAGACCGATGAGCTCTAGCCTATGTAGCATGAGGGACTACTCACTTATGGAAGGCTAATGCTGTTTAAAAAAATCTAACAAGATCCAGAAGGGAATCTTGATTATTATCTTTATTTCCCATAAATATGGTAACAAAATGAAAATAGAATTGCTTCAAATTTGAATAGCAGGTAAAGCACTGTAAAGACAAATCTAAAAATCAGATTACGTGAGGGACACAGGCAAAGATATCGGAGAAAATGCTTCAGACTGGATTCTCCATTCTGTATGTTTTGAGAAGCCCTCCATGCTTGTGAAGAATGAAGTGAAGTGACAATAAAATGACCTCATTTTCAGTAAAAAAGATAACAAGGTTAGTGACCCATTCAATAGTTACTGAGCAGGACTCCTGAGTTCCCTGAATATCTCCAGGATCATGAACACCTGCTGTGCAATTTAGAGGACAGGCTATAGCTTGCCTCAGCCATGACATGACAAGTCATTGCTTCTCTATTTACGTCTCTCTGTTTATTTTGCAATCCAGGACAAAAAAAAAAGAAAGAAAAAGTGTGAGAGAGAGAGAACATAACACTTCTCTAGGAAGAATATGCAAATTAAATGGTAAGACACGCAAACCGAATTTGTTCAATCACCCAAAGGAACTTAGCACATAACACTGAACTGTGTATACAGATCTGCTTCTCTGGGTAAGGTCTTTCGGGGCAGGAATTCTTCCAAAGTCCCCTTTTCTCTTGCAATCAACTTATGCCTGTTTTCATAAGGTGCCAGATATGAATTCTGCAGAAGGCCTGCTGACATAAGGTCACAGTCCTCAAAATCAGTGACATTTCTTCTTATTCCGACCCAGTTCAGTCCCTTACTTTAGGATCCTTAACATCTGGCATTTTTTTCCTGATGCATTTTGCTTAGATTCTATCCGACAACCAGTACCTTTTTGTTTTCAGACATCAGCTTTTTCAATATTTCTTCCTTTAATTTATTCAAATGTCAATCCAATTTCAAGTGATTTATTGTAAAGACTGACTTACTGTGAGGTTTCTGTGCATAGCGAGTGCACAAAAATCTGCATAAAACATAATTCTGCTAGATAGTAAAAGAAAAGAGAGAAAAGGGTAAATTAATTTTTTACGCTTGATAAAATTTGTACAACAAACTGTCAGTTTTTCTTCACTTAGGAGTTTTGCAGAAAGGAATATGTATTCAGCCAATAACTTTAGTGTGGTAGCACATTACTTCAACTAATTGTTATTTCAATCACATCATCTTCTCTTATTCATAGTTTATCTAAATAATAATAGTGAATTATTTATAAAATTGGGGAAAAAAACCTTCTAATTTGTCTTGGCATATGCAGATGTTTGCATTAATTAAACACAAAATGAAATACTAAGGGAAGTATTTAAATGCATTCAAATGATCTTGTTATGAATGACAATTACATCTTGATGATTTAAAAAATCTGTATCTTGAGTGAAATCCCTGCCTTTCCAAAATCAAAGGTAACACTTCTATTTCCATGGTAATGGGACTAGAATTTCAATTAATTTATTCTGATAATACTGCCTTAAACTACACAAACATTAAATGTTTATGCAAGCTAAACAGGAGCTACAAAGATACTATCAATTGTCTGATTAGATGCCTTAAAAATGATTAAGTGATTTAGGGCATTAAGTCCCATCTCAAAAAGACATGACACTTAGAACAGGGCAGCGTCACCACATTTTTTTTTTGGCTCGGCAGCCACATCAAATCAGCTAAAACTATCTCATTTGAATTTCATTATCTGAAACAAACAGAAATACTTAAAGGTTTCTCTTGCTGAAATTAAAAAAAAATGGTTAAAAAGAAAGTGTGGCTAGAGGGTAGATTACAGCATTGGTTACACAACGGTAGGTCTCCTATTTCTCTGTATTTGATGCTACTAGGAGAAAGTGGGACTCACCAACTCAAATCCACTTCTTCCACCGGGCACCCTAACCAGCATACTGTAGTATAATTTGAGTAGTTTGCTCTTAATCTCTGTTTGAGGTGACCAATTTTGGATTAGATGCCTCCTCATGGTTGTGTTTATGTTAGTGCTTAGTAGAGTGGATCAGCAAATTGAAGCAGTTGCTGCAGAGGCTTCTCGCATCTCTGTCAAAGGTTATTTGGAGGGTTTATGCCGGGCCAGGTTTGATCTGCTCCTCCGGGCCAAAAGTGTGTATTATACCAGTGGTGTGAAGCTTTCAGAAGATAATCTGCCTTGCAAACCGCTTTCTCAGCCGTGTGCCATTTTGGGAGATGCGACATTGTCCTTGCATCACCCAGGCAGTGTTCACAGATGGCAGCCTGTCTCTGTGTACATGCTCCTGTTGCTTCAAGTGACAATGCATGAGAATAACTCCCTCATAAGGTGTTCGCCTGTCCAAAGAAAATGTACGGGTTTATTAGACAGTGGGACAGCTTCAGTAAAAGGGACTACAAGAAATCTTTCCCCAGATACCACCGTGCCTTCTGCATATGCAGGTTCAGTCTCCTGCCTTCTTGTTGGCTACTCTAACAACTCTATCACTTAGTGAAAGAGTGTAGAAACAGTACCACTCTTCCTTCAATGCTTTGTGAATCTAGTGCCTTCATTTTTGAAAAAACAACTGTGCAGATAATTAATTATACAAATTAATTATACAATTTTACCAATTATACAATACAAAGTTGTGAGCAATTCCAAAATGACCTTGACTAAATTTTTTAGAACATAGCTAGTCACAGCCAGCAAAAAAATCACCGAGTACTAATTATCGGTTTAGCTGTCTGGGAAAGCAAATGAGTTTTTATAGTCTTACAAACAGACTTTCAAAGGCCCACAGGCACCTAGGCTTCGGATGCTCCCCACACAGATCTGTGATTCTACACACGATCACTCTAGATGTGGTAATTTCTGCTTTCCTCCATGTGTCTGAGCCTCAGCCTTTGTGTGCTGCATGAACAATCCCATTTGCAACAAGGTCCTTTTGCCTTGCAGCCTTTGTAACTGTTTTGGTAATGTTGCACTAATGTTAGCTGGGCAACTGCTTGCGCTGGAAGATGCCAGGAGCTTCTAGCAAGCAGTTTATAGTCAGCTCACCTGAGGCAAAGATAGCCTAGAGACTCACAGAAGGGCTTTCGGGACAACGTGAAATCTCGCTGAAACCAGTCAGATTAATTTCACTAAGTAGGAAAAAAAAGTTTTGGAATGAGACAGCTGGAAGCAGATGCTGCCTCAGCCTTTGAGGTGAAGTGAATAACAAACTAAAGGACAGAAGCTAAAAGGGAATAATGTATCACTTGCTAGTCATCAAAAATTTGCAGAACAAAGTATAACTGAACCTGTTTTACATAGGTGATCATTTTTTTCATGAATTTATGACTAGATGGAGGAAAAAATAGGTATTGTTCATGAAGAAATGATCATTATGAGCAATAATCCTTACGAAGTGGAGGATAGCAGCAGATTTCTGGCTAGAGTGGCCATTTGAACAACATTTCTCCTGAACTAGAGTCTCAGTTCTTAAATCACTGAACTTTAGAAAGGTTAAGATTTGAATTCCTAGGTGCAAACACTCCCTGTACTTTCAGTTCTATAGTTGACTGAAAATGGAGGGAGATGTATTTTCTGGCTGCATTTCAGAGGTGGTTGAAATTGGCAAATTGACTGTGATCATCCCAAATATTGCCTTCTTTAAAGGCAAAGCCTTTCAAGAAGACCTCAAGAAGCTTCATCAGATTTGATCTCCAGTTATGGCTTCACTTGGACGTAACCCTGAATGATGATTTATCAGTCTATTGCTTTTACAAACATCTGGGCTGTGTGTGTTGTCTTTCAGCTTCCTGCTTACTATAGGCAATGGAAAATTCCAGTGAGGAAAGTTCCTGCTGCCTATGCTGCTTTTCTTTCTTTATCTTTTTTTTTTTTTTTTTTTAACATGATTACCACTAATCAGATAGCTGCTGTCAGCAGCAGTGCCAGTTCAGCCTGACCAATCACGTATTCAGTATGTTTATCTTAGATGGCCTTATATCACTTTATAATCAAGTCTGTCTAAGTTTTTGTTGCTCTGAGGAAAGCGGAAAATGTAACTATCTAAATATAAAATGACTCGAAGCCATTTTATACAGAGTGTTGTAGAACATTTACTTGGATACTCCTTTCACTGTAATCTGCATCCAAGAACTAAATATGTCAGCCCTTCAGATAGACGGCATCAAAGTCCTTTCTCTGTGATTCCAGCAAGCCTGTGCTGAATTTCACTTCTGAGCATGTAAACTGTCCCACAGGAAAAGGAAATTCATTGAAGAACTAATCAAATGAGATAAGAGTTGGAGGCACTGGTTTATTAGGAAAAGGTAAAAAACCTCTTTTGTTTGAGTACCTGGTAGCTAATTTGCACAACGGAATACAATTAATTATTACTTGAAATCAGTTATTATTAGGAAGTAGATCATAAAATTAAGGAAAGGAAAATACAGGCTAAATATCTACCTACCAGAAAAATTAATTTAATTTGTGATATAGTCTTCCAGAGGTGAGAAATGAAAAAACTTATTACAGATTTGGAAAAAGCCTCAGTAGAATCCCATAGGATAACATGAACTGCATTACTTATTGAACTATTTAGCATGCATCTTAAAGAATTATATGGACAGATGGTCTTTGCCTAGTCATTGCTATTGCAGAGGTGGTTGGAGAGAAACAAACATAATTGCTGAAACATAGCCAGCTATGCTTTGTGATAAAGATAAATGCAAACAGAAGAATTTGCAGGAATAGGTTAGCGAAGTATCTTTACGCTAAGCAATGGGAATGTTCCATTACCACCATCAGATTTTAGGAAGCATGAACTTCTGTACAGAAGAGTAAGAAGTTCATGGCAATTGAAGCCTTACACTTCTGTAATACTTTCGTTCCTGAAAAAATGAGAGAAGTGTTGTCAGTAGCATAGTATATAGGAGCAGCTTAAAATCGCAGCTAGGCAACAGGGAGATCAAACCAGCTGTGTCACAAATGAAGCTAATATCTGAAGAAATACAAAAGGCTCAGGAAAGTGAATTTAGGGAGCTTCTTCAAGACTTGAAGAAGAAAAGTGGAAATCTTCTGCATCTGACTAAATGTGCAATTACTGCTTTTGAGTTTGATATTGATCTGTGTCATACAGAATGATAAAGGTTATAAAAGAACCACTTGAGGCTAGCTGGAGAGGATTTTCCACTAGCATAAGAAAGGTTTGGGCAAAAGGGGAATGGGATGTCCCAGCTTGCCTGTCTTCTGAACCACTTCTAGCACAACCAGTGGAGAGGAATATGTTTTTCCCAGGTAAGAATACTAGTTGTAAACTTAACAGGAAGAGAAGTTGAGGGGAAAAAACCCCAACCCCCAATTTGTACTCAGAAGAAAAGCTCCTAGTATACTTACAGTGAAAAAGGGCAAGTGAACGTCTACCTACCTTCAAATAGGAATTTAAAGAGAATCTCCTAAGTCAGCATTACCATGAACATATTTTTTTCTCATGTAGATAGTGGCTTCTTAAAGCACCTACCATTTTCACCAGCATCAAATGACAGTAAATACAATTTTCCAGCCACGAAATCAAAGGTCAGATTCATCCTTAGCATATTCAGATGCAACTCCATTACAGGTTTTTGATGGTAAACTTACACCATCTAATAATAGATCCAAATTTGTCTCAAGTACTGGAAATACTGGCTCTCAAGATTAAATTTTGAAGCAGTAGGACAAATAGTATATCTTTTCTAATGTTTGTGTTCTGAGGCTACCTAAAAGCTAGCCATAGGTACAGTTATTTATTTCCTCAATGCTACATCATTGAAAAAGAAAAAAAAGTTACATAGAAAAAAATCCGCTACTATCTCCTTACTGGTGACTGTCACAAATTCAGGAGAAGTGACCCATTGCAAAGATCATTTGAATAAAACTGTTTCTCCTCTGTAGGGAAACAGCCTATCTTCCCAAAATCAAAACATGTGGAAATTAAAGACTTAGTTCAGTAAAATGAATAGCCATGCCACTTGCTATACAAATCAGTAAAAACACGCTTTAGCTGGTTTTGCCAGAACATACCATCAACGTGCTGAACACCGTACAATAATTCATGGAAAGGGAACAAAACAGAAAAAAAGCAACTGTTTCAAAATGACGTTAAAGGATATAGCCAAAGGATTCAAGCCAGGAGATAATGACTCTGATCCATGAAACATGGCTGTATAAGAGCTAGGATTTGAGCAAAAACTTAACAGAATTTAAAAAAAAAAGGTCAATTGGAAGTGCTGCTTCATGAAACTAAACTGTTTATCAGGCATAAATTTGTTGAAATAATTTCATGATCATTGATATTGAAAATTTTTTAAAATTGTGATCAGGTTTTCATTTAATAATTTGTCATAGTTTTTTTTTTTTGTTTAGAGGACTTTTTGTTTTGAAACATAGGCTGATAGATATTTTACCTTTATATGTAATAGCTTTTTGAGTCTTTGGCTTTGTACCTCAATTTGAGACGTGAAAAAAATTCACATTTTTGCTCATGTTGCCTGGATTAGGAAAATCCAGCTCTAGATATGTCTCTGAACGCTTATATTTTCTACTAAATGTCAGGTTGCACTCTGTGGCAAGCATAAGCATTTACTATTATTAATAGTCACCTATATTCTAGGTTAATCATTTACAGAAATCTGTTTATTAAAAAATCAATATTTTGATTTTGAGTCTGAACTAATTATTAAAAACTAAACACCAGCTTATTAGTATTTGTGTGGCTTTATAGTCTTCCAGTGTAAATGTCAATGCCAGGAAAAAGAAAAGTTGATTCAAAACTGAAATAAGAAAAGCTGACTTATTTTAGTTCAAAATCCTACAGTTTTATCACTAAAATGTTTTATGGTGGAGATGTTACTGCCAGGAACTAGATATGGTTTTAGCCATAGGGGATATATTACCCAGGTAATATCACATAGTGAATGTCAACTCTTTTCTCCTTGACTCCTTGTATCTCTTGCGTGCTGTAACCCACTGTTGAGAGTAAGCGGTGGTTGATGGCTCTTTATAGTAAGGTTAATTTCCTATACGTATATTTAGTACACCTCATATCAGAACATAGTGATACAGTGACTGAATTTATAAGGAGAACGTAAGGCTTCTCAGCATCGATGAGGCTGATTATTTCTACGGTGTTTATTGCCGTTTCCCTAACAGGATGTAAGCCTGTCTTTGTTGATAAATGCATTGCAATTTTAGTGAGCTACGGTGTGGCCTACAGCAGGAATATTTACCTCTACTTGTAATGTAGCTAGAGTGATGTTTGGAGCAGTCTCCATTCATAATCTATGAACTTGGGATTGGGGGTAGGTGCAGAGTAGAGGCCTGGCTCCCCGGTGAGACAGAGGTGCAGACATACTGCAGCTCTCGCATGTCGGGACTCTCACCTGTGTGCCATCCGAGGTGTCTTGCAGCCTTACAGCACCACCCCACAGGGGTCTGTGTGCATCCGCTTTCTCCCCTTTGTGATCTAGTTCTAGGTACATTAGCAGAAGCACTCTTGTATTTGTGAATATTTTGTCCATTTTCCCCACAAGTGTCTGAGTGTTGTTTGCATGACAGGTTTTTCTTTTGTTTTTATGGGTATTTCTGCAAGTTTGCAGTCTTCCTGCTGAGTAGTAGCAAGGTTTTAGGTATATCTGCTTCTAGCCCGGAGCACTAATCAGCAATGCAGGTTCTGACATTTTCTCAGTGTAATTTGTGTAGTGAATTGGGAAACTGCTTCATCTACTCTTCCTCTCTTCAGACTATTTTACCCATGTGAGGAAAAAACAAAGTCTGAAGGTTTGCAGTTGAAAATGTCAATATGGAAAAGTTGTCAAAGTAGGTATGCACAACAGCTCACTCACCTACAGACAGCAGTAGTTTGTAGGACAGCACTCCTGAAAGGTAAATGAAAACTGGTAGGGTTAATTCCAATTAAAGAATAGCTTCACTTTATCCATGTGGCATCCTGAGACATGTAATCAGTTGGAGACACCTTTTACCTTAGCAATATCCTATGACCGTGGTGCTCTTTACTTTAGATTTCCTTAGTTTGCTGTATCCCTTTCAATACCTTTCTTAATATCTTGATGATATTTTCAATATTAAGATAATATTAATGGTTTGTAAAAAGTATTTGATGCTACTCACCCTTCTTGTACTGCAGGAGCAATATCCTTAGGATGGCTACTGATATCTGTAATTACTCACTTGAATTTAGAAAGAAAAGGAGTAAAAATCTGGTAGTGGACTGAGATCAGTGTGGCTCCTAAGACTAGAAGCACTTTTAAAGAGATTACTCACGGCTTGGGAGTTAGGAAATAAAAAAAAAAAAAAAGAGCTATGAAGGAAACATCCTCTTGGACTTCCTCCCATAGCAAAGCAACCCCCAGCAGCAAACCACAGAGGGCGAAGATAATAAGACTTGAATGAAGATTACTTCTCTTCCCAGGCTTCCTGGTCTCAGCTGTCTGCAGAGGAGGCAGCTTTTTGTGTCTATTTGCCTCTACTAACAGCGGCATGAGCATCGATGCAGGTCCGTGTTTATTTCAGAGGTAGACATAGAATAAAACTTTATTCTTTCTAGGGAGAAGAGTTGAAGGTGGCTGCACTTTCCACTGATGAAAAACCCCACTGTGCCACCCAACTGGATTTTCTCCTTTCTCTTGCTCCCCTCATTGCTATGTCTGTGAAATGTCTTACCTTTTATTTCAGGAATCAGAGAAACTCTCATCCCTGCCACCGTTGTGGCAGCAGGGCTGAGGAGCTGTATTTTTTGTTTTGCTCTCACAGCATGGGAACTCTACTGATTTCAGCTGACTGAAAATCAGGTCATGGTTGAGGAAAGGACAAGTGTCCTGCAAGGACTGCACGGATTCGGTTTCTTTTGCTGAAATCTTCCTTCTTAAAGACTTGGGTGATGACCTATGCCTCTCCACTTCTCAGACTAGCACAGCTTCAAGTGGCCACATAAACATGTTCAGAGCACAGCAGCTTCACAGAAATTAACAGCCTTCTTTTCGATTAACAGCTCTGTTCCTAATATCTCCCCCTGCTAAATGAGCAGTCTCTGTGCTATCTAAATCAGAAAGGATAAACTGCCCCCAGATTTGGCTCCACTCCTCATGGAAATCAATAACAAACTAATAAAAAGCAGACAACTAGCAAATCTGTTAGCTGGTGACTACGCTTAATGGTTTCTAACTCTAAATGAATGTCATGGTTTCTGTCACGGTTCCCATCTCTACAATATTTCACGCTAAAATCTGAGAGGTGTAATCTACTTGGAAGTAAAAAAAGAAAAGAGAAGGAAAAGATTGGATACTTCATCTTCAACACTTGAATTTATCTTTATTCTTATACCTACACTGATGTATAGTTCACATTGGGACAGTTTGTCACAGGTGCTGAAAGGGGAATTAAAAATGTAAAATAATGAAGAAACTATGTGGAAAGATTTTTCTGCTTGTTCCCAGGAATGGTATGCATGATACACACTCCAACATAGTATGTTAAACTCCCATACTGCCAGTGGAAATAAGGAGTTTCATACTGTTAGTCACAGACTCTTGCAGGACCCTTAAGTAACAGCGATGAGCATGAGATAGTACAGCTCTTGCAGGCTGATTTATAAATACCTGAGTTACATGTTTTCCTACAAGATCTATTTCAAAACACCTATTGCCTACGACAAAGTTTAGGAGAAACGTGTTTTTAATGCGAAAGTCTCCTAAAAGTAAGAGAGAACCAATCTGGAGAAGATATTAGAGAATTACTTGGGTTCTTACTGAAGATGGCATTACTAGCTGTTGCTGGACGCCTTCTGGGCAAGTATGACACAGACAATAGTCTTGACTGCTAATAGTACTCAGTGGAAGTTTGATGGGAATACAAATGCATTACACAGCAAGGTGTTAAAGCTGGTTCAGTCAGATGAAATGGCCAGATGAGATTTCTGAGGACTGAAGCACTGTGCTCAGTTCAAAAGGAAAAATGTTTCAGAAATAAACTGAAGTGGCTTGCTTTTAGAATAGTTTTTTTTCTCCTTAAAAAGCAAGATGTGGGAGGTTTGCAGGAGCGGAAGGATTGAAAAAAATTAAAAGCCACATTCAGTAAGAAGGAGTGCTTTAGTAAATACAGGAAGATTATATGGGACTCCCAGACTACACTCTTCAAGAAAAAACATTGCTTCTTGCAGATCAAGGTCACATGGGGAAGATGAAGAGGTATTTGAAAGAGATTTTGCCAAAAAAGCTAGACAAAAGAAACTTTAAAGACTGTTGTTTAAGGCTTTTCCAAACTAAATTCACTTCAGTCCTTTCAACATCCTCAGGGCCTTCAACTGACCATGTATAATGTTGTGAGATATAGCTGTATAAACTGTCTCCATCTGCTATTTAAGTGGTATTTATATGCCTTAAGAAGTCAAAATTCTTCATCAAATCTCATCTCCTCAACATACCACACTATGATCATATAAAGACACTGCAACTGTTTAAAGGTTAATATATCTCCCTCTGTAATAAGGTCATGTAAAATGAAGCATGGAAGGAGTAGGAAGCAAGCCCAAGAGATCTAAGAGGAAGCCTGTGTCTTATCCCTGATGTAGGCAGCGAAAACCAGAGGAAAATAATGTAAGTAGCTATCAGTGGATTGGGGTTTTTTTATGGTTAGCTTGTAGACAAGAGAGCAATCCCCAGCCTTACAAAGACCGGTGTTTGGATTTATCTTTTCTCTTCTCATTTATAGACTATTCTCAAGAACCTGCTTCAGAACAGATGAAATTCCTTGGACAATAGTTTCAGAAATGAGCCAACTTTTTCAGATCCTTTCTTGATACACCTTAACAGGGCTGTATTTCAGAGATAAGTGCACACTCATCACTTCCTACAATATAGTTTGCTTATATAATTCTGTTTGGGAACTCCAAAATAATGTGCCTCCATTCTGGAAAGCTTTGAAAAATCAATGACAGATGTCACAAAAAAACCATCCTCAGAGGTGAAAGCAGCAGCTGGGCTGAGATTTCAAAATTATGCTTACAGGGAGTGATTTGATGATGTACCAAGTCTGTATATATGCTAGAAAACCTTTTGGAAAGGTTTTGAATTAGTTTATTTTGTGGTATTTTCTGATCTTAACAGAGTAGCAGTTGCTCAAGGAGCATGTTAATTGCAGGGTATTTGTGGAGCCATTCAAGCAAGATAGGATATTTTCTTTGGAAGGTATCAATATTTAATATGTACATATGCTATTTTATACAGAGCTTGTGTCTTAGTCTGTTAACGTAAGATCCATTTACATCTCATCGTTTTGGAGTAACTTGTTCCAAACCTCAGGTTGCTGCTTTCTTATTCCTTCTGCTGCACCCGCACTTTTAATGACTTAATCTACTTCTGTGGCCTCTTTTATCAGCTGCCTACAAACTCTATGTGTCTGGTCTCTTCCCTTCACTTCATCCCTCCCTTTCCCCACTTGCCTACTGATTCTATTGGTGTTAAATGTCAAATCAAAATGGTAAAATAGAAGTGATCCCAAAACCCGCAAAGAAAATATTGTTAATGAAAAAAAGTCTTTACTGGACCTGCTCATCAACAAGTTTCACGAGCCTAAGAGCTTTGTTTGCGCCCTCTCCCCACTCTGCTACTTTTCTCCTTCCTTCTGAACAACCAGCATATCTCTGTTATCTCCTCCCCTACACGTCCTCAACATTACCTTCTGTTTCATCATAGAACTGTCACATTCAGGCATTTGTCTACCTTCAAGAAGTCACCAAAGTGTACTGCCAAACACAGTGCGTTTCCAGCTTTTTGCAGTGCATTGGGTACTCTCTCAGGACATCTTTGTGCCTGCTTCATGCACAGATGATTTTGTGACCCTGTGCCTTGCATTTCTGGAACAATCTTTCCATGTGAAAGATGAAAAAACTCATTTTGCTCCTTTATAATCTACCTCAATATTAACTTGTGGTGCTGTTACCCAGATGCACTGTAACATTCTTGCTATTTCATATATTTAAAAAACAGCGAGATGAAGAGAGCAATGTGCGTATGTAACAGCAAACACAGCATAGGCATGTATGATGAAAAGACTAATTCCTTGTCATCCCTTATAATGTTAAATTTAATTTGAATTGCAGCCCTTGGGACCAGCAATTTCATTTGTCCATCTGTCTATAAATTGCCATTTTGGGTTGTACTATAGTTAATTGTGTACATAGTTTTTCCCTTGATCCCCCCACATCACCTCTCCTTTCATTTTCAAGGCATAGTTAGAACCAAAAGAAAAAGAGTAAATCGGACTTAGCACATTGTTTATCTAAGAAAGAGCTGTAGAATAAGAATATATATTATCTGCTCAGGTCTAGGGAAAAAAAAACTTATGTGCAGAATACTAAAGAAATAGATATAAATGAAAGCAAAGTGGAGGAGAGCAATAAAGTGGGAAGCATGAGAGACCATAGTTTCCTGCAGTGTAGTCTTTGTTTCTAACATTTTGCTCGTAATGCATCAAAATGTTCACTCTATGTATTCAGGTTTGAATCCCTTGTTCCTTGTCTAGAGTCATTTCTTACTCAGATAATGAGTTATAGGTAGCTCCCATGTCCATTTTAATTCTATCCGCGAGGATGGCGTAAGCCTCACTTAAATCTATTTTTCTTTTCTTAGTTATATCTATACTTGTGCTAGTCTTATGTACTCTAGAAATCCCTGTGAAAATTTGTAATTCTCTATTGAGGATGGAGAGAGATTTGAGCTTTTATTTTTTGAGTACACTTGCTGCCTGCAAATCCTCTCAGCTTTTCTAGAAAATGTCTAGTAAATGTTAACATATTGTAGAAAGCTTGAAACTTTGAGAATTCTTGTTACAGTACATAAAAATATCTTGAGGATTAAAAATAAAATAAAGAGAATATTTCAATTCTTGCAAAACATGCAACTTATAAAAATTACCTTTTTTCTAGTTTTTATTAGAAGGGATCTAATTTGTCTATGGAACATCAGAATTACATCTTTCTCTACTAACAAAAGACGCATGCAGAGTCTGTTGTCTTAGATTCATTGCAAATCTACATGCTAACTGACCATCTGCCATGAATCACTACTTTTGGATGAACAGTACAAGATTTATAAGTAGTGAAACAAAACATCCATCACTTTCTGACTCTCATATATTTCCCTTTCCTTTTTTCCAAAATAAAGCTGATATTTATGCTACTGTTTTCAGGATAGAGTCAGTAATCTTCCTCTGCATACTTTGCAGTACAGACACTGAATTAGGAGAGGGCTTTGGTGAAGACAGAATTGATACATTAACTTTTGCACAGAAGTTAGGTTTCTAAAGATGTGAAAAAGGTATGTTGTAGTCTGTGTATATTAAAAGGTTATACTTACAACTATGCATATTGACTATGTTACTGATCATCCATAAAAAAGTAGGAAAATTTCTGTGTGTTTAAATAGAATAATAAAAAACAAGCAGTGTTAAGGCAGATGCAATATTATACCATTACATCCACCAACTTAGTTATTGACTACTACTATCACTATTGTTGTTACTGTTGTTATTACTTAGAAACATAGAAGTGTTAATTGGAAGGCACCTCTGGAGATCATTCAGCCTAGCCTCCTGCTTGAAGCTAGACTGTCTGCAGCTCTAGATCCAACCAGTCATGATTTTATCTGTCTGAGTCTTAAAAACTTCCAAGGATGGTGACCCCAGCACCTTTATGGGTAACCTGTTCCAGGGATGCTTCTAATAGAGAACAGCTAACATGAACACCCCAAATTGCAATTTGAGGCCACTGTGTCACTTGCTGCTATCAGGAAGAGTTTGAATTTGACGTGTTTGTACCTGCCTTTCAAGTAGTTGTAGGCTGCTATTAAATTTTCCCTTAGTCTTTTCTTCTTCTCACCAAACAAGCCTCAACCTCCCTCAGCCTCTCCTAGCATGTCATGTGCTTCTGACCTCCTTAGTAGTCTCCTGCTAGATACTTTCCAGCTTCTCCACATCCTTCTTGAATTTGGGGATCCAAAACAGGACTGTTGTCTCACCAGTGCCAAGGGCAATAATAGCTCCCTGCAACCTGCTGGCCATTCCTCTACTGTAGCACAGTGACTTGGACCCTGTAATCCCCAGATCTTTTCCAGCAGGGCTGCTACTCAGCCTGTTGTGTCCAGCCTGCCGTAATGCAGAGGATTATTGACCTCTCAGGCAGAACTTTGCATTTCTCCTTGTTGAACTGACGAAATTCAACAACCTATTGACTCAGTTCTTAGTGTATTGAGATTCGCCTGCAATGAAGCTCCTCTGTCTGCTTTGTCAGCCTCTTGCTCTTCTTTAGTATCATCTGCAATTTCATTAAAGATGACTTCTGCGGCATCATTCAGGTCACTGATGCAGAATATAGACTCTAATATTGATTCTTGTGTACTTGGGTTCCTAGTGGTCACCAAACTGGTATTAAGCCATTGATCACTGCCCTTTGAGCCTGGCAGTCCAACCAATTTTTAACGGAACAGTCTGCTCTTCCAGCCTGTACTGCTTCAGCTTCTAAAAATAATTCTGTGAGAGATGGTGACAAAATCTTAGTCTTGGTGTATTACACCCATTATGTCACGGTCCTCAGTGCATTGATAGGCCTTAATTGCCCTGGCCAGCCTCACCTGGGACCCTACTCATACCCTTTGCCCATGGGCCATTTAAACTCATTGCTAAGACAGCTTGTAGAGTTTCCGTCCATGGAGATATTCAAAACTTAGCTGGACAAGATTGTCAAGAATAATTTCCCCTTGGCAAAACTCTCTTCACTCTGATTTCCTTCCTGTCCTTTGTGTACTTGGAACTGGATTGCAAGACAATGAGCTTCATTTTCTTTCTAGTAACTGAGGTGAGGCAGATCACAACAGTTTCCCATATTTTTCTTACATCTTTTTTAAAGATAGGTGTATAGTTAACCATTTTCCAGTTGTCAGTGACCTTCTTGAGTGTCATTTTTTTCATAGATAATAGATAGCAGCACTGCAATCACAATGGTCATTTTTTTCAGCACCCTTGGGTGAAATGTGTCCAGCCACATGGGTTTGAATACATCCAGCTTCTCTAAGTAGTCCCTGTGTTGTTGCTTCACATCTGCTTACCTAATTGAACAGGCACATGCAAAAATCTGGGAGCAGACTTTGCCTGTGAAAACTGAGACAAAAAAGTACTCTTGTAGAATTCATTTTCTGTGTTTCAGTTATAGAGAAGCTCCTTGCTAAATGAAGCAGGGCTTTCACCACAATTCCAAATCTTTTTCCACAATGAGATCTCCCTCACCACTCTTCCTCTTTGTAGTGCTGGTCCTAATCTGAAAACCTCAGATTCCTGGCCGTGATGGCACTTGTTCCTTCTCCTCTGTGACTGAAGTCCTGATCCTATTCTCTAGCTGAACAGCTGCAAAGAGAATGAAGCCTGCTGCTAGAAATCACACCAGCTTCCCCATGCCTGGGAGTCTGTGTCTTCTCAGCCTTCCTCCTCTGTATCTATAATATCACAGTCCTTACTCTTGGGGGGCTTCTGCTTCTGCACAGTCTCTGTGAAGAGCCTCTCAATTGCTTGTTCATCATCCCCGGCAGAGTGAAGGCATCCCCCTGCCTATTCCTACAGCTCCCACACCTGATCCTGCAGGGGGCCCAGTAGAGTTGCCCTCTAGGCAGAGGCTGTCCTTGCCATTGCTGGCCCTGGGGGAGCAGCAGGTGTTCACTGCCAATAAAGTGTCCTTAAATTTAGATTATTTTTAAGTGCCTTAATTTGTTCTATTTTGGTTAATTTTGGGGAATGAAATAAGTTAGGTGGAATAAGGCACCTTGAATTCAGGATAAGAGTGTTCCCAGAGGGATTTAATGTAGTTTAATGACTCCACTAAAAAGGTTTTCAGATTATCCTTCCTGCATGTTTCCATGTAGATAAGACACAAGTGCTAAACAAAATGTACATATCTTGTTTATTCCGGAAAAAGAAAGTCAGAAGTATTTTCAGGTTAAAGAAATGTTTTTGCAATCTTCTGGAAAATAATACTGAGATAATTTGCATAAATTGGTTAAATCATTCATTTTAACAAGTTGACTACCCATTTTAGTAATTATAGGCACAGGAGCATCTTAATGAACCATATATTATATTCAGCTCAATTTATTATGAAATGTCATGCTGAATATTCTTTTAACAGCTGTAAAAGATCCCAAATATGCTAGCCTGTTAAAAAAATAAAGGCCCTTTTGAAATCTCTGAAGGAGTATTCTCAGCTTATGGACTGTGTAAAATGTCAGACGACTTTATACACAAGCCTCATTCTCCAAACTAATATTTACATACAAATTCAATTGCACTGATTTCTGTCACTTCTCTCCTGCAGAAAAGAGATATTTCTTTCACATGACTTAAATGTTTTTCTTTCTGTACATAATAAAAAATATTCATGACAAGTCTGTATGGCATGATATTCATCCTTTCTCTCTTTAGTAGTGGCAACTGCACTGACAACAGGCAGTCACCTCAGCCAAGGGTGAGCTGATAGGAATGATTAGTAGGTACAAGGTAAAAAAAGGTATGGCCTAAGCAAACACCACTTGGAAAGTGGTAGAGAAGATGTGGTCTGATGGTGGAGAACATCTAATTGTCACTAATGAGTGTGCCCGCCCACTCTCTTTTTTATCTCCCTTGATTCATGCAAAGTTTGAAATGTAATGAAACTATGAATTTATGCTCAGATTTTTATTCAAAGCACTTGGGAAAGACTTGAATCCATATTTCAGTGATGAGAAAAAAAAAAAAGATTCTCAGATGGCTACAGCAGAGTGAGGCTATTTTCCATCACTTGTTGTCAGGCTGAGTCTGCAGGGTGGAGGAGGCTCAACACAGAGAAGGAGCTGGCTCTGCGCTCAGGACCAGCAGAGGTGTGCCAGGACGGTGCTTCACTTCAGCTGCTCAATCCCATTGAGAAACATGGTTTTTGAGCTTGAGTACACAGTAATATAGCTGTACCAACACTGAGACTTGAGCTAGCACCTGCGGTTGACCATGGACTGCAGTGTGGTTGTACCAGCCTGACCAGAGCTGGGAGGATCTCGTCATTGAGTAAGGGTGGATTTACTGGAGAAAAGTGGGGGTAGGAGAAGTTGACTGAGGGAGCAATAGCTCCCCATTTAGCACTGCCAAATTCGTCACACACAGACCTATGAATAAAGGATCTATGATTTTTTCCATTTCTGCTAAGGAACAGAAAAGCAAAAAGAAAGCCGACAATAAAGCCAAGAGTACAAGTGTAGCCATTTGACTTCCAGTCTCATTCCCCCGAATACAGAATTTCCTTAAATTGCAGACTATATTTTGAAGTCTATATAGGAAGTGTTTGGCCTGGAACATGCCAGAAAGTGATAACTAAATAGACAAGACTACATTAAAGGTGTTACATTATGGATTCCTTTGCTTTTTATGCATAGCCTGTTTTGTGCTGCCTCTGTAAAGAGTGCAAACTCCTGTGGGAAAAGAGTATTTCATACATCAGTAAACAAGTCAAGTGTGCTTATACAACAAGATAATGAAGAAAAACACACTAGCTTTCATGGATGCCTGAAAGAGTGTTTGACTCCTAAATTGTGACTCAAAATAATTCTACAAAAACCCTGACATTTTTGATTAGTGGAAAAGAACACAAGGAAAAGATATCAATAGCTAATGTTATGAAAAATGTGGAGTGAACCAAAAAAGTCAAAGGAAAAGAAACTACACATTCAACATCTACCTTTACTGTTTCTACATAATGTGGGAACTCTAGAAAACTATCTAATATCTAATGCCTGGGCATTTTCTTCTACATCTCATACTGCCAGGGATCTTAATGAAACTTAAAGAACTAGAGCCTGACTGTACGGCTTACAAATGGAAATTCAGCTTTATCTGAGTACTGTTTGGCCTACTATACATCAGCCTTTTCTTAATTAACTCAATTCTAGCTGATTTGTTCTGTTTGCTCTTTTATTATTTGATGAAGTGCATTGAACTGGAAAAGTAAAACCACAGCATTTTCGAAACAGGAACATGCACAGACCTTATTAGAAGTCTGTAAACCATAATCAATAATTTGAGAGAAATATATTCAGTTAATTTAGCCTATTTTTCCAGTGTCTCTACAGAGTTCTACTCACATTCAGCCAGTAATTTGTCTGCATGTTCTCCATTCCCCATGAACTGATTAGAAGCAGTTTCTGATGAGTACAAATCCTTGATATTCAAGCTATACTAGATGGATTGAATTTTTGTATTTTAGATTAATGCATAGTATTAACAGTATGACTATACAAAAGAGGAGTGTTTTTTCTACCAGATGCAATATATACATATATATATGGGAGACCTAAGCCATAGAGTCTATAAAATTAAGCAGAAAGATAAGAAAAAGAAGCTGACAGATGGAAAGCTGAGTGGGATAATACAAATCATGACATTTCAGCATAGACTAGCTGAGTTTTTTGCACACAGGATCCTTAGCACCATCTCTGCTAAGAGTAACAACCTTGCCAGCTGCAAATATCACAGAAACTGAATTTTGCATGAGAGCAGTTACAGAAGACTTTCATAAAACTTTGGATACAGTGAGACTCAGCTGCTTAAATTGTCACAGTGAGCAAGTTCAAGGGGAAATAATCATTCAGGTTATGTAGCTATCTGGAGATTTTTCCCACAGCCCAGCTCTCTGCAATGTTTCTACTGGCAAAGCTGGATCAGTTCCTCACTTCACATCCAAGATGGCAGTTTGATCACAGTGTTTAATCCTTTGGAGAATGAAAACGATTTTACCTCAAATCAGGAAAGTGCCTGGGCAGTGATTTTTTTTTTTTTCAGCGTACCTCATCAGATAATAAAAGAGCAAATGGAACAAGTCCCTACTTCTCATCCAGTTAGTAACTAAACACAGCATGTCTTTGCTTCAGCTAATTCAGTGTGTTCAGACGTGCTCCCCTCCTCTGGCTGCATGTGCAAGTGGTGGGACTGGAATGTCTCTGCTGCCCTTGCGAGGGCTCTGACAGCCAAATGGCTGAGTCTGTCTCTGCAGCTCTTTCTCACGCTGGGAGAGCTTTCTGGGCAGACTGCAGCTCTGATTCAGAAAAACACTGAACCTCAAGATTAGCTTCTACTAGACTCGACGTCTTTAGGGATTTCCCAAAGTGGTATCTCTTTGCCTCCCTCCAGATAGCCAGGGTGTAGAACATGTTGCTCTAAATTTGAGTGACTTCAGTATCGATTTTTGCATATGATGTGAAAACATTGTGAAAGTTGTGATTTAACAGCCGAGCATGTAGAAGATGCACTTTTTGCATCCTTTTGCTTTACTGTGTTTAGATATTTGCCTTTTAAATAACAAAATGCTAATATTGAGCTTTGCTAGTCAAAAGTAATTAGTAAAGCATGGTCACAAACATGAGTCAGTGTGGAAGAGGTTTGTGACCAGTCATTGTCATAATGCTGTACTTTGCTGAGCCACTTGGAAATTATCTAGACTGCTTGGAAAAGCCATAGGATTTACTCTTTTCCTCACACTTGATATAGTGATTTTATAAGCACTGGTGCCGTATGTTATAGCACAAAGAGATCCTAGCTAATTTTGGGCTACGTTACACTAAGAAGTGTACTCATGTGGATTGTGACAATCCTTTCGAGGCTTAGATTGTGGCTATGCTGGTAAATAAAGCTGTATAGCTTTTTCCCTTTGGCCTTTTGGCTGACTGACATCACCTGGGCACACCCACACCATTGAATTCTGTTAGTTTCCAAAACAGGATGGCTGGATCCAAACTGCTTTTTGGAAGCAACCCTTGGGCTGAGCTAAGTCCCAAATTATGGCTGGGAGCTCTTTGGTAGAGCCCTAGTTGTCCTGGGCTTCATTAATTTTTAAAATCAGGTTTTGATACAGTGAAGAACTAAATATGAAGATACATTATGAAAGAGTTTATCGCTGAAACTAATCGAAAACTTTTGTTTCAATAAAATTTCTTGTACGGTCAGAAAAGCATTTGAGCATGAGTGGGAATAGTTGCATGAACTCAAAAATTCCCAGAAGTAAAAAAGAGCCCCTCCTTATCAGCTAAATAGTTTGTTTTAGCATAACTCTCAATCTTATTTATTAACACTTAAAACTGAACCATCCTTGGTTTCCTTCAAGAAGCACCTGTCTGAGCAACGCATTTGTGCTACCAGATGAGGGACAGAGATTTATATAATCTCTCTCCACCTTTAGGTTGATTAGAAGACTGGCACCTATTTTTTGGGCTATGTTTAATAGAGTGAATTTCCATTTTGAAGTAAAGCCTCCAGAAGTGATTAAAATGTTCAGGTCATTATGCAAGAGAATTTTAAAAAGTGCTCTTCAAAAATCTAGTCTCAGGATGAAGAATGTCACAGGTAAAATTCGGAGTATGTTATTTAACAGTTGTTTGAATAAAAAGCTTTTCAGATGAGACTGTTAACAAACTCCAGTAGAATTAATTCATTTGATTGTTTCTCAAGGGAACTAGCGGCTCTGCAACTGCCGTCTACTTTAATGACTGTGACTTACAAATATCGGTTCATTATGGTGATCAACATCAGTAAGCTCACCATCAGCATGGATTCTTTTTTTATGCTTTGGTGACTAAAACTGAATTATGTGCTAGCTTCAGGGTGGATGATCATCACAGAGAACAAGCATCCTTGACCTGTCTCTGCCACTGTCTACTGTGATATAGAGAAGAGCCAACAGTGTTGCAGAACTGTGTTCTCACCCAGACATCTGGCTAGGTTTTTACACTGCAACCTAGATATTCTGAGCATGTGGAAAGTATAAGGACAGCCAGACACGCTAAAATGTTTCAGAATCCCTTTTTGTAAAATTTCTTAATGTAAAGCAATTAAATGCTGAATGACTAGCCATCAATTTTAGAATTAAGATCAAAAGACCTAAACAAATTGTTACAAAAAGAATGTAGATGGCTACATAGTATACCAGTTTTTGCATAGTAATTTTCCGTTTCTGTGTAGTAATTTTATAAATTAAGTTCTATCTTATCTGGCTCCCCTTCAGACTGTGATATTTCAGTATTTTGGACGGGTATATAGTTGCCGTGTGTTACTGACTTTGTTTCAGGGAGGATCAGCAAGAAGGAGATCTGACTCTACTTACTATTTATTCTTATTCCTGAATCACTTTAACACTCATTGTTCTTAGTGATATTAGCTGAACAAATAGTGTAAGGGCCAGTTAGGTAATGCTATTTACTCAATATGGCTTTGGAAAAGAAGAATGTTGCTGCGATATACATTAACTGATGTTACAACTGCCTAAATAGACCTTGATAGTAAAATTTAACTGTAATCCATGATGAATGAGTAACCCTTAATTGGATTTTCTTTAAATTATAAGACAAACATCTGGAAGGACAATAGTGTGAAAGAGAAAAACAAGTGAAAGTAAAGGAAAGAAAATGAGAGATTTGGAAAAAGGGGCAGAAAAGGCTATCTGTGGTTACAGATAGAGTACTTGAAAGCTCTCTGATGGTTGTTGCAAAAGAAAGAGCCATTTAGCTGAGAGCATTTTGGAAATATCTGGTTGGAAAAAAAGATTTCTTAGAAGTCATCATGTGTATGACACAATGTAAGCTAAGGTAGGAGGCCTCAGATCACACATGAACAATTCAATTTTGCCAAAATGGGCTGAAAATCAAATACTGCTTCTAAAGTGCTCAGGGGTGAAACATGCTACCTAATATTAAAAAACATCTGAGATTCCTACTTAGCATTAGAAAACATGACTTCTCCAGTCTGTTTTCATTGATTTTGAATTTCTTATGATTTTATTCCATTTTAACTTAGCTGTTATGACTACCTACAGTATGAATACAATTGATGGGTCGCAATTGTTTCCATTTTTGCAAAGGTTTTCATCATTGTGCTGTGGAGTTTCAGGAAGTGCTGCCAGTTCTTTAACAATGGGCTGCCACAGTAACTACGTGAACTGTATTTAACAGTAGGTGGTTGGAGATGAGGAGTAAAAGATTGTGAAAACTGATTTTGTTTCACCAAATAAAAATAATTTTCTCATAGCTGTAATTAAGGAAAGAAAGAAGTGCCATTTGGCTAACATGTACAGTTGTTTGTCATGCTTAGCTGGGTTTATATTTTATTCTGCTTAATGACAATAAGGCAGACAATACTTCAAACAGTGTATGGCTTGATGAAAGGTAAAAAAAAGTTTTCTTCCCAGTACTCTTAAAAATACCTGCCATTTGGTAAAATCCATTTTTAAAGGGAAAAAATGGTCTTGAGAAAAAGAAACTATATCTGGCAAGAATGATTTAGCAGAGAAATTATCTCATTTCTTCCTTTGAATTGAAGGTGGAATTTTAACTGAGCTCTCAAAGCTCTGTGATGCCTTCCGGCGCTTTACTGAACAAGCGTGCCTACTAATTTAGGGCCAGCACTTCCTGAATCCACAGCAAGTTGGAAAGCAGGCTGAAAATAGTTCTCTCTTCTCTTTAGCCTTTTAGCTGGTCTAATTGAGGGCTCTGAATGGTTTTGTCCTTCTTGTGAAAGGCATTTTATAAATCGGGTTCCATTTTGTACTTCCTTTAAGGATATTCAGCTTTAAATAGTATTCTCGCAAGTTGATGTCATTTTAATTACTCCAACATATTATTCACTTAGTCTGAGATCTTTAAATAAGGTACAATTCATATGTATTTCATCTGACTTATAGGTACTTCGAAAAACACATGTGAGCCAGATATTTTTACTAGACTTGGAAGGTACATATTAAAGAAATTTTGAGGAGAAATGGACTTTATTAATGTTTACAAAGCAGAAGAAACCTTCAACCCTCAAACCTCTTGAAGGATGACCTCAAGAAAGGCAAACGTATGCATTACTCGCAGAAGACATATCTTACCACAGAAAATAAAACAAAAATGATTTTGGATTAAAGTTTTATACATATATTGTTGTTTCTATATATTTCTTGAAGTGTTAGGAATGAACTTGTGTCAGCTTGCTCTGCTTGACAAACTCTGAAAACCCTTACCTAATTTGAGGGAGTACTTCAAAATAAAATGTTATGTAGTAGCCACAAGGTGCTTTGGAGAAGAAGCGGGGCTGAGTAGAGTTAGAAGTTAGAGAGCTAATGCACTTTGGACTGCTTTCATTAAGACTTGTTCCAGCAGAGGATCCAGTGTCTACAGGCTACATGCTGCTATGAGAAAATCAGATGTGTGGCCCCTGATACTGAATTCAAAACCCAATTTTGATGCCTATCTGCTAAATGAAAAGAGCTAGGAACCGCAGGAAAATGTTCAAAAAAAAAAAAAAGTTTAGAAGATACTCGAGCAAAAGACACTGAAAGCAGGGAGATGTCTGAAATCCCACTTCCTTCTAGAGTTAAGGCACCTATCTTAGCTGTCCACAGGCCAGGACTCTCTCCAACTATTTTTAACATTATTAACTTTGTAATAGTTAGTATTTCATATAATGTAAAACAGAAAGAATTTAACCGTGTTTTTCCCGACTAATTTGAGCAAACTGTACTGCAGGATAGAGAACTCCCTAAATTATTTGACCTACGATATACAACCAAGTCAAGATCCAAATTCAGAATTTTCTTGTTTCTGGAGCGTTCTGGCTATTTCTGATATTTTCTGAGAAATTTGCCCCTTCCTACTCAGTAGACAGTATTTCTGGTTCCTGAACTGGAGGTTTACAACAGACACTGAATATCAGAAGGTGCAGAGCTGATTACATAGTTATTACTCGGTACATTTCATCAGCTCAGATAAAGCAGTGCTGAAAGAAGAGTATACGCTAGCTTGAGCTCTGTTTGTCCTGCCACGGGGCACTGCTGCAGGACGTGTTGCCTGGCTCCCCCGACAAGTGCTAACGAGTCGCTCACACCCAGACAAGTCAGGGATGCTCATTTAGGGAATATTAATCATTTCTCTCGGATAGCGCTTGGAGTGGGTCTACGATAGGCCTGAGGGCTGCCCCTCTGGCTTAAGACCTAACAATTATTACGTATGTTTTGTTGACCAAAGCGCAACCTGAAGTCACATGACAGCTGTATCACAGCACACTGGAAAGGTGCTTTTATAGCATCACGTTAAGGCAGTATTGCGTGTTTGAGTGATGGTGTTGGGGTGCGTGTGAGCGTGCAAGGGCTGCTGGAGCAGTGCTGGAGGACTGTGCAGGGTGCAGGCAACCCAGCCTGGAGCGGGCTCGTCCCCATCAAGCAGTCCTGGGCTGAAGTATTCCCATAATTGCCTAGGATTCATGCAAAAGCAGCTAGTTATGACTTTAACTGCATAGGATATAAATAATCAATGGACTGGGATGTGGGAAGTAATCATGGGGCTAGCTCACTTAATAGAGTAGGTATACTCATTGTTTAATACAGAGCTGTAGCTTATTTCAAAACCTCTTGCTACTTTACAAGAGAAAATGTGAGACTAAAGTGCACTACATGATTTTAGTAGTTTCTTTTTTTTACTGGAGCAATGTCTTTCCTGGCACATGAAACCTCATCTTTTCATTCATTACCTCTAGAAAATTTCACATCTTATAGGAAGATATTTTGTAGAAAAACATGTGCATTACTGCATAGCATGACTGAAAACAGAAAGCAATTTGCTTCATATCAAGACCTAACAAAGTTGTATACCCTTTTTATAGAACACAGATGAGCATCAGCCAGATTTTAGTTTAGCATCTGTTAAAATGAATGTCCTCTGAAACAAATACTGACTCTTGGGCAGGAGAAAAGTCTGCAAAGGTTTACAGCACTAATTTCATGAAAACCAGAAATGATTTCCATATCCCCACTCTCCCTGTTCAGCTTGGATTTTATGTTTCTAAAGAAGAACTTTTCTAAAAAACGACCTATTTGTCCACATGATGAAATTGTTCAATTGCACAGCTGGGACTGAGGTTTATAGTACGAATTACAGACAGAAGGTGAGTCTCGACAGCACTGCTTTTTGGAGTGTCGATGCTTAGAAGCTTGGTGCAAGCGTTTGAAATGCAGTCATTTCTCTTGTTTGTTATTATAGACTCCAGGAGGGATAGTTTCAGGTGTCCTGACTTGCAAAATGTAAAACGGTAGACTATTAATCATCACTGAAAGTGGGTTAAGTAGAAAGGAGGGTTAGTTTTCTTTGAGAGCTAATCTGTAAAATGAATGTTGTAATTATACAACTAACATGACAGCTTTCCCTGTTCACCAAGAAGAGGTAGAGGAGGTTATTTTTCCTAGCTGGTATTCAGATTTCCTTATATAGAGAATAAACGACATATAGCTATGAAATTAGACGTATAATTCCAACAATTCCTGAACACCCCCCTACTTCCAGCAGCTCCTATTTCCCTATCCACACAGACACTGCTATTACTATCTTTTTTGGAACAGCGTGAAAAATGGATGTGATAAGGAAGTGTTAATCACCCTCAAGACCAGTGACCTATAAAACATTACTCACATTTTTCAGGAAACTTCTCAGAGATTACTTGCTTCAACAGCTTATAACACTCTAACATTGGTCAGCAGCAGCCTTTGTAAAAGCTAACTAAATGACGTTTTGTTAGCACAGTAAGGAATGATGCTTCATTTTTCTTTTAATGTGTCATGACATTTCAGAATAAGAATCTACAATTTCAAAAAAAATCAACTGTTTAATCTTCATCAGAGATGAACCTCACTTCTTCCTCATCGTCCTTCCAAAGAACATGCACTGCATTAAGCATTCAGGTAAGCTTTCTGGCTGGTACAAGAACACTTAACAGCTAAAACATTTTCTTGTCTCAGAGAAACAGAACATTAATACAGGTACCCATTAAACCAGCTATCATGAAGTCTTGTTACCATTAAACAAAGACATCTCAACATGCCAGACAACAATAAAAAATAACACTTCCTGGTGAGCTGAAGAGGGGAGTAATGTATTTGGAGAGTGAAGGAAAGCACCTTCCAGGATTTGGGATGGGACAATTACTTTCACAATTATATTTTCCGAATATTAGAAAAATATCTATGATGATTATGGTCAGAATAAGCCTACCTGAACTTCTCTTTTATAGTCTGAAACGAATCAAGTTATGATACAAATGGGAAGTGGCACCCTAAGAGAAAAATTACCAACACTTGTATGAAACAGGAAGATGTTATTCACTTTTTCAGTTCATCAATACATCAAGAATCTTCATTAATGCTGTCCAAAAAGAATAGAAATTGATTAAAAAAAGAAATTCTTGCAGAAGCAAGGCAGGATTGAGAACAGAACTGTTTACTGTTCTTCCACTGCATCATCATTTGAGTTTGTTTTTTCCCTTCAAAGTCCAAGTCTAGATCATATTTTGGTAACTAAGTTCACAGGCAAATGCTTTCCCTGGCCTGAAGTGCTTCTAGTCTACAGCTCCAAGCAAGTGAATACAACCAAAGGCAGGAGAGGATGTCTAAAAGTAATACAGCCCTGGTTTAGATGCCAGTGCACCTTGAAAACCCTGAGTTATGTGGCAATATGTGGTTCTATTATAAACAAACAATAACTGTTACCCCAGCCACTGCTTCCTCTAGCCTTCATTAGGTAGGCTTAGTGAATACCAGCTGTCTGCTTTTCCAGAGTGCTGGAGCTTCCCACAGCCCCCTCTCTGCTATATGTGAGTACAGACAGGAAAATTTGGGCCTGATTGACTTTTCTAAATGTTCTTTTACAAGTTTCCTTCCAGTACTCTGCTTATATAACTTCCCTTTTTCTTTCCCTGCTCATTCTCATCTTTATTCCCCTCTGGCATTTTTCCTCTGTCTCATGTACGTCTTCCAGCAAAATAACCAGCTTTTAATTTTACGTCAAAAAGTCAGTTTCACCTAACAGAATTGGTTCATTATTAGCACATTCATTCCGAAATCTCAAAATGCACGTAGCGGTCACTAAATGTCTTTAAAAATCACTATCTCCATATATTCTGCAAATTAATTATATCATATATATCCTAACTATAGCCTTATATTTTGCAAACTCACCACTTTTCTATGTTCTTTTCAGTGGGTAAAATTTACCCTTAAACATACTTGTCTGACTTTGTATGGGTAAATTTTTCTTCATCTTATCAAAAATGTGCTGTCTGCATGCAAAATTTGTGCTCAGTAGCCTCTAAGAGCAGAAAAGGGAATTACTAAAGGGACTACAAGTCCCTTTATCTAGAATCTGTGTTCCTGACTCTGACATCATTTAGAAAATTACCCCTTCATGCAGGCAGACTTCATCCAAATGCCAGTGCATGTTCTCCTCTCCCTGCTTGTGCATTCTTTGTCTAAAGCAAAATTATGCAACACCCATATGACTAATTTGTTGTGAATAAAGCCCAGAATTATAATGTGTGCCTGTTCTCTAAAAGTGGACTTTTGAGAATACTTCTTGAATACTTTATGCCAAACATGACTGTTCAGATATTCATGAAATTAAAATGGGGGCCTCCAGCATTTCTGGCAGCTCAACTTACAAGTCCAGCTGCATTTGGCTCGTTATTAATGCAGCAATATCATTTTGCCTCTGACTTCTCTTCCTCTGTCTTTTAAAAGCCGATAAAATGGGTGACTGAGAGAATTTAAATGGTCTATGTATTGATCAGTAATTACCTCTATTTCTTGAATTAATTTGCTTTTAAATCTCACATCGATTGCTATCAAATTTGTTATTAACATCAAAATCTGATCTGTCTTCTCTTTGGAGGCCAACATTTTATATTTGCTACCACAAGGAAACATTGGAAGGAAGCTGCTTTTCGTGGCATGGGATTGTCATATATCGGCAAAAGAAAGTGAATTTAAAATACACTAGTACATTCCAGGAACAACTCAATAAAACAAAGGGAAACGAAGGAGTTGCATTTTGTATGAGAGCCATGAAGATCTTATATAAATAGTCTACTGCTGTTTAAGTGAGAGAATTACTATATGATTTTTTGTATATCCTGCATATACAATTATAAGTCCATTCTGCTCCACAGCACATTAAAATGCTATTTATAATAGCTATTTTCTTTCAAGTAGGCTTCATAGAAAGCCCCAGCCCCAGGCATGCCCCGCTTTCTTGCAGGGAAGCTCTGGATTTGCTATGCAGTGGCAGCTCACTGTCTTTGCATACGGTCTGCAGGGTCCCATTTCTTGGGGACCTACAGCCTGGCTTTTCTGCACATGTGGAATTCAGCAGAGGATCCCTGGGACTGGTCCCACGGCACACCTGCAGTAAATCTGACATTTCAGGGAAGTGCCAGACTTCACCTCAGATTTTGTCATGTGTGGAGGTCAGGCATTGCTGATTGGTTTTAACGGAAACTTATGACACACAAAATCATCATGGAATAAGATGGCAGGACAGGAAACATGGGGTGTGGATCCAGCCTAGAGCCCCACTGACAGCCTGACGTTGTTGGGGGTAGCTGTGCTAGGATAAGTCCTTGAGGTCAATTACAATCGCATTTACTGGCATGCTTAATTTTTGACCACTCTTCTGTCTACCTCTCTAGGTAGGTGGGCTTACTTGGAGATCTGATTCACAGTGGCATCATAATTCCCAGCCATTTGTTATTTACTTATTACAACTTACTATTTATTTATTTATATTTACAATTTATACTTACTGTTGTATTTAATCACGCACATTAGTGAGACCTGCTCAGAAAACTACACTGTTAAAAGTGACACCCTCCTTTCCATTTTAGTGATGCCTCCTTTCTATTTTGGTCTCATCTGCTTTCAGGTATTTTGGCTTCACATCATCCCCAAATAAAGCTATTATTACCCACTCTAAGTTCTTGAACTCTTTTAAAATGTCTGTGTGTCCGTCAGAGGTTTACTGGAGACCTGTGGTTCAACATTAAACAAATTGAAATATTTTCTCTCAGTTCCAGTTCTTGCAGCCTATCTCTGCCCAACAGCTTTTTTCTTTTTGAATAATTCACTTGAATAATTCCTCTGGTATAGCTACACAGGGTATGTTCAAATAGGGCTCCACTGTTCTTTGCACTGCTGATACATCTACTTATTGATCAGTATATTCATTAGTGATTCGAAAAAAGGTGAATAGTGAGGTTACGAAATTTGTGACGATACTAATTTTTTCAGGATAGACTGGGGCAAACTGTGCAGAATTGCAGACGTATCTTATCAAAAAGAGCAACTGGATAGGTAAAATGTAATTCCGTGTAGATAGATAGTGAGGTGAAAAGCACAGAAAACACAGTCTCAACTTCACTAATACAGTGATGGATTCTCAGATGTCTGCTATCAGTAAGAATGAAACCTGAAAGATTTTTCTATGAAAGCGTTGTCACTGATCACTAGCAATCAAAAAAGATTAAGGAAATGATTTGAAAGGTACTAGAAAACCAGCAAAAATATAATGATGCCAATGCATAAATCCACTTCATACTTGGAGGAGTGCATGTTCCTCGCCCCTCAATTGGAAAAAGGACACAGTAGAAATAGCCACTGCATGAGCATGTTCTACAGGACATTCACCAGTGAGCACTATCCTGGTCAGGTTATAGCTGTGAACGTGCACAACTGCAGCTCCATTTTCCATCTTCATGCACTTTGAAACTTGTGGTGGTCTGCTGTAATATTTGTGTAGATTATATTTTTGTCTTGTAAGACTTCTGTGATTTGTTCCTAGCTGTAAGGAACTCCACTGAAAGGAGTAGTTAAAAAAACATAGAGACAAAAAGTATTTATGTATTTTCTATTTTTTTCAAGAAAATAACATTTCCAGCACAGATTTTTGCTAGTTTTCTAGCAAATCCCTTAATTTCCTCATGAATAGATGTTCTTTTTTTTTAATTTTCCCTTTTGCTAAATTTGTGGAAATCAATGAAAAAGAATAGTTCCCCAAACATTGCTGGGGAACCTCCTACTTTATTTGGAAAAATTAAAAAGCAGATGAAATATCAACTGAATAAAAAGTAGTAAAGGAATAGGAAAGCAAATCCCTAGTACAGAATAGAAAGAATACTTAGTTAAGGGCAACAGGATATAATGTGGAAAACTAAAGATGATATCGAAACAAGAAAGAAAAAGAGGGTGTGAGCATAGTCAGAGCAGCTGCAGGATTGGTACGGAGGGGCTCTCCCTTAAGCGATGCGTTTGTTCAGGTCCAGACCAAGCCTAAGCACTGAGAGCAGATCTGCCTGGTGGAGCACAGGGACCGGGAGGGACATAATTTACATAGATCACTCACAGTGGTGAACTTTATGTGTTATCTCTCATCACCTCAAGTGCCATCCCTCTTCCCTTACTATTTTGATACATAGCAAAGACTGAATTTAATATTAGGGAAGAGGCTAGGTCTTTTTATCTGAGGCGGAGTGGGGAAGTGTGGTCATACTAGGTGGTGATAAACAGTTCTGCTGATTGCAAGTCCCTGTTTCCATGAAGGGGAAACTTTTAACTTCTTTTTTTCTGAATTGTATGTTTTACATTATTGTTGGGTACTACCACGTGACATAGCCAGTCACCATATCTGTGTACCTGTATTTTTTCCTCCAATATGCTTTCACTTTTGACAGCCTGGCATATGTAGCAACTCTGCTTTCCCAGTCCCTCCAATCACAAAATTATTGCCATACGCTGAGCTATCCTCAGAAAATGATGTTTGGGAACTAGATGTTTGGGGACAGGATGATATTTATCAATGGCTCTCGGTTCACAGTGCACCTTGGTGTTATCTTCCCTCCTTCTTACACAAATATCAATAAAAGTGCACAAGTTTGCACAAAGAGTGAAACTGGGGTCAGTCATTATAGTCTGAACCGCACTGTTTATATACTGACTTTATGTGGTGATACAATCTGTTGGCGACCTCAGAACAGTGCAAAAGAAGCACCAACATTCTGGTGTGACACTCAAAATACAGCCTCATTAAACAAGCCTTAATTACAGTCTTATCAAAATGTGGATTTAGGTTGCTTTAACTGCATCGGAAATACACTGTCACTGTCCCCACAGTGGCTAACTAAAATTAACACCTGGTTGTAAATGCCCCACGGATGATGGGAAGCAGCGCAGCAAACAGATGCAGCAAACAGATGCAGCAGTGTCTGGGCTCTGCCTGGGCCTTTTGTGGGGTTTGTTGGAAGTTGTGGAGACTTTCTGGGGACCCCCGAGGAACTAGACGCTGCTTGCTGCTAGCAGGAAGGGAGAGCTTGGCAAGGACTACTGCAGGGAGCCTTCACTTAACTGCTCCTGGGAAGTTCTAGCTAAGGGGGTCTGCTGCTAACGAGCTCTCTGGGCTGCCCTGGTCAGAGGGAGTTGGGGCTCTTGTTTCAGGTGGCTCCTGATTGGGTGGGTCAAGCACCCTTGTGAGTCACTGCTAGGCAGAGGCCTATATAAGAGCCAGGCCCAGAGTGCAGCAAAGAGAGGTGGTGAACAGAAATAGCAGTTTGTGCAGCAGGATGCCAGAAGGCAAAGAAGGTACCTCTCCATTTTGCACAGTGGTGTGTCCTTCCCCAGGCATGGTCATGGCATGCTGCAGAGCATGTTCCCCAGTGGCTGCTGGAGGTGCTGCATCGGCTGTGTCTGAGGCTTCAACCCAGACAGACCCTCGGACAGCAGATGCAGCTCTAGGTGTCAGGCTGCAGGGAGTGCCTGAGGCCTCTCTGTGGGGCCTGGGCTGACAGTCAGCTCTGTGTGAGGTGTGCTGTGGTTGACCAGTTGCATTGCCACATAAAGGAACTGCGGGAGGAAGTGAGTAGGCTACATAGCATCTGAGAAGATGAGCAGGAGATTGACAGGGCATTCTCGGAGACTGTGCAGCTCCAGGAGCCCCACCTTCCACTGCAGCAGAGTTGTCAGAGGGCTCTGTACCGTGTGTAAAGGTGCATCGTAGAAGAAGAAGGCTGGAAGCTGATGACCTCTCGTAGGCGAAAGGCTCTTACTCCTCCTCAAGACTTACCCTTGAAGAACAAGTTTATCACCCTCCAAGCTGAGGAGAGGCTGGGCATGGCTCCAGGGGAGGCAACTGGCCTGGCAGACCCTGTGCCGTGCAGGAACCCCTGGAAGAAGCAGCGAGTGATTGTTGTGGGTGACTCCCTGCTGCAGGGGACAGAGGCACCTATCTGCCGACCTGACCTCTTGTCCAGAGAGGTTTGCTGCCTGCCGGGGGCTCGAATAAGAGATGATAAGTCGGATAAGACTGCCAAGGCTTGTTCATGCATCAGACTACTACCCTCTGCTGCTCTTCCATGTGGGTGCTAACAAAACGAAAGGCAAACTGGAAACCATCAAATGGGACTTCAGAGCTCTGGGAACGGTGGTTAAGGGTCTGGGAGCCCAGGTCGCTTTCTCCTCAATCTTGCTTGTGAGGGGAAAGGATGGGAGGAGGAGCACACAAGTTTTCCAAGTTAACAACTGGCTGCGCCGCTGGTGTTGGCAGCAGGGCTTTGGTTTCTATGACCATGGGACCCTGTTTGAAGATCAACAGCTGATGGGAAGAGATGGGATCCACCTTACCAAGCAGGGCACACGTGTCTTTGCCAACAGGTTGGCCAGCCTGGTAAGGAGGGCTTTAAACTAGGCAAGATGGGGGAAGGGGAGTGGTATAGTGGCAGGAGAGTCAGTAAAACACTGCTCAAGTCAGGATGCCTCCAGTGGGTGCATACAGCCAGGGGAGACAGCATGCAACATGGCTATGGAGGATCCTCTTGCACCTCTCCTGGGAAGCTTGCATGCTTGACTGGCTCTCTGAAATGCCTGTGAATCAGTGCATAAACAGGGGGGGAATAAACAGGAAGAAAGACAGCTGTGTGCGGTCGCAGGGCCATGATCTCATTGCGGTTACAAAGACATGGTGGGATAGTTCACATGACTGGAATGCTGTCATGGTTGGCTACGTGCTTTTCAGGAAAGACAGGCCAGGCAGGCGAGGTGGTGGAGTTGCCCTTTATGTGAGGGAGCAGCTAGAATGTATGGAGCTCTGCCTCGGGGTGGATGAAGAGCAAGTTGAGAGCCTATGGGTAAGGATTAAAGGGCAGGGTAACATGGGTGACACTGTTGGGGGGGTTTACTACAGGCCACCTGACCAGGAGGAACTCATCGATGAGAAAGTCATCGATGAGGCCTTCTACCGACAGCTGGAAATAGTCCCATGATCACAGGCCCTGGTTCTCATGGGAGACTTCAACCACCCTGACATCTGCTGGCAAGACAGCACAGCTAGGCACAAACAGTCAAAGAGGTTCCCGCAGAGGATTGATGATAATTTCTTGACCCAGGGGGTGGAGACGCCAACAAGGAGAGTTACAGAATCACAGAATCGTTTAGGTTGGAAGGGACCTCTGGAGATCAGCTAGTCCAACCTCCCTGCTCAAGCAGGGTCACCTAGAGCATATTGCCCAGGATCACATCCAGACGGTCTTGGATATCTCCAGGGAAGGAGACTCCACTACCTCTCTGGGCAACCTGGTCCAGTGCTCTGTCACCCTCACAGTGAAGAAGTTTTTTCTCAGGTTCAGATGGAACTTCCTGTGGTTCAGTTTCTGCCCGTTGCCTCTTGTCCTGTTGCTGGGCACCACGGAGAAGAGGCTGGCCTCATCCTCTTGACACTCCCCCTTCAGATCCTTATACACGTTGATGAGATCACCTCTCAGTCTTCTCTTCTCCAGGCTGAACAGGCCCAGCTCTCACAGTCTTTCTTCATAGGAGAGGTGCTCCAGCCCTCTAATCATCTTGGTAGCCCTCCGCTGGACTCTCTCCAGCAGTGCCATGTCTCTCTTGTACTGGGGAGCCCAGCACTGGACACAGGACTCCAGGGGAGGCCTCCCCAGGGCTGAGGAGAGGGGCAGCATCACCTCCCTCCACCTGCTGGCAACACTCTGCCTCATGCACCCCAGCATACCATTGGCCTTCTTGGCCACAAGGGCACACTGCTGCCTCATGTTTAACTTGTTGTCCACCAGCACTCCCAGGTCCTTCTCTGCAGAGCTACTTTCCAACAGGTCAACCCCGAGCCTGTACTGGTGCATGGGATTATTCCTGCCTAGGTGCAGGACCTAGGCAGAGGTTGTGCTGCAGAGTTGCAGCAGAGTTGCTGCACCAGCAGAGTTGTGCAATGCTAGACCTTGTACTAACGAACAAAGAAGGTCTAGTTGGAGAGGTGAAGGTTGGGGGCAGCCTTGGCTGCAGTGACCGTGAGATGGTGGAGTTCAGGATCCTCCGAGGAGGGAGCAGGGCAGTGAGTAGGATTGCAACGCTGGACTTGAGGAGAGCTGACTTTGGCCTCTTCAGGGACCTACTTAGGGGAATCTCCTGGGGTAGGGCCCTAGAAGGAAGAGGGGTCCAAGAAAGCTGGTTCATATTCAAGCATCACCTCCTCCAGGCTCAAGAACAGTGCATCCCTCTGAGGAAGAAGTCGAGCAAAGCGGGCAGGAGACCTGCCTGGATGAGCAAGGAACTCCTGGCCAAACTCCCAGCAGAAGAAGGAAGTACACAGAATGTGGAGAAGGGGACAGGCCACTTGGGAGGAATACAGGGACGTTGTCAGAGTGTGCAGGGATGCGACAAGGAAGGCTAAGGCCCAGTTGGAATTAAATCTGGCAAGGGATGTCAAGGACAACAAGAGGGGTTCTTCAAATACATCAAGAGCAAAAGGAAGACTAGGGAAAACGTGGGCCCGCTGCTGAATGGGGCGGGTGCCCTGGTGACGAAGGATACAGAGAAGGCAGAGTTGCTGAATGCTGCCTTTGTTTCAGTCTTCACTGCTAAGGCCAGTCCTCAGGAATTCCAGACCTTGGAGACAAGAGAGGAAGGCTGGAGAAAGGAAGACTCTCCCTTGGTGGAGGAGGATCAGGTTAGAGATCTTTTGTCCCAACTTGACATCCATAAATCCATGGGCCCCGATGGGATGCACCCACGAGTGCTGAGGGAGCTGGTGGATGTCATCACTAGGCCACTCTCCATCATCTCTGAAAGGTCCTGGAGATCAGGAGAGGTGCCTGAGGACTGGAAGAAAGCCAGTGTCACTCCAGGCTTAGAAAAGGGCAAGAAGGAGGAGGCAGGAAACTACAGGCCTGTCAGCCTCACCTCCATCCCTGGGGAGGTGATGGAACAGCTCCTCCGGGAGGTCCTCACTAAGCATCTGGAGGACAAGAAGGTGATCAGGAGTAGTCAGCATGGATTCACCAAAGGGAAATCATGCTTGACCAATCTGATAGCCTTCTCTGATGGAATGACTGGCTGGGTAGATGAGGGGAGAGCAGTGGATGGTGTCTCCCTGGACTTCAGCAAGGCTTTTGACACTGTCTCCCATCACATCCTCCTAGGTAAGCTCAGGAAGTGTGGGCTAGACGAGTGGAGGGTGAGGTGGATTGAGAACTGGCTGGATGGCCGAGCTCAGAGGGTTGTGGTCAGTGGTGCGGAGTCAAGTTGGAGGCCTGTGGCTAGTGGTGTCCCCCAGGGGTCAGTCCTGGGTCCAGTCCTGTTCAATGTATTCATCAATGAGCTGGAGGAAGGGACAGAGTGCACCCTCAGCAAGTTTGCTGAGGATACGAAACTGGGGGGAGAGGCTAACACACAGAAGACTGTGCTGCCATTCAGAGGGACCTGGAGAGGCTGGAGAGGTGGGCGGAGAGGAACCTCCTGAAGTTCAACAAAGGCAAGTGCAGGGTCCTGCACCTAGGCAGGAATAACCCCATGCAGCAGTACAGGCTGGGGGCTGACCTGCTGGCAAGCAACTCTGCAGGGAAGGACCTGGGAGTGCTGGTGGACAACAAGTTAAACATGAGGCAGCAGTGTGCCCTTGTGGCCAAGAAGGCCAATGGTATGCTGGGGTGCATGAGGCAGAGCGTTTCCAGCAGGTGGAGGGAGGTGATGCTGCCCCTCTCCTCAGCCCTGGGGAGGCCTCCCCTGGAGTCCTGTGTCCAGTGCTGGGCTCCCCAGTACAAGAGAGACATGGCACTGCTGGAGAGAGTCCAGCGGAGGGCTACAAAGACGATGAGGGGACTGGAGCACGTCTCCTATGAAGAAAGACTGCAAGAGCTGGGCCTGTTCAGCCTGGAGAAGAGAAGATTGAGAGGTGATCTGATCAACGTGTATAAGGATCTGAAGGGGGAGTGTCAAGAGGATGAGGCCAGCCTCTTCTCCGTGGTGCCCAGCAACAGGACAAGAGGCAACGGGCAGAAACTGAACCACAGGAAGTTCCATCTGAACCTGAGAAAAAACTTCTTCACTGTGAGGGTGACAGAGCACTGGAGCAGGTTGCCCAGAGAGGTAGTGGAGTCTCCTTCGCTGGAGCTATTCAAAACCTGTCTGGATGTGATCCTGGGCAATATGCTCTAGGTGACCCTGCTTGAGCAGGGAGGTTGGACTAGATGATCTCCAGAGGTCCCTTCCAACCTCAACCATTCTGTGATTCTGTGAAAATATATAGGACCAGCATCTTACATGCAAATTCTTGTCATTATTTACCCTCATGGACATTTTAAGCCACCTTTGGGGAGCGAGTAAAGCCTAGAGGTCCAAAATTTCATTTAGCTCAGAAGGAAAATGTGAAAGACACAGCACAACCAGGGAAAAATATCTACTTGATTCAAGTTTTATCTCCTTCTCAGAGATACTGAGACAGTGCCTTCTAAGATTATACTACCTCCCCTCTCAACCTGCTCTCTCTTGCTTCTTGTGGTTCCCATTTCCTCTTCTTTTTTGTACTTGAATATTTCCATTCTTTTCATATTTTTCAATATTCTGTTTGTTAAAAATTGCATAAACTCAAAAGTGTAAACTCAGTAGTTTAATCCTATTAGACATCAACAGTTCTTGACATGAGGTGATTCCTTCTGTATAGAAGTTCAACCGCTGCACTTTCCTTAGATATAGTTCTTTGCTGTCTGGTACTAATGTAATCCCTTATGCTTTGTGCAAAAGCTGTCATTATCAGCTCAGTAAAATGGAAAATTATCTAATGTGCCTAAATATATTAGCTCTCTTCCTTAGGGCTGCACCTCGTATGCAGGGGGAGGTGAGGTTATGAATACTGAGAACTGACTATTGCAATAGCCAACATGAATACTAACTGTAGCTTGACCAAGCGATTTCTTCCTTCCTACACACAGTTCATTTCATAATGGTTTTCCATACAATTATGGTATGGAGACGGCCATAACCAATCACAGGGTATGTTTCATGCTCAGTCTCTTGGAAAGTGCAGAACACGTGGTTCAGAATTTTTTAATGTGAGTGTAATTTTGTTTAAGTGTAAAATCATTAACTCAAATTAAGGGGAAATGTGGTTTACACTAGGGATCTTTTTTTTCTTACCTGTGACTGAGCAACTGTTGCATGCATGTTGATATTAGCTCTATCTGTCAGTAGAGCAATAATCTTAAATGATTAAGCTTGTTGGGGTTTTTCATATAGCCTCAAGAATAGAGGTGGATATGCAGTGTATTAGCTATTCTAGTGATTTCCACTTAAAAAGACACTTTGCATGTAAAGCTACATTAATTTTCATTCAAAATCCTCTCTAGTAAAAGTACATAGTTTTTTTTTTTTTAACTCATAAGTCCAAACAATTTGTCTTCATATTCTTACATGGCATTTCTGCCACTCTTTCCTGTGTTTGCATTCCATAATAGCTTTTGTATTCTGTGTTGCTTCTCCCTAGCAATTTGTTTCATTTATCCTTGAGTGCATCCAAATATTTGATCACAAAACTCAAACAGCAGTTCTGCCAATTAGAGGGAAACAACTTTGATGTGCCTGATTACAGTTGAAACAAAAACAGCGTGGGTACTTACAAGAAAGAATATCAAGTAGAAAGGCAATCATCAATGATAACAATCTTATTTTGGTTGTGAAGTCATGAAATATTTAAAGGGATGAAGAGGTCACATCCTATGGAGGCAAAGTGAAATAAAATAAATAAAGATAAAGAAATAAAGGAAGGTTGATAGGCAGAAGAAAACACTGAAAATAACTAATATTTAATTCAGAAAAGAGATCAGCTTTTGCTTAGGGAGGTTTACATAAGGAGCTGAAATATGATGCAGAATAGTAAAATTTTTACTGACAATGAGCATCTGGTAGTACATGCTCAGTATAGGTCTAAATAAATGAGTTGGAAAGCCAGATTTGGAAAGAAAGATTGGTTTTGATAAGAAAATTAAATAACAAATCAATGGAATGATGTTGAAAAGGTTTAGTCTGATTTCTTATTTCTTTCCTGGTCTATGAAATCCCTTGATAAATTCTTAAGATAAAGAAATCAAAATAAATTTCTTGAATATTTAAAAAAAAAGAGCAAACAGAATAATAGTTTATCCTCAGTGTGCTACATTCAGAGTTTAATCTCACATCTTTTGATGCTTTAGGATGTCTCTCCATGGATTTTAATGGTAATGGGATTCTTAAGATCCCTTGAGCAGGAATTCCTAGTCTGGGACACATTATCGGTACTTAGGGAACTTATCCTCTTTGCCTCTTAATGCTTCTAACACAGATGATATCACAGCAGTAAAACATGAGAACTGCTGTCCAAGGAGTTTTGGTTCCCTTTTCACTAAAGCTAATATGAAATATAAAGCAAATTCAAAGAATGAAATAAAGGTTAACAGTTGATGTGGGAAACACTAAGAGGTTTATGTATAAATGAATTGAAAAGAGGAGGATTTAATTGGGATGGGGGTGGGGGGGAGGCCAACAGAACAAAATGGTCCTCCAGAGTCATGATAAGGAAAGAAGGGAATATTAAGAGACAAACAGACCACCGTTTTTCATCCTGTTCCCAACACAACCTATTGAAGCTCACTGCAAATTACATCCTAAATGGCGCATTAACACATGTTGATAGTAGTCAGAAGTGTTCTTCTTCATCTATAACAATAATTAAATTGTCCATATATTCATTTAACGCCAAACTGAATACATCTGATCGTGAAAACTAAACAGTTCTGCGTCCAGTATTTGGATTGGAGATTTCCCAGATGCCATTAGCACAGGCCATGAATTGTGGTTGAATGCTTGGCAAATGCTAGATCACAGAAAGCAAATCAGTGGAAAGACTTCCTCTGGCCCTATCACAGTTGCTGGTTTGACCGATGGGAATATTTCTTTGTTGTTTTTTTTGTTAATGGGGCCTTGTGACATATTCAGTTCTGACAACTGCTGGAGGCAGATCTGAGTAATCTGATCCAGCCTGTCAACTTCCAGACTTTTACGACACCATTGGGTGAAAAATGGGACATGTGAGTGAGTACAGGCACACTGGAAGAGAAAATTCAAGGTAAACTAATTAGTGATATTTGCTAAATTTCTGAATTTTCATATCTTGATAGCATATATTTTAAAATTTCAATCTTTATATAATGCTTTAAAAAAATATTTGTCTCACTTGACACCCCAAATATTGTTTTCCTAAAGTATCAGTTTGGCATGCACTTTGTAGAAACAGTGACAGTTCATAGCATTTTGGGCAAAGATTAATTTTATTCATGTTGGTATAAACTAGGAAGCGTTTATTTGATGCCAGCAGAATGACAGCAAGGCAACACAAGCGGTCAGAACGAGGTCCTTCATCTGTAACAATATTTTTACTTGGTGATGTCAACTAAATAAGACATACCCAGACTCCCAGAAGTATTTTTTATGAACAACTGTCAAATTAGTTAAGAGTAGAATCTAGAAGCTGAGATTAACAAATTGTCTCCATCCATGTTTTATTGCACAGCAGATAAATATTTTAATGACAGCCTTTAAAAATGTGAATCTTTTTGTGCAGTTAAAGAAAATTCACATTACCCATCATAATGGAGGACATTATAAATTCAAATCGTTTAAGTGCTCTATTCTTGTGGCTTTTACAGCCCTTTACTTCATGTAAGTGTTGCACAAACGCTGTTTGCTTTGCAGAAGTATAGGCCACAGCCAGACTGATCATTGCAGAAGTGTGTGTGGTTGCCTCTTTCACCTCTCCTTTTCCCCCCATACTCCCCATATCCTCATCCCTGGCTGCTGCCTGCTGCTCCCTCTGTTCATCCACATGGACAGACTTTGTGGTTCTCCTCAAAGGTTTCAACTAAGGCTGGAGGAGCTTGTTCGCAGAGCACCCGGGGTGATATAAGGTAAGCAGCTGATGAGGAGCACTCATGTAACCTCTGCAGGTTGGGGACATTTGGGGTATAAAGAAGGGATGTAGCATCTTTAATGTCCTGAGCCATTTTCATCTCAGTCATTTGACCAAAAGCTTTAATCACAAACAGAAAATCAAGACTGGAAAACTGAAGCAAACATACATTGTCCAAGACAGCAAGACAAATACTAGAAATGCAGCTGACTGTACTACTTCTCCTGTTTCCTGTCCACTACACTGCACTGTTTCATGTCTTTTATGAGGCATGGCAGAACAAAAATGAGAACAAACTTCTCATGGTGCAAGGCTAAAGGAGAAGCAACAATCTGCTTGAAGAGTTCTTAAACCAAAACCAGGCTGAACAACTAGTTTTATAGGAGCTCAATTTACACAAATACAGCTAAGGCATCCACCTGTCACTCACTCTTCAATGAAAAGCCAAGTTTTTCCAGAACGCTTCTTGTACAAATACAGCTTATTCTTTCCTACTGTTTGCAATGGAAATGGTGATTTGTGAACTGCTGCTTAGGGCAGGCATAGGACTGAATTACATTATGGGATAGTTCTCACTTGTATGGTCCTTGGCACCTAAGTGAAACTAAGGAACACGGGCATATTTTTCCCCTGAATTTCTGTGAACAGAAAAAAAGGCGGCAATACGTCACATCCCTTCCAGTATATGTGTCTTCATACTAGTCTGCTAGGAATAGGTTCACAACCATGAGAAACCATCTACAGAGACTCACATCTTGCTTTCCAGGCCTTTTGGAAGCTTCCTGATTACTGAGTAAGGGAGGAGCAGCAGCAACTATCAGACAGAGCTGGGCTGACAAGATGGGAGTCAGATAGATCATGCAGAGGTCTCAGAAGAGAAGCAATATAGGGACAACCATGCTTGAAGGTCCTCTTGCATTTTTAAGGGCACAATTATACTAATGTTGTTATACTGGCCCGAGAGTAAAGTAGGCAGCTACAACACATTTAAGGAAGTTGCTAGAGTGACATCTGTTCCAATATTTTAAAGTTCTCGTTAATTAATAGCAATTGGTTTCAGAGTAACTAGAAAACTTTGGCACTGCTATCCCTGCTCTAACTCACATGCACGTGTGCATGTGTGCGTGCAAGAGGAGAAATAGATACCTATGTATAGGTGGTATCCAAAAAACTATTTCTTCAGTACTTCCAACTCAGCTGAAAATCATAATTCATTCCAGATTATTTATCTGAAAACAAGTGACCATACAAATTGCCTGCCTAAACCAAAGAGACAGATTGCCCTTGTCCTGTGCTTTGAAAGATTTTCACATCCTCTAGCATATATTTAAAACTCATTATATGTTGAAAATGTGACTTAAGGTATTAATGGTTGCATCACTCTTAAATGAATAATTCTCCAATAACAACTATTTTGCAAATGTTTTTGAATAAAGCATTCAAACAATTTTCTAATACCTGACCAGCTCCATAATATGTGAACATCGTGTATCAACTACTTCTGGTGGAAGGGGAAATAGTCCCATGCTCTGTACATACAAAGTCTGGTCCTTTCCTAAATTCTGTCATACTCTTATTTCTATGCAGATATTTGCACTTCTCCTTTGCCTCAAGGCAAAGCTAAGATGGAAGTCCTTTATGATTTACAACTCTAAATGCCAGGTTATTTGAAAGAATCACAGAATGGTTGAGGTTGGAAGGGACCTCTGGAGATCAGCTAGTCCAACCTCCCTGCTCAAGCAGGCTCCTCTAGAGCATATTGCCCAGGATCACATCCAGACAGGTTTTGAATAGCTCCAGCGAAGGAGACTCCACTACCTCTCTGGGCAACCTGGTCCAATGCTCTGTCACCCTCACAGTGAAGAAGTTTTTTCTCAGGTTCAGATGGAACTTCCTGTGGTTCAGTTTCTGCCCGTTGCCTCTTGTCCTGTTGCTGGGCACCACGGAGAAGAGGCTGGCCTCATCCTCTTGACACTCCCCCTTCAGATCCTTATACACGTTGATCAGATCCCCTCTCAGTCTTCTCTTCTCCAGGCTGAACAGGCCCAGCTCTCGCAGTCTTTCTTCATAGGAGAGGTGCTCCAGCCCTCTAATCATCTTGGTAGCCCTCCGCTGGACTCTCTCCAGGAGTGCCATGTCTCTCTTGTACTGGGGAGCCCAGCACTGGACACAGGACTCCAGGTGAGGCCTCCCCAGGGCTGAGGAGAGGGGCAGCATCACCTCCCTCCACCTGCTGGCAACACTCTGCCTCATGCACCCCAGCATACCATTGGCCTTCTTGGCCACAAGGGCACACTGCTGCCTCATGTTTAACTTGTTGTCCACCAGCACTCCCAGGTCCTTCCCTGCAGAGCTACTTTCCAGCAGGTCAACCCCGAGCCTGTACTGCTGCATGGGATTATTCCTCCCGAGGTGCAGGACCTTGCACTTGCCTTTGTTGAACTTCAGGAGGTTCCTCTCCACCCACCTCTCCAGCCTCTCCAGGTCCCTCTGAATGGCAGCACAGTCTCCTGGTGTGTTAGCCTCTCCCCCCAGTTTCGTATCCTCAGCAAACTTGCTGAGGGTGCACTCTGTCCCTTCCTCCAGCTCATTGATGAATACATTGAACAGGACTGGACCCAGGACTGACCCCTGGGGGACACCACTAGCCACAGGCCTCCAACTTGACTCTGCGCCATTCACCACAACCCTCTGAGCTCGGCCATCCAGCCAGTTCTCAATCCACCTCACCCTCCACTCGTCTAGCCCACACTTCCTGAGCTTGCCTAGGAGGATGTGATGGGAGACAGTGTCAAAAGCCTTGCTGAAGTCCAGGGAGACACCATCCACTGCTCTCCCCTCATCTACCCAGCCAGTCATTCCATCAGAGAAGGCTATCAGATTGGTCAAGCATGATTTCCCTTTGGTGAATCCATGCTGACTACTCCTGATCACCTTCTTGTCCTCCCTCTGTATGCTTAGTGAGGACCTCCAGGAGGAGCTGTTCCATCACCTCCCCAGGGATGGAGGTGAGGCTGACAGGCCTGTAGTTTCCTGGCTCCTCCTTCTTGCCCTTTTGGAAGCCTGGAGTGACACTGGCTTTCTTCCAGTCCTCAGGCACCTCTCCTGATCTCCAGGACCTTTCAGAGATGATGGAGAGTGGCCTAATGATGACATCCACCAGCTCCCTCAGCACTCGGGGGTGCATCCCATCAGGGCCCATGGATTTATGGATGTCAAGTTGGGACAAAAGATCTCTAACCTGATCCTCCTCCACCAAGGGAGAGTCTTCCTTTCTCCAGCCTTCCTCTCTTGTCTCCAAGGTCTGGAATTCCTGAGGACTGGCCTTAGCAGTGAAGACTGAAACAAAGGCAGCATTCAGCAACTCTGCCTTCTCTGTATCCTTCGTCACCAGGGCACCCGCCCCATTCAGCAGCGGGCCCACGTTTTCCCTAGTCTTCCTTTTGCTCTTGATGTATTTGAAGAAGCCCCTCTTGTTGTCCTTGACATCCCTTGCCAGATTTAATTCCAACTGGGCCTTAGCCTTCCTTGTCGCATCCCTGCACACTCTGACAACGTCCCTGTATTCCTCCCAAGTGGCCTGTCCCCTTTTCCACATTCTGTGTACTTCCTTCTTCTGCTGGGAGTTTGGCCAGGAGTTCCTTGCTCATCCAGGCAGGTCTCCTGCCCGCTTTGCTCGACTTCTTCCTCAGAGGGATGCACCCATCTTGAGCCTGGAGGAGGTGATGCTTGAATATGAACCAGCTTTCTTGGACCCCTCTTCCTTCTAGGGCCCTACCCCAGGAGATTCCCCTAAGTAGGTCCCTGAAGAGGCCAAAGTCAGCTCTCCTCAAGTCCAGCGTTGCAATCCTACTCATTGCCCTGCTCCCTCCTCGGAGGATCCTGAACTCCACCATCTCACGGTCACTGCAGCCAAGGCTGCCCCCAACCTTCACCTCTCCAACTAGACCTTCTTTGTTTGTTAGTACAAGGTCTAGCATGGCACCTCTCCTCATTGGCGTCTCCACCACCTGAGTCAAGAAATTATCATCAATCCTCTGCAGGAACCTCTTTGACTGTTTGTGCCTAGCTGTGCTGTCTTGCCAGCAGATGTCAGGGTGGTTGAAGTCTCCCATGAGAACCAGGGCCTGTGATCGTGAGGCTACTTCCAGCTGTCGGTTGAAGGCCTCATCGATGACTTCCTCCTGGTCAGGTGGCCTGTAGTAAACCCGCACAACAGTGTCGCTCATGTTACCCTGCCCTTTAATCCTTACCCAATGCTGAGGCAAAAGCCTCAGCATTGTCTGCTGTCCGACTACCTGTGATGTGGTTGGTGTTTGGAATGACTGGGCAGGGGAATCACCTTCTCTATAAATCAGAGTTGACATTGAAATTTTTGGCCTTGGGAGGGTGCCTGAGCTGCTGGTGAGGTCCACCTAGATGGTTGGGGGCTGGAGCATGTGGTGTACAAGGAGAGGCTGACAGAAATGGGTGTGTTCAGCCTTAAGGAGAGAACACTCAGGGGAGATCTTAGAGCTCTCTGCAACTGCCTAATGGGTGGTGATAGAGAAGAAGGAGCCAGGGTCACCTTGGGGATGCCTGGTGATAGGATGAAGGGAATAGAGAGAAGCTGTAATAAAGGGAATTCCAGTATTAGATATCAGGAAAAAATTTCACCATAACTCCGGTTAGACACTAGAATAACCCAGTCAGAGAAGCTATGGGATTTCCATCCTTGGAGATATTCAAAACTCAAATTGCATGAGGTCCTGGGCAACCTGTTATAATAAGACCTGTTTTGAGCAGGAGGATGGACTAGGTGACATCTGGGCGTCCCTTCCAACCCATGTGATTCTATGAGTCTATGAATGATTTTATGACTCTATGAATGATTTTATGACTCTGTACATTCAGGAAGGGCCACTATACTGTAATGAAAATACACACCCAGCTGCCACAGTATTTCCCTCTCCTCCCTGCCATGCTGTAATATTACGTCAAGGTTAGTGTACAAATCATTTTGAGAATTCTGTTAGTCCACAGGACACTATAGAATAACTCATGCTATCTTTTTCTATTGTTGAAGATTAAAAATAAAATCCTGCTACCATTTATTATGCTGGCAGAGTGAAAAACACAAATGAGTACTTTGTATTCCCTTATTTGGGTAATTATTAAATGTCCAAAAAATAAATAAGTGGGAAAGGAGAAGAAAAAGGAGAGACAAAGCTTACCTTGCATCACCCTAAATAGTGATTTAAAAGCAATTTCCAGAGTTTATCACATTCCGAGTCATCCTAACCAAATCCTGTAGTTCTCAGAGATTCTGTGCTTTAATAAAATAGGAGCTACTCTTCACAGGAAGCTGCTCAGGAAATGTATAGAGAATAAAAAGTCAGTCACAGGAATTGCAGAGTTTTACATTCCCCTATAGATGATGTCATTCAGGAGCAAAGTTCCCGTACGTCACTGCCATGTCAGCCATACTCCTCAGCCTTCCAGCAGAGCTTACTTCCTGCACTGCAGAGGTGATGAAGCCAGACGGCGGTCTCCATATACTTTCAGAGACAGCTTAAGCCACCCCTGAGAGCACATTTGTGCTAACATAGCACGCTGGTACAGGACAGGCAGCCAGAGCAGGGGTCAGCACTACCTGAACCCCCAATGGCTAAAGGCTTCAGCTGTCACCTGTTAGAGCCCTCAGGAGTTGTGCCTGGTAAGCCTGGACACAAAGAGAGTTTGTTTGTAACCCTGTATGTTTGCAACAGCAAAGGCATCTCTTCAAGTTTCTGACGGAGAACTATGGTGTGGATTCAGGGCTCAGGGCTCTCATGTTCGGTGTTTCCAGTGTCTCTCTTCTACCCACTTTCTTTTTAGTTTAAAACACTTCCATTCAGCACTGCTTCTCCTTCTTCCTTTTACTGTCTAATCTCTGGCGTCTCAGCACATTCATCTTACAGGACGTGAGCCCAGTTAATTATGCAGTTTGCTAAGTTCACAGTAACATATGCCAACAGAAGACATTTACAATCATCCCGGAAGAATGGGGCACCCATATTAATAGTACCCTTTCAAGACTTGCCTCCAGCTACTGGCACACGTGCTTCACAGGCAATTCAACATCCGGCTTTCTGTCCAAAGATATGGCATGCCATCATTCCCGTCTCAGGGTAATGAGTCTATCCTGCATAAGGTGCGACTTTTCATTACTATCCCCATCTCGGTAAATCACCCTCTGTGGGCACCTAGTTCTTTGTTCTTTACATAGACATTACATAGGCTCTTGAAACCTTCAAGACAAAGGTGCATGGCAGAGCCTCCCAGTTTTGCAATACCTCCCTTCCCCTCCTGCCCTTCCTTCTTCCCTTCTGCTGCTTCTCTGTGAGCAACCACTATTTCCCACATTGCTCCAGCCCTGCTGAATCCCACGCCTTCAGCATCCAAGGGCACAGACTAGGCAGGTCTGATAACTTTTAGTCCCTTCCTGACCAGCAGTGGTTGCCCCATGCATCTCAGTGGGAGTGGCTCTGTTTAACTCTTGTTTTAGGAGACATCAGCTTCCTCCATGGCCGTCCTCAGCAGTACGTGCTAGATTATGCATGTCTTCTCTGAGCTGTGATCTGATATCAAGCCTGATATTAAGGGCTTTTTTATCAAGAATAGTGGTGACACTATTCTTTTTTTATTTGGGAAGCTTGAAATTCAGGTCACTTTACTGTCCAATTGCTGCCAGCTTGTGCTGCCATAGCAGGTAGCTAGCTGGCCATCCAGCTAACGTCAACTGCATCCGCAAAAATAACAACACACACAAAAATGATATCTGGATTAATAATTAACACATCTGTCTCTAGCTGAAATGTAGTTTATACAAAATGGATGTTAGGAATGCAGGATTGCTCTCTGCGATTATAAAAAACAAAGATATTGAATTGCTGGAAAAAGTTAAAACCTAAAGATCGCCTGTGGTCAGGGAAACGCTGACTTCTTTCTGAGAAAATGGTTTGTAGTGGTTCTTAATGAAATTAATCTTTCATGGGTCCTCATCTCCTTCTCCCTGCTTATCTTTACCAGTTTGGGTGTGATATAAAAGGGTTCAGAATAATAACTGTCACTTTCCCCTGGTTTATGTTAGCTGCATGAGTGTGTATTATTGCAGGAATGTATGTGTCCCGAGAAGCGTGGCCGTGTTTCAGGGATTGTCGTTTGAGGCCATACAGAGTCTAAACTCAGTGTAACTGATTTCTTTATGCTGTTTTTTTCACTTTTCAGTTTGACGTTAACGAGGTTGGCTCAACATAACTGGGTATACTCAGTTTTTTTTTTATATTCTGTTCTTCACCTATCTCTTAATAATGACTTTTTAGAAGAGCAGACAAAAAAGAAGTTTATGCAGACAAGCTCTTATGCAAAAAGGATAGAGTGGAGGGAAAGAAGTTGTCTTTGACAAATTAATTGACATGTACTAACTAATTATTAATAAAATGTGCTTTAATGAGAGCTTAGACATCCTCTGTCTGGAAGTGTCACTTAAAGAAATGTAAATTCCAGTTAAATAAACCTTTTATGAACAATTAGCAGTGAAATTTTCTGTTTCCCTGAGCAGAATAATGTGTGTCTGCAAAATTCATGTGATTAGCCTGAGAATGGGCCATGTTTTAATACTTACATATATTCCTCTCAGTATTTTCAATGAAGATGTGACTGTAACCAGGTACCGTATTAGCACTTCAAATCTAAAAACTGGTCTGACCTTTGAAAGGAGTTAGAACTGTTAAGAAGATACTGTACATTAATTCAGATAAAGTTATATACATGACTGAAAACATGATACTCAAAATGACAGCTCTGTTTATCTTTTACTCTTGCCAGCTCTCCCCTCAAAGAAAAATGAGAATTTAAGTTTGTAAAAATGAATTTTACTTCTCCTTTCTTCTTTTCCTTACATTCCTCATGTAAGGAAATGATATACAAATTCCTTGTAACAAATTGTGGTTTTATCTTACTAAAAGTTTGAGGTCATGCTTGCAGGTGGGATTTGGTGGCCTGCAGGTAATATTTTACAGCCACATGTTTTGTACAACAACATTGAGTGTGATACAATTTAAGAATCCCTAAGAAAATAGAAAATGCTGAAGTATATTTATCTGAACTCAGTAAAAAAACCCTTTAGTGCCCATAAAAATACCAGTTTAAATATGCTAGGGATGTAAACAGCTTGGAATTTATTCCATTAATACATTTTCATTTAATTTTCTTGCAGCTATGGCTATCTTATTTCTCTGGGAACTGAACTGAAGCCTCACTGCCTGCTGTGGGTATTAGACCAAGCCTTAACATGACAGAAACAGCTCCAGAAAACACAGACTAATTTCAGGCTTACAGGAGATGTGATGTGCATGTGCCATACCCTGCTGGAGTGCTGCAAGGTATTAGCTGCTTCTTGGGCATCATCACCATATTCTTCAAGTGGTCTGCAAAGAGCTTCATGGGCTGGAAACTAGGGAAGGGGAGGAAGAGGACTATGATAGCAGAGCGTGATCCTCAATCCATCCTAGGAGTTTAACTGAAAGAAGCTAATATGGTTCAGGGATCTCCTGTCTATGTAGTCTTTCTTGCAGTGATGAACATCCAGAAAAATTCATGGATGCATCTAGAGTAGAAGTAATCTCTGCCAGCTCCATGAGGCCTTATTTTTTTGGAAGTGGATCCCATGTGAAAGGGAGAGACAAGAGTAGTGGTGAAAACAGCCTTTGCAGGAAAGGCTGTGACCTCTGTTTCCAAAAACTAACCTGGGTTTTATTTGCTGCTTTCAAGAGAAGAAATATTTTTACCCCTCAGAGAACTTTTTTATCATGGTTTAAAAAAATATATTGTGGTATATCATGGATGGGGACCATGGCTTTTACATGCAGCAAAGCATTGAACCATACAATATTGCTCAGAAGAACTTCCAGCCTTTAAAAGGAAAAAGTCTGGGGATAGAGGACTCACTGAAATTTCCAACTACTTTAACCTCCAGTGCTCATTATTGTATCTTATTTTAGGGTGAAAATGTATATGAGCCATTGGGTTCTGCTGTGATTTGCAGCCTAAATTGAAGAGCTCCATTTTCTGTTTTGCTTCCTTAAATAGGTATTATAAGGTATTAACATTTCCTTCACAGCCTTGCCTTTGGTAAGCTTAACAAATCAAGTACTCATATGTTTCCATAAAATATGCTTTCCAGATCTTTATTTAATTTATATTCTTCTCTACTCCTTTCCTACCTTAGCAATATCCATTTTGAACTGCAGGTGCTATTTCAATAGTAGTTGCCACAGTGATGATTATAGGAGCTCCTACCTCATACTTCTCTATTTAAACATTTCAAAACTGCATTAATCTTTTTTCCAGTTTAATATCAGTCATGACCTGCAGGTTCATTTCAGGATGTCTCTGAAGGTAATGCTCTCCATAGTGCAAGTGTGACTATGTTCTTCCTTTCTGATTTTACATCTGAAATCTTTCCTGTTCTATTGACCTGTCATGTGGTCATGCAGTACCTATTCTAATGTCCTACACAATTCTAAGGAATTACATCAGTTTCATTTCTATCTACTGAACTTGTAAAAGTGGTGTCAACATAGGCTGATGAAAACTGCTTTCTAGAAATGTATGTCATTTATTCTACACTCTCAATTTTTTATTATCATCTCATTTCTTCTGTATCTGGTTCAGATCAGGGTCAGATTATCAGGCCTGGAATTGACTGGAACATACAGTTTACTTTTTTCAGATTTCATAATGAATGTTGGAACTTCAAATTTCTAAAATGTATTTTAAGTCAATGTAAATGACTTGGAGACTCCTTAAGCACTTTTTAAGCTCCTAAATGCAAATTGTCTGGACCAACTATTTAAAGATGTCTAAGATTTAGTGTTTTGTCTTAATATAATCTTTTATAAGTATCATTATCATCAGAGGATAGGAAGTCATGTTGTATGTTTCACCAACTGCCAACTAGGCTTATTTATCAAATCCTTCTGTTTTTTATGCATCACTATTGACAATTCTACCTTATCTCTAATAATAGGCTAAAAGCATAGTCAGGAATCTTCCCATCATCAGTTCTTGTTATATTAAATAATAGAAGCTTCTATTATCGAGTTTCTCCTCATAAAGTTATTGTGACACAGTAATTAAGCCATTGCTCAAGAGTTTCAAGATAAGCAATGGAGCTCTAAAAGTTCAAGTACACGATTCCAGCATTACAGCTCATATTGTTTTTTTCTACAATCAGCTGCAGAAGCCATACTTGCTCTTCATACTCAGTAAGAGTATTGAAATATGATTTAGCCAAATTCTCTTTCAGCTGTAGTCTACGCTAAGTGGAATTAGTTACCATAGCTTATCTGATATGCAGCAACTCTGCTGTTTTTGAGCCCTGACAATTGCACGTAGATCTCTGCCTCCACATTCATACTTAGCAGGTACTTCTGCCAGAGGAAGACAGCACTGCTGGAAGACTGGGCTGAAGGAAATACACCTACAGAAAAGCAAACGACAAAATATAGAAAGGAATGTGTGCATAGAGAAAAGCAGGAAGACTTCAGGGAGTAGCTGGAAGAAAGAGGCAAGAACATTGCGTGTACTCCCCTTTGAGAAGAAAAAGAAGAGTATGTTGCCCCACAGTAAGAAAATGAAAAAAAGTGGATAAAAGAAATAACAGATGATGAGAAAAGGAAGAACACCTGGTACTCCATAAAACAACTTTCAACCTCTCCAATTCTGCCTAACATCTTTTGTATGAGCATTGCTTATTTTGATTTTCTTATAAGGCTGCTCAGGAAAGCAGGTCTTTGAGGGTAATTAATGTAAACCTCCCTGGTGACAGCACAGAGCAATCAAAATACCAAATAACATATGAACAGACTTGGCTGCCTATATTTTTTTTAAACTTCTCTAAAGCAGTGACTTCTTCTATAAATCTTTGAAATCCAAATTATGTGAGATACCAGGTTCTTATAATTGTTTTAATACAACTTCTGCATTTTTGCAAGTCTTGGGCTGCAGGGAGTGCCTGAAACCTCTTGCTGAGACTGGGGCTGATGGTCTGTCTGCGTGCAGGATGTGTGCAGTGGTTGAGGAGCTGAACCAGCAAGTCATGGAGCCCAAAGAGCTGTGGAAGGAGGTCAGCAGACTGCATAGCATCGGAGAAGATGAGTAGGAGATTGACTGGATCTTCTCTAAGACTCTGCAGCTTCAGGATCCTAAACCTCCAGCCACAGTGGAGGCGTAGGCAGAGTCAGTGCCTATCACATCAGAAATTGGAAACTTGCATGACGGTGAAGGCTGGAAGCTGGTGACTTGTGGCACCAGGAGGAGGGCTCAGTCTCCTGCTCCACCAGAAGATGAAACTTCAGAATAGATTCACTGTCCTCATGGCTGACAAGGAACTGGGAGCACTGTCAAATGGGGCATCTGTGACACTGAGTCTCAGCCACACAGGAGCAACCAGAGGAAAGTGCAAGTGCTGGTAGTGGGTGGCTCCCTGCTGTGTGGGATGGAGGCCCCTAACTGCTGACCTAACCTGTCATCTAGGGAGCTTTGCTGCTGGCTGGGGGCTCGCATTCAAGATGTAGTAGGGAGGCTGCCTAGGGTTGCCTGGCCCTTGGACAACTACCCCTACTGCTCTTCCATATGGGCACCAACAGTAGGGCCAGGTGCAGCCTGGAAAGTATCAAACATGACTGCATGGCTCAGGAGGTAATGGCTGAGGGCATGGGGACCCAGATGGTGTTCTCCTTGATTGTTACCAGTGAGGAGGAAGGGCCTGAGGAGGACTGAATGGATCCTGCGGGTGCACAGCTGGTGTCAACAACAAGGTTTTGATTTCTACGACCGTGGGATCCTCTTCAAGGACAGACAACTGCTGTAGCCGTTTAACCCCACAGCCCATCAAAAGTTCCAGTAAATGTGGCTATCAATCAGACTGGCCTTTACATGGCCCCAGGGCAAATATCTCCGGCTTAACTGGCCAAAGGGCAACCCCTGGTGCTTTGCTATTATGGAGGAGCTCAAATCCAAGTCTTCACATAGGTCCACATTCAAATGAAGGATCAGAAACAGACCAACCAACACATGCCACGTGCCAGTAGGTTTGCCTACAGACACCATTTGGTTGCCTATAAAAAGGGCTGCAGTTTCACATGGTGTGTGTGGTGGTAACGACGGCAGAGTGGGACGGAGCCAGGAAGACAGCTGAATCACTGCAGCTTAGCAGCCTTGTTAAAGGCTTGAAGACACTAAGCGGCCTTTTCGAGGCATTCACCCGAAGCCACAGGATGGCAGACAGAGAGGCTGGAGCTTCCGCTCATCATCCCTATCCAGGACGTCAGACCGGAAGCTGCTGAAGGAGCCACTGGAGGAGCCGCAACACCGGGGACAGCAGATGAGTAAGAGTCGAGACGGGTCAAATGCTGGGGGATGGCACACTTGAGAGCACAGCCTGAGTGGGACGGTGTGCCCATAGGCATGGCCTGAGTGGGAAGGCATGCCTGTCAATGTGACTGGATTCACAGCACTGTCACAGTACTGGGGAGGGGTGCGTTTGCCCCACGTGACCTTTTGGGTGCCCTTATTATTATTATTATTATTATTATTATTATTATTATTATTATTATTATTATTATTATTATTATTTCTTATCTTTGGATATATATCTATATATTACCTCAGTTTTTCCTTTGAATGAATTTGTTGTTCCCTCTTTGTGTGCATCCTTATATTGTTTTATTTATCCACCCATGTTGTAAATATTGTACATATATTCATATATCAAAGTTTCAAGGTTTCCAGGTGTAATTGTTCCTGTTATTGTTAACTGATAACTGTCCTTAAAGGGTTATTTTGTTATTGGCATTGAAAATCCGTTCATTGCCACAGAAATACCTACACCGCCATCCCAAACCTGTGTTTAGTTCACAGTCCATTACCCACCCTTCCCACCATGCCTTTTTGTTGAGGTGCCAGCCCCTCTGGGTCAGACTGGAACAACTGCTTAGTAGAGATATGATCCACCTAACAAAATGGAGTAAAAGTATCTTTGCCAATGGGCTGGCCAACCTGATAAGGAAGGCTTTAAACTAGTAATGAAGGAAGTGGAAGAGAATGACCAATGGTCAAGTAAGGAAGTGGTGGATGGGACTGGCACTGAAGGGTGTGGGGGGAGGTAAGTGGAGGGGAGCTCTTTGTCAACAAAAGGGGAGTAAGTGGAATCATCCTAAGTGTGCGCATAATAAGGAAGTGCTTACAGGATGACATTATGGGGAAAGCTCTCACAGTTTTTCTAGGAAGACAGTGTGTCTCTCAGAAGTGCCTGTGCACTGAAGCATACAGTATGGGGAACAAACTGGGACGGATTAGAAGTCTGTGTGCAGTTACAGGGCTGCAGTCTCATTGCAATTACAGAGATGTGGTGGGATAACTCACACAGCTGGAGCACTGTGGTGGATGCATACATACTCTTTAGGAAGGACAGGCCAGGAAGGGAAGGAGGGGGAGTTGCCCTTCATGTGAGAGAGCAGCTGGTATGCACAAAGCTCTACCTGGGGACAGGCAAGGGGCCAGCTGAGAGATTATAGGTCAGGATTAGTAGGCAGAGCAGCATGGGTGACATTGTAGTGGGTGTCTGCTATAGATTGTCTGATAAGGAAGAAGTAGATGAGGCCTTCTTCAGACAAACGGAAGAAGCTTCATGTTTGCAGGCCCTGGTCCTTTTGGAGGACTTTGACCACTCTGATATCTGCTGGTGGGACAACCGAGCAGGGCACAAGCAGTCCAAGAGGTGAATTTGACAGACTTACATCTCATATTTCACAATGCAATACAGTATAGCCTGTGTGCCCAGGCATTCATGCCATGCTAAACCCCGACATACAAGTCGGATGACCAGACCCTTCATTTACTGTATATTACTAGGCAATGGAAACCTGACCAGAAAACCCCTGCGATGGAGGCAGGATCATTGCAAAGGTCTTGTCCTGATGCAGCTTCCACTGTGCAACAGGCTCTACATCGTTCAGTGAGCTCACTGTGTTTGAATGTTAGCTCTAAAACTTATCACTGCTGGAGGTGAGGTGCAGGTGCTGGAAGAGCAGTGAAGAAGGCTGACAGTCTCAGTAGTCTGGACCAGGTTTCCAGCTAGCCCCTGCGTTATAAGGTAGTAGTAGATAGTAGTGTATATCAGGGGATGCCTATTATTTTGGTAGTGGGGTACCAGGATGTGGATAAAGTAGACAAATGAGGGTGGAGTGCATGTTAGAAGTGGAGGAGCTGTGGGTTACATGGCATGAAGAAAGGTGTCCCAATCTTGGATATGGCTGGGAACTCTTGAGACTTGAGATGGACCTATAAGGTGGGCAAGGATGAGTTCTTTCAGCCTGGGTCTTGTCACAGGGATGGCATTCAGGGTCCTACTGAGAGGAAGTGGTTTGGGCTAGATTGCACAGAAAACCTTCTAGGGCACTTTCTAGTGTTCTTACAGCCACAGCTCATAGTAACTTCATTTGCGAAAGTCTGCCCAGCTCTCATTCCTCATTGTCTGGGGTTTGAGTGACACTGAACATTAATCCATCTGTGTTGCTAGAACTTTTTCAGAAAGTTATGACTGAATAAAAAGTATACGGAATTGCCAATATTTGGTCTTCCTCTTCTATCAGACTGAGGAATAAATTAAATATTCCCTGGTTGATCATTTATTATGTATAACATAATGATGAATGCAGAGGGCTTTTTCCTTGTAATGAAATGATTAATACAAAATGATACAGCTTCAACTAATTTTCCTTTCAGGCTTATGGCACTGAAATGCTTCATTATAATGATGCAGAAAAGCACCAAGTTTTCTAGACTATTATATTTGACTAGTTACACTTTCCTATTCTCAGAAACGGGGATAAATGGAATACTCTGTTTTAAGCCCGTATAGATTATATGTAGTGACTTATGAAAGGAATTTCAAGCTGTTATTAGCCTGGAACGCACCACAAATGTTTCTGCGAACATTTAGTAAAGGAATACTCTAAATAATGCTCTAATTTTCCATTTTTGTACACCACCGCTGGTGTTAGTGCTACTTGAATTTGCTTATGAGAACAGTTGAGTCTCTCCTATTATAAGACTATTAAGATTAGGCTTGTAGGCATTTGAAACTAATATTCTTAACACTTGATTTTAAATAGAGGAAAGAGTGTGATTTCAGGAATGCATGGCAATCAGAGCAGTTGTTTTTAAGATACTGGCAGATATTTTTTCTTTATAATAGCATCCCCTTTCCCTCCCATGAACATGAGCAAAACATTTTACCAATTGGCTTGCTCTGTATGATGTGAATGGACGAAAAGTTAACCAGAATGCTAAGTACCAGTGATGCACTTTTTTTCTGGCTTCTCAAGGCTAAATTCTTCATTAATTTATAGTCTGGAGGAGCTTCTTGCCATGCAGATGTAGGAGAGTGAAGAATTTCGATTGTTGTATTTTAAAGTAATCATACTTACACATGACTTTCCATAGTTATTTTTAAATAAACAAATTAAGTCATTGCCACGTTTATGAAGAATCAAGCAGAGAAGTTTGCCCCACTGTGGGTGATAAAAATGTAGTCACTGGCTTCTAGCAGGATGGCTATATATGAATACAGTTTGACTTCGTGATGCTGTAAGAACGACAATTTTTCTTATTCCCAGCATCCTGTGATGTTCCTGTTTTTACTTTTCTACTAATGCTGGGACAATTTTATTGCACAAATTAGCTTAGGCAATACAAAGGACCTGAAATAGGCCTAATGGTCTGAGATAGGGTTGCTGGCTCTCCTAGCTTTCACATTGCTCCTCAGAGAAAAGTAGCAGTACAATATAAACCAGAAGAGCCTCTGCCCCACTGTTGGAGCTGGTTGGTCCTATGCAGTTTCTCCAGATGCCCCTGCACACAGCAGAACTCCTGGAGCTTGTAATGGACCAAGTGGAGGGCTGTCTCTTAGTTTAAGAGCTGGAAAGTCTATGTAGCCTATTTAAAATGCCTTCAGTTAGATATTGTTAAAAAAACACCAGAATGTCTGTCAGCTGTTGTTATTATACATTTACCCATTTGAAGCATGACTTCAAGTTGAAGCATGAAGTTCCATCTGAACCTGAGAAAAAACTTCTTCACTGTGAGGGTGACAGAGCATTGGAACAGGTTGCCCAGAGAGGTGGTGGAGTCTCCTTCGCTGGAGATATTCAAAAGCCGTCTGGATGTGATCCTGGGCAATATGCTCTAGGTGACCCTGCTTGAGCAGGGAGGTTGGACTAGCTGATCTCCAGAGGTCCCTTCCAACCTAAACGATTCTGTGATTCTGTGATTCTCCCTGCCAGTGGCAATCAGTCAATGTCTTTGAGAAAACTATTGCTTAGACCAAACGTTAAAAATCACAAGTTCAAATATTATTCCCAAGAAAGGCTGTGGGCAAATGTTTTGATCTGAGTGCAGAATGCTACTAAGGGACTGAAAAATGTAGGAATTGTCAGGTCTGATGAGGATGTAGGGAAGACCTAACTGAAATCGTATGTAAACAGCAGGTTCTTAGGAAATAGGTGCTTTTAAAGTAGCAACTAAGCATAAATCAGCGCTATGCAGAGGCTGAAACTCCCTTCTGAGCAGGTACTTTCTTGAATTGGGGCCTGCAGCATGCATTTTAACTTCACGTGTAAGTTTAAGTGAATAAAGAATGATAGGAGATTTTCTATCCTAACGCCTTATGCTACGGTTTCTACAGTTTCCCAGCTTTCCTTAAAGATTAGTGGCTGTGGCTCACTGATACACTAGTTTCAATCTGATTTTGCAGCTCTTGGACTAGGTTTGGGGTCTACTGCATAAAAATTTATTATCTTTCTTAGGGAATCAGAATAAATAATCAAAATTGATCCTTCAGTGGATTTAAAATTGGACTATTTAATTACTTTAAGAATATCCTATAGCTATAAATTAATGATTTTTCCATTGCTGCAGTGCAGAACCTTCTTTAGCCACTTATTTTTGTTCCATGCGAGTATTTCTTCTTGTTCAAATTAAATAAAAACCTACTGCAGCTATGCTATGCAAGAGATTGTCTAAACAAATAGCAGAGGAATAATTATAGTGGAACAATGAGATTTAAAATTACTTTTTAGAATTGATTTAAAATACTAACACAAATGTATAGAGACTTTATAAAAGCTGTATATGCACAGCACTTCCAGGTGTGAACCCATAATGACTGTCAGGGGGTGATACTGAAAGATAGCCAACAGTCAGAAAAGAAAAGAAAGAAAAGAATCAAAGAAAATCTATGCCTAAAGTTTAGGAAACCACTATAATTTACATTTCAAATTCTCTCATGGCAATGATGAAGATGTCTTTTGTATTTATAAATTGACAATTTGTGCGTGGGCTTTGGCACGACTGTATGAGTTTGTCTCCTGGTTATCACCAGGTTATTGCATGGAACTAGCATTTGTCAGGAAGCTGGTGTGCCACTTCACAACAGGACAAACAACTTTGCCTAAAGTGGCACTAAAATTATATATTCTTCTGGGCTATTGTTCAGACTGAAATGAAACCTAGCGTATAAATCTAATGCCAAGTTCACAAAAGAGAAAAGTGAATTTCTCAGCAAGCTATCAGATCTGTGTGAGGCAAATTAAAAATTAAGAACAAGGACAGATAGACAAAACTTAACAGAGTAAAAGAAAATGTAGAACCTGAAAAATTTGAACTTGAATTGGAAAAACACTTTCTAAAGATTGTCAAATATTATTTACAAATCTTTAATTTTCTCCTTTTCTATCAGTTGCAATATCAGATTATCAAACCAAGTTAGACATTGATCAAATACACAATATATTCACGGGAGTACTCTTTTCCAGACACTAGAATAAAATTTAATCAGCATCTGTTTACATGACTATTTCTCTAAACTGCCTGACATGTTGGTGTGTCAGAGATGGCTAGAAAGTGTAGACCACTCTAGAAAGAGAAGGAAGAAATATTTTATGTATTCGTGTCGCACAGAAATTTGTTTACCTGTAGTGAGAACCTGAATAAAAACATCCTGATTCAATATTAATATGATAGTCATTTACTCCCTGATAGGGAACACATTACATTTTTCATGAGTTTGTCTCAGGTTGCTAAGGCGACGTTTGCTTTTTCTCCTCACCATCCCCACACCGATTACATTTCTATCTGATAACACAGTCCTGATTCCTCTGTGATTCTGCTCCTTTTCCTCTTTGGTACTCTTAGCTGCTGTGTTTCCCAGCAGCCAGGAAGGCAAGGAGCATTATGTGGGCCAGGTATGAAATTCCATTTGAGTCCGTACCACTCCCTTGCTTTCGTTTTCCCGTCCGTGAACGGTACAACATCCAGGAAGGGGAGCTAAATGCCACCTGCTCTTTTAACTAGACTTTCTCTTCTATCTTTCTGGGCTGTAAATTTGCCGTTCTCAAACAGATTCAAGGAGAGACTAAATTTCCAGCACTCTGCAAAATGTAACATCAAAGTGTACATATGACAGAGCTAGGAAAGCTTTTAGCCACCTCCCCATTGTCATAAATTCTCAGGGTTAACTTTTGTCCTTTTTTTCCTTTTAAGATTAATCATGGGGAATTGCATATATTTTCAGCTTCTTGTAACAAAAGAAACAACATTCAAAAAATAAAGTGTAGTGCTTCATCAAGAAGAGAAATACAACTGTGTTTTTATTCCTTCTTCAGGATGGTTGCATTATGTACAATTAGCACAATTAGCACTTTAGCTGTTTATATAAAACCTAGCTTATATTTTAGCTGTAGCACCACTTATCCAGATAGTTATAAGGGCAGATATTGACATCCACATATTTTGATAGTGCACTATTTTGTGCTTAGCTTTGTTTTCATTTATATCACTTATACTCTCAAACCCTTTATTTACACTAGTAGGAGTGAGTAAACACTGACCACTGAAAATAGTTGTCTTTCATATAATTATGCTTCTAAGTGACTCCTTCCCCATTAAAATTAATTAATTAAATTCAAGATTCTACGTAATGCAATCAAGCATTAATATAGTACTAGTGATTACTGTAATTAGGAACTAAACAAAAGTATTCCATAAGCAGAAAGGTACTATAATTTTTCCTGACTAAGATGTCTGCTGGCAGATATTGAAAATTATATTTTAAGTTTTATGTAAGATTCTGAAAATCTGTGAACTTGTGAAGGCAGAAGGCAATAAAACAGCAGATTATGTGTTCTGCTGTAAAATGTATTATCCTGTGTCCACTATCCTGTACGCTGAAAGATTCTTCCCTAAGACTGTATCATTTAAGGCTTTTTGTTCTCTAGAATAGGAAGCTTTATTAACGCTGACGAAAGAACATCTAATAGCCTGGGTGTGCCTCCAATATCTGTTTTTGAGACTATTAGATTAATATTGACTACTAATTCTCTTATATCTGGGCTTTTATTCCTAGGTAAAGAGCATAAGCATGTGATTCATCCTAGTATGATTGAACCGAAACAGTTTGGAACCTGTACGTGCTTTACTTAGATGGGCTTGCTTATCTGTGGGCTGTCAAAGCAGTCAAAAATTTGAGCTGGTACAACTTAACTCCTCTGGCTTATTTAGAGACATGTTTCTTGCTCAAATATTTATCTATTATTTCATTTAATAGAGCTGCTCAGATAGGAACAACCTGATTCAGGAGTATCTTTGTGAACAAAAGCAGCAAGAAGGTAGAATTTGAACTATTTATATTTATATTACTGTGTTCAGAAAAATCTCTGTGAATTTTGAAAGCTTCACAGATTTCAGTTCTCATGTTTATTCATCTGAAAATTCGTGGCAGAAATCTATTATTCACTATTTGCTAGTTTTAAAATCGTAGTTACACTTTTAAGAGAGGAGTAACAATACTGTGGAACCTAGCAGATGTTTGAAAAATGAATAGTTTGAAGCAAATAGTACACAAACTACCAAACCACAAACTGTTCAAACACATTGGCAAGTAGTTGTTAATAACAAAGACTTTCACAAAATATTATTTGAAATTGTCATTTACTTTGCTCTCCTGATAGCACAAACTAAGAAGAATAGAGGAAGCAAAAAGAGTATATGAATTTAAACTCATTATGGCTTGGTGAACAATGTTCCTTCTGAAAATGTGTTGGCTAAATGCTAAGACACACAATAGCATGCCAGTCTTTTTATTATATATTTATTCATTAAAATTGTCAGACTATAGGGATGGGAAATGCAAAAATTTTAATGACAGAGGTGGCACGAAACGAGAACTGGTACATGGCTGTATCCATATCTTTCAATGCTAACTTCATAGAAGCTGTTTCTTGGGCCAGGTGGATTGCCAGTGGCCTTAGTCCTCAGTCTTTCTGCTGAGATAAGTGGTGGCAGGCTATGGTGAGCTCTCTCTCTCTTTTCTTTTTTCTTTCTTTCTTTTTTTTTTTTTTTGCCTAAGAACAGGGGGTCACTAATTAAGCTTTTTCTAACCCACCTAGGAGAAAACGCAAGTTATGGTTTACCAGATGTGGGCTTGAACAAGTCACCTACAGCTGAAACCTTTTTGAGACACTTGAACCATTCAGTTCACACTGCATACTTTGGCATGAAAATAACCTTTACTCTATGGAGTTCAAAGTGACCTATTTTAGCAAAGATCTGAGACAATAATATGGTAAGTACCTTAGGTAAGATGAGATTTCCATCTTATTTACATTGTGCAGGTGCAGATAAAATGTTAGATCTCATCCATGAAACACAGTAGACAGGGTACACTATTCACCTTCACTTTGTGAACGTGCCCTCTCTCCTTACCCCATAGCCTATATTCTGTTACACGGGATGCACTATTGTATGCTTCAAAGAGCAGTTCTCAGACTCCAGTCTGTTATCTCATGTACAGCAAAATCTTATCCTCAGTAGGAACGCAGTGCTTTTAGGAAAGACTGATGTAGCTGAGGGTGGGAGAGGGATTCTACAGTCACAAATGCTGGCAAAAACAATTCTAGCTTTGGATTTTTTTAGCTATTTTATTTTCATTCAAATTGGACAGGAGCAGTTTATTGATAGAAAACATTCTTGGGTGCTTTTACACATGTGATTCTGACATCCTTTAGGAATATGAAAATTTCTTTTAAACAGTGATATTTTAAGAGGAAAATGGAGAGCCTTTGATGAGGAAGTTACCCAAAGTATGCTAGTTATAAAATGAACAAGGCACAATTATTTATCTTTGAGGTGAAACAAACAGTATTCTTTGTGCAACATTACATTTCTCCTCTTTCATTCTTGCCCAGAGCGGAAAGGAAAATACTCTCCAAAGAGTAGACAGCTTCTTTTCTGTTGTCTAAATGAGACAAATCTGTTCTTCTGCAGAAGTTCAGAGAACAAATTAAAGTTATTAAAAGCAATAGCTAGAGATGGTACATATAACTTTTCTGGGAATGTAATTTTCCAACGGCCCATACTTTAAGAGAGAGTGTGGCAATGAGTGAGTTTTCAGGATATAAGTAGTGCTATTAAGCCATACGCTCATCAAATTTATGACCAAGTACAAGGTTTGTCCTTCCATGTGGTCCATCCAATATCATTTTAGCAAGCTGTTGGCTAGAAGAAAACCATTAAATAGAAACATGGAGTAGTAATGAAAGAAGAGCTGTAAAAAACAGGTAGAAAATAACAGAGTTTCTTGTCCTGAAACTTTGAGCTGGGATGAATTTGCACTTTGTTTTTCTTCATACATGCCTCAGGGACACTACTGCATATTGTTTAATGTTTTGTTAGGCTAGAGTCTGTGTTCAGGAGAGGCATATTTGCGTTGTAATACACTGGAGCAATACCTACTTTTGGGGGAGGTGGAGGAGAAACCTGTGATAATAATTTAAACCCAGAATTTGTGCTATGATATTCCTATAGTTAAGAGAAAAATCACGTTCATGTGGCAGATGCTTATCACTCTCCTATTACAACAGTTCTCCCTTATTTTCTCTGTCCATATTTCATACAAGACTAGGTATACAGAAGAGTCTAAAGCTGTCTTTACTTTCTGTGCATCAACCTGTTCCAGCGCTGCTCTGTGTTGTCTGTCCAGTAGCTCCCATAACTTTTATAGCAGGATCTGGGTGCACACTGCTTCCCTGCCATACATACACACACATGTTGGTAGCCAGAGGAGATGAGGGTCGCAGGGAGCTCAGGTGGACCTCCAAGAGACTGACTGATCCAGGAGAACAGCTGTGAGCTGAAGAACTGCTGAAGAGCACTCCAGGGAACACACATATTTGCACTGGAGCAGGCAGTTTTTTTTATTTATTTATTTATTTTTTTATTTATTTATTTATTTATTTATTTACGGGCAGGGCCTGTAAAACTTGAGACAGGATCCAGAGTCATTTGAATCATTGGGGAGATTTCTGTTGACTTCCATTATTTTGAGATCAGGCCTGTAGGCTCCTAAATACCACTGTAATGTGAAACTGGGGCTTCAATCTATGAGTAACCTTGGTTTTCAGCAGTGCATCCTGTTCACATAACATAGTTTTAAAATGTTTTACACTTAACTTTTTCAAAACAGAACCTCTCTGCATATACTTTTAAGCCAGAAAATTAACCTTTTTCTCACAAAAAGAAGTCTAAATGGGCCTTCGTATCGCATACACAGCACTTGTAACCTACCGTCCTACTCACAACAGTGTATATTGATTTCTCCCTCATTTTTCTGCTCTCTTATTTCAACTGTGCGTCGCTAGGTTTTCTGTAGGGCTGGACTGTACAACTCTGTTCCTACCTACACCTCTTTCTAAAGGAAAACAGTCCATTGCAGTCTGTAATCAAGCTGCTCAACATGTTTTGGGGTTTAGTCCAAATCTGGTCTGCTACCCACACACCTTAGCCAAAGAGCAGCCTTTGTCAATACTGGAGAAAGTATTAGTTGCATACCTTCTGCTTCCACACTGGATGTGAGGCTGTGATATCATGGGAATATTGATCTGGCTCTTCCTCCTATATCAAGTCATAGCCTGCCACAACTGCACTAAGCATTTGTTTGCAGAACACAGGACAAGGTTCTGGTAAACTCATGTTGGATCATTCCCCCTGAAATTTATGGGGCTACCAGTACTAGAGAAGGTAGTACAGAAATGGTGGGATATAGTAGTTCTTCCACATCCACTTTTATTCCTCCAGATTTTGAACTCTGGCTGGTCCTGTCCTTACATTCATGTGGGCTTGAGTGGTGCCTGGGAACTCTGCTGTATTACAGACTTTGTGCAATGCATCACTTTCCCCTGGCATCCCAGGGGCATTGGGGTTACCTGCCCATGCAGTACTTCCCCTGGCCAAATTTGGGGCTGCTAAGACCCTTTTTTGCTAATGGAGCCCTTTACCTGCTAATGAAGGGGTCCAAGCAGTTGGAATAACCTCAGTTATTATGAGTCATGGTGCCAGGATTTGCTCACCACAAGGCGACCATTAAAATATTTCTAGCAGTTAATTTTTAATCTTCATTTAACATTTTCAGTCAACAAAACTTATTTTCTAGCTACAGTATGCATGAATTATGGTGCTTTTCCAACCAAACAGGATTAATTTTACCTTATTTTAACCTGCAGAGGCTTGAAACAACAATAATTAAAAACTAGTTGATATGGCAATACATTTTTCAAAGTAGGTAATTGTTTAGAAATGGCAAATCATTTTCTTAACTTAAAAAAAATGCTCTGGGTATGAAGTAAATTAAAAAGAGAAATGAAAGTATGGACTGGCCCTGTTGTAGATTCCTGCAAAAGCTTTGGGGGAATGTGAATACCTTCCTCCCTCTCACACTGCTTGTCCCCTTATCTCCCCAAATTCTGTTTTAGTTTCTCTCAAATGAGCAGGTGCTGCTCGGGAGACACCTTTCAAATCTTTTCCACATGCAGTGCTCCCTTCACTAACACTACAGACAACTTATGATGCATGTTAATTAAGAGACAGAAAGATTGTTTAAGAGTCTTTGATGTATATTAATCTGGGAGTCAATAAAAGGATGCTTGGAAACCCCTAGTGTACCAATACCAGCTCTAATGTGCCCCACTTTCTGCAAAACCTAGAGGATTCGTGGTCTGAAGGGACATTACTGAAAATCATCGGGTCTGCCATCACTTCAGCATGTGATCCTGGGGACCAAAATATATTCTTTGGCTCCTAAAAGTTTGTATGACCCACCTAAAAAGGATAATATACTGATTAAAGTTTTTTTCTAAGATATCTAAAATTGTGTGATTTATTTTAACACTTCAGCATCTGTCATTTTTTATGTCGAAGAAACTATTTTGTCTGTCAAACCATTATACTGGAAAATTGCAACTAGCTCAACTTTGTTTTACTGGCATCTTTATTCTTACTTTCTTTTTTTCCTTCCCCCCTCATCAGATGCACTCTGTCCCCTCTTGTTGTACATTCGTCAGAAGTGATCTCATTTTTAACAGCGCAGATTATAAGGCCATATAAATGCTATTCAAAAGTAACAAACCTATTTAATATCTATATTTTGCCATTCCTCATTCTTTCGACATACTTCTTGCAGCATTTTTGCACAACTAATCTCAAATTTTAAAAATGTGATCACTTTTAATAGTACGGAGTGGGATGCCAGTAGGAGTCATGGATTAGGAACTGAACTTAATATCGTCTGAGGACTTTTGTGAGGGGTATACACGTTGTATTATGCTATATATTTTATTTTGCCTACAGAACTAAGAAACACCGTAAGTATCCTTGCCTAACTGACTTCTCCAAGCAGTGCTCTGTGCTCTTGGGGTTAGCATCGCACTTTGCTATTTACAGAGGTAAATTGTTAGTCACACAGTTTATCTTAAAACAATCTGGTTTTGTATTCTTAGGGAGTTCAGACAGCCTTGATAAATGAAAAACTGAGCTTTTTTTATGTAATCAATAAAAGAATGTTGTCAAACTCTACTGTTCAGGCAAACCAGTTTCAAATTAATTGTAATACTTAGGATCTTGTCTACACCCCTGACCAAAATTAATGGGAAGCTCTGTTGATTAGAAACTCACTTTTCGTTTTCTTAAGAATATCAGATTTTAAAAATATGAAACATTAACATCAAATTTGGTAACTTGTACCAAAATCTTTTGGAAGAAGTCATGAATGCTCAAAACTAATGCAACCATGGTGTTTTTCTTTTCTACCCCTCACCCCCTACCTTCAAATATATTTAGAGATATTTATATCAATTCACAGAATTTTTGTCATGTTTCCAGTACAATGTCAGATTTCAGCTTAAGTTCAGTTCATTTGCTACTGAACTGATCGTTTCTCCTAAAACTGTATTTTTCAAAAGCTGATTTTATTTCTTCCTCTTTCTCTTATGTATGGTAAGAGAAACAAATAATGGAAGAGTTATAAAATACAGTACTGGATCCTACTAAAAAATGACTGATTTTGTAGTCACTCTTACTGATTAGATTTTTCTAGAAGGGAAAAAAGCAATATTAAACACTGCAGAGAGTAATTTTTAAAAGCAGAGGAAATGTTTTCTCACAAACTACTCACAAAATAAAACCTTAATAGTCTTTATCACAAAAACTGGTATTTTTTTAATAAAAACTGATAATTTTTTTTATCTCAATCTCAAAATCACTTTCATTATACTAATCTATTTGGTCCACCATTTTTGGAAAGAATTAAAAAGCCTATATCGGATTATATAAGATTGTTCATGATCATTGGCAACTGAGACTCAATTGCAAAGCAGCCGAGTTACTCGTGATAGAAAAAGGACAGTTATTATAAATAAAAATATTGGTTGTGATTGCTGATAGACTTTTTTAAATTGTCCCTCTCAGAAGGGTTACTATTTTAATCAAGAATAGCTTGAATATTTCAGTGATAGCATTTCACTAGTCCTGAAAAGCTGTCAGTTAAAATCAAGTAAAAGTATATTGGTATCATTTCAGGAGTTAATATTCTTAAAAACGAGAAACAGGAAATAACCTGATAGTCTTTCAAATCTGGGTCAAAGGTCAGTGATAGGTTCAGTAAAAATTAAAGATTTACTTTTCTATGTGAAGATTGAAGAAATATATTCTCAAAAATGACGCCATCTTGCTTACAATAAATTATCATAGCAAATAACTTAATCATTAACTCATATTGTTGCCAAAATGAATATATGCAAGCAAATGAGACTGCATTAATTTGCATTAATTTTTCAGGTTCGTTAACAGAGTTCTAGCTTATGAGAAGACCTTCAAAATAATTGTCTTCACTTGTGGCATTAAAAAATAATTATTTTTTCGACACAGAAATGAATTATTCATGTTTGGATTTTGTTTTCAGGAAAAAAAAATTAAATAGAAGTCCAGGGGATACAAACTCCTGACTGTGAGAAAGTTAAGCACATCCCTAAGTGGTTTCAGGACCACGGTCAAACCTTTATTATACTGTGCTTCTCTGTTAGAGCTTACCATTAAAAACAAATCTTGTAAATGAAATTAAAACCCTTGTTAGGATATGTCAGTATTAAAACAATGTCTCAGAAAACAGAAAGCCATTCAGAATAGACTTTCAGATTTCAGTGAGTAAATAATCACGGCTACTTTGAAGAAGTTTAATTTGCAGAGATCCTGAAGTGCCCATATATTCTGAGAAGCTGTAAGCACTCAAGCACTTGGGAGCTGCAGACATTGAAGCTTTGACAGCTGTGCTTGAAACCAGCATCTCTTGACTCTACCTGCAGCACAGTTCTGTTTAATCATCTCTGAGGGAATGTACTTTATTTGTTTTGGTGCTATTTGTCTTACTACATACTTTAGAGAGTTGTTTTCACTGTCAGGTGGAAGCTATTATCCTTTTCCTGTTGTATACATGATTATTTTGCTGGCTCCTTTCTTGTCTTCTAACAATATCATGCGGAATTTTGGTGACATTCGTGAAAAAAACATCTATCAGAAAATTGAAAAAAATCCAACAAACAACAAAATTCTGCATTCCAACACGGAACTAGAGTGTTCACATCCACTGTTTATTGATGCTGTATCTGCTAAGGCCTCTGGTTTGAATAAGCTGTTACTGCTATTATTTGAGAGAGAACATAGGCTTAGTCAAACACTGTTGCACTGCCTCTCAAAGAGCAGGCAAGCAATATCTCCTTTCTCTTGATACCAGCTGCAGCATTGTAGGCAGAGCGAGACCCTTCTTGTACAATGCTTGAGCAAGCAAACTCTGCGTGACCATTACTGCGAGAGAACAAATAACAGTATTACAACCCTCCCTCTGCTGCTATCTCAGTCTGCAGAATGGAAAGAGAGATAATATTTATTCTGAGGGGATTTCTGCAGTGGCACAGACACTATGTGGACTTTGTCCTGCCTCTCTCCCAGCATTTCCCACCCCCACAGCCTGGCTGAGGAGTTGGTTACGGCTTTCATCAATGTGATGGGAAGATGTAGTGATTCTTCACGTGTCTGCTTTGCTTAGGGTGGCAGGTGCTGCATATACTGCTGACTGCAACCTGCACTAAACAAGGGCAAAAGTAGCAAGTCACAATACTGATAAAGTAGCCATGTGCTCTTACCATGCCACATCCTTTTCCTTATTTGCTATATTTTCTACTTGATGCGCAAGTTTTTAATCTCTAGTGGAGACTTGTTGGTTAGGAACCCTTAGGTGCTGCAGGGCAGTTGCCCTACTCCTTGGTCATCCTCTCTTACCCTGATGTGGCACATCAATAGGCTCGAGAGAGACCTGGGACTTTTTGCTGCACCTATTTGGCCAGGAGGAGGAGATCTGTAGAGAGAGGCAGGCAGTGCAGAGAAGCAGACACCCGCGCTGTGCACGTTCAGGGGTTTTACTCCAGATCAGCTCTGCTGAGCCCACTCGGCCCCCAGGATTGGCAAAGGCTGTGGTGTGGGGCATGCGGCTGGAGTGCGTCTTCTGGTGAGTGTCATCCAAGAGCAGCCAGTTCACATGCTCCAAGGCCATGCTGGGAGGTGAGCCAGGGTGAGGGGTAATAAGAAGATTCAGTCCTGATTGAAAAGCTGGCAGAGACACCCTGTTATGTCCAGTTGACCCACTTTTCCCAGCCCTGCTGATGCAACTTACAGCCCTTGAGGCTACTTCAAATCACCTCAGAGTTAGTGATGAAGACTGCGGAACAGGGATTTTTCTTACAGAAGTTCCACTCTCTTTGTGTCCCACCTATTTTATTCCACTCTGTCTCTTGAAAAATTCCTGAAGAACCTCTTGTTGGTCAGGATGGAGTAAGGTGCAATCACTTATTGCAGGACTTAGATTGCTGCCAGAAATACTTCCTATCTATTAGTATCAAAAACATAGTCTATAGGCAGATATTTTTCTGGGGCTGGGCATTTTTTGAAACCTCCCTGCTGCAGTTTACTTCTGCCCCAAAATCTCGTTGTGTGCTCTGCAAATTGTGCATAGGTCTGAGCCGGTTTACTCAAGTTAGCCAGCGGGCAGGTGTATAGGGATCACTTCAGGGTCGTGAAACAGAACAAACATATCAGCTTGAGCCAAGTTCTTGTCTTCGTTTCAGAATCAGTCAATGACTGAACTGTGGCTTGTAAATTGCTGGGCAAAGGACCCTTCACTACACTGAGAGTCCTGGATGTGCAGTCCTAAGGAGTTAATTAAGTCTGTTACCAGACACTTTTGCACTGTCATTTTAGAGGAATTCTGCTAGTGTTCATCATATGCAAAAGTAAATTTTAAATCGGATCAGCTGTGTAGGTTTATTAAGGTTTTCTAAATATATTTAGCATTCTTTTCCCACTCATTTAGATGAAGGAATGTTGTTTGTCTTTTCATTTTCTTAATAATACCATAAATCTTCAGTTTTATGCAGAATCAGTTAGCCGCACTAAGAAAGCGCAATTAAAGGGTGTTAACTACTATATGGTTTGCAGACTGAATGCTCGTTTGCAGCATTCAGGGTTGAAATCAGGCTGGAATTTGTTTACTCATCCCTTCCACTTCACAGTGTGGGAAGAAACACAGTTCTGCCAAATAAAGCAAAAAAGGCAGCTTGCTGTCATGCCTATCAGCTTGACCACAGCACGTCATATGCAGCCCGCACTGACACTACAGCAAGAAACCACATCGATGTGCTAGGAAAAGTCTTCCTTGACGTGTAAGGTACACTTGAACACCAGAGCACAACAGCTGAGTAACAAAGTTGTCAAACATCCTCTGTCTTTAATCCAAACTGATTTCTTGATTACTCAAGTGGAAAATTAGTTGAGAGAAAGGAAGCAGTACAATCAGTGCTAGTAACCGCATTAGACCTTGCCAAGTTTACAATCGATAATGTGCCAATTTTCTTCCCAATTGCTCTGCTGCAGGTTTTGGAAAGCTCTGATGTGCTGGCTGTATGTTCTTTTCGAAGAGGAGTTGCATGCGCACCAGGAAGCCAGCAGTTTGTTAACTGTGAGACGTAGATTTGTTCAGTTGTGCCAAACAGGAAGGACTGATTCCTTTTGTGACTGAATATTGTCCTTTCCTCCAGAAGAGCTAGGCTTTTTGCTTCTCCTTGTGCTGCATTTTACAGTAAATTTTGAAAGGGTTTCTACAGATATTGAGAGTCAGTCTTTATCAGTGGAAAGGATTGATAGTGAAATCTGTAGAAATAGGTAAGTTGTCCTGAAAATGGCAATTTTCTCCCTTCTTTACACATCTTGAAAATGAGAGTGATTCCTTGCAGTATGAAGAGTACACTCAAATGTATTGCACTTTCTTTTCCCCCAGCTCTTAATCTACCTCCCTCTTATCTTCCACGCTTCTCAGTGAACTTTTACCTCTTCAAGGCCTGCCTTTCCTCTCGGGTGTCTATTTCAGCCTACGTCAACTAAGTGTTAACTGCTTGCCACCTCCACCTGAGCTGTGCTACTTCTCCATCCCTTTCTTTGGTTCTTCTCCTTTCCGCACTGCCTGTCCCTGTGTGGGGGGTACAAGAGTTGTGTGCCACTACCCCATGACCACCACCACCTCCTGCCTGGGGGCACACGGAGTCCCTAAGGCCCCGTGTGTCCCTCTCAGGTACTTGCCTGGCTAGTTCACTTTGGGATAATGCAGCCTGTTCCTGCACATGCTTGTTGCGGCTTACCTCCCCCTTCATCCTGCTCCCTTCATAGCTGGCCATCAAGCAGTTCCTTTCCCCTTCACCCTTCCATAATCCTGTAGCAGTTTCAACTCTATCTTTTCCACACTGATCTAGTTCTGCACTTCTCCATTTTACAGGTGCCGATTCTTCAAGACGAAAGCTCATTTTGTCCCTTCCCTCCCTCTCATTTCTGAAGTTTTTGTTAATTTTGTTCGGTGACACTATTTTCATTAACTTCCATATTAAGCCCTAATATATTCCTCATTCTCTTAATAAAATAATGTAAGATTGTAGAAATGTAATTTTATAAATTTGACCTTAGATACTTTGATGGAAGATTTTGTGTGAAAACCACATTCAAAGTTCACACTGAAGAGAAAACTGCATTTCATGACTGGTGATAAATAAATAACTTTCAGGTAGCTTACAGCAGCCACAAAGAAGCCTTTCATTCATATGCAAGAATAAAGTTTTCCTATTATTCCAAAATTCTTTCCAGATGCTTTTCGACACTCTAAAGCTCAAGGACCGTGTCCGATTTTGAACCTTCATATAGGAGTGTTTTATTTTAGTATATCTTCCAAATGCAATTTTTGGAAGGAGAAAAGAAAAATCCCGTAACAAGGAATCCAGCTAGGACGTGACCTCGATAGTTTAGATCAGATGGGTCTGCAGACCAACAGAGAGCTGCTGTGTGAGGGGAGAAAAGGAAATAAATTCCTACATCCACAGAAACAACCCAGACAGTGATCAGATAGAATTAATTCCTCAGATATATTAACCTCCTATCAAGTTTTAGACAAACTGAGGTCTCAAGACTGGTAAGCTGTGACGTAACGAATTTACTTTAATTACCTAGTAGTTCACTTTCCAAAGGATAATGATGCTATGTGATCTCTTTCATCTGCTAGTCTGCTGTTCAGCCTCACCCATAACTTCCAAACCTGATGCTCAGCTTCAGTCAAAAGTGGCAGGGCAGTGGCAGTCTCAGGGATATGAAGCTGCTCTTTAGGGATTGCTGGGTAGAAAAAAGAGATCCTCTTGAGGGCCAGGCCAGGTAGACGAGAGAGATGCTTTCAATGCCTCTGCCGAGGAAGGCAAAGGCTGCTGTGCAAACGCAATACTTATCAGATGCTTCTCCCGCATGGGTGAGTGTAGGAAGAGTTTCAATTAGGGTTCGTGCTCTATTAGACAGCAGACAATCCAGCCACAGGATGCAAATCCACAAGAATCCATCTTTACTTTGTTCTACCTCTCGTGGAATTGCTTATTTATTGATTTCAGGACTTTTCAAAGTATATGCATGAACTATGTGCTGTCTGCTCTATTTTAAATGTGTGTGCTTTACTGAGCTCTTACAAGCAGTCTGCTGTTATTTAGAAAGCCTATTTTACTCTGAATATCAAATTTCTTTATTTATATTTTCAGATTAAGGTCATAAAAATGATGTATTCTTGGAAAATTGGAAAAAGAAGATGCGTTCCTGCTTATTTAATAACTGGACTATCAGTCAAAGCTAGAGCAGAGAAAGGTACTTGAATTTCCTTACCCCTTTAGAAGGGTTCCTTTAAGTAATAAGTTTGCCTGTCCTGTGTGCACTCAACTTTTTGTTTGTGCTATCTGAAAGATTTTTCACTTCAGTGCTTATGCAAGTCCAGCCAAACAACAGTGCCAAAATATTCACAGATAATGACTTGCAGTCACAGGTATTCACCCGGGAGTTGGCATATTTTATAGGCAAAGAGAAACTTTTGCACACAACAGAAGACTAGCAGAACTAACCCTTTTGCTAGAACTCTAACAGAGAAAATGAAGCGAGTTACATCACTGACTGTCTGAAATCAGGAAATTCAGGCACTCTTATTATCTTTGGCAGTTATTCTGGTAACTGCACTATGGTGAGATTGTGCATTTAAGGGGCTATACATGGGTATGCATGTCCTGTTGTATGCGTGAAAGATCCAGCCAAAAGTGAGTCAACTCCTCTGCTGCTTTGTTTCTGAAATTGGGCAGTGTATACGGATACTTCACTTGTAACTGGTGTGAGAGAGAAATTAAACTTTTTACCCCTTGAATATTAAGGTAACACTAAGAATCAGGTCTTGGACAATCTTTATGTATTCTGGAAAAATCTAAAAATATTTAAGTAACTAATCTTTTCTGCCAGCCTCCTTGGAGATTCTATGAATTACGAGCTTGATTTCTCCATGTAATCAACCATACAAGTAATAGAACTTAAGTTTCAAGTAGCAAGTATTAAATACTGCTATTAAATTCAAGTAGCAAGTATTAAGTATTGCTATTGAATGCTAGTGAGGAGTTTAATGTTTAAAAATTAACAGCTCCCCATTCCCCCCAGTTCTTGTAAAAGAAATTCAAGAAAAGTAATACTGTGATCTGCATATCCCATTAGAAATATAAGAGATATATGTGATACATAAATACTCACTGTAAACTGTTTTTCAATTTAAAACATTATAGTAGAAATCAACATGCGTGTACGGAAGGGAGCAAAGAAAATCTGAAAAAACCTCCCTAACATAAATTTGATTCTGCCTACCACTTCAAAGGAACTACTTTTTTATTCTTTTGCTCTCTCCAGTTCCCAGAATGATACTGGTTTTCACACTCATGTCAAATGACTTAAATTGCAATCCAAAAGACAGCTTATTCCATTGGTTACACCTTCTCACGGCATGGCCAGTCTCTTCCCAAGGCTTGGAGACCACCGACCACTCTGTGGGTGCTAGGGTAGCCAGAGATTAGGTAATTAATCCACAGCACTGTACATGATAGGCTGCGTGGCGGTAGCCAGGATGTGGAGGATGTTCTACACGTCTCTGCATGAGGCAAGTCTGAGAAAGAGAAGACAGGGTAGGATCTATGAAGATATAAGACTCTCTAGTTTTTTTACTTTGTAGTGCCAGAGTCCTGTTAACGAGATTGTATATTAACAAGATTGTTTAATAGCTCTTGTATCTAATTTAGAGTTTCATTTTTCTCCCTACAGAATATGCTCAATATGAGGTTCAATCCAGGGTTAAACTCTTACTGCTCTGTATTGTGTATGTTATTAATGCCTGCAAATAAAAATGACTGAAGAAACTTGTCTCCATAGAAACTAGCATCTAACTAAATCTAAGAAGAAATTTTCTTGCTTCTTTCTCTTTTACTCGACCGGAACAAGAGGAACATGATGTCCTTACTGTTTGAAAGGAATTTGCCATTTACAAAGGTAGTTTTCCATTTCTCCCCTGACTAATCAACCAAACATTGATTTCTATAGTAATTATTTATCTAAACAATGTCATTGTTGCTCTGACCCTATTCTCAATGTGTTAACATCTCTTTATTTGTTCTGTGAAAGAACAATGAAATTCAGATCATAAAATGCACTAATGTGGTGTTTCAGATCCTTCAACCTGTTCTTAAACTGCAAATAGAAAAATTCAAAAATCACTTAAAAAAATTTGAAAATGCTTGTAGTCCACTAGAAAATAGCATTACACAAATAACATTTTTCAGACCATTCTCTGCTTTTTTTTTCCCCTCATATGTTGACATATATGACTGAGTTCTTCCAGGCTTATGAAAACTGAAAGTCGTACTAAATCGTGGGAGAGAACTACAGCATAATATATGCAGGATATAAACCTCAGAGTATAATGCACTAAGTTTTTGTTGAGGGTTACATAGTGTTTCTTCAGACATCCTCTCTTTCTTCTCCTAGAAGTTTTGTCTTACTAAAATTTGAGGACTCTAGCCATTTATCCAGGATTTCTGGATCCCTGGAAACCTAGCCAGAGCAGTAGTTCTGTATAGCTGTCACAGGTGGATGTCCTTCAGGTGTGTAAGCACCTCGATCCGTGGCACTGGCTTGCTGAAATGGCTCTGTCATTCATTTAAGGTGTCTGAGAGGTACTGAAATGACTTAGTATGTGGTGCATAAATAGGTCTGGGACACATCAAACTTTCTGCATATGTGCAGAGTACAGCTCATATGAGGCGTGCCCCACATCCGAGACACAGAGCTTACACACATATTTCTGTATGGGATTTCTAAAGCAAGAAATATGTCAAACAGGGATTTATGTTCCCTGGCTCTATTTTTTTATCCTTCATGTCCAAATTCTAAGTGGAATTTACTCAAATATTTGTAATTCCCTAGGACACAAATGTAAGTTCAAATAAGAGATGCCATACTTCTTATCTTGGTTATTTTTTCACCTTAGTCTGTCATCATATTATGTGTCATCCTGAGTTAAAGGCAGCCTGCTGATTCGTTCGTAGTTGTATGACTTCTAAGCAGGGGACCTGCATCATGACAATGAATTCTGAAAACAGAAAAGCCCTACAATCTCTCTCTTTATCTCACATTGCAGATACTGTTGCAGAGACCTTTGCCATTTAGATGCTCTCTCCTCTTTGAGTTTAGCAGAGTTTTTACATATATCTGGAAAAGGCTCATTAGAAAGTTTCCCCTCTGATATCGGTGGCTGTCAGAACCTGCTGTCACGAATTTGGACTTTAAAATAGCTTTAAGCTACTTTAGAGGAGCTGATGAGCAATGTACTCTGCTGCAAATAAAAACTGAAAATTGTTTTAAAACCCATATTTCCCGCACCTGAGCCATAATTAAAATATTATATATGGAGATTTGTTTTTAACACTTGTGATAGGTCAAACAGTTGGCTCTGTCAAGCGGAAATTGGGATGAAAGGACCCTTCTCAGAGGAGACACAGTTTTGAAACTACAGTTACCAACTTGCTGCTACAGATCAAAAAAACTTGAATTTAACAACTGGACACTTTCCATTCAGCTCTTCTAGTCATCTACATGTTGTAGTAAGTTCGGTGGTGCCAGGAAGGCCTGGAGGAGTTCAGCGTTTTTCTGTCCATTCTGTTTAATGTTTCATTTCCATATTGAAATGTAATTGATTCAGAGTGACACAGAAATTTAGGGGGAAAAACTGTGTGGGAGGAAGCACCCTCCTCATCTTTAAAGGATCTTGTGCCTTCTCTAGGGTGAAGATGTGGAAGTCAGGCGGACAGCAGGCACCAGGTGTTCCTAGCTGTTCTCTTGCCTACCCAGTACTGCCACATGCTACCATCGTGTCTGGGTTTTGGAGATGATTCAGGTATGAATTGAATATAAAGGTTTTGTTGTTAACCTGCTTATTTTTTATGGGTCTGTACTAGCTAAAGACAAGAAGTGAAATATGAGTATACAGATGTATATATACAGGAGTAGTCAGCATGGATTCACCAAAGGGAAATCATGCTTGACCAATCTGATAGCCTTCTCTGATGGAATGACTGGCTGGGTAGAGGAGGGCAGAGCAGTGGATGGTGTCTCCCTGGACTTCAGCAAGGCTTTTGACACTGTCTCCCATCACATCTTCCTAGGTAAGCTCAGGAAGTGTGGGCTAGATGAGTGGACGGTGAGGTGGATTGAGAACTGGCTGGATGGCCGAGCTCAGAGGGTTGTGGTGAATGGCTCAGAGTCAAGCTGGAGGCCTGTGGCTAGTGGTGTCCCCCAGGGGTCAGTCCTGGGTCCAGTCCTGTTCAATGTATTCATCAATGACCTGGAGGAAGGCACAGAGTGCACCCTCAGCAAGCTTGCGGATGATACGAAACTGGGGGGAGAGGCTAACACACAGAAGACTGTGCTGCCATTCAGAGGGACCTGGAGAGGCTGGAGAGGTGGGTGGAGAGGAACCTCGTGAAGTTCAACAAAGGCAAGTGCAGGGTCCTGCACCTCAGGAGGAATAACCCCATGCAGCAGTACAGGCTGGGGGCTGACCTGCTGGCAAGCAGCTCTGCCGAGAAGGACCTGGGAGTGCTGGTGGACAACAAGTTAAACATGAGGCAGCAGTGTGCCCTTGTGGCCAAGAAGGCCAATGGTATGCTGGGGTGCATGAGGCAGAGTGTTGCCAGCAGGTGGAGGGAGGTGATGCTGCCCCTCTCCTCAGCCCTGGGGAGGCCTCCCCTGGAGTCCTGTGTCCAGTGCTGGGCTCCCCAGTACAAGAGAGACATGGCACTGCTGGAGAGAGTCCAGCGGAGGGCTACAAAGACGATGAGGGGACTGGAGCATGTCTCCTATGAAGAAAGACTGCAAGAGCTGGGCCTGTTCAGCCTGGAGAAGAGAAGACTGAGAGGGGATCTCATCAACATGTATAAGGATCTGAAGGGGGAGTGTCAAGAGGATGAGGCCAGCCTCTTCTCCGTGGTGCCCAGCAACAGGACAAGAGGCAACGGGCAGAAACTGAACCACAGGAAGTTCCATCTGAACCTGAGAAAAAACTTCTTCACTGTGAGGGTGACAGAGCACTGGAGCAGGTTGCCCAGAGAGGCAGTGGAGTCTCCTTCGCTGGAGCTATTCAAAACCCGTCTGGATGTGATCCTGGGCAATATGCTCTAGAGGACCCTGCTTGAGCAGGGAGGTTGGACTAGCTGATCTCCAGAGGTCCCTTCCAATCTAAACGATTCTGTGATTCTGTGATTCTGTATATGTTTGTAAAATTTCCACCAAGTGCTAATCAGCCGAACCTATGAACATATCTATGCCTTAACGGCGGTGCCCATGCTATTCTGCTACAGCATCCTTGGCAGATGTCTTGAGGATCACTTTCCTGCCCATACACACTCTCTAACCCTGTGCGGCCCCTCCAGAGCTCCCTGAAAGTGTGTCAGCTGGGCACCGAGGCAGCGTGTGGTTCTGTTGAGGTTTGCTTTCAGAGCTGTTTCACCTAATGTGTTCCCCCAGACCATGTGTCAAGGCCTGCATTGCTGCAGGCAGTGCTGCATGTGCTCCATAAACTGACACAGCTGTCCTCCAATGCATGTTTCTGCCTCTGTACTAGCTGAATGTCACTGTCCCCTTATTTATAATAAGGCCTGGGCTGTAGTAAGGTCACCGGGCTGAACTATCTCGTCCGAGAGGCAGCCAGGAGCTGTGGGAGAGTCCACATGCTGCTTTCCATAGTGGAAGGAAGGCTAATTTCAGAAAAGCCAAGCAGAGTACAGCGTCCAGCCTAACAAGAAATGAGAGCCTTGTCGCCTGATTTCTCCAAGGAATCTACAGAGATGAAGGGCATGGATCAGCGCTGCATTTGCCAGATACAACATAGGATTAGGGCATGCCAACTCTGCGTGCCAAGATGGACAAGGATCACTTCAGCTGACCCTGAAAAGAAGACGGGAGAATGAAGGGTTAGGCTAGGAATGACAATGAGAAATAGTTTTCTGTACTCAAGAATCTCCAAGGGAATAAGGAGAAAGACCAGAAACATGATTAGTTCCCAGCAGTAGAGGCAAAACAGAAAATTCATGATCTCAAAATCTGGTAGAAAAAATGTAGGCTGGTCCTTCCCTTCCCATGACTGGTATGCCCTTGCTCTGGGTGCTCTGGGTATCTCTGAGCACCCAGAAGGTGGCTTCCCTGGCTGCCCCATGCCTGCAGGACTCAGGAGCTCTGAGGAGGAGGTGTGTGGGCACAGGATGGATGTTTCTGGTGGCATCTGTGCTATTGTCCTTGTGGCAGTACAATCACCAGGACCTAGGAGGAATGAGAGCCAGCTGTGGGTTACATGGGCTTCCCTAAGGGTGCATGGACTCTTCCTCTTTTTTGTATTCTGCTTTTGAATTTGGCTTTAGGAGTCTATAATGATGGAAATTGCCAAAGAGTACTTCAGCAGATGGTGTGAGCTGTGGCCTGGACCAATGGGATAAGAAAGTATAGGTGCTCTAATTTTTGTTTTACAATTTTTATTTGAAGTCATACTAGTATCTCTTAAAGTCTCACTAGGGCATACGTGCATTTATCTTTCCTTTATTTTTCTGAATAGTCTGTCCTAGGCTGTGACATAAGGAGGTCTATGGATGCATTTAATCCAATAAGGCTGTGAAGGACCCTACTAAAAAAGTAGCTGAGGACTTCTCTGTGTCTAGCTTGCGTTGCTCCCAGTGAACAAAGCAGCCTATATGAAAACACTTGCTAGACATGGGCTTTCAGTGCTCGAGTGCTTGCCCTGATGTTTTCTCTTTGTATGCCCTGACTGTGATTTGATTTGATGATGTTGGCCCCATTAAGAAAGGCCAGCCTCTATTTTAGGTATGTATTTTTCACTTTGTTCCCTCAGAGGGGAATTGGTCTTTGGAATCTGCTTAAGCATGAGGGGGATTTTCAGGGGCTGCACCCAGCCAGCAGCATTTGGTGTGAGGCCAATGCATTTTACTTGCACCAGGAAAGAGGAAGAGAGTTTTTCACTTGACTCCAGTTAAGTGTTTCCATGCTTCACAGCATAAGCCTGTCCCTCGCTCCATGTTCTGGGAAAGCCCTAAGTTTTATCCTCATTGTTCCTAGCAGGACCTGAGCTGGTTTCAGCCCCTCCAGCTCATGCCCTGGGCCATGAGGACACAGGCTTGTTGCCAGCTCCCCTGCAAGAAGGGACACAGGGAGAAGCACCTTTCCTGAAGGGCAGCCAGGGCTGGTGGCATCGCTGCTGTCCCTCAAGGTACCCAACGCTAGTCTAGGTGTACCTGGAACAGTCCAGAGATGTCTTAGGAGCTTATAATCTTGATGTAGACTTTGCTGGCAGTCGGTGGGGTAATCCTTGAGAAAGCTTTGGAGAAGTACAGACCATAGGAGATTAGCGGGAAATCAATGGGATTTTTTTTTTTTTTGTAAATTAACCCACGTGAAAAAACATTTGCTGCAGAGACCCAAAAGGTTACTGTCTTCCCCTTCTCCCTAACAACTTCTCTCTGCATTTTTAGCCACTTGTGTGGGTTGCTTTTATTATGTATAGCACAGTACAATTTTCGACATTTCAATTCCTGGTTATTTTAAGTGAGCACAAAGCCAACCCATCAATACAACCTGAACTTCAGACATGAGACAATACTGAAATAAAAAGCTGCATCTGATTTGCTGTATTGTTGGTATTACAGATTGATATAAGACTGTTGCAGAAAGACATAATATCTGGATTTTGTAAGTTAGAACTTTAGTCACTTGAGAAAGAAACACAGGAAGTAGATAATCACATTTAATTACTGCCACAGCAAAGGAGGTGACCAGTGAAAAAGAATGGGTTTCCATTGAATTTTTAGTGTGTATAAAAAAAAAAATCTATAGCTGTCACAAATGAATGTTTCTCACAAACAGGTAATTATTGATAACGAGTAGCATAGCGATTTTTCTCATTTTCTTTGCTAAATTGCTTCAAGACATCAGTAGTGACAGATTATAGACAAACCGATAAGCAAAGAGCACAATGGAAGGCTCACCCTGTTCAGCAGGTGGGTGTTTGAGCTGTATTATACCACTGTCTTCTGGTTTTTGCAGTTTAATAGGTAAACTCTTGGAGCCTTCCATCACTTTTGAAATACATTTATTTTCTCTGTGAGATATCATTTCTGGAAGAGATTGCCTCTAAGTTTTAATTGCAAATCTAAATTGTTTGCACAAGAATCTTGAGAGCTAAGGGCAAAAATTGAACTACTGTGGACAGAAAATTAAAAAGAGCCAACAGAATGGCTGGCGATTACCCTCAAATGAAATAAAGGTGATGGGAGTCTGATACTCATAGCTACAACAGCATCTGTTAGTAGGCAGCTACTTTTTCTTTTGCATGTTTTTTTTTTCTCTGAGAAACTGCCTTGCCTCTTTGCTTTGATCTTGTGTCAGCTCATAAACAATAAACATAGGACTAGTTACCATATTGCAATAAAAAGGTCTATCTTGGATGGGACTGAGTAAGATTTCAAATAAATTTACTCCATTATAATTCATAAAACAATTCATCTGTCATATGTTGTGCTTTATTCTTCCATCTTGATGAGGAAGGAGGAGCAAATCACCTTTGCAGGATTGCTGGTGTTTGTTGAAGCAGTAGAAATTGAAGGCTCCAGCACTTAACTGGGCTAGGTCCTTTCTGAAAAAGCATTGTCAATAAATCAGTAAGCCAGGACTAGTGGTGATAAAGTAAATGTGAGATCCTGGCAGACAGAACAGACATATTTTTCCTCTGTGGAAAAAAAAAAAAAAGCATGGAAATAATCCTGAATATTTAATCAACCCTATCAAGTAATTTTGTGTTCAGCAGTTAGTGTTGTTAATACATTTGATTAATAATTACATCAAAGTTTTACAATGAACTTAGAGGAATTTTCCTGCATATGAAAAGTAATTTTTAATTTTCATTAATTGAAAACAGAACAGTGTCTGTATAATTGCATGCATTACTTTTTGAATAGAACAACAGTTCCACAGTTCAGACACTTTTGAAGGTCACAATAACTGCAATAGTCTTTATTTGTAAAAATAAATAGAATATAGCTGAAGTTAAGGTTTGTACAACTGTAAAGCTAAGACAAAGGAGAAGTTAAAAGGAAAAAATGAGAGAATTCTGGACAAGAAACAACACAGTTTAACTAATTAACTCTCCTGTTTTCCATGTCCTTAACTACCATCTTTTGCTGTCATAAAGATGAATAAAACAAAAAAGTAGAAGCAGGTTTTCTTTTCCTCTGTTCTGTTCTTTGTACTGGGGTAAAAGAGTAGACTCTACTGAAAAACTAATGCAGGGTATCAAGATTTTGACATTGAAATCATCATTGACTGTGAGATTAACCCAATTATAGTGATCCAGGTGAGTAGAAAAGAAGATTAGAGTTAAAAGGATAATGCTAGGGACCATTTACCACTTGCCTCCAACCTCTCTTACTGCCAGTATTTGCAAAGAATCTGAATAGTTTTCTTAGCATGCATAGCTGGAAAAGCATGCTTTCTATGACTGTGAGTCTTTGAGTCCCTGCAAGCACACAAAGTTTGTGTCACATGGTAGGTAGCTATTTTCCTGAGATAAGATCGGACCCAGCCACTGAAGAATGAGGTGTGGAAATTATTTCCATATCCTTAGCAGCATTAGCATAGTATTTTAGTATTGCCACGCCAAACAGTTGCTAATGCAGTTTCTTTTCTTGGTCAAGCCCTCAGGTAGCTGGAAAGTAGTGCTATTTCAAAGCTGATGATGCAGAGTAGTGTCTCACTGCTGTATTGCTGGCATTTTATTCCAGGATGTTTCAAGATCTTCCCCATGGGCTTCTCTGCCAAAATAAGTTAATCAGTCAGTGTCACTAGATTAGCCAGTACTGCATGTACCTGGGTCATGATGACCTGAAAAGATTCAAGATATTGTCAGTAGTACTACAAAGACTTGGCAGAATGCTTTGGCAAGTTTATCTATAAATTTGCTCAGCAGTGAGAAATAAAATTTTGGCATGCAACTGGAGAGGTCTGTGACAACTAGCAAAATTCTTGCTTGGGAGACAGGTACACTGACTTCACATCACCACCCCAGGAGACGTTGCTGCCAATCTCAGGAGAAAAACAAGAAGTATTTGACTCTCATTAACTTCCCAAGAAGCAGAAGCTTGCACAGAGACACAACTGGATTAACTTTTCCTGCAGATATTCTACAGAGTATGTTTAGGAATGAACTGAATTCAGAGACTAAACTGCTTATCCTGTTGGACCTCTGTGTGATGTCTTCTTGGTGTTGCAAAGCTATGTCCGAGGAAAACTCTGCAACTAGACTAACTGGTGGCTGGACTATCCATGTTGGGATGGGGCATGATAACTGCGGGGATCCCCGGCCACAAACATAGGTGGATCTCCCCCTGTGTTACACTGAGTGGCAATAGTCAGGCAGCCCAGTGAGCTATAGGGTTTTCAGGTGGACCACTTATATCTAAAAGTACATGAGCATCAGGATCAATAAATCCTACTCCCTCCAGGACTGTGTCTTGTAACTATCTGTAAAGATGGATTCTCTGATGTCTAAAAAGAGTTGAATTCATGCTATGGCCAACAGACATAGGTAGAGTTTCTCTTCTGAGATGAGACACCTTTTTCCGTTAGGCATGTTGAAAACTGACTCCGCTGGAAGCATCTGCCTCCCTGACTAATGTATTTTAAATTGGCTGATAGGGCAAAAGTTATTGGGGAGAAAAAGAAAGAAAGCTAGACAGATATGCCTAATTTTCTTAGGAATCCATGTTAAAAACTACTGGGACTCCCAATGGCTGCAGTTGCAGCCTAAATGTAAACACTAAATTTCCTGGGTAGAGGTGGAAGATGAGGAAAATAGTAACTGTTGAATCTCTGGAAAGGTCTACTGAAACACGCTTGTACAGAATGTATTATACGGCTTTCAGGGCTGGAGCAGCTGGAGTTTTCGTTTGGAAGTATTGCAATAAAATGAGCAGCTGTGAAAAGCACATGGAATGGGAATTAAAATGAACGTAAAATAAATGTATGCCCAAGTTTTATTTTCTCATTTGAGTGTGGCAATGAATTCGAAGAGGAAACATTGCAAACTGTTTAAGCTAGAAAAGAACATACAGAAGGGAAAAAAACTGTGATTTCTTACTGGATTTGTGACAAAGCCTAAGAAAGAGAAATGAAGAACAATCTTGTACACCAATCCAGTTTGTAAAATTCAGCAGGGAAGTTCCAGGAAAACATTTTAGATGAACCACATGATGAAATTCTCCTATCTAATGTTTCCAAATAAAATTTCCTTAGTCAGTGGTTACATTGTAACACAGCACTTATTAAAAAGTAATTTAAAAGTCACAAACAAAAGCTGCATTGGCTCATTTCTTCCTCAGGTTGGCAACTGCCCATGTTTAGGGATTTGCGTGTTTTCCAACTTCATGATTTTACCATTAGGGGATAAGTTTATTGCAGTCATTGCAGTTGGTCTTTTAATGGTAAATTAATTCAAAGGAAGTATTCATTAGTTAAGTATTACTTAAGTAATCACTTGAGTAAATGAGAAGGTCAGATTCTTTGTGAACTTCAAGGCTCAGTTTTAAAGGTAATCAAATTGAGACAGAACAGGTTGTACTGGGGAATCTTGGAACAAATAACATGATCCTAGGAAGGATCATGCACGTTTAGGTTGTGAGGGCTGCACAGTCCACCAGGAGGGAGCAAGGTATATTAGATTAGCTCGCTCTTCCTGTGTGCAGTCACAGTCAGACAACTGGGAATTGTTCCGGCTTTTGGTAAAATGAAAATCAGATGCTTACTGTGAGAAAATTAATCTTGCTCTCTGGGCATTTGTTGCCCTAATCCAGAAGAAGAGGAGCAGCAGGACAGTTGGAGCTGTAATTCCAACACCTATTTCCAGGCATCTAATGGGCAGTTTGATATACTGTGCTTGTTGGTGCTTGATGTAGATTTGAATCTTAACTGGTTTATGCCATCAATATGCTTAGCATTACCTAGTTTCAGTTTGGTCCAATAAGTCAGTCCAACAATCCATGATTTTCAGAAAGAAAATTTGATTAAAGAATGCAAAACAGATCCTCTATGCTTTTTGCTCAGAACTCATTATAATGGGCTTTACAGAAACTGTGGGGAAAATCCATTACAGAACTTGATAGTCATTGGCCGTGTTTAATTACCATATAATTATGTAGAGAATAGCTAAAAGATCTTTTCCATCTCAAGAAGAATTTCACAATATAGTATACTTCTCATGCCATGATAATAATTAGGAAGAACAAAATGTTACACTGCAATAATACTTCTCCCTTTCATCTAGACTCTATTAAGTGCAATAAAATTCATATTCCCTCTCCTGCAGCTGAAGCCAATTTTTAAATTTTGCATTTTCCACCTGGTGCAGTGCAGTCTTTAGCAGTAAGCCTTTGAGCTGGTTCTTGTAGAAGTGAACTTCTGCTGCAGTACAGAAGGAGAAATATGGACAAATCCTATTAAAAATGATGCAATTAATACTTTTGTCTCCCTATGCATTACTTGTAAAAGGCTATTCTTGAATTTTACATCACAAAATGTCTTTGATTCTTATGTCAAAAAATAGTTATCTTTGCACTTGTTCATACCTTTGCTCTGATACAAAGGAAAAAAGTATGTATTTTTCTTTCTACTTCTGAAACTCATCTTTGAGAAAAATTCATCTTTTGCAGAAATCAATCTAACTGTTTTTCCTTTGATGAATCAGTGAAATAACAACAAAGATCCATGAATAATCACTGTAGGAACCTTAAAGCGTAATTGTGGTAAGCAGTTTAACTTCAAAGGTAAAACACCTAAGATAAAATAAAATGATGTACTGCAGCCTATTAATATATCCTCTTTAGAACTGGTTATTCATTTAACTCAGAAATAACCACTCTAGCAGTGCCGTGTCTTTATGCAGCACTCTGAGTAGAACGTGAAATTGTGATGGAACATAAATAGGTTTAAGTTAATTTACCTATGAAACTTCTCAGATTGAAGTCTTGTAAGTTGTTACGCTTCTTGAAAAACAATGATGTGACCTTCTAGAACTACCTGACAAATAATTCTTTTAAAACAATCATTCCTATTAAAGCTTAACCTGAAAATTCTCACAATATATATATTTAAGGCAGAAACTTGCTATTGCCTGTTAATCATTTCAGGATAATAGTATTTGCATAATGTGTGTTGGATGCAAAAGTGTTGAGGAAAATCAAACTAGTGAATTAACAGAACAGTAGATACCAGAATTTTCTGTACTAATAGAGCAGCTTTTATTAAACATATCTATTCTGATGATGTCAAACAAGTATGTTTTCACTTTTATTTATATAATTTAGATCAGTTCATTAGCTAGTCAATTCAAATGTTAAAAATATAACTGGAGTTTCTAAAGCAAATCTTCCTGTCTGGACACAGAAATTAAGTGTCATTTTTGCCTTTGACCACTTCCAAGGAGAGAAGTGTTGGAGTACAGATAGCCATGATGGGAGAAAAGCAGTACCGTACGACTACAGCCTCCCATCCCACTGCACTCTATATATGGTAATGGAAAACTTTTAAAATCTACTAGGGATTTAGGTAGAGGGTAAATATATCATTTTAATGTGACATAGCTCTTCTATAAGGAGAAATGGGAGCTGTACCCATAAATACAACAATGGATTTAGGAGAAAATGAAGGCTCTGAATTGGGAGAACACATCTGTCTCTAGCTGGACTATTATCAAAAACCTCTAGCTGGAGCTGATGGGTGACACTGCTGTGTCACTAGCAGTGGGCAGGCATGAACCATCTGAGCAATGAAATGACCTTCCAAATGTCTGCATATAAATACAGTGAAACTGACCTTTATTATATGTTCAAGGCCCCAGTGAAATCACCTCATGTGCCAGTACAGGCTGGGGGCTGACCTGCTGGCAAGCAGCTCTGCCGAGAAGGACCTGGGAGTGTTGGTGGACAACAAGTTAAACATGAGGCAGCAGTGTGCCCTTGTGGCCAAGAAGGCCAATGGTCTCCTGGGGTGCATGAGGCAGAGTGTTGCCAGCAGGTGGAGGGAGGTGATGCTGCCCCTCTCCTCAGCCCTGGGGAGGCCTCACCTGGAGTCCTGTGTCCAGTGCTGGGCTCCCCAGTACAAGAGAGACAAGGCGCTACTGGAGAGAGTCCAGCGGAGGGCTACCAAGATGATGAGGGGACTGGAGCATCTCTCCTATGAGGAAAGGCTGAGGGAGCTGGGCCTGTTCATCCTGGAGAAGAGAAGACTGAGAAGGGATCTCATTAATGTGTATAAATATCTGAAGGGAGGGTGTCAAGTGGATGGGGCCAGACTCTTCTCCGTGGTGCCCAGCAACAGGACAAGAGGCAACAGGCATAAACATCTCCATTTTCCAAAGCTTCAGTATGCTGTTTTGTTATATGCAATGAGCACTTTACTGCAGATGCATACAGGACTTGATCTTTCCACTAAAACTCTGGATATTCAAGTTCTGATGAATGCAGGTTTTGTACACTTTTTTGATATTACACTACCAGTTTGTGGATGTTCCAATGTGCAAATATTTAGGACAGCTAAGAAAGCAAATTTAAGGCTTAATACCGTAAACATACAGACAAATAATTTTTTAAGTATTTGCAGAACGGACTGTGATCACAAATAGTTCCCTTTCTAAGCAGATTTGGAATATTTACTTCATTTGGGTGAATAAACTCACTAAATTCAATGGGACTAATTCCACATTCTGATATATTTTCAAGACCTAGAGCTTTGACTGTGGCTGGGAAAATATCTTTCCTTTTGACAGATGAAGGAATCACTTCTAACAAAATTTAATTATGTATATATTAATTATTTATTAATTATAATGATGTATGCACCTGCAAACATTGTGTCATGCTGCAATCTGGCTGTTTCTGCAGTTTTATTTCATCACGCAAATGTTTCAGTAGGGCTTTGTGGCTGTGTTTTAACTAGATGAAGTATCAATATTTCTCAAGCCCCCACACCAAAGTGGAACTGCTGGAGAAACATAACAATGTCTATGTATGTGATTTATATATACCTATATTTTAATCATCATGCCTTAAATGCTTGATACAGCTGTCAGAACTTTTTGAAGCTTTAGTCTTGTGGTAATTAAATGTTGTACTATTCCTACATGCCTCCTCATTGGTGCCGGCGTCAGGAAGATGAGCCAAGAACAGTGAATTACTGTACTTAGATAATCTAGGTGCTACAGTAGCAGAACCGATAGTGACTCATGTGAACTAACTACCTTCTTACCCACTAAATTGTGATAGCAGGATCCAGCATAAGCCACTCCTTATTGTATTAAAAACATTAAGGAAGCCTACACTTCATTAGTACCTACAAAATTAATCATAAATGCTGTAAGATGAAACTGTTTTAACTGTTTTGTATGATTAACTGTTGCATAAAGATAATCAAATGCACCCTAAGGGCTGTACTCTTGGTTATTAAATGTCTCACACTCCGCCTTTTTGTAATTGCTTAAGATGTGGCAATAGTTTCACATGAGCAAGCACTTGCAGCCTGTACTTCGTGAAATTACTTGCACACTGAGTACATTTTTCTTCTGTGGAGCGAATAAATATGTCTGCATTTTTCTGAAAGGAATAAAAGAAATGGCCTTGCAAGGGATGGGTTTCTGTGGCTGAAGTCACACTGCAAACTGAACCTATGTTGTGAAGGGTGGGAAAGCTCCTTGGGAGGAGGTGAGAAACTGAGGTTATCTTTAGCACAGCTGACTAATCACTTATATTTTTCCCCTTTTTTGGTGGAAAACCTCTGAAATGATATTTTTTATCTTCAATCCAAAAGGACTTCTTGACTATCAAAAAAAAAAAAAAACCCCACAAAAAAACAAAGAACCCTTGAAAACTTAAGGACACTTTTCCTGACCTCCCTCTGCTTGCAATCTACCATTTCTGGCCATGCTCACAACAGACTTAAGTTAAAAACATCATGCTTTGTCTTTTCTCATTTGTTCCTAAACAGGTCACATAAAATTTATAGCTCATGTGTGTATTTGCATTTGTACCATGATTCTGATAATTCTGGAGCCTGAAAGTGAAGGTAAACATTGTCTGTAGGATGCTCTAGTGGTATGAATGAATTTTTTTCATTTTTGGCTGAGAAAAAAGGGGCAGAAGTTCTGTCAATGCAGAGACTGTCAAATTCACAGTGGGCATTATATCAGCTAAAAGCAAAGACGTTTCTGAGGGATACCTACTTTTGGATAGGCTATCAGATGCATCTCTTCTTCATTCTTCCCCCTCCAGGCTTTATTTCAGCATGGCCAGTACCGGAGTTGCTTTACTTGCAGCTACTGGCTATGAAACAGAAGGTATCAATCAGAAGTGTGAGGGTTACTGAAAGCGCGTGGGTGAACTGATCTTTCTAAAAGAACATTTGGCTCTTGTTCTTTGTGACCACTAGACCATTAAGAAAGGTTAGCATTCATGAGAAGAAATAGAATCTAGTCCTTCCATTTTTTACATGTAGATTTTAACAACTTTTCTAAAAAAAATGAACCAAGTTGGGCAAACATTGAAAATATTATAAATATCTCCACTTCTTTGCCCATGTAGTTTTTCTATGTTCTGGCAACACAAATTTTGGGTTATCTAGCTCAATATGACTCCTGAGCTGGAAATCCTAATGAGTCAAGCATTCACTCCTATGCATACCCTTTGTAACCTGCATTTTTCACTAAGCTGCGCCATTGCTGGGAATTGTATGTCTTAGATCATTTGATTTTGGCATTAGGATACTACTTCTTTACCCTGAGGTCAGGACGTTTTCTTGGTTCAGGTTGATCCCTGTGGCTGTGATCTTCTAAAGAAGAAAACTGAGGAGCCTTCTGCAAAAAAGATAGTAAACTGTTATGCAGCTATCACTATGTTTTACCTATTGCCTTATACCAAAAATTTGTCTCCTTGGAAGGATATATTGCATTGAAACAAAGTTTGACATTTCTAGAAATATGGAATAACCGACATCTCTGAGAATGCTTCCTCACTCTAAGCTCGACACTGCTGTATCTCTTTTATTAACTTCTCTCATTTCAGTATTTTACACTTACTATATTATATATGAATCTATAACCTTTAGCTAAGTAAAGTTTTTTTAGAGATTCTTAAATTATTTATTTATAGTATAGTATAGTGATGATTGGATGGTGTTATAGAAGCTATTAGAAAACCATATTCAAGAGAAAAAAAATCCTCCTCCTTAAAATAAAATCACTTTCTAATGAAAATAATGAAAACAGTGAGCAGAAACTGTTGTTGGATCAGAAATCCAACAACTGTCACCCTATTCCATTCCCAGATATGTTCCCTTGTCTTTTAGAAACAAATATGTGTAGCTGTATTAACACATCATGCTTGGACTCCTGAAACAGAAGAGTGTTTGGAAAGATTGAAGAAGAGCAGAAGATGAAGGAGGGAATATACAATATGCAAATAGAAGTGGCTGAAAATATTCCAGTGCATTTTTCATTAGAAAATTCCAGTTCCATGTAATCAAAACATTCCTGAGATGGCATGGATTTTGTTGAGTGCTCTGATAGAAAGTGTCCTGGGAACCTACTCCTGTTTCCTCTAGCACATCCATTTCACCAGCATCCCACCACCAGTGAGGTTAGCTTGGTAGCACTGGAATCCCACAGGTGCCCAAACTCTCAGGTTCAGATGAGTTTTCAAAACAATATTAAACAGATTTGAGGGGAGATAAGGAGAAATCTGGAGCACATAGGTGGTGGAGTCAGAGGAAAGGGGGTGGCAAGGACTGTAGAAATGGAGGTGTGCCTTGTCTGTGTTGTCTCGCACAGCTTTTAGGAGAAAAGGCGTCCGTGGTCAGAGGCAGAGTTTGCTGGAGGTTTTTTTCTGACAGCTGTTGCAAATCGCTGTCTAGGACTGAATACGCAGGCAGGGCTAGGATGCCTTTAAATATGGTACACCTGCAATTGCTAATTAGCTTGATGCTCGGGGTAAATCCTCACACCAAAGCAAAATTGCTGGGAATTATCTGCTAAACTATTTCGTAATAACAATCTTTTGTAATGAAAAAGAGCTTAAGCTAAACCAGCTTATTTTGAAGGAAGTAGGTCAGGAACCAATCGCCCAAGCAATCTGGCTGGCAGCTCTGAGCAGCACTGACCGCTCAGAGGAAGCGTGATGATGAGCAAGGGGGAGGCAGCACCTCAGTGGCAACCTCCTCCACTGGCACAGCTTCGTGCTGTGCAGGAGCAGGGGGATGCCTGCCTTATCACTGGCATTTCTTTTATGCGGTGATCCTCCAAGAATACTTGGAGGGAAGGTCGTGTCGTGAAAGGTTCCTACAAAATCTTTACTTGTCACTGAGAAAAACTGCGGAGAAGGCTAAGAAAACCCTTAACTGGTTAAAAAGCTTTGCATGCAAGAAATTTAGCTTGACATTAGAGGGGACAAAGGAATATTGTTCATAATAATATACTTTAAACACTAAAACACAACTTCAAGCATTCTAAAGGAGGCTGCTAATCCTGTGGAAATCCAGGCTCATAATCATTTCAAGGACAGTTACAAAAGGGAGTCACGTAATCACTGCTGTTTATTATAATTACAAGTACTAGGAAAATCTGCACTATCTTTACTGATGAATTAGTAATAGGCAAAAAAGTGATGCTGTAGGTGGAGAAAGGCCGTGTAGTGGAAGTTGTTAGAGGATACATCACATCAACATGCCATTTTATTTTTGTCCCTGTTGAATTAGAATCAGCCGTGGAGACATAATTATTTTTTTCCCCTTGTTTATTAGGTTTGTTTTTTGCAAGGCTCTACTTTTGGCATATCACAATAGATACCAAAGCTGTTATTATGTTTATAATTTACTACACTCTCCCAACATTTTTTAAAAAATCATTACTTTTAAGCTTAAAAAATAGCTGCAGTCATATGCTATCATATTATATAGTATTTATTATGCAGAATAACTATAGTCTGGATTACTGACAGGGACTTTACTAGGACTACAGGAAGAAACTAAATAAATATGATTAATTCAGATTACTGTTAATTTCCCAGCTGATAACTGAATGAATATTCAGAAAAAATAAAATGACGGTAAAGAATAGACAACAGCCACCAGACACCTGGTGCACCTAAGATACTAAGATGACCTCTTTGCCATTGTCACTGATTTCCACTGCAAGATCAGTAATCGCCATCACTCACCAGATTGCCTGCCTGCCTCTGAAATACTTCTGCTCCAATACTTGACTGTCTACATGAAAGGTTCAACATAAAAAATGAAAGCAGAATATGGCAAAAATATTAAAATCAATGAATCTTCCTCTTCAAAACTAACCATATTCATAGCACACCCAAAAACCTGATAAGCAACCAAATCATAAATAAAATCATATGAGTGCAAAGGAGACCAGTAGGATAGTGTCTATCTTATCAATCAAAACATGACTTTTACTAAATAAGGATAGTTCTCTACCAAAATAGATTAAACTTCTAGGGATGCCACCAAATATTACATGCAAACTTCATCCAATACAAAAAGTACCTTCTCAGTAATACTATGCTCTGGTTTATCATATGTCACTTTATACTAAGACCTTATTGAAAGTCATTCAACAGTTACTACCTTCTTTGAAATAATTTTTTCTTTTTTTTCCTCTCTCTTAAGTTTCAAGCAGACATGCAAACTCATTGAAGTAGTTAACAGGAAGCAAATATTCCGGGGACCGATATATGCCCAATAGACCAGCACTGGAACTTACCTCTCCACAAAAATGTCTCCACAAAAACCACAAAAACATTACAAAACCTCTCCACAACAAATAACCTCAATCAGTGAAACCATCAAAATCAATGCATCTTTGTCATGGAGTCATACGGCTCCTAAAATCTACTGGCACAAGTCCCAGGCATGTATAAGCACTACAGAGCAGAGAAAGATGGGGCCTACCTTCAGGCTATGATAGAGCTTGCCTACAGGGTTTATAAATGAGGTGGGAGAAAGCTGCTGGGCTGTGGAGCCTGCGAGGTACAAAGTCTCCTGCAGTACCACAAGGATCTACTTAAGGTCCTGACTTGCCTCTGGGGGCTCTGCAAAGGGTGAGAAACTGAGCCAAGGTCTGCGTACCAGTTGTAACCCCCCCGGGAAAATGAGGTGTGAGTAGAAACTCAACCACGGTCACAGTTCAAGCTGTGTGCCAACTTTTGTCTTCCTGGAAACTAGGTGGGTGAAACCAAGCAGGAGCTACCTATAGAGACGATAAAAAGGATGGACAGATGCCAGTGGGAGTATTTTTTCACAGAAGAGCTGACTCCTTCAACACTAATCTCTCTAAGGGAGCTGTATAGAATAGTTTCAATGCTTGAAACTGTTACAGGTACTTAAACATACAGACTCAGTACAGACAATGGTTTGATGATATACTAATATTTTCACTCTGTTTTACCGCACAGGAACTCCTCCCTGAAATGATAATTCAGCATTGCAAGCAATAACTCTTTGTCAGCTTTCTCCAAAAGGACTGATAATCTTATTGCATTTCCCTTGCTAACGGGACCAACCATATATTTTAAATTGTGTAATTGATAAATGTAATTAAACTAAATATAATTAAGTTGAAGTCAGAACACGCATTCCCAAACACTCATTACCTTAAAGCTTGCTGATTCTGGTTCATACCCAAAGAAGGGTACTGAGAGATTCTTTTTTTTTCCATCTCTTTAGATTTTTCTACAAAGAGACAGTACTCCCTGCAAAAATGGCCTCCCATATACCTGCTATCACATCGTCTTAAACATCAGTATAAAAATAATAACCTGCATGGCTGAATCAGTTTAGCCAGGGGAAGTCTGCATCACTGTGTATTATCCAGGGAAGAAAAATGCTTAAGGTGCTAACAAAAAAGGAAGACAGAAAGAAAAAACATTGACATAGCTGAAGGGGATATAGAAAATCTTAAAAAAAAGGGTCTATTTCTAATGTCATTTGTTCTGGTTTTATATTGCTATAGTTCATTGATTTGAACCATGTTATAGGCTATACCACTGGGAACAAGATTAGAATTGGGTATACAGGATTAAACATCATTAAGTTTGCAATGTCTGAAGAGAATGTAGCAAGGGCAAGGAACTGATTTCACTGAGGGCATCAACTGCACTTCTCAAAGTCAGGCCACTTTCATTTATTAGTCTCTTTATAGTTTTAGTATTTTAATTTGGGCAGCAAGCTTGATAAATTTTGCCTATAGGTGATCCCTGCATGTAGCAATTAAACACAAAAAATATTATTCTGCTGAACATTGATTATGACATTATAGTACGCACAATCAGCTAAGAGGAAAATAAAAATTTAACAAAACCCAGAATATTATTCTGGTGGAAATTAAATAAAGCTCATTAAGGGGAGGAAAAGGCAAAAATCTAGGAGTTGTATTAGTCCAAGCTGACCAGTCGAAGGGAGGTTCCAGCCAGCCTACAACCTTCAGCTCAAAGCAGCTATTACAGCATTCACTTTTGCCCCTTTTTGCAACACAGTAGTATAAAACTAATATAAGATAAAAAGGAGGGCTGTCGATTTTACTTAAGAACCAAACCAAAAATAGGTAATGGATTTCATTTGAAGGTTTCTATCCAGTCCATAAAACAAAACCTGACAGAAAGATGTCACATCTTATCCTCTGTGCTTTCTGCAATGCAATGAACCTGAAATACTCTCCTGTACAAAACTGAACATATTTTGTCCGACATGGAAATATATATTCCTCCTTAGTATTCATACATGCACAAATATACACATGCTCACATACCTTTGTCTGTCCCTACATGTAGGGTGTGCAAAAGCATTGCTTTTCAAATTGTGTATTTGAGGCATATGTGCTTTCACAGCTTTGAGGTATCATCTTTTACTGGGTTTGGTTGACCCAGAAACAGGTCCACAATTTTCTTAGCATAATCTGGTCATGACGCTGGTCTTGTAGACATTGCAGAGGAAAATACAAAATGCAGTTTTAAAGGTTTTAATGTGATATTTGTGAATGTCCAAAGGTCCCACTGAAAATCAATCAGGCTCACACTCCTAAGTTGTTTACGTGGCTTTGAAAAATTGCAGCTTTCTACCGAGTCTATTACAATTCTCTCAGCGAGTACTTTCCAGTTTTAGTAATGATGTAGCAGCAGACCAGATTTTAAAGAGCTGCAGCAGAGGCCAAGGGAAAATAATTGAAGACTATAAATTATTAAAGCCAATCTTTATTTCACGGGGCTTAGAGATGCCTGGTTCCTGACTTTCCCCATATACCTGTACAGTAGTTGGTGTCCAGAGCTCGTGAAATGTTTCCTCTCTCTCATCAAAAGGAGAAAGGTCTCAAGAGAATGCTGGAGCTAAATAGAGCTGGTTAAATGTGCTGGGAAGCAGCTGCATCCTAGTGGTGACTGGTGGCCAGAATAAGCTAAGAAAGCAATACAGTCCCACTGGGGTTACTAACCCTCCTCTTCAGGTTGAAGATATTTTTTAATAGGAAAAAAACCCAGAACGCGTGTGTGTGCTGATGGTGGTGGTAGAGCCATAAATACGATATACGAGGGAAAGATTTGGTGGAGAATCACACGGAATCACAGAATCATTTAGGTTGGAAGGGACCTCTGGAGATCAGCTAGTCCAACCTCCCTGCTCAAGCAGGGTCACCTAGAGCATATTGCCCAGGATCACATCCAGACGGGTTTTGAATAGCTCCAGGGAAGGAGACTCCACTGCCTCTCTGGGCAACCTGCTCCAGTGCTCTGTCACCCTCACAGTGAAGAAGTTTTTTCTCAGGTTCAGATGGAACTTCCTGTGGTTCAGTTTCTGCCAGTTGCCTCTTGTCCTGTTGCTGGGCACCACGGAGAAGAGGCTGGCCTCATCCTCTTGACACTCCCCCTTCAGATCCTTATACACGTTGATGAGATCACCTCTCAGTCTTCTCTTCTCCAGGCTGAACAGGCCCAGCTCTTGCAGTCTTTCTTCATAGGAGAGGTGCTCCAGCCCTCTAATCATCTTGGTAGCCCTCCGCTGGACTCTCTCCAGGAGTGCCATGTCTCTCTTGTACTGGGGAGCCCAGCACTGGACACAGGACTCCAGGTGAGGCCTCCCCAGGGCTGAGGAGAGGGGCAGCATCACCTCCCTCCACCTGCTGGCAACACTCTGCCTCATGCACCCCAGGAGACCATTGGCCTTCTTGGCCACAAGGGCACACTGCTGCCTCATGTTTAACTTGTTGTCCACCAACACTCCCAGGTCCTTCTCGGCAGAGCTGCTTGCCAGCAGGTCAACCCCCAGCCTTTACTGCTGCATGGGGTTATTCCTCCTGAGGTGCAGGACCCTGCACTTGCCTTTGTGGGACTTCACGAGGTTCCTCTCCGCCCACCTCTCCAGCCTCTCCAGGTCCCTCTGAATGGCAGCACAGTCTTCTGGTGTGTCAGCCTCTCCCCCCAGTTTCGTATCATCCGCAAGCTTGCTGAGGGTGCACTCTGTGCCTTCCTCCAGGTCACTGATGAATATATTGAACAAGACCGGACCCAGGACTGACCCCTGGGGGACACCACTAGCCACAGGCCTCCAACTTGACTCCGCGCCACTGACCACAACCCTCTGAGCTTGGCCATCCAGCCAGTTCTCAATCCACCTCACCCTCCACTCGTCTAGCCCACACTTCCTGAGCTTGCCTAGGAGGATGTGATGGGAGACAGTGTCCAAAGCCTTGCTGAAGTCCAGGGAGACACCATCCACTGCTCTCCCCTCATCTACCCAGCCAGTCATTCCATCAGAGAAGGCTATCAGATTGGTCAAGCATGATTTCCCTTTGGTGAATCCATGCTGACTACTCCTGATCACCTTCTTGTCCTCCAGATGCTTAGTGAGGACCTCCCGGAGGAGCTGTTCCATCACCTCCCCAGGGATGGAGGTGAGGCTGACAGGCCTGTAGTTTCCTGCCTCCTCCTTCTTGCCCTTTTGGAAGCCTGGAGTGACACTGGCTTTCTTCCAGTCCTCAGGCACCTCTCCTGATCTCCAGGATCTTTTAAAGATGATGGAGAGTGGCCTAGTGATGACATCCACCAGCTCCCTCAGCACTCGTGGGTGCATCCCATCGGGGCCCATGGATTTATGGATGTCAAGTTGGGACAAAAGATCTCTAACCTGATCCTCCTCCACCAAGGGAGAGTCTTCCTTTCTCCAGCCTTCCTCTCTTGTCTCCAAGGTCTGGAATTCCTGAGGACTGGCCTTAGCAGTGAAGACTGAAACAAAGGCAGCATTCAATAACTCTGCCTTCTCTGTATCCTTTGTTACCAGAGCACCCGCCCCATTCAGCAGCGGGCCCACGTTTTCCCTAGTCTTCCTTTTGCTCTTGATATATTTGAAGAACCTCTTCTTGTTGTCCTTGTCATCCCTTTAATTCCAAACGGGCCTTAGCCAGATTTAATTCCAACTGGGCCTTAGCCTTCCTTGTCGCATCCCTGCACACTCTGACAACGTCCCTGTATTCCTCCCAAGTGGCCTGTCCCCTTCTCCACATTCTGTACACTTCCTTCTTCTGCTGGGAGTTTGGCCAGGAGTTCCTTGCTCATCCAGGCAGGTCTCCTGCCCGCTTTGCTCGACTTCTTCCTCAGAGGGATGCACCCATCTTGAGCCTGGAGGAGGTGATGCTTGAATATGAACCAGCTTTCTTGGACCCCTCTTCCTTCTAGGGCCCTACCCCAGGAGATTCCCCTAAGTAGGTCCCTGAAGAGGCCAAAGTTAGCTCTCCTGAAGTCCAGCGTTGCAATCCTACTCATTGCCCTGCTCCCTCCTCGGAGGATCCTGAACTCCACCATCTCACGGTCACTGCAGCCAAGGCTGCCCCCAACCTTCACATCTCCAACTAGACCTTCTTTGTTTGTTAGTACAAGGGCTAGCATTGCACCTCTCCTCGTTGGCGTCTCCACCACCTGAGTCAAGAAATTATCATCAATCCTCTGCAGGAACCTCTTTGACTGTTTGTGCCTAGCTGTGCTGTCTTGCCAGCAGATGTCAGGGTGGTTGAAGTCTCCCATGAGAACCAGGGCCTGTGAACGTGAGGCTACTTCCAGCTGTCGGTAGAAGGCCTCATCGATGACTTTCTCATCGATGAGTTCCTCCTGGTCAGGTGGCCTGTAGTAAACCCCCACAACAGTGTCACCCATGTTACCCTGCCCTTTAATCCTTACCCATAGGCTCTCAACTGGCTCTTCATCCACCCCGAGGCAGAGCTCCATACATTCTAGCTGCTCCCTCACATAAAGGGCAACTCCACCACCTCGCCTGCCTGGCCTGTCTTTCCTGAAAAGCACGTAGCCATCCATGACAGCATCCCAGTCATGTGAACTATCCCACCATGTCTCTGTCACTGCAATGAGATCATGGCCCTGCGACCGCACACAGCTCTCTAACTCTTCCTGCTTATTCCCCATGCTGCGTGCATTGGTATACAGGCATTTCAGAGAGCCAGTCAAGCATGCAAGCTTCCCAGGAGAGGTGCAAGAGGATCCTCCATAGCCATGTTGCATGCTGTCTCCCCTGGCTGTATGCACCCACTGGAGGCATCCTGACTTGTGCGGTGTTTTACTGACTCTCCTGCCACTATACCACTCCCCTTCCCCCATCTTGCCTAGTTTAAAGCCCTCCTAGAAGGGCTAGGGTTTGGTGGCAAAGATGGATAAAAACCTCTCTACAGCTTTGTCTTTTCCCACTCTCCTTTTCAGAAGGTAAAAACTGAGGTATATCATAGTACCAAGTATATGGAAGTTATTCGTTCCTCGTCACTCTATTGCCCAGCGTTTTCCTTTCCCAACATGAAAACCTAGCTCATGCTTCTACCACTTTACTCTCACACTTATCTCCTCATTTGTTTTCATGTCTCTTTCTTCACTGTGCCATTCCGTATCCCTCTCCTCCACTGCCACTGGTGTCCCTCGCTCCAGCATCCCTCTGGCTCTATGTCCTCTCCATCTTCCATGGCTCTGTCTAGCAATTTCCTGCTCAGAAAAACCCCAAGCTAACCCATTACGTTCACATCCTAAACTCAGAAACATCTCCTTTCTATGTCTCTAAACCAAGACTCTACACTTCTGCCTGGCTCCCCTATGCATCTGCTAATGAAAAGGAAGCGAGATTTTATTTCATTTAACCAGCCGTCCACTTTGTCTTCTACCAAAATGTTTAACAGAGGATGAATGAGAGAGAGAATGTTTAAGAACTTCAAATGGGGGACTCACTATTAGCCAGTATAGGAGCACAGTTGGATTAATATAGCCTTTTAAACAGAAAATGGTAAATAATGGGGCACTGAGTACTGGTTCATCACCCCTAATGGGTGTGTCTTTGAATAATTCCAGCTTTCATTCAAGGATACTACCTAACAAACTGGCTTAATACGGCCAATGAGAAATTAACTTTCCTGTTAAAAATATGCATTTCAAATTATGACATAAAGAAAAATATAAATCTGAGAAGTGAAACCTGCAGAAAGTTTCAATTAACTACCAGGTTGTGGTTGAAGAGGTTAAAAACTGAGGAAATATATTTAAATTCTTTAGCCATGACGGACTTAAATTTGCTAGCGTTGAACTAGCTAGGTTGGATACCCTGATGTTGTAAGGTGGCAAGGAGCTCAATGAAACCAGTTTTGATTGGTTTTGAAGCCCATGCTGGTGTCTATACTTTCAATAACTGAGTTTAGGGGAAATGACAAGTGAAAAAGAACAGCCAACCGACTATTTGAAAACATGCCACTGAACTAGACTTTGGTACAACCAACAGATGACGGTATCATTAAGGATACCAGTTTGAAGGGAACAGAATGAATGTGCTAATGCTTACAGCTCAACAGGTCATTGGACTTCATACCTTTAAGAGAGATGCTTATAACTTTTGTATTTGGCAAGAAAGTGTGCAGTTTATGGGATACGAAACAGCATCACTGTATTCATGTGTTCACTTTTGGGCATCCATTTCTGGTGATATATTTGCAAGCTACAAGAATTTTAAGAGGATTTTAACAAAAATGATGAAGCTAGGACAATTAACTAGTAAAAAAAAAAAAAGAATGATGTATGAACACGGTGACCCCCCTTTGATTGGGTGGAAAGTTGCATGAAAGTTGCTCTCGAACCTCTCTCTTTGCTGTATTTCAAACCTCACCTATAGTGATTGCCTGTCACTGGATTTGAAGGGATTGCTCATCCCTATATTCAGACAATAGCTTACGTCCTTATTGGGATTACCCTCAACTATGCTAATTGCTGCTGGGTATGGTTTTATTTTTATTTATTTCATCTTATGTGAAAGAAAAAAAAATTTCTGAGGTGTTAGTAGACATTATTCAAAACACTTCAAAACGCTGGCTCCTGCTGGGCTAAGATCAAACCTGCATCTACACATTCTTGGATTTGGATGTAAGTCTTTCAGGTTGCATCGGTCTTTAACAACTCTGGTAATATATGCTTGTGCTTATATGATGAGTTGTCAACAATTTAGGTGGGATTATCTGGATAAATCAGTGATTGTCTGAGTTGTGGCATTCTGAATTTGTAGCAAATCAATTGGGATAAAAAATTTTCTTAAGATGTGTCTAGACTCACATGACCACAAAAATCAAGGCAGAAGGGAAAGGGAGGGAGCCTCACAGTGTTCACCCTTGGTTCACTCCAGGGTGACAGTGGAATACAGCTGGAGAGTGCACCCATTCCCCAATTCGGCAATGGTCTGAGGTCCATTAGTTTAGATATAATCATGCTGTGACCATGCTACGTAACTTCTGTTGGAGTAAAGTATGATACAGGAAAATTAATGGTAATTAAAAAATAAGAAGAGGAACATTAAGAAACTTTCACCTTGAAATGCACTATTAGCATTTCAACATTTAAGCTTAAGAGGTCTGGAACAAGTCTGTGGTGATGGGAAAACACCTGGGAACTTCCTGAAGGGTAGCTTTGACCTACTGCGGGTTCTTTCTACAGCCAGTGGAGAAAAGACAGTTCTTTCTTTTTTAAGGGTGATTTACTGTTGGAGGGAGACTGTTGGCTATGTAGGGAGATGACCCTTGCAGAGTTACATTTTGCCTTAATTAGACATCTGGTTGGTCTCAAGTAGCAGATCTACATTTTTCCTCTAGATCCCCACCTCTTGAGGAACAGAGTGATGTTATCATACCAGTAATTGTTCTGGATACCCAGCTGTGCTATAGCTACAATCTTTCATGTGAAAACTATTTTTTTTCAGTCTCTAGAGATGAGAAGTCTGGGAGAAATTAGGATGGACAGTGAGTGCATGTCACTGGAACAGTTCCAGAGCCAAATCTGTCCAGGCCTAGGATAGCCTCAGGGCAGATAAGAAAGTCTCAAGTCAAAACTGATGTAACAGCTATTCTTTCTAAAGAGAATGTTATTGCTTTGCCTTAGATCCTTCCATTGACTTAATGGAATTATAAACAACCAGGGTTTCCAGATCACCTCCTGTGCTGGATCCCAAGGCTATCACGGGGATGACGCATCTTTCTAACGCCGCTGTCCTGAGATGCCTCAGTTGTCCTGGCTTTAACACACTCCTGCCACTCTATTGCAAACTGACGAACGTGATATCAGTACTGCAGTGAGGACAGGCATATATGTTTGCTATCAACTCCGTTAAATCATTATGTGGTCCCTTCCACTACTGAGCAGACTGAGAATATGCTCATCTTTGCTGATAGTTTTCAAGTCTGCTTCCGTGTAAAATATAGCTAAGTTAAAAAGTTAGTAGCAAGAGAGGAGTAGTATCTCTTAGCATAATATTTCAGTGAAAATTAACAGTTGACGCAAATGAAAAGAGCGATAAAAATCGTCTTTCCGGTTTGAGTTTGACTACACGTCTATTATATGTGAGGTCATCAAGATTTGATTTCTGAATAATTCATTAGGATCTCTCTAACAGCAGGAGGTACACAGCTGTAGGCTAAGCAATTTATGCATTCACTATATGAAAGAAATGGTTTGGCAGGAGAGGCCATTGGTTGTTGAATAGCTATTCACAGCAACAAAACCAGAACTTAAATACATCCAATACTGTTTGGGCTTTTTATTTTTTAAACAATGGGTAATAATAAAGAAAAAAACAAAAAGAGATGAGGGAAGAAAATAACGGATAATAATGCTACTATGAAAGTTAATAGATGTAGAACATTTCTCTGCCTACTGCTGTTGTAACTTATAAGAGTTCATTATTCTTAAATATAGGGAATGAGTTTCGCAGAAATCACCTTTCTCTTTTTTTACCAGCTGCTCTAATGGCTCTTTTCTTGTACTGGCAAATATTAAAAATTGAAAGGTGATTTATAACTATAATAATGAATTTCTATAGGACTCATAAAAATCAATGTTCTGTTTGGCAAGAGAAAATTGCTTGAGATCTGCATTTGCTCGTTGTGCTTTTGCTCTCTGGCATTAAGAAAACATGATTATTGGAGTTAAGTACTGCAATTCTGCTAGTATTTTTATTTGTTTTGTACTATTAGATTTGCTGCAAACAGTTTCTAGAGCTAGAAAAGATTTCTTCTATGAAGAAAGCTGCTGGTCAGTTTATTCGTATTACTTGATACATAGGCTAACAGGTTTTAAACTTTCTGTGAGACGGCAAACAAACTAAAAATTGATTCACTCATTTTCTTCTCTGCTTTGCACCTCTGGAGTTATAAGAGTATCTGTAAAATACCCTTTAACATATTTTGTGCCATTGATGCAAATGATGCAGGCACATTGGTGGGAGGGCCCAAAAATGTCCATCAGGAGAGAAGAAGAAAAGAGAGAAAAGGACTAATTCTTCAAAATAACCAGTTCTTCAGTACAAGTTCTTCAGTCCATCAAGGGAGAAGCAAAAAGAGAGAAGACGACCAGTTCTTCAAAATAACAATCTCTTTAGCCTCTCATAAAATGAGAGTTAGATGTTTCAGATGGTCTCTTAATAATTCTCATTTGTAAGGAAGAAATGCAAGTATTCACAATCAGCTATGCTAGTTTGAGCTGGTCAGAATTTTTTACTGGGAAAATGACATTTTGTCAGGCTTGGCATGTTCCTCAGGTAAGTCCATTTCCATGGCATTTTCTGTAGACATTTTTCTGTGCAAGAGTTTCCTGCCAGCTTCCCTCCCAAAAGATTCATTTAGCTTCCCATTTGCTCATTAGCCTGTCAGCAGAATAGTCCAAGTTTCAGAATATTTTGAAAGTTCAGCCTCTTAAGCACCCAATCCATTCTCCAGACATTTGCACTGTGAAGGTTGCCGATTATTGTCATAAACTTTCTACTTTTTCTTAAAAACTGAAAATGTCCACCTTACCTTGCCTTGTAGACTATGGAAAGCAAGAGCTGGGCAAATGAAAGAAAAGGAGTTGGGGGAGTGAATGTCCTACTGGTACCCATTATCAAAAGATGTCACTAATGTTGCTGCACCTTTGTGAACCATCCATGGAGGGTCTGAAGTGTGTTTCATCCACGTCATGCAAAATGTTTACCTGTACGCTTTCATTTTTTTCTGTTTGAAGATATGTGTGGATCTATAAAAATTGCTCAAGAGAATTTCAGAAAAGCCCAAAAGTTCTGTAACTACAACGAGCTTTAGGGAGTGGTCTGTGAGATTTCATTACATTCATTGTGTCATGGAATTTCGATCCTTGGAGATATTTGAAATTTAACAAGACAAGGCTCTGTGCAACCTGATCTAACATCAAAGTTAGCCTTACTTTGAGCAGGAAGTGGGACTAGGTGACCTCCTGAGGTCTCTTCCAATCTAAATCAGTCCATTATTCTGCGATACTATTTTCACTCGGGCATTTCTGGTGTTTTGGTTTTTGTCTCATCTCCTTTGTTAAGCAAAGAAGTCTTGTTATAGGACTAAATTAGACTTTCTTCATCCTTTCTTTTGTCCTCTTATTTGTCACTATGTATTTAAGGTCTTAACTTAACCACACATAACTGAATATCTCAGCTCTATTCTATGCTTGTTTCTATTTTGCAGGTTACAAAGTCCTAGGTATGGGACACAGCTGTGTTAAAGTTGTCTTAAAGCTGCAGCCAGACAGCTTTGGATTTAAGTACTTTTGGATCAGATAAGTAGGTGATTTAAATGTTGACTTTAGATACATTGATGGTGTGTGTTGCAGTAATTTAGACTGGAAATCAGAAAATGTCAAGATCTGTCCACAGCACTCTGTGCTGTGTTTAGCGATTCTAGTCTAGTGTCAAATGAGATGCCATTGCTTGTGTCTTAGGTGCAATCGTGATGTTTTCTTTTCGTCTGATAGGCAGCAAGAACTCTCAGCTTTTGTAAGTTGGATGATTCACTAAGCATTATCATTTCATTTCTCTTTTCTTTTCTAGGACTGTAGTATCTGGTGATATAACACTGCGCTGTCAATCTACTGCCAGCTCTTGCACTGAAAATCTTCAGAGTAATCAGTCTGTTGGATATTAGACAAGTTAATTTGTCTAAGTTTCTGAATTTATTCTTTCACATTTTCAAGGTTGTTCATGGCTGGACCAAAAGTAATGATGACCAAAGTGTGAGGTTTGTGTGCCAGTGGAAATCACAGAACCATCAAATGGTCTTTTGGGTACATCCTCCTATTGTTTCTAATTTCAAAACTAACATCCAATTAGCTTGTGTCAGAGACTGAAAGACCACTTGAAAGGAGCGTTTGATCTGTACTAGTGTCAGTAGGTTGATTTCTATCAGCAAATTTTTTTTCCTTAGAATTTAGAATTACTACCTCTTTTTCTTGAAAACGCAGCAATAGCTTAAAGGGTTTTAGGTCACAGTGAGTCAGCTGGAATCTGACACATATAGGAGCTGAAGTGGGATACCAGGGCTGAAAACCTGCACAGTTACTGAAGCATCCTAAGAGAAAGAATTTTTGTTTCTGAAAGACTCAGCTACTCTGAAAGACATTTTTGGATAGCTGAACTCTGCAGTCTAGTCTGACCACTGACCATCAGGAGTTTATTCAGAAAAAAATGCATCATTTCAGTGGTTTTCAGGCAGTCAAAATTATAAAGAAATGTAAAGCTTCTATATCTCATTGCATGCTGATAGAAATATTTAAATATGAAGCCACAGAGATGGATATGTAAATTTTTCCTAATATATGCAGAAATGAAGACCTGCATACAACCTGAAAGATTCTATCACCCTAACCATTGACTGAAATCAAGGGGAAAAAAGTAAACCATGGCAGTTAGTGTAGCATATTGTTCACCATTGCTAGCAAAATTTTGGCCAGACTATTATTTGATCTGTTCATAGAAGTACTTTTAATTTTACCTTATCTCTTGTAAAATTACAGCAATACTGACTGTAAGCTATATATGCTGCCCAGTGGCTCAGTCTTAAAGCAAATATAAGTGACGTTATCCTGCACAATAACTAATAGAGAAACCTATAAATGCACAGCCCCCTCAGGCCAAGAAAGAAAAACTGTCTTGATTAGTCTGATGGAAGTTGACAGGGTGTATCAACGTTGCCAGTTTTGTTCTCTCCTTGCTTATCTCCAGGGTCTTAGTCCCCTGATCATCCATCCCCGAAACACATACACATCTGGGTGTCTTGCTGAAGTAAGTTAAGTAGTTGTCTTCAAAAAGAAGCAAGGGCACAGTTCATTCCAGATGGACACTATAATGGACCAGATTCAGCTCCGGCAGCGTTAATACTTTAAACAGTTTCACACACTGATAGGTTCACAATACCTTCCCTCAGCGCCATGTTGTAAGACCACTGCTCCAGCAGGCTTTGACACATCCTTCCCAGTACTTGTAGCATTTTGAAGAAAAAAAAACAGAAAAACATACTCACTGAAATGTTTTTCTTGCCACTTTTGCATAGTATGTTGTGCAGCTAGAGCAGGTGAAATGTGTCTAGAGGCTAATTTATCATTGCTAGCAAGGCCATGTTTTGTACCCATACATCAGATAGGGCCCAGAAGAGACCTTGTTCAAGTACTATAAAGTGAAGTCATGGCATTACCTTCCATAAACTGCTGTCCATAAGCCACGTGGACATGAATCAGACTGCATGAACTGGTGGAAGGGCTGGAATATCTCCCTGGTGAAATTCAGAAAGATAAGATAAACAGTATCGATAGACCTGGACTCTGGAAAAATGCTTGCAAATTCTGTAATCCAAAGAAATGTATGAACATTAGAATCTATCCAGTGATGGGATGTTTCATAGAATCTGCGCAGATGTTCTTTTGTCTTTTCCTTTTTTTTCCCTTGCTAACAATATAATACAGTATCTTTTAATGATCCAACACTGTTCTCTTTTTTGCCATGCTTGCTTATGCAACCAAGCAATTCAGTATTAGTATGGACATAAGTTCGTGATTACATTATAAGTTATTTAAACTTTGCAGACTACAGAGCTCCCCAAAGATCATTGCGACCATTGTTAATGAACTATTGTTTTGAGGCCACTCATACTTTCTGCTTACTTGTATAATATCTCATGCTTGACTATGAGCAGATAAGTGGAAACAATGGATAAGCATTGACCCTCAACAGACCTGAGAAACTTTGAGGTTATGCATGACCTTGTACTGGAAAAATGGCTGGCAACATCTGGTTGAAAAATAACAAGGAATGTTGCTATTTTGCAAAATGCTCCTAAACACTTCACTTCAGGTGAGGAACTGGTGGATCACACTGATGGAGCCAGTGATCTTCTGGTTAGTCATCAGACAAAGTCTGAAAGGTCTATGGCATGAAATTCAGACGAAACTGAAGTCCCATGAGCTGACAGCATTATGTGGGGGCTGTGTAGACACCAGTCCTAAACTTGCTTTTAATGATAGCTATAGCTTCTAGAACCATTTGCTTTGGGGCAGCATAAAAGGGTGGAAGAAACACTTTATCACTATGCTGATATATAACAGTGCACAACTGGTGTTCACAGCTGAGAGTTGCAGAGGACAAGTCATGGCAGTGCATAAAAGTTTCTGTTAGGATGCTGCAACCTGAGAAACATTACTGAGGTGATATTACAGAAAAAGGATAGCATTTCAGCACATTGGGCTTGATCTCCCCTGAGTGCTTGCATTTCCAGTGTGGGAAAGAACACCTCTTGCTAATTTGGCTTCTTAGCCATACTCATATGAAGCACAGCGACTTTCCCAGTAACCCCTTCAACTACAACAGATAGCAATGCAGCAATTTAGTAACCTCAAGATTCCAACCCAAAACCAATAAGAATCCAAAACTTTATCCAAAAATATATTGCCCAAAAGGCTGTTACCATTTACAGGAGAAGGCCTTTAAAACACGGACATCTTGACTACACCAGCTGGCAATTTTTGGAAAATGCAAGTGTGGTTTCAGTGCTCTTGCCCCCCGTTTTCCTCTCTTTACTTTGGTAGAATTGGCAGCAGCTTCCACCATCTGTCGGTGCTGTGGTTTGTGGCTAAAATCTGGCAGACTTTATAATTAACTTAGATATTGTCTATTACTGTCATCAAAATAGAAATATCAATTCAAAGTTATTGAATTAGCTATTATTTGGCAAAGGGAGACACAAAGACTGTAGGTTAGAGATGTAAATAGCTTTATATTGAGACAGAGGGCACATGATTCCCTGGTCCTCCCTTTGCCGTCACAGCCTGGCTTACTTTATTGCTGAAGTGGTGTGAACTCCTCACTGTAATCTTCAAAGGATATGTCCTGGGATTTAGCAAAGGAATTATTTCTTTCTGCTTATTGGCACCTTGCTCTATTCTGTAGCATGGACATCCGGTTCTTTAGCCTCCAGCACGTGATTATACCAGAAAAAAAACTTACATAAAGGCAGAATCAGACTATATGCTGTGCCTTTATAAGATGATCCATTTTAATTTAATCTACATCTAAAAAAATGCGTTAATATGGCATTAATCTGAAACTAAATAGAGTCACCCAAATGAACACATTAGTCACTGTTACCTTATTTTGCAATGGAAGTTACTTGCATGGGAAGCAAACAGTGGGTCTGCTGATGACTATACTTTTTTATTAAATGAGTAACTTTTGCTGTTTACATGCTACTTATTGCTCCTTCTCTTTAGCCTTTTGGGCATCCTTACACTAAACAGTCTGCAACCAAATTTTTTGGAACTGTAGAGTTCAGAATTAGGAACGTCTGTTATTCTGGACTTTTGAACAAATGACAAGAAAATGATCAATGATTGACTTATGATTTTGCTCATCATTGATAAGTGCCTTCATTTTGTTCTTTTCTTAAAAAGCCTATGAGAAAAAGCACAGATATTGCATTAGTTACTTGGGTTTTTTTTGACGTCAGTTAAGCAGAACTTCTTAACTCCAACATCTCAGCTCTTACAAAGTTCCTCAGAAAATAATACCTTGACTATTATTTTTAAAGTTAATGTTTTACTAATAACTCAGTAGTGATTAGGCTATTTGATTCCCAAGTAAGATGTAAATTGTAATGTAGCTGAACAGTTTGATAGAGCTAAAATGCCTTAGCACGAGTATGTTGCCTGTATTAGCCATTATAGCAGAGCCTGCTTTGCTGAAAACCTCTTTATTCTTACATTCTGTTGACTACTCTTTCCACTTTGCTATACCAGACAAGTTGTTTGATGTATCAGGTAAGTTTGTGAGCTAGCGGTTTGGTAAACTAGCTCTAGGTAAAATGGTCTTTGACAATTCAGGCTTCCTTCCAGGTATTGAAATATTCTGTTATACCTCACTGATCAGTATGCATTTAGGAAGCTATGAATAGGTTTAGTGAGAAAACGCAGGAATGCTTGCTGCATTCAGTGTTAGTGAAACCCATCTCTAGGCTTCCTTTTTATTGCTCCTGGTTATGATAACTGTAGCTCTGTGAAATAAAGTAAAGGATGACTGGAACTCAAAGTGGTAGTAAAGGATGACTGGAACTCAAAGTGGTGTATAATGTAGCAAGCAAAGCAATCAGAAAAAAATAACATATTTTGTATTTCTCACTGAAGAAGAAAATTTGTAATTTCTATTCATAATCTATAAGTTTATGAGTTTATGTCACATCCTAAATTCATACTAAATGGTAAATGACAGAGCCTAAATCAAACAAGTGACGTGAAGGCAGAAATAAATCACAGTCTCCATTTGATTATGAAAATCTAATAACTCATCTGTTCCTTGCAACATGAAACTCCATCTCCAGGCAACTTTATTATTCCTGAGAGCTGAGCTGAAACTGGAGCAGCGCAACTAAGTTATGGCTCTGCTTGCTGAGAAAGGGTCATGCAGAGATCATCAGCATTGCAATACTCTGATTATTGGAATAGCATCCACTTAATTTCTTGTTAAAGGTGTTGATATTTAATTTACCAAACAGTCCTAATTTAAAAGTGAGGATATTGATTTATTTATATCACAGGCTAAATCTGAGCTTGGTGGACAATGTGCAATTCGCATTGCAAGGCAGGAAGAATTTTGTTTGTTTGTTTATCAACTGCTTAGGAACAAAATTGCAACATTTTCAAAAGGATTAATTAAGTCAAAATTTGCCAAATTACTTCTGGAGATTAATAGTGAGCAGGACTGCTCCCTTACCACATCTGCTAACAGGGTAGATGCAGGGAACAGATCTGTTCTATGCTAATAAGCAATGCTCAGTAAAGAGTTGCGTAAAAGAAGCACAGTTTGAAAAGGCAACCATATCAGCATAAAGTTTTTCCCATAGTATGATAATAGTTATGTAACATTGTCTTTTTCACGTCAGCATCTTATTTTTACACTGCATTGGTTCCTATGGTGTTAAAGAATATTCTCTAATTTATCCTTCTCTAGGCTCTAAGATCCTAATGCACTTTTTCTGCTAGGAAAGACAAAGGAAATATTTTCCTTCAGTCCCTGAAGGATTTTTTTCACCTTTTGGAAACGATTTATTTTTCTTATCATGTCGTTCTGCATTGTAAATGTAAACAATCAACTGAGAGATTATTTTTTTTACCTATATTTAATCTGTTGTGGTATATAGTACAATTCGAGTTGCATTGTTAACATGGCAAAGAATTAATCATATATGCAACATGGATTAATTATGAAAGCGTTCATACTAGGTGCTGAAAACCTTTTTCTACAGCAAAGAACACTACTTCACTCCAGGCACATTGACGTAGAACTATTTTATCAGCAGGACCTTGAAATAGAAGACTCAAACCAAATTTGTTCTACAAATTTAAAGCTATTTAAGGAAGCATATTTAATTACAGCTGTGGCCAAAATTTGATATCAGATACACTGATTTAAGTCAGAAGAAATATGATGTGACCTATGGGATTACTTCTATTTCACTTCATTGTAACCAAGAGAATTATTTTCCCCCTCCAAAAAATGATCTGGATTTATCTGAAGCCTTGCTGAGATCTTCAGTGGAATCAACAAACCTGCTTTTCTAAAGAAGAAAAGGGAAGACACAGACAAAAAACAGGAGTCAAAGTTGTGTTAATTACCATTTTTACTGACCTCTGTTTGGAGCAAACCTGGGACATGAAAGGATGAGGTCCCATTACTGCGTATATCCTGACATGTAGGCATGTGTCCTGACTTGTCACAGGGTCCTTCTTCCCCAGTTATGCAGACTGGTACCCTGACAGTTATGTGTGGCACCTTTGCTGCAACATGTGCTGCTTGAAAGAGTTTGGGAGGGGTTGTTCAGTTCAATAGGTTGATGCCGAAGAAGTGACTTGGTGTCTGATTTGGCTCAAATGCAGGCATGAAACAAGATTCTCCACAGTCATCGCCTGAACTTTTACACTTCCTGGCTGGGAAGGTTTCCTGGCTTCTTGCATATGCATCTTCACTAATCATGTATGCTTATCCACTTAAATGACTCTTTTCCATGTTCCACCAGCTGAATGGTGGCAGGTCACTTCTGACAAACATGTGCTGGTGCTCATGACACATTCTTGAAAAATATCCTAGCTCAAACTCCTGGTTAAAGGACTTTTGACTGGACAGCTCGGTTGCCTACATTTATGTGTTCGTCTAGTGCCATTTGAGAAGTTCTAGGGTACCCTGCCTGATGCCAGCCCCGAAGGCCATGGGTCTTCCAAGCATCCACTGTCACCATGGCCAGCCCCGTGCAGATGTTTGAATGGCCCAGTGGCACCTGAGAGCTACTCAGATGGCACTTGACACTTGTACGTAGGCAGTGGATTTGAACTGCTCCTGCCAATGGAGGGATCAGATGCAGCCCCTCCCAAATCTTGTTTCCTTCTTTTCCTGTTAAGACAGCAGAAATGGTCAAAAAAGGTTCACAAGAAATGTTTTAAAATCCTCCAGCTTGTACTGCAGCATCTGAGTTCCCAGCCCTTCTACACACACTTTTACATCAGAATGTTGTAAAAATAGACGCAAAAACAGATTTTGTCTTCAGGTATAAGTTAATCAAGGTATATGAATCTGAAGAGGTATCTATTATAGCAGCTATGCAAAGGGTTTTCACAGCCTTAAAAAGTTCACAGAGGTTACTCCATTCTACCTGTGCTGTTAGAGCATCCAAATTGCTGTATCTTAATGTCAAAAAAAAAATCTTCCTTCTCAAGTAAAAATTTAGGGCAATTATGCAAATATTTCTTCAATGAATGAAGACCATGGTATGTTTAGTATATTCCATTATTGCAAACTTCACTCAGTTTTTGTCTGACATGATTGAGTCTGTCACCTAGAAATAAGAAGGCGTTCAATAAAACCAAAGTAATTGTATAGCATGTTAAGAAGCTTCTCAGGAAGCTAGAAGTAGAAAACTGTGCAAAGGATGGGTATTCAAATCCTGTTCTACCTAACAAAGAACAACATTAATATAGTTTTTAGAAGTATAATTTTTGGTGGAAAAGTTTAATTTACAAAAATTAGGAGTTAACCAAATTATTGTGCTTGTATGGTTTTCATGTTTCTCCATTAAATGTCAGCAATACAGCTTAACTTTTTTTGTGTATATGAAGTTGCTTCTGTTTCATTTACCTGTCATTCATTAGTTATATCACTTCTGATACCTTCTTTGCTGTGTCAATGGGGCTTTCTGGAGCCTTCTGCCATTTCCGTCTAATTAGATAAAGGCTTTTCAGCACTTCAAATTAGGTGTGTGTGAGCCACAGGAAACATCCTTCTTCATGTCCATGGCTTTAAATATTGCACCCAAATGTCCTAGTTCTTTTATAAGCAACATAAAAATTCAAGACTCCTGTTTCAAAACAGGCATTACTGAGAATAATCAAGGCAGATCTATGCTACAGCATTTGTTCCTTCTTAAAAACACTCCCTGCTTTTTTTTCTGTGAGTAAATTTAGGTGTCAGTAAAACTGAATAAGAAAAAGGCGCTTGTGTTCCCATCATATAGCATACCAAACCCTTTACTGTTTTGTGCTTTTTAAGGGATATCTCGGGAAGAACTGCAGACAAGCTTGAACGATATAGCTGCTTCACAGCTGATCTTAAGTAGGTTCTCTCATCCTTACTGCCCTTTCCAATTGCTGAGATAGAGGGAAAAAAAAAGGTCCAGGCATCTGCTGGAAATACAAGTACCCTCTGTGCACCGTGCCAGATAAAGCCCCCAAGGGATGAAAACTGGCATGATGTATCATAAGCTGTTTCAAATCTAATCAGAAAATGGCATTCTGGAAACTGAGGGGGAAAGGTTGATTTACTGTAATCAAGAAAACGAGTGTATAGGAAAAAAAAAAAAAACTTGAGCTTTGACAAACATGTTCAATTCCCACACTGAAGAGTGAGATAGACTGGGAGAGATTTCAGCAGTACAAACATATGAGAATAAGCCCTCTACTTGAGAACATGTTCATGTTGAGCTAAAAAGTGTATTATCAATACATTAAGGGCAGCTGGAGTGGAATGGGAGGAAATGGAAGTGGGTAGGAAATGAACAAATTTATTAATTTTTCTCCTTAATACTCAATTTCACCCAAAGCTGTGGGGTCGGCAGTGGAACCAGCTGCCTGGCGGCTGCTGCAGAGATTGGAGGGGCTCAAGGCTCTGCTCCTCCAGGCACTCGCCACTGGCATGGCGATGAGCGAGGTGTACAGCTACTGCCCAGCTCAAAGCTGAGCCACGCACCCCTCGTTCAGGATACATCAGAGCATTTCAGATAGAAGGAGCCTTTTTGGTCAATCACTTACGTGCATATGCTATCCTATGGGATTCCACCCTAGATCTTAACCAAATCTTATTCTAGGTGTCATCACTTCTAAATCTGCTCCTCTGCTGGGCTGTGGTAGCTGACAGCATTAAGATAGGCTAGCCCTGACTTCAGAAAGAACATTTGCATTAGAGAAACAAAATGCTTTTTGAAAACTCTTCTTTAAATAGTTGGAATGAAAAATCAGATGACAAAAAGAAACAACATGAGATCTACAGGGTAGTTAGGGGACTTGTTTCCACTATAAAAATTGAGTTCACAGTCCTGTATCTTATATTACTTTTATAGGGAATCAGGTATTTTCAAAGCGTCAGGGGAAGCTTTCAGGCAGATGAAACTCTGACTTAGATTTTGACAGCTCCTGTTCTAAAAAGGTGGCTTTTCTTCACATGACAAAGTAATCATAAAAAGGTTTCAGCCCTAAAATCCAAAGACTGTTACTGTTCTTGGATTACATTCTTCCTCTCCTCTCCTCTCCTCTCCTCTCCCCTCCTCTCCTCTCCTCTCCTCTCCTCTCCTCTCCTCTCCTCTCCTCTCCTCTCCTCTCCTCTCCTCTTCGTTCCGCTCCGCTCCGCTCCGCTCCTATCCGCTCCTTCTTTCCTTTTACCATTAGTAATTTGGTAATTTGGTAATTTATAGGGATTATCTAGGCTGTATAACTGAATACTTCCAAATTAAACATATGCTACCATTTCCTGATAGAAAAAAAAGAAGAACTTTTGTAGCATCTTGTGTTTGGAAATAGCAGATGTAATGAACACGAGGTTATAACATCATAGCAGGTACACTTAGGGGAAACAGAGCTGGGGAAGTACACAAAAATGTCATTAGAAGAGAGCATAAATGATGACTGTCTGACTGAATTTCTTTTCTAAGATGTCCTTTGGATTCATGCTCACTTTGTCATGGAAGTCTCTATTTAATTAATTGTCAATATCGGACAAGAGGCACTGTTTTAATATAATTATTTTAATGGCATCTTTAGACATTACCATCTCTGGTATATTAAGGAATCATATTAACATCCTATTCATAACTATGAATCTCCTCTGAAACAATGGTTTTTATGTTGAGTAGCCAAGTTCGTTAAATACAATAGTAGATGCAGAATGCACTTTAAAGTGCATTCATTGCAATCACAATCATTGCAGTTAAATAATCAGTGAATCCAACTCTTTAGGGTAAATTCTTGGTTTTTGTGTTGGCAATGCAAACTTTCATATTAATAGGATGAATTCTTGTTTATCAAGACAGCTACGTGCTGTTTTAAATCTTGCAGTTGAATATACATAATTTTTTTAGAAATGCCGAAAGGCAGGATTGGTTTACTGACACTTCCCCAGAAAAAGTACATGTGACATCTCATTTTATTCATGTGCTTCATCTCCTGTGTGATCAGAGATAGAAGCAGAATGGCTGCTCTTAAATTTCACAAAATTTCACGGTTGCAGTAACAAGTCCCCAGTTTTGTTTAAACTTTCACGCCAGACCATCTCTGTTCTGGAGCAGTAAAACTGGGTGAAAACACTTCTAGCATCACCCTAGGCCTTGCATGTGTTTCAATGTCTACTTTTGTCATCAGTCATTGTTTTCCTAATGAAGTCTTCTCCATCCTAACCCTCACTAAAAGGTTTCTCAGAATCTCCCTACCTCATCTTTTGGGCAGGTAATAATTATTTTGGCAGGTATATGTAATGATATGTATATGGCATCTATATGTATATGTATATCACTTGACTATTTATGTTATCAAAATGCCTTTGCTTAGCATGAAGTATAGCATGTGTGTAAGGAACATATTAGATGTATGTTCCAGAAGAACCTAGGAACAGCACCTGCTTGTCCAGAAAAGCCCCTCCTTGCCCAGTGAAGACATTTTGGCTGTGCTTTTCAATATTTGGGTAACCTTATTAAGAGAGGAGAACTGACTGACTGATAAACTGCTGATATGTTTTAAATTGTCAGCGTGAGGAGTCAGATAGCTTATGAGCTGAAACGCTTTCCAGCTTCTGTAGTCATAAGTGCTTAAACTTGTTATTAATTTAGGTAGTTCTGTCATTTGTGAAAAGTGTCTGAGGAATGGAAAAACAGCTGTGGCTTTAAGTAGAGAATTCTGGGTAATAATTAATAGAACTATTATTTAGGGTTGAGAGTGCTCAACTGCTGAATAGATCTGATTCTATAAAATGTGAACTCAGTTAATATATTTGTCTTATGTTTTGGCCACATTCAAGTGGGCTGCGCAGAGCAAAAAGCACAGAAGATCTCTTTATTTTTCTAGTCAAAGCACTTACTTTAGTGGCAGCTGCTCTAATTAAGGATGTCTGAGTAAATGCAGTTGTCATGCTTTGTTAGAAGAAAATGTTTCTTAATGCTACACTTGGATTTGTCATGCCTGCCTACAACGGTGCAGATGGGCGAGTCCTTCAGCACCAACATCTGATACTTTCTGCAGTGATTCAGCTGTTCTGAGCTGTCCACACCCAGCTGTAGAGATGAGCATTTGGCTGCTGCCAAGTAACTCCAGTGTAAGAGGGCAGGGGGCTTCCAGAGGTTTTAGGGTCCCCCCTTAGCCACACTGGGAGGAGATGTATGCACTCCAGCAGCACAGCTCCCTGATCCGCTCTTAGTCATTGTTAGAAGAGCGGAAACAATAAGAGATGAAAGTTTCTTTTATGATTTTTGCAGAATCTGCTTTTCAGCTGGGTTCCCAAGGGAAACTGGAACTTTTCAAGGAATATTTTCTCCGTGTTTTGACTCAGCCTAAGCATATATAAAGAACGTTCTCAAACTCTAGAAACGGAAGACAGTAAAGGCTGATTCCTGTATGGGGCTTATTTGTTTTACTTAGCAGTAGCTGGAAGCCAGCACAGAAACTCTAGTTAAGATTTCTAGCCAGTCTGAGTTAGGCAAAAATCCATATTGAACTTACCCCATGTTGAATCATAAAGGAATCTGGAATTTGAGTTCTTTCAGCCTAATGCCTTAAAGGGATTTCTTCAGATCTAAGATTCAGATCTGTTCCTCTGATAGTATTTAATTACAGATGACTTTGGACTAAGAATTTTCTACTCCTTTACCTCATCATCTTTGTTTTCAGATTTGCCTTTAGTTTTTTTCACAGGATGCCCCTTATCTGCAATTTTCTCAGCTCCAAATCTAATCCTAGTCTGCTTTCACAGCTTCAATTTTCTTTCAAAACTGAATTTGCATTTTTGGAGCATCAGGGATTGCAATGTTTTGTGTGTTTTTGTGTTCTTGTTCTTGTTTTCTCCCTTCCCACTTGCCTTTTCCATCAGATTACTGTCTTCTGTCCATTATTTTCTTAACTATACATTCAGGAACAGTCCTGGAGATGGCTAGTGATAGTCCTTGGTGATAAACCCAGCAGGGTAAAACACAGGTGGCTTAAACTGGTAAGAAGAAGGCGATAAGCCCCAGAGCCAACTAAACGTTTAGGTTCCCAATTTCCCACCAAAAAATTCAAGGGTTCTGATCACCTAATCAAATCTTCATAGGCTCTTGGGATTTGTATTTGTTACATATTGATAGATTTTCTGTATTTCATCTGTAATGACATTTTGACTTAGAGGAGTCCAACAGATGTGTTTGATCCCTGTAGTAAACAGAGCTGGAAATATCATAGGACTCTTGAAAGCAAATTCCTCTTAAGAATTTCTGCTTAGCTAGTTCCACATGAGATTTATGTGCCGTTTTCTGAATAATAACATATTAGGAAAATGATATTGAAGCAAAGTGTTTTTGCTGAAACATAAATATGGCTAGTTGTTTGCAGTTCTGATAGTAACAGATTTTTTTCTCAATAGTTTACTAGCCTACAAGGTAGACTCTTCTTGAGAGGTTTGCCTGAACTCAGGTCTTAGGCAAGGGTATAGTCAAGCATATCTAATGATACTTATCTCTTCTGCCAGGCATCAAAAGTCATGGGGAAAAAAAAATTTTCAAGACCTAATTTAAAGTTATCAGAAATTAAATAGCTGCTGTTTCATATTTCTGGTGTCAGAGCACATATCCGAGTCAGAGCATCCTAAGTAAACCAAGCTAAGTTTTACAATACAAGCTGCCCTGGTCTCTCCCAAATAATTTTATTCTATTTCTTTGTTTAGGCAGTGGCTGAAATTATTCAGCTATCCCTCAATATTTCTGACTTTCATTCTGTAGTTTAACGGCTGTTTGCTGGAATATTCTCTGGGACTTTTCTTAAACTGCTGTCATTTTGAATAGCTCAGAACACTGTATCCCAGGTTAGCACCTCTTAATCCAGAAGTGATGCTTAAAGAGAAGAGGAGAATCCCCAAAGTGGAAGGTACTGTACACTCTCCACCTATATAGAAAGACTGTAGCAGAATTGGCCTGGAATTAAATTCTGTTCAATGCTTAAAGAATTTGCATGATAAAAACTGTGCTTGCTTTATTATATTGGCTAGATATGTATGAGCTGAGATGCATTAGTTCTGAAGGGTGAACAGTTCAAATTCTCTGTTAGCTCTCTTAAAAGGGACTATTAGTCAAGGAGAAAAGTTTGGAACGAATATGAAATATTAGAACTGTAGGATCTCATAGCAGTCACTGATCTAGCAAAACCGGAAGACAGTAATAGTCTTCTTCCAAATACTATACTGCTCTGTGACATTACAGAAAGAAGTATGCTTTTCTCCATCTGGATTAGGATTGCATGTATAAATAAGCAAACGTTATAGCCAGATCTATGTAATAGATTTTAATCAGTTACTAAGCACTGTGCCAGCAGTCGGAAGGTAGATGTGTAGATATGGATACTACAGATACATGTTACCTTTGTAGTCATTTTATTGCTTTCTAGATTCAGGGGATTTTTTTTTTTTTTCATTTGAGCTGTGTATGTGAATTATAAATGCAAGCACAAGAACTGGCTACAATCCAGGGGATTACACCTGCTGAGAATTTTGATTTGTTGGCTAGGAACTGAAAGCTGAAGTGTGCTGGTGCTGCCATGCCATGACTGTACTTCGTTCCTCCCCTGTTGGGCAGGCTGTCAGCAATGTGCTCGGGGAAATGAGGTCTGGGTTTGGGAGCTTACACCACACAAAAGAAATTCTAACTAATACCAGTGTTCATCCCATAGGATGGTTACAAATTGCATAAATCCTTCCTCCATCCTGTTCTTATTGGTGCACTGTGGTAGCAATAGCATCCTTTTCCACTCATTCCTGACCGTCTGACTCTGATGTGCCTCGTCATATGACGTATTGGCCTTGCTTTCTGTGGTGCTTCATGATGAAGATAGATAAAACAGCTAATTCACTATTAAAACATTAGGCAAAGCTATACAGTCCCCGAGAGCAGGAGGTGAAGGTATTGATCCTGTGCTGCTAAAAGAAGAGGGGGAGAGGGGAGATTCTTAAGTCAGTTGTTAGAAACACTTCCTATGTTAGGATCTCTTTTTATCAGATGGTTTCCTATCAAATAATGACATGTCCCAATTTTCTTAATTTTTGATCATCTGACAGATGCTTGACTATAATCCATTTGAAAGCAACCCCGAGTGTGTTTTTTTTTCCTCTCCCTGAAAAGGAACATTTCGGAGAACATACAGCACCTGCAAACCAGATTCACTCTTCTCTGATCTCCAGTCACTGCTGAGGCATTAGCACAACAACAAAACTAAAAAAAGAAAGTAGTAACTGGCTTTAAAGTGCCAGTTCTGTGATGTATCACTGATAGGCAGGACTAATTGAAAGGAAGAAGAAAATGAGTAAGGACATGCTGTGCTTGGGTTTGGTCTTACCTAGTTACATGACTTCAATGATTTCCATCTTGATTTGTCTCAAGATGCACAAGAAGTAATGCAGGTCTAGACCTTGGTGGCAAAGAGGAGGCTTACGGGCAAAGCTGGCTCAAAGCTTCTCAGCAGGTTAATCAAAACTGAATCTAAACACCCCAGAGATGAGAAGAAAATGAGAGCTCTTCACCATATACACCTCTCCCTTCATGGCTGAGAACTGGAGCTCCCCACACCTCCTGTTGGGGCAGCAGGCCTGTTATTAGCACACACAATGCGGAGGTCATGCAGCTAGGTGAGGTCACCACCTTCTACCTCGCTGCTGAGGCTTGTCATCGCATGTGGAGTCAGGGTCAGGTGTGTGAAAACGGTACTGTGTATGCAGGTGCTGAAGGTCAAGATCACTTAACCCTGTTCCCCTTTCCCGCTTTGAAAATCCCGCATAGCGTTCAATCTCTGTAATTTAGAGCAATGTTAAATAAAATTAACCTTTTGGACTATAAAATATTAAGAACAGCCACACACATCCTGAAGATGAATCAATTATTTTTACTTTAATTGGGTATTACCTGACTAAAAATGCCTCTGTCCATATTCATTTATTCGAGGCAGGCGTTAAGAGGCAGATAAAGCACTGCTGCTGAAGGCCTTTGTGATTAGCTGAGAGCTAGCTATATAATAGTTTCCCTCTCCCTTGCTGTGCAAGAACCTATAAGTTCAGCCTTAATAGTACTCTCTCCAAAATAAGCTCTTGCTTGTGTTAGGAATTCCTTAGTGATAACCGGAGCTATCTTGCTATTCTGCAGCAACATAATGATAGCTGATTTGTAGACATTCCTCACAGTTAAAATGACTCTGATTTCTACAGCTTGTCTATTAGACAGTTACTGCTTCCTGGATAGACAGAATTATGTCACTACACTTCCATGCTGGTCTCTGTGGCTGCACTGCAGGTGCAAACAAGACAAAAAGCTGATGCCTTCATCCAGAGATTTCCTTGACTGTGTCTTCCAGTTGGGCTAGAACTGCTCTGTTGCATCCTAAATCATCCCCGATCCAGACTAGGGTCTAAAGGAGCCGCAGAGAAAGTGCTGCTATCACACAGAAATAACTAGCAGACAGAGGCCTCTTCTGCTCCTATCTCTAAGCTCTATTTCTTTCTGAAGTTCACACTCTAGTTTCACTCGTAACAGAAAAAGACCAATACCATATAGGATCCTTTAACCTTAAAAAATGTTGAAATTGAAATGTTGAAATGATGAAATTATCTGCCAGAAAAATTACTGTGGAAGCATTAAACAGTGGTAAGCATCAAGAGAGATCCTTAAAATTCCCTCTGTTTACTGATTTTGTGTGATGTAGTGTGATTCACCTGGAAGCCAGGCAGTCTATGACAGAGGTAGCACTAGAATGAGCTGAAATGCTGGTCACTGATATGGATATCTCTTGTTTATGGTCTGCAAGGCAATGCACTGAAAAGGAAGGCTTCATATTAACAAAAGATCTGAGGGATCGATCTTCAGTTAGTGTAAACTTGCACTGCTCCAGTAACGCCGGTGGATCTCTGCTGGGTCTCCAAATCTGCTAATCAGCTGAAATTTTCAATATTTATTTGGCAGAAGAAGGTATTGTAGTAGCTGCAAGAAGCTGTGGTAGACTGGAGTATTCCAAAAAGCAATCTGAGAAATGAATGATGACAATAAAAAACAGCTGATACAGCATTCATAAAAGCAATCCTTTGAATGGTTAAGGATAGAATTTATATTAAAAAGCTGTCTGATGATATCAGGTAAATATTTGTAGTATAACACAATGTACTTTAAGAACCTCAGTAATAGCCCAAAGGACTCAATTTTTCAATTTTTATGTGTGCCACTTAGCTTTATTAGTGTTAACAGACCTAAACAATTGTTTTAGAAGCCTGAGAAATAAGGTTTCTTCCACAAATGACCTACAAATAAGCAAAAAGTTTCACTAACAGAGTGTCAGGCCTGGATGTGACTTCTCTTTTCATTTAAATTCTAGAAGGATTGTACCAAAGTTCCTCTTTTGATTTCCCTTATGAAGCATTAGGAAGAACACTAGTACCCGGAGGGCAAGATAAAGACAGTTGTGCTGACATTTAAACTGGTAAAACACTGAAATGGGAATGCACTGCCCTGAAGAAATTTAGGAAATGCGCATATCCAGATTAAGTATATCTTTTTTATTGTTATGGACTGTCTCTGAAGCTGTTGGAAATACTTAACTGTTTACCTCTCAAATGAATGTGCTTGCCTTTGGGGAAGGCTTCACAAGAAACCAGAGACAGCAAATAAGGAAGTCAAAATAAAAGTCAAGAAAAGAATTAGCATTAATTCAATATGTATATTAATTTCTTTCGGTTGTCCTGATCAGTTACAGCAATTGTAGACGTATGTACTAGCATTTTATATCCTTAGTGCTATTCTTACTCACCAGAATGAAAATATTTTATAGATGTTATCTATTTTATGTTATCTATTTTTATTATATACATTCAAAATTAAAATGTGCTTTCCAGGAAGGGCCCATCCATTCTAAGAGCAGATATTCAATTAACTATTAAAAAATGTTGTACAAATACCTGTGGTGTGACATGTTTGAGGCGATAAAAGCCCAGTTTAGTTTTATTGCATGAAATTATTGATAAATGACAACTAGTAGGGTGGCTTTAACTGGGGCAATAAGGAGCTCTTGTTGTCCCTATTGAGATGCAGGTTGGCAGGACAACTTGGAAGAAACTAGAAGTGTAAAGAAACACATTAGATGATTTGCTGAATTTCGATTAGCTGACAGTTAGAGAGGGACGTTGCTACCTTTCCTAGGCAGTATTTGTCTTTGGGTCACAAAATGGAAGCAAGTGGGATGAGTGTTTTAGAGGGAACCAAATTTACCATCACTGTAATTGCCTCACGGACTGCTAGACTCCTATAAATACTGTGACATTACCAGGCTTTCCTTGACCTCATTATGGAAGGCATTCAGAGCTGGTTAAATCGAACAGAAGAAACTAATTATTTTTGCATCTCCATAGACTTTGGGTGAACCCAGGTAACTCCTGGAATGTCAGACTTGTATTGTTGTTGTTTCCCTTTTCCTCCATGCATGACTTTTTTTTTTCTCTGCTTTAGTTCTCTTTCTTTTCATCCAATATCTCAAAAGCATATGGCTTAACTACTCAGTACCCAACCACTCAGCAAAACCATACTGTTGCACCCTTGTAAGTAGAGGCAGCCAAAACTGATGTTTTCCACTAGGATGGTACCTCCTGGCTTAGCCCCACCACAAAACGTGTGTGCCTTGAGGTAGGAAGAATGTGAAAGACAGTGAGCACTGGACAAAGAAAGAGGCTTTTTCCAGGTTTCCTCTTCTTTTCTCTCCCTCTTCATAAGCACTGAACTTGTGCTGTCTTCTGGGAAACAGGAGGACACTCCAGTAACAGAAGTAAGGGCTCCAGACCAGATATTTTCAATCTGTGCACCAGAAACTGCTGGGAATTTGTGGAGTACCTTTTAAGGGTCTGGGAAAGCTGTCTCAAATAAGATTATCATCTCCAAGCATCAATTTAATTGTCAGTGCGTCCACACCTCCACTGGAAAACTCTGAGTAAGTGCTGCTGGTCTAAAGTTGTTGTAGACCATAGAGCTTTAGATCTTGACTCCATCTTGTGCCACTGAAAGGTGATACAAGCTCTTTTGTGAAGGGCTTAAGGTTAACCTGTAAAGATATGATGGCAAGTCTAGCTGATTTTTCTGAACAGGTTCTCCAGAACTGAACAGTCTTCTATTCATATCATAATGCTTTTTCAAGGGCTCATCTCACCATATATGTGGAAGACGACCTTGCCCTAGGGTGAATATTACACAGAGAGGACCTTGCAATTTGAGGGCAGTAAAGTGCATGTTTGCAGAGAAGGTAGTTTATTGTGAAATCACTGTTAAATGTCCTCTCATGGGTTGCTATAAGTGGGATTATGCTTCCTCAGAGTTTACTTTGCATGATTAAAAATATATATTTCTTTCTGAATACGAGAAACATTCCTAACATAAAGAAACTGGGTAAAGAAAATGCTACCTTCCCTGTGCTTCATCTCCCTCTCCCAAGTTCTTCAAACACTCCTACCTCAGGGTGAGATGTTTCCATCTCCTCATAAGAAATGAATCATGATCAAATTCCCAGGGGGTCTGCTTCCAGGTCTTGCTGAGACTTAGTGGCCAAACCATCTAGCTAAGAAGAAATCTCATTAGTTTACAACCAAAGACGTCCACTTACAATAGCAATGGGGAGAAAATAAGGCAAACACTGAATCTCAGTTTTCTGAAGACAGTTTTTGGTATGTTATTTCATCTGATTTTCTGTACCCATCCACCCGTACAGAAACAGCTGTTCAGTGATGAGACCACTCATATACATTTGTTTAAGACAAAGGCATTTGCCTTTTTTTCTCTTGCATCAACCAAAAAAAATGTATATAATCTAAGTGCATTTTTTTCATGTCTGACAAAGTGATCACATTGTAATTTTTGTTTTTAGAATTGATAGAAATAAAGAGAACGATCATCCAAATTAAATGCACTTTCATGCAAGCTTTTTTCTCTAAAACACATTAAAAATAAATGTTATTATCCAGTCTCCTTTCAGATGGTTAATTCTTTAGGTTCTGTGAAATAGTATCAATAATGTATTGAGGTGCTTGTATAAGATAATATCCTGTAAAATTAAAAATTTAGAAATGTCTATTTGAGAATTGGGATTTTACAGCTGGCTTTTTGGCAGAAAGGGACCGATTTTTTTACCAGCAATGCCTAAGCAATATGATCTTCAGAAAACTGAGGGATCCCATAAACCGATCATTTGCATGAGCTATTCCTAATATACTACAACTTCATCTACACAGCCAAAGCAGATGTGATAATGTGTAAGTTGCAGAATATCCCCAAATAGCAAATCCTGTTCAGTCTCCAAAAGATACTGAATACACACATACTACTAGAAAGACAAAGCAATGAACCATTTCCTTAGGAAGCGATGACTCTTTATGTTGTTTTTTTTTCTTTTCTTGGTCTCCTCATAAGAAATGAATCCTGAGCAAACTCCAAGGTGACTCCTTCCAGGTGCACAGGAGGGAGAGCTCAAACAGGCTCATTGATGAGATGGTGGAAGGTCTTTTGCAGAGGTCTTGTGAGGGACCTGAGAGGGTGCAGGGAGAGAGGGAATAGGAAGAGATGTGTCTAAATATACTATCCTAGTGCAAAAGCATTGTGCAAAACCTTCAACTCTTACATGTCTGGGTTACGAGCGTTGGCATGTGATATAGCTCAGAAACTGAAGTTAAAAACTAGAGGAAAATGCTACTTAGTGTGCATGCCAAATCGCACTAGCAGACGATAAGGAACGGAGAGAAAGGTTGATTAGGGGAGGGTGACTTTCATCTCCCCCCGCCTCTTTCCTCCCTCCAGGAGCTCTATACTTGCTTGAAAGCTTTGAAATTGTGAGCAATGTACAACTTTAGTGTTGACTTTTGTCACTGTTTTGACACTGGTTATCAGGGCAGACCCGGGCCCTAGTTCCCAAGGCAGAGGAGGCTCCCCCTGTTTCATGGTCCTATAAAGTCCAAAAAGGTTCACCGCTAAATTCAATAGCAGCCATCTCCATGGTCTTTTTGTTTATTTGTTTGTTATTTTTAAGTAATATATTCTTCTATCTTTTTTTTCTCCTAGCTCTCAGGCTTACTTCTTGAGTGTTGTCTCATTTCACTTCCTACCCTGCAATTTAATCAACCTGAATTGACTTCTGCTTTTATGCAGAGCTCAGCTGACTCCAGTGGCACTTCACTGTGGCTAACCACGTGCATCAGCCAAATAGATAAACGTCTAATTATAAGCTGCTTGGGACAGAGACTGTCATCTTAGGTGTAGCTATACTCTCCCTTTGTCAGGAATACCCTCAAAAACAAGCTCACCTGCTGCAAGCCCTGATGGAAGCAGCCTCCTAGGGCACGCAGCACGCAGCAGAGCCCAGATTTGCTTTTGGCAACTCAACATACTGCCAGGCATGCCTCACTCCCTGACTGCGAGCCAGCACCTTGGACCGGTGGTGGGAATCAAGCCCGCCGTACCTTCTTGATGGGCCGCGTCTCCAGGCACAGAAGTCTATGAGGTTGTGCAGGGCCTCCTATGACAGGTTCCTGGACGCAGCCTGGACGTGCCAGTCACCGAAAACCTGGTGGGCTTTGGTTGTTACAGAACCATTGGGTCAGCTGAAGTAATAAGGAAATGTTTGGGTCACTATGAAATCTTCTGAAAATGGATGTGGATTTAAAAAACTTTGTAGATGTGAGTTTTATCTGGCTCTAGCAAAAAGGGAACTTGGGAATACCCTTTCTTTTCCTGCTTCAGTTTTTATTCCCAAATGCTGATAGAAGCAATTAAATCAGGAATTATTTTCAAACATGAATCACTAGTCAGCACATGGCTTGCAGTTAGAAATAAGCTTTTAGTTATACTCCCATGCAAAACTGCTATTCAGAAAATTCAGAGAATTTTTTTCTTCTGTAAAATTTAACTCTTAATCCAAAGTAGAGATTATGGAAAATACCAGACAACAATGACTTCTTCCTGTCCCATATTTATTCTCCTATTCCTGAAAAATGGAATTTATTAGGAAATAGTGTTCAAGAACCTAACTGTAGACTATTTGGTCACTCATTTTACTCAGTCAAAATAACTTTTTTAGATAGTTATTCTTATTGAATTTCTTAAGATTTAGGAAATGTGTGATCTTTGTGAAGGAGGGAAAATGCCTCCTCATTTATTTTTCTACAGCACTAAAACTTACAGAAAACACCTTTGGAAAATATTGTTCCTTTTATCAGTTGTTTAGCCTCAAGACACTTCAGCTGTGGCCCGGATGAATATGGGCATGTTAGGCTGCCTGAGTTAGTGATCTGTGGTCCATGTGGACACTGTTGTCAGGGGCACATCATAGCTCAGGTTGCCTACACATCCTATCCAGCCTTCCTATGCAGCAAGAAAAATGTGCTTGACATATATTGGTCCAGCCTGAGGAGATATCCCGTATGACACGTGGGATATATACCAGAAGACTACTCAGCCAGTCCAGGGAAGAAGCTACTTAGCTAAAGGCTAACATGAGCTTGGGAGTTCCCCTGTCCCATGCTCCAAGGCTTCCTCTGCTGATGTCATGAGGACTTCAAGGAGTCAATGATCAAAGTCTGATCACATATTATGTCAACTGCCCACTAACGCCAACACTGATTAACAAAGAGCAAAGCCACCTTTGCTATCCCAGTAAAATTGTAAGCAAAATTACAATGATTTTGTTCAGAGGAAGCCTCAGGAGAAAGAAAAGACACTCTAACAAACTTGCTTAAACATTTGAAGAAATATTTTAGGAAATTCAATGTGTCATTTATTTTTAGTTCCACGAAAGAAAGTCCATTGAGTTTAGAATCGTGAAATAAACTACATTTAAGCTACTTGGAAACATAGATGATTTCAAGAAAAGTCATATAGAGAGAGAGAATATTCTGAAGATGCAACAATATACTGACATACCGATATAATTTTCTGAATCTGTTTATTTTTAAACTACATTCTTTTTCACTAGAACACATTTTAGTCCCCAGATTAAATACTCATAATAACTGCTACCAATTCAAAATTACACTGCTGTGAAGTAAAATCCATGTGGCGTTTTCTATGAACAGGAAAACAAATTATTCACATCTGCAGTGCAAAATATCCCAGGCTTAAAAGTGTTAAACTCTTGGTATTAGAAAGTGCATTAATAGAAAAGGGATACATCACTATTCAGTGAAGGGCTATGTATATACTGATTTTGCACACGGTTTTACTGTACCTCCTTTTGCGTCAGCACCAGTTTTACAACTTTGTCATTTGGCTCCTTTTGTTTTTCACATTAGCTTTTATTCATTATGCAAGCTGATGTTAACTAATAGCTCATGGCTTAGCAGCTATTTATGCTTGGTGTACTTACGTGATCTTTGAAAAAAAAACCCAGCATGAACTGAGAAAACTTTATGACCTTTCATTCAAAATGATAATATGCTTTTCTGTATTCTAATGTTCAAACATTCATGCAAGAGAGAAGGGGAAGGAAGAAAACAAGTGGAAGAAATGTTCCTCTGAAAGTTAACTTTTTAATTGGTATGTTGATGTTGATGTTGCTTGCTTATACTTTGCAACCCTAAGATATTGAGCTGTGTTTGTCCTCATGTACAGCTTTGATCTAAAGACATACTTATTTTTCTATCTAAAATGGAGAGGGCTTAAAATATATTTTTCCTGATGAAGAAGGATATGAGGCAATAAGTAGTTCACTTAAATATTCAATCAAAGTGTCAGACACATGACAACGAGGAAGAGAAGATGCAGTGCAACACTACGGGTTTTTTTTTTTTTTTCTGGTATTGGATTTTCCGTTGCTTTCCTACAACGGCAAGGCTTGGGGAGAATACGCATTAATGGGAGAGTTCAACTGCCAGAGCACAGAGCTGAAAAGAGCAGGAAGTGGCACTGATAGCAAGTGAGGCTGCTGGTAGGTCAGCAGTGGGCTTTGGTTTGCTAAGAAACAACTGGAAGTTAAAGTAGAAGGGAGAATATCCAGGAGAGAGTTACTTGGTACTGGCCCACTGGGTAAGTGAACACAGGATCAAACCAAAACAGGAGACATAGCAAAGAAGGAAGCAAATTAAGTGAAGAGACATAAGTGACATTAAAAACGGTTGTGTCTCACGGATACTCCATAAGAGATATGACAGGATCTAGGTGAGAGGGTGAGAACTGAAGCTCTTTGTAGCCCTTTTTGTGAACAAACGGTTTTCATTAAATGGCTGCTCCAAAGCCCAGAAATCCTGCTGTCATGAACTTGGGAGCTGTCAGGCCCTTTGCTGTGGCTTATCCGATGTCCTTTAGAAATCTGCCTGAGGTGAGCACGTTTGGGAGTGCTAGCGAAGGGGACAGGTCACCAGCTTCCCTCGATTAATTCGCAAGCTGTCTCTGCTCATTTTCCTATAAACTTTTACATTTCACAGCAGAAAGGCTGTACTTTAGAAGCAGGCAGATGTTCCTTCCAGGGATGTGGCTCTTTTATTCATTGAAAGAGTAGAAAGAAGTCTCCATCACATCTTCAGATTTCAACAACTCCAGTTCTTAAGACCATTCAACTACAAGGCTATTGACTATCACCTTACTGCAGCCATGGGTTGCACCAAAGCGCGGATTCAAAAACAGCTCTGGAGATTGCAATGTTTTTGCAACACGCTTTAAAACTTGGCACCCTTTCTAAACATCTTGGGATCTGTACTGATGGTTGATGCTATATAAATCATTTAGCAGACTTGAGACATGAACAAATAAATATTTAGAAGCTGAATGTAAAGAACTGGAGAGAATAGTGAATCTGCCAGTATTCCCAATTTGGGGAGGTCAGCATGGGAAAATACATCCCTATGCAGACACCCTTGCCTTGTGATTAGGCAGTCTGAAGAGTAGAAAGATGCAGATGTGGTGGAAGTATCTGACAGCTTGCGAAGGCCTAACTGGATCCTAGCTGCAAGAATAAGCAGTTTCAGAACTAAAATTAAAACCGGATCTGGCTAATCTAAAGATAACAGGAGGGAGACAATAAAGATTTCAAAATAATGGGATGTAGTTGTGTTATTCCAGGCGCAGAGAGAGCTGCCTGTTGGTCTGTTCCAAACATGACGCAGTCTAGAGTCCCCATCTATGATTACTATTTTATGAAGAATTCTGTGTAGGTTTGTCTGAAAATTTCTGCATCCTTTTCAGTGCTTAGTAAGTAGGAGTTAATAACTTTACTCAGATTTTAAATCCATAATTGCACAGAGATTTATTGTGAACTCTGCTAAGGAGACATTTATTTCTTAAAATTTATCTAAAGAAACATAAAGCCCATTAATATTTATCTAAATAGAAATATAATGATGAACGTACTGTTTTGCTTTTAATGTATTCAAAAAGATTCACAAAATTACGCCCTCCACTTAAAGAAAATAGCATATAAAGATGGCAGAATCAAAGTCTGCCACAGCTATCCCAAGGCTAGAGCCAGCAGTGAGGTGAAGATAACTATACCTAAAATATCTACCCTTACATCGACTGGCAGATTCACTCTGCTTGCTTTCTTCCTCCCACCTGGAAGTTAACTATATCTGTCTCCTTTTTCTGAGCAGAAAAAAAGTGTGTTTAGGACTTTGTTCATCCATGAGGAAACGGAAAAATGCATTTGTCAGTCATGTGCAAGATTGTTTACAATGAATAACTTCAGTAATAAACATAAGGTTCCTGTTATCTGTCAGATCTATTTGGCACTCAAAGAAAGAGAAAGGTAATGAAACTGTGCAATAACTTTTGACAAAAGCAGAAGCTTTTGCAGTCTGTGTTTTCTGACAGCCCATAAGGATAGAAGAAGGAAAATGTGAACTGATGAGCTGAAAATCTGTCAGTACAACTATCTGTTGGTACAGTGTTTTCCTTATGACTGGGCATTTCCACTCCTTCCTATTTTGAGAGGTTTTATGATGGTGTCTTTGATGTATGATAACTTTTTTCACATACGAAATGGGGCTAAAAGTTTCAGTGACTCCAGAAGCAGCATCTACTTCATCCTCCACCTACAGATCTGTATTTCTCAGGGTAGACAAAAGTTGAACTATCAGATTTTCCTAAGATTCATCAAGAAAGCTTACATACAGTAATAGTGTTTAACAGAGGCACAAGTGCCTGATAATTCATCAGTAATTAGATTGTTCTTTACAAAAGCCTTCAAGAGACAAGAAGAAATCCCCCCTCGAGCTTCATGCTACAAGCTCCTCTCCAGCTCAGTGTCAATACAGGACCTTTAATGTCAAATTAAGTCTTGATGACTAATAAGGTTGCCTAAGTTAGACACTAATTATGTCCTGAAAACTCTAGGAAAACCGCCTTTCTGTGCTTTCCTACTTGTTGTATTTTCTTCAAATGCTCACAAATTTCATTCTATTCTCAGTTTAAGTACAAGCTCGGTGTAGTTTGAGCTGTGTTCCAGCAAGTTTCGGTACTCAAATGTCTCTCAGTAAAAAAGTCTAAAAAGGAGTCTTCACTGACTTCGCTGACGATTTTCCATCATTGCACTTGTCACTAATTTCTCTTTTCCTGAAAATTACCTGCCTGCTCCAGCTTTTGTTAGAGTCAGAACTGCCAACGTTCATGAACCTGACAGTGGGAGGTCTGATGTGTTCCCTATGCCAGACCACATATGGTCTTCATGTGCAGTCAGGTACACTGAAGGTGCATCAGACTTTACTGTGCATTTGTGACTGTTTACACATGAAGTAGACATTTGTCCAGGCGTTTGGCATTCAGATAGCTCAGACTAGCAGGTCCCCAGAAACCAGGAGGTCATTTCCTGAAGCGATAGTGGGCAAATTGTTGCTGCAAGAAATAGGCAATTACTGCAAGGGCTCCATACTTCTGATTTTTTGGGTTATTGTCTGGAAAAAGCAAATCCTTTGATTTTATGAGGACGCTGCAGTAATGTTAAATGTTGGCCATCAATCTGTTTGGTTTTCATCACTGTGATAGGTCCTGTTGTAATATTCATTTCTCATCATGGCACCCAAATTTCTCTGCCTCCCATATAATTACATCACCATTCTCAATGGTATTGCACATATTTTTATCATCCCTGAAGGCATTATTAGAAACAGCCTAACCTTGACTAAGGTGAGCTAGAAAAACTAGGCAATATTTTACATTGGCAGGAAAGAAACACTATAGATGCAAAAAACAGAGCTGAAATAGATACAAACACGGCCTATAGGAAAAGATTTTAAAGGTTTTTATCAGCATGTGGGAGAAGCATCAGAAAGAAAAAAAAAAGCTCTTTAACAATCTTCATCTGTCTTGAGTGTTACTGCACTCAGAAGTTTAACTCTTTCTAAATGCCACAAAGCTTTTTATAATACAGATAAATCTAATTATGTTAGCTTTCTGTGATTTCCCCTCTTCAGCACACGTGAACAGATACAGGCTAATGTCACACATCTTTGCCTTGTGTTGTGTCTCATTAAAGGGGAATATCTCACTGTGGCTAGGCCCAGTGTAAAGACTCGATGTTGTTCAAGTGGAATTTCAGCAATGCAGAGACCACGTTGTCTCTATGCGCCTGAAGGATCCAAACATCCACAAATGGGGAATATGCTCAGGGCAGGAGAATTACAGATCAAGTCATGCTATACAGTTCTCCTCCGACTGGGCATGCAAGTAGTAAGTATGTTACAATGCCCACTTATGTGACAAATTATTTTTCTTGTTAATTGGTCTTATTCATTAGTAGGCTCTTTCAGGAAGAGGATGCTTAGTTCCTTCTAGGTAGCTGTGTAAAACAGACAACCGGTCCGGCTCAAGATCTGCATTACACAACTATACTGCACAGTACTTCCTTACAGCCTTCCTTACAAAGAATCTGTTAGCCATAGTCATAGCAAATGCTGCAAGAAAGGCTTAAAAGGAATTGTCTGCTCTCAGTCCCAGGACAGAGGCCCAAAAAACTGGGCAATGTTCTGAAAAAGCAAATCATCTTTTATAGACTTCTGCTTCCTACTGGCCACATGTGAAAAAAAATGAGAAGCTAAATTCAAATACTCCACGGGAGGTAGTGTCATCTATTCTAAACGTCACTTTCTACTCTCTTGACGTTTGAATGAAAGTAAATTATATTTAAAACCATTTATGCATATAAATACCTTTATGCTGTTAGTACCTTTTGAAGTAGCCTTAGTCTTTCTCTCTTTTTCAGCTCTTTCTTTCTTTTTCTCTTTTTCCTTTCTCAGGTGGCATGTATTGGTGGGAGGAGGAGGAAGAAGGGAAACAAATGTACTTGCATAAGAGAAAAAAGATATACGAAAACCCTCGTATATCTCTGAGGGTCTCTTCCCTCAGACTTAATTTGTATGGTATAATGTGTTCCTAATGCTTAGATTAAGCAATCTCTTCCACCTAACTGGAAAATGGTTTTAATCCCTGAAGAGCTAAATTTACAGAGCTGCAGCAGCTACCTTTTCACCATATCTAAAACAATACAAGTATCTACTCCTGTGGCAATGTGCTCCTAGAATCAAGTTCACGTTCTCAAAGAAATCACAGAATGATGCGCTAATCATTGGAGCTGTTGGGAATGGACCCTTTTCAAACTTTTGAATGCTTGAAACACCTTGCCATGTGGCATGACTTTCTCAGAATTCAGTACTCAAAATTAGACACAGGATGCAAAGCATTATTTAAAACAAATCTTCTTACCTAAGGTTCTTGTTTTATACAGGAGTCTTTTCAAGACAAGACATGGCTTACAACTGTGATGGCCATGACTGCTATAAAAATATTTATATACAAAAAATTTGAAGATCCTTTTTTGTCTAATGCTCTCCGATGACTCAGTGTAAAGCCTCTGTGCAGAAGAGGTTTATACAAATGTCTAATATATCCCTATATTTATGAGCACACGCTTTTCTCAGTAGGCTTTTTGCTTGAGTCATTTTTGCCTGTATAAACTCTCAAGCTGTTAAGTTCTTGAGAACATATTCTAGTAACATAGAAAGCAAATTTTGTATAGAAAAATGTTAGACAACTGTGCTCCAAAATCATAACTATTTATTTGCACCCTTAACTTCAGGGAATACTTTTACACTGCTTATTGTGAATCATTAGAATAGTTTGAACAATGAGTCATCAGAACACAAAGACAGCAAAAGTTATGTTTCAAGGAAAGCATGAACGTTAGGCTCTGACAAGTTTTAAAGACATAGCAGAATAGTCAGAACAATGTGCGTTATACTGCAGGCAACTACATTTTCTGAGTCTCATTTTCGATCACAGTCTGTTGTTTGCATTGAATAGTGCCACAAGTAATGAGATTGCTTGCAGAGTTGCTCTCTGTTAAACTTTCTAAATCAAGTTCTTTAGTATATTGCCCTCTAGGCCATGACCAGGGTTATCTTTAATTATTGTATGGGGTTTGGAGGTACCATTGCAATACAGTGCTAAGTATTGCATTAATTATTATTAATTCCAGTGGGAGTTTACCGCATCCTGTAACATTAATTTCTACTCTATGCTGATAACTTTCTCAGATGGAAAGCATGTGGCGGTATACAGACTGCCAGGTTCTTAAGCAAGCTTGCTAGAGAGAGGAACCAAGAGACAGGCAGGAAAACGTAAAGCGCTTGTGCGAGTTGAATAACATTTGAACTCAATATTCCTTGTGAACCCTTGAATGCCATAAAATTAGAAGATCAAGTTCTCCTTTCTGGAGGATGGAATCTCTACTCCATCTTTTAAACACAGATCCCTCTCCAGTATGGTCTGAGGTACAAACTTCTCCTGAGCATTTGGGTTCTGACCAGAAGTTTGACCTGAACTTCGTAAGGCCAAAGCTGTGTCTTCAGACAAAAGAGAACATGACACCAAAAAACGCACTGGTTCCCCAAATATATCTGTGGAGTTGCCATAGCCTGGGAGGCTTTGATGACTCGAGTTTCGATAGAAGGGAAGCTAGGCACACTAAACCGGGAGGATGTCCAGTCCTTCTACTTTTGCTGCTAATCTGCTTCATAATGGGAAGGGAGAAATGTCATAGAGTGTGGAAGAGAGATTGTGGATGGCAGGGTCAGGACTGAGGTCTTTTGGATGAGGATTGAGTTAAAGTCATTCATTGTTGTTTGTTGTAGAAGCAGACTCTCAGTACAGTCCAACTCGTCATTAAGGGATCCACCAAGATCCTAGATCCAGCAAAGGAGTCTCAGTCAGTTTAGCTGTGGCAGTGGTTGCAACCTGCACAGCAGTAGCCCAGTATCCTGTCCTCACCAGAGGGCCGAGTAGATGTCTGCAGAACAGGTTAAGCTTCTTCCCCTAGAAAATTCTCCCAGCCTTTGGTGATTTCTACCTCTGTTTAAAAATGGTGCGGCACAGAGTTCAGAGCAAATGACCTAACTGCATACTCCTGCAGAGTGTTTTGTAGCCCGCTTTGAGTTCAGTGCTGGCTGCCACAACTGCACAACAGTCTGAAAGTCAGCTAGGCTGAAGCTCCCTGGGATATTCCCTATACCACACTAGCAGTGTCTAAAGTGTAGACATGCCACAGACAAGTATAGACAAGCCACTAGTTATGATTTTCCAGCAGTGCAGCAAGAGCTAGGACTTCTTTATTGTCAATTTAGTCTGTGCTCAAGCATGAGCGGTGAGCAGAAGGAGTAGTGAAATGGTATGAGGGGCAGCTGTTTCTCTCTGATGAAAACGGCCTATGAGAAAAAATGCTAAGAATAAGGAAAACGTGCACCTGGTTCTTGAGCCCCTTTCCATCATCCCAAGTGACTGCCATTGATCTTTCGGTAAAGTGAGCTCTGCACTACAGAGAGTGTCTGTCCTCTGCGTATTACAGGTCATGAAATGCCTTGCTATATCTTATAAAAATCTTCAGTGCAAAAGCCTGGAATACACAAATGTTGAATGTGTTAAGGAAGGAGAGCAAAAGACAGAGGAAATTGGTAATGCCCCAGGAATTTATTAGATAAAATGCCCATCTGGTCCTAGGAAGTAAAGTATGACTCTTTCTATAGGGAACTGTGAAATCCCTCAGATTTCCTTCAGGCGATTCTGAGGGAAAACCCCTTCCAATCCCTATATCTGGTCACTAGTTTAATCAATAAAAAGTTACAGGAGGTAAAGTCCTTCTTTCCTAGTTCCCCTGGCTGGCTCACGCTGTAGTCAATCTCCACTGCTTCAGAGGATGAATGAATAAAACTCAGGAGCTTTGTTATTTATAAGGCAGAAAAAAGTCTTCCTGAGCCTTGCAGATGAGCAGCAGAGCGCTGAAGCATGGAATTAATTAAATACAGTAATTATTTGTTTTGGCAGCACAACAAAGACCTGATAGCAAAGACCTTTTTCAGTCAGCTGAAGGAAAAAAAAGGTGTTAGTACATTTACTGAGCTCTATCTTGAAACAAAGTAGGTTTCTTATCACTACTCCAATGCAAAAGCTGTTCCAGAGCCTTCACTATTCTGATGATTTGAGCCTCCTGATACCAGTCTAAATTCATTCATGCTTGGCATATACTTATGCAATGCTGCCAAAATACTGTTCTTCATTTGAAATAATTCTTTTCCTTCTCTGATACTTATCTGCCCAGAATGTGTTTAGGGAACAGTCATATTGCTGTCATATTGCTGGGGTACACCTCTGATGCCTTGCAGATGGTGATAGACCCTGTGCGTGGCCAGTCATCCTACCAGCCCCTTTCTGTATGATGTCATCTGAGCCTACATATTCCTCACAACATGTTTCCATTAGGGAAAAATAATATAGGAACATAAAAACCCAACTCCTCCAGATAAACAGAGAGTCAGACAGCTTCTTTGATTCTATTTCTTTTCAGTCCTGCTTTCCATCTGTGCAAAGTGCTTTGGGAGCAGAAAGGGAGCAGCTGATGCCCTTTCTATACAGGTAAATACCCACAAAAGCTGCAATGCAGGGGAAAAATACCCTGGACGCATAGCACTATTGCTGTGGTTCCAAGACTTGTACTGAGCATAGAAATGATTGTTTTCTTTTCTGCTGATCTTTGCCATGAGCATTCAATCACTCCCAGTTTTTGCAGCAAAACAGAATCACAGAATCACTGAATCACAGAATCGTTTAGGTTGGAAGGGACCTCTGGAGATCAGCTAGTCCAACCTCCCTGCTCAGGCAGGGCCATCTACAGCACATTGCACAGGATCACATCCAGACGGGTTTTGAATAGCTCCAGCGAAGGAGACTCCACTACCTCTCTGGGCAACCTGTTCCAGTGCTCTGTCACCCTCACAGTGAAGAAGTTTTTTCTCAGGTTCAGATGGAACTTCCTGTGGTTCAGTTTCTGCCCGTTGCCTCTTGTCCTGTTGCTGGGCACCACGGAGAAGAGGCTGGCCTCATCCTCTTGACACTCCCCCTTCAGATCCTTATACACGTTGATCAGATCACCTCTCAGTCTTCTCTTCTCCAGGCTGAACAGGCCCAGTTCTTGCAGTCTTTCTTCAGAGGAGAGGTGCTCCAGCCCTCTAATCATCTTGGTAGCCCTCCGCTGGACTCTCTCCAGTAGCGCCATGTCTCTCTTGTACTGGGGAGCCCAGCACTGGACACAGGACTCCAGGGCTGAGGAGAGGGGCAGCATCACCTCCCTCCACCTGCTGGCAACACTCTGCCTCATGCACCCCAGCATACCATTGGCCTTCTTGGCCACAAGGGCACACTGCTGCCTCATGTTTAACTTGTTGTCCACCAGCACTCCCAGGTCCTTCTCTGCAGACCTACTTTCCAGCAAGTCATCCCCCAGCCTGTACTGCTGCATGGGATTATTCCTCCTGAGGTGCAGGACCCTGCACTTGCCTTTGTGGGACTTCACGAGGTTCCTCTCCGCCTAGCTCTCCAGCCTCTCCGGGTCCCTCTGAATGGCAGCACAGTCTTCTGGTGTGTTAGCCTCTCCCCCCAGTTTCGTATCATCCGCAAGCTTGCTGAGGGTGCACTCTGTGCCTTCCTCCAGGTCATTGATGAATACATTGAACAGGACTGGACCCAGGACTGACCCCTGGGGGACACCACTAGCCACAGGCCTCCAACTTGACTCTGAGCCATTCACCACAACCCTCTGAGCTCGGCCATCCAGCCAGTTCTCAATCCACCTCACCCTCCACTCGTCTAGCCCACACTTCCTGAGCTTACCTAGGAGGATGTGATGGGAGACAGTGTCCAAAGCCTTGCTGAAGTCCAGGGAGACACCATCCACTGCTCTCCCCTCCTCTACCCAGCCAGTCATTCCATCAGAGAAGGCTATCAGATTGGTCAAGCATGATTTCCCTTTGGTGAATCTATGCTGACTACAAAACCAGCAACTATAAACAGCAAATAAACAAATGAATCATTTTGCTGTTGTATATACTTCAAAAAAAAAAAAAGTTAATTTAAAAAAAGTTCCACTTGAAAGAAAAACATGGAGAAGGCCAGGCCTTTGTTATATTAGAATAAAGCTTTTCCAGCTGTAGTAGCATCCGTGGAATTCATGAATGTTCTATTGACCCTGCATTTCCGTTTGCTTACTTCTTTTCTGGCCTGTCTCTCTGACCTTACACATTCTGCCTCTTCCCTCTCTTACCTTTTGCTCTCTTCCTTCTCTCTGTACCTTTTCCAGTGCTTTCCTGCCCCAACTTTTGAGAAGTTTAAAGACTTTTAAGTGAATGCATGCTGCATAGTTGCCCTTGGATTGAGGGTTGCTCTTAAACATGTCTAAGGAAGAAAAGTTTGTAATATCCCAAGGTTGCACATCCAGACTTCTGTAGCTCCAGAAGTCTTTATTTAGTGTGAATGCAACTCAGAACTCTTTTTTATTTCCCGACACTCAGAAAATCTCATTTCCTGGGCTGTCAAGGATTTTGGAGGCCAGTACAGCTAAACAGTCCTGGACAGACAACAGAGTACATGTACAACAACTCTACACAGCATATGCAATGAGATGGATCAAGTAAGTGTATAGGCCCACATCCAGCAGTTCCAATGAATTCATCTATTGTATAAGAACTTTTACAAAAGCACTTTCTGTCTTCCAAACCACCATTTACTCCTCTCCCTCAGTGAGAATGAAAGCAAACCTGCCCCCACCAGATTTCACAAACTTTAATGTTTGTAATCCGCTCTGTTGATTTTTCTTTGATGCCAGAATGTTTAAAATCCATTACTACTAGTGGATTCTATCTTCTGTAAGCCCACTGTTATTCATGAAGGCACCACCAAAGGCAGAACTTTTTTTTTTTTTTACCTCTTTCTTATCTAGAAGCCATATAAGCATAAATGAATAAGATTCTGATTGTCATTATAAACTAAAATCACATAGTTTTGGAATTTACTTGTATGCTGTAGCAGTATAAATTGCTAAGCTGCTTGTCATGACGTGTTTTCATGGAGGTCTTCACAAGAAATAAAGAAAGTTCTGCTTATAAATCCTTTGGCATAAATGCCTATAGTTAATTTTCTATTTTGTGTAATGTGAAGCAAGGACTGTTGATTTCATTTAGCTATGGTGATTAGGCAGCAAGTATCTGTAATGCGGCATGCAAACATCTGAGTGGAATGAAATATTTATTGTGATTGAAATGTGATTAATTCAATGCCGTAATCTTACCTTTAAACACAACAGGTATTTAACCATTCTCTAATGGAGAAATAAAGCCAATAGAACTAATGATTTTTGTGCTGAAGAATGCTCTTTTTGCAGGTTGGCAGGTTGAGCAGTACTTTAGCGAAGGTCCTTCTTAACAAAGAAACCTTACATATGGGCAGTCTCTGTACTCCTGCAAAGAAAAGCCAGCTCCACAAGCTGAATTGTTTTCCTTGTAAAGTTATTAACATAAAAATGTCTTTCAAGATATGTGTATTAACTTGCAAGCAAGGGAGCCTTAGTGCTTCTTGATATGGAAGGAAACTGTACAATACAGTATGTTGCTTATTTATTGGTGAAGAAACTTTTCTAATCACATTGGATGATTAGTAAAGCAGGAGATTTCATAACTGCATGCCTTTGGTTTGCATTCTTTTCTTAATGTGTGTTTACAGAGATAAAACTAGATCTGTTACAAACACATTCAAGAACATGCGGTTGTCTGGGAGTCAAAAACACAACTCAGGCAGTTAGGAGGCTTGCAAGTAAATGCTTTACAATGGATTTAATTTCTGTGATACTTCAAAGCTTTTCACATTGCAATGAGCTTCCCTAGGTGGTGCATTAGACAGATTCACCTGTGTTTCCAGTAGTTAAAATCTCCTGCATGTAGTAGTTTTGTGTGTGTAATTGCAGGCATATAGGCAATGTCACAGAGCTCCACTGATGTTTCCTTACTTTCTCTAATAGCTTCATCTAGAGTCTCTGAAAATTCTAGTGAGAGAAAAACGTAAATAAAGCATCTTAAAATATTTTCTGCATTTCAGGCTGGCAGATTATCTCCCAGAAACAGTCAGAATCAAGCTAATTTCTGCTGTGACTGTAAATCTCCCTGAACAGCTTTCTTTTCACTAGAGTATTAGTTGTCTGTAAAAGGACAAGTTTTATGCAGTTGAATTGCTTGCTCCAGAGGAAAAACAGTAGTTTAATGGCAATGCAACAGCCAATGAATAATTTTAATTTTTCTATTATGCACAAATAAATATTTTCTTCCACATATGCCATCTGATTTCTTTATCAGCTCAAATCATTTGCTAAAGAGTTGTCCAATTAAATCTCTAGCTTTTATTCTAACCAGTGAATATATCAGCTCTTTACCTAGGCTGCACATGTACCAGCAAATCATGTACAAATTCTTCCTATCAACTGTCTTACACTGGAATCCTCTCTGCTGATGAACAAGAAGGAGCTTGTTTGCACAGGAAATAACATTTAAGGAGGTGATAACAGATCTCAGTTCTCCAGAAGATAAGAATGACACACAGCTTTGCCCTAAGGAATACATCCATTATGGTACTTAGGTACCTAAAGCGGGATGTAAAAGGGCCTCAGGTATCTAAGTGGAAATTGCTATCGAAAAGACCCCATATATCTTTTGCTTAATGTGGGACATATTTAAGCTCTCTAAGTCTCCTCGAGTAACACAGCAAGCACTTGGAAGTCTATTTCTAGACAAAGCTGCACCAGCTAAAATGCTAAGTGTCCATCTCCTCCCTGAGCAGAGGTCCCCCAAAATCAGGGTAAGCCAGTACCAGGATTAATGGTTTCTGCTCCCATCAATGGGTGAGGAGTACTGGCCCAGCTGGGCTCCCACACCTCAAACTAAAGGACAGTGTCTTTCTAAAGGCACTAATTCAGGCTCACTGGCAGGGAGGGAGGACTCTGCACTACGGGCACTGGGCTGAACATGTCTTGATGTACGGCCTGCCAGTCTTTACTTCCTTCAGCTGACTTTCTTCAGTCAAAGCATTTCCTTAGGATGTTTTTTTTTTTCTTCCACCTAGATGATTGTTTATATCCTATTTTATTTCTGCATTTCTATAGAAATACTGCTGTTATTGCATTTTGCTGCCTCAGTACACCTGCATAGTGTGTCCTAACCTAGTATCAGTATACCGAATTCAGAAACTGTAAAGATTCTGAATAGCCAAATAATGTCACTAAGGCGAATTTTAATTACTTAGGAAATAGCAATTGCGACATTCAGTAAATAACCTTGCTAGTTAGGTGAACTCTAGCAGTGTACAGCTCTGTGCATCAGGGTACAAGGACCTCAACAGCACAGTGGGAAAGAGGCTGTTACTTGTTCTCCAAACTGCAGGAGAAAATTCCTGCAAAACATTGATGACCTTTTTATTTACTAATGGCTTTTATTTAAATTTGCTCAACACCAGAGGTGAACATTTTCTGAACCCAGAAAATAAGAGATATAAATTACCATCCAAGGAAGCTTGTCCACTGCACTCCTCAGATTCAGCAAAGAGTAAATGTTTCTCCAAAATGCTCTTTTCTAAAAACAGCTTTTTCCTGCATCAGAGCCAGCTTATCTACATGTTCATTTTAAAAGCATAGGTAATTGAAATACTCCATTTTACACAGTTTTAAAACCTCATTATTGTTCCAAACGTTGCAGATATCTTTCAGTAATGAACACAAGCACTAACAATTCAGTCCACTTTTTAAGTTAAAGCGTCGATAGCTGTAATGTTAGCTTTCAGAGGGCTCTGAGAAAACTGAGAAATGGATGGAGGGGTGGATTGTAAAAGCCAGAAGAGGGGAGTAAGGACAATACTGAATGTATCAATCAGTTTTAAGTCTAGATTCTGACCAAATAGTTTGTGCTGCTCAAGTATCATTTTGCATAGCTGAAAAGCTCAGATGAAATTAACTTTTCTTGTTCTTTCTTCTATTAAAAAAATCCTGTGAATTTTAATAGTGGTAACCTTTTTATTGCAAGGGATAGCTTCCTTTGAAAAATGTAATCTGTTTAGCAGATAAGTGATCACAATTTGCCATCACCAGCCCTTAATAAGAAGTTCAAGAGATTGACTAAATTGCTATGGAGAAAAGTCAATGCTGGTTTTGTGTTCTTTCTATGTGTGGTTCATTTCAGAATGCTATTTTCAGAAAAGGGAAACTTAGCACGCTTTATTCCCTTATTTTTCAGGTCACTACACGTAGAAGAAGTGAAAGTCATGACTGACCTTCTCTTATTCACCACTTTTATCTTGATAGCATTTGAAGGTAGGACTTCAGTTCCCATTTTTACTTTACTTTCCCCATTAACTTCTTTGGAAATAATTACTTTATGCCAAACTAAAACACATTTGAAGGTTAGAAGCACAAACAAACAAATCCAGTTAGGGTTGAAATCCCTCCATCACTCGCTTGTTTCTCCTGACATCTGTAAGCAAGGAACAAAAAGGCAAATGTTAATAACGGAGTGTCAGCCTGGATATTTGTCACTAATGTTGAATGCCCTTACTCTGGGTGTACTATAATCAGTGCCTTGACATTCTTTTAAAATATTCACTAGGAGAAGAAATTATAAAATAAAAACAGCACAATGCCAGTTAAAATGGGAAATGTCTTCCATGAGAGAATATCCAAACTGTATAATTATTTTGGGATCGCTATCCCAAAACCCTGAGATTTTCTTTAGATTTTGGATCAAGCTCTGAGTTTTTTTCTACATTGTCCTTGATGAGCACCCCTACCTTTGGACTGTCCCTTAAGAGAGGTAACATGAAAAGGACATCACCAAGGCAAAGACTAGGGAATTTCTGACCTGAAAGTGCTCTCCCAAATACCTTCAGAGAGGCTGGGCCACCTGATGCTTTGCCTGGAGAGGCCACTACTGCCTCTCCCACAAGTCAGGATAGCTTGTCTCACTGGTGTCTTGTGTGCTTAATAATGTGAATTATTTTCATTTACTATTTGAAATGTACATCCCCAATATGTTTCCATCAAGTTAACAAAAAGACAATAATCTATGACTAACAAACAGTAATGGGGATGAGCGAGTCACATCATTAGCAACCTGCTCTCAACATTTAACTCGTAACACCATCAGCAACCAATGTGATTAGAGATCTCAGGCTCTGCCTTCCTGAGATGTCCCAGTGTTGCCAAAAGCAGATAGCAGAGGACACTTGTTTTTTCTCTAAGCCATCGCCTCAGGTCGGCCCCTTCCCTCCCCTAATCTGTCACCGGCCAGTTGTCCCACAGCCCAGTCTCAATTCTGTGTACGTCCCAGTCCAGACAAAATCCACTACCCAGGAAGGGTTTCTGTGGCATGGGATTCTCAGAGGGAATGATCTGGCCTAGACCAGATCTTCCATGGCTTTAACTTTGGCAGTAGGCATAGGAACTGAGTTGTACACTGAGCATATTTCTCTATTATATGCTATAATTATCACTCTGGGCCAGGCAGGGTAGGCTGTTCTGCTGATCACGTTAGGGACAGCCCCAGAAGAAGAGCACTACTGGAAGAGGGTATTTGCAACCTACCCAGTATTTCCACTGTCCTATTTAGGGCTACCTATAAAGCATTCATGTTACAACATAACCAGCGTCAGTCTGAAAATTTTAGATTCTTTAGCCTGCACTCACAGGAACACTGGAGCTAATGGAGTCAAACCCAGGTTTTAAAGTTCACTACAGATCTTTACAAGGTTGTAACCTCCTGTAGTCTGGCAGTGGTTTAGGGTTTTGAGTTGCCACTGCCACCATAGCTTTGATGAATTGGCCATGGGAGGTTTTCTGTGTGTTTGCAGTGGTAGACTATTTTTATTTACTATTTGGAATGGATATCTCCAGTCTTTTTCTGTCAAGTTAACAAAAAAGAATTAATTTATGAGTAATGAACATTAGTGGATATAAGAAGTGAATTTTCTTCTCTCAAAGTTCAAGATAGTCGTTTGTTTCTTAACCTCTGCAATAGCCATTTGAACTGTTAAAAGATCAATGCAGTTTGTGGGATATTATAGTCTAATAGTTAGAAAACTATATACAGCCAAGTAATCACACAGCAAAGCAACAAGTGCATGTTTTTGGAACAAGTCTGTGCAGTCTGAATGCAAAATGTTCCAAAGACAAATCCAGACAAAGGCTCTGGTCCAATCTGTGAACTGAAGGCTCCTTCCCTAATTTGCCCAAAGATGCGCCTTGGTCAAGGTCTGGTGTGTCAGTTATCTCAAGAAGATGGTGCCTCGCTGGGAACCCCTGGGCTTTCCCACAGAAAGAGCCAGGCTGTGCTTGTTACAGGGACACAGAAGTGGATCTGTGTTTGTGCTGTTACGAATAAGGGGTGTCTCCCATGCGCATGGATGGACGCTGTACAAGTCCAGGTGAGCTTTGGGCCATGGAGGTAGCACCAGTTAATGTAGCTGAGGTTGTCACATGGTTATTGATCATCCATATACCAAAACTAAAAGGCAACCAAAAGTTAGCTAAGAGGAATGAAAATGGAAAAATTCTGTCCTGGTTTCTCATTACTGCTAGGGATAAATCCTAATGACTGCTAAGATATTGGAGCCAGAGAAAGAAGAAAAGACAGATGGAACCATTAGTATTTTTCAGTGGAACATACAGTTCCTGGGGTTAAATACCTGATTTTACTCAAAGATTGTGGGGATTTGTTTACACAGGCATTTACTCCTCTGACCCAGTCATTTCAGTGTGCAGTTTTTAAGTACTTTTGTTGAGCAACTTCTATGAATACGCAAGGGGAGAGAAATAAAGTATAACAGGCAAAACTTTTTATTTTATTAATCATTTAAAAAACAGAACCTTCAGCCTCAAAAAGTGTTGCTGTTCTATTAGTGCTTTATAATCTCAGACCCTTGCTCAAGAGGATATATTCTTCTTTTCATGCATTGTTCTCCCTTTTAATCATGTACATTTGTTTTTGCTTCAACAGCATATTTACTGTAGGAAACCTTTCTGACTGATTGTTTTAGTACAGTAAAACAATTGCAGACAGCACCACAAAGTGTCCGCGCAATGTGCTACCTGAAGAAGTAGCTGGTGAAGGGTGGTAAAGCTCATTACTCATGATTTTACTGTGATTTCTGTGTTTTAAATATCTTCCTCATTTTATATACTGGTATTTTAGTTTTAAAAAGCATAGTTGTTAAAAATATCTTAAAGCGTAACAGCACTGAGTCTTTCTCGTGCAGAGTGCTACAGTAATTCCAAAGAAAAGCGGAGGCTTTTCATTTTGCGACTTATCTAAAGCCCACTGAAATTGTAGATGTCTAATGACTCCAGTGAGCTCCAGATCGGGTCACACACTATAAAATAGTTAGGTGGTAATAGTAGAAAGTAATCTTCTGTATGTTGAGAGGTCCTGGCGAAGCTTGCACAACTTGCCATATAAGTGCCTACGAGCCTGTCAAAATTTGAAAAATTTTAAAAAACGTAACTGAGTAATTAAAAAAAAAAAAACGAGAAACTCTCTGACAGAGCTATTTACAGATAGCAATGAGATATGTAGGAATGATTTATTTTTCTAGGCATGGGGACTTTAAGTATCACACAGTCTTGAGATTGACCATCACCTTGCTGCCATGGAAACTAAGCATGTTAAATGCTTAGTGTCCGAATAGAAAGACTTCATCAAAACAATGCTGTTGTTAAGAAGATTTCAGTTTAGAAAAATGCTGATCATGCACATACTTTAAATACAATTAGTGTGGGAGAGGGGCATGTATCACACCTTTCCTAGACACAGAATTGGCTTCTATCTATCTCAGTCTTTAAAAGGGAAAGGAAAAATTCAGATCAGCATGGGGAAGAAGTTTCTATTACATGTGATTTATTTTCTTCATCAAGCTTATCCACCAAAAAGTGTATTTTTCAAAATGATCACAAGTATTCATGAATATTTATCAATTTCCCAAAAGATTTTAATAAAACTGTGTTACAATGAGGGAAGTGCAACAAAGTAATGTCAGAAAAGTTCAAATATCTTGAAGCACAAACATTTTGGGATTTCATTTTGAAGTTTTCATTGCATAAATTGATTTTTAAAAGTAATGCTTCAAGTCTGCGAAAGCTAACAATTTCCAAAGAAATATTTGTATTTAAAAATGTTTTAATTTTGTTTATTTTAAATTTTGCAGAGAAATCACTATTATTTTGTTAATCTGAGATCTGTTAAAATGGCTCTGCACATTTTTCTGCATATTCCAGTAACTAAGATAAAATTTGATATTGTCACAGCCATATATGTCTGGAAATGCAAACAGTGGAAAGATTTTCAGTTTCTGTTTGTCCTCACTATATCACGCAGACATGTATGAAGTAATTTATTTATAAATTCAGTAAAATAATAAGGTTTTTTAGGTAATTGCTAGAAGTTATAATTCTCTTTCAGAGTTATACCTTGCGCATAAAGCTAGGCGCTTCACTAGGCTTTAAAAAAAAGACATAGTAAAACCTATTTTAAGAAATTCTGAAATATTTTTAAAACGCTTTCTTCATAATTATGTGTTACACAGTGAATATCTGGAGGCATTACATTTTTTCTCCAGAATTACTTTCAGGTGGAGTTAGTAACTCATTTTTGGTTTCAACTGTCATTAATGAATCCCCTAAGTGAGTATTAGACTTGAACAATTAAAACATAATATCAGTTAATACACATACTTGTGCTATTCTGCATTTGATATTTAGCAAAATATCAAACATTTTCCAGAATAAGTTCCAGAGTGAAATCTGTAACATTGAGAAGCCAAGAGACAGTACCATGAATTTCAGTAGTCACTGGTGCAGAGAAAATACAGCCTGTCTCAAGAGGACTTTATTACTATTTTTTGCTGCTAGTGACAAACGAAGAGATTCTATGTAATATATTACAAAAAGTTAAATTTAACATGGAATATATGCTGTAATAAGAAATTCTATTACAACATAAAATGCCACACATAAGTTCATTTGCAAATATGTCTTATATTAATTTAAATTATTAGAAATAGCTTCTGCAAATTAGGTAACAGTTTTTCTAAGAAGTATTCAATGAGTCTATATAGACATTATCATATACCTCACAGACTAACATAATACCAAATATAAGATTACCAGAAGAATAGAATTAAAATATAACTAGATCAAACTTTTTTTTTATTATTTGAAATATTTCTGTTAAACAGTACTGTTTTTCTTTACCTCCAAACTAGATGGTTTGGTAAAAGTACTCGACAATATTACTAGCCTGATCTCTAGACCAAACTAATTCAAAATGATTCAATTATCCAAATTTCTGCATATTGAACAGAGATCAAACTAGTTAGTCTTCGGCCATTTGTTTGGTATTAATAATTTGGCAGAAATATTTTTGAATTCCCCATCTTGAAAGCAGACCCTGCTGAAGGCTACTGCATCCTAAAACACCTCTATGATAGTGTAATGAGAGGGACAAAATTTGTTTTGGAGAAAACTTCATCCCTGATCTCTTCATGACTTTTTTCTTCCACCTACAGTGAAAATAACTGACCTGCACCTTCCCCAAGAACTGCCAACACAGTGAATTACTGGATTACTTTTGGGTCCATACTGAAGCAACTAGGGGAAAAAAGAGCTCTTAACCTCCCTCCTAAGAGCAGGAATTGGAGAACATAAGTGAAGACTGAAATTTTTGCCAAGGATCACAGATGATTGTCTTTTATGAGGGAATGACTGACTGACGAGTAACTACTCCCTTCTTTAGAAAGTTGCTGAGGGAGAGTAAAGTTATATGGCAGTGACAAAGAAATACATCACAGTATGGATAAGTGCCTCTGTATCTTCAGATGTTTATTTACCACTTCCAGCCATGCAAAATTGCCCATTACTATGTAAAGAAATTGGTAATACATAAAAGTTTACAGCCAGTGCTATACCAGCATCTTAACAGAAGAGAATCGTATGTACAGCATAATGTCCAAATTGCTATACTCTAGCTATGGCACTCCCCTACCAATGCGTGTGAAATACAATTAATATGTTGTTTAAGATGAAAGCAATAGTAATTGTATTAAGAGCCAAGCGAAGAAATCTACTGCTCTACTGAATAACGTCAATTACTTTCTGCCCCATGCTGTGCCCGGGGTGTTTACATGGAGCCACGCAGCAAATGGCAGTGGCACTCAGGCAGGCACTTCTCCTCTAGAATGAATAAAAGCAGGAGAAAAAGGGAGGGGAGTAAACTGTATGTAGGACTAAGCAAGCAGCTGCCAGGGAGAGGACCAAACAGAGGAGGTGACAGAAGGTTAGGTGTGACAAGAGTCGTTTACTGATACTCCTAAACTGAAAATTTTGAAAGCAGCAGTGACTGTTGGAAAGTCATATACCAGGAAAGAAATTGAGGTCTAGATTTTGTGAAAGGATCAGGGCACATTTTACAAGCAGAAGAGAGAAAATTCTGAAAGCAAAACTGGTAATTTTAACAATGGTCTAAGTCTTAAACCTAGCTATGTATCAGCAACCTGCTGATGAGAGTGCTCTCTCATGTGCAGAACTACCTCTTTGGCACTCACTCTTTGGCACGTTCTGACAACATGAGAGGGACATCGTCCTTCCATTTATCGTACAGGTACATCTTCGGGTGGGCTGAGCTAGAACCGCTCTGCTCCTTCTCCTGTTCAAACCGAGCTCCCCTGCATGTTCAAAGCAAGAGTTCAAACCAAGTGACTACACCGCAGTCCCTGCTATAGCTGCAGTGACTACACTAACTAGCTTGGCAACAGGAAGAAGGTAGGTGCGATATGCAGTTAAGCTCAAGGAGGAATCGCGCATGCAGATGGCTTGCTTGAGCTGAGCTCTGGGCTGCTGCGACCACCCCTGTAGAAAGGACCTTGGGCTGTCTGCTGCAAAGGTGTCATGGCCACATTTGTACCACAAAGTATACAGACATGAGCTGCTGCAAAATGGCACAGGTTTATCCTAGCTGAATGCCTGGACCACAAAATCACCAGTGTTTTACAAAAGAATGGAAAACATAAACAATTGAGGTGATTTATCCTGTGATTTAGGCAGATATATTTCTTCAAATATAGTATTACCAACATCTGTGTTAACAGGGAACACTTCACATCTTGCAGTGTAAAATGAATGGACAAAGCCTACATTTGCCACTGGAGAATTTCACCCATGTTGGCAAAAGCCTTCAGGCAAAGTTGAAGCACAGACTTTCTGGCTGACTTAAGGAAGGTAAGAATTGCTACTTTTCTGTTAACAGCTGAAATGAAAAGCCAAAATGCAGCTACTGAACATGGTAAAATTTCAGGCTCATTTAAAAAGTGATAGCCACAGCTGTCCTTACCTGCAACACATTGATCAGTAAGAATGCTTATTGCCTGGGACCAAATCATAGCCTGGTGGTGGAGAGATCAAATCAAAGTAATTTGGCTTACAGTGTTTGCAAGCACTGTATGTTGCAATGTTTCACTTCTGGCTATGTCCTTGATATTATTACAAATTAAATGAAAACTTTTTGATAAGACAGAATTTTAATACGGCAAGCTGGATAGAATGACACGTTCTATTCAAACTAGAAAAGATTAAAATTAAAAAATTAAATATAAACTTATCCTCTTGTAAGACACTGTTTCCTTGTGCATGAGCTTGAAGTCCCTGTTGCAAACTTATCTCCTAATGGTGCATGCGTATGGGGACTCATATGTGGAATCTGGAAGACTGAACTGGCTCACCTCCAAGATTTCTAATTCTAGGTTGGGGTGGGTCATTATGCGATATCACTTTTTCTGACCCACTGAGTCTGTAAGAGGCTGGTAAATTGTAAACTGTAAACTGAAGTAAATTGTCACTGATTTTGATTTCTTTTTCTACATTGACTGTACCATTGGAAAGCCCTGGAGCTGCCAGACCTCCTGTTGAGCCATCCCAGGAAGGGGTTAGGTGGGCGGGTTGAATGAGTCACCCCACCACCTGGCCCAATTTAATCCATACTGGGTTCAAGAAGCTAAAATAGCATCACTCAGTACCTCTTCCTTAGCTACACAAAGTCCTGCTGACTTCAGCGAAACTTTTACAAACAAGGCCCAGGGTGCAGTTCATGTGAGAGAGGCTGAACCTACTCACTGAAGCTTTGACTGTTGGAAAAAAATATGAATATTAGCAATGACGGAGCCACAGGACAACTGAGAACTGAAATAATGTGCTATCTGCCAGATAGCAATTAGCTGAAAATGGAACTCCTTTGCTTCGCTTCTCTTCTTTTATTCTCACAATAGAGATCATACATTTTTCATGAGAAACAAATGTGTATGCAAATAAATGCCTGCAGAGAGTGCAAATGGGATGCAAGGACCCATTTTGAACTACAGATATGAGTACCCTTTTGAAGCTACTGACTATAATACAATATTGTAATAGTTTAGAAGTCATATAATGGAATCTATATTGCATTCTGCTTCTCTCAAGACGCAGTATCCTCTGGACTCAAATGAAAATACAGATGAACAACTATGAAAGGTGTTTCTCATTTATTCTCATCCCTAGATTGATACTTTTGAAATTACAGTGAACTTCACGTCTTACTATGTTTTGCTTGTATTATACTTGTGTTTCATATTTCTGTAACAGAATAATGAAGGAGGGTAAAGTCTACAATCGGTTTTGAATGTCAAGGTTGAGCTCAAAAGCTTTATTCACTTCTATTCCTCATGTCAGCCTCCTGCTCATTTCTTTGAAAATGTACCCCATGTTCTTACAGCAATGAGAGCAATTTGCAGCATGGTATAGAACATTCATATCACTTGCATTTGCAGAAGAGTTACAAAGGTAGAAGACAAAACCAGGCAACCTCTGTACACTGAAAAGAGTAAACTCTACTCTGAATTTAAATCATTTAATAAATCTACTTAAAGTTAAAAACAAGCTGTTCATGAGCATTCCACTGCATCTTGACAGATGTTTCCAAACGGAAGGGATAAAGGTTGCATCTACAATGTTCCCGCTATTTCGAGAAAAATTGCTGTCTCTTGCCATATGCTCCGTTGTACTGACAGGCACCTGGCCATCACAGTGGACTTTAAATGGTCACTTTCCCAGTTTTGAACTCACAAAGTCCACTTTTGGGATGAGCAGATTTATTGCCAAAGTGGCTTGGGGAGACAGGAGCGGAAGAGTGGTTAAAACTTTATTTCTGTTTTCCTGGTCCTCATACCGGTCAGAATGATCTTCAGCATAATTTAGGGATGCCTAATACAATGTTGGCACATTCTCTCATACTTGACCAACAACAGTCTTGCAAGTACCTTCTGCCAATATTACATACATTGGAGATCAAAATGGCCCTAAAATTCAATTCATATGGATTTTCACTGATTTCAGTGGGATTCCATGTTGGCATTACTTTGTTGCAGAACCACAGTATCCATAATTGGCCGTATGTTAAATGGGTCCCATCCTCTTCCTCTAGCCTCCCCCCTTCTCCCCTTTTTACCCCCTTTCCCATTATAAAGATGATATAACTGCAGGACAGCATGAGAACCACTTTCCCAGGCTGTTCTAGTCAGAGGGCTCACTACCACTAATGCTTCTCCACAAAGATTTAATGAAATCAGTGACAAGAAATGGAAACATATAATTTCATTAATGGAGACTAATAGGCTTGTTGTTCTTAACTAATCATATTTTAGGATCGTTTGTGCCAGGATACATAATCAGAAGGCCAAATAAGACAAGCCATTAAAACAGACTAAGATTGCTACTTACTACAGAAGGCTGAAATCTCTTTATTTTTCAAAATAAATTCTAGGGCATGTAAGAAGCAAAACAAATTAGAACAAACAATTTTCAGTGTAATATGTGAATGAGTGTGAAAATTTTCCTAGAGTTTTAGAAGTTAGTCCTATCACAGTGATTATTGCTCATGGATGAAGCTCTGCCTTAACTTTATTTCCTGGTCCTAAAAGGAGCTATTATGCATTGTATTGGAGTTTATTTGCTCCTGCTCATGATTTTCTCTGCTTGAGACTTTTGTAAGCAATATAATCTTCAGCACTTTAAGAAAATCCATGCATTCTGTCTCAAAATGATATATATTAATTTAGGGCAAAATAAGTTAAGAAAAGGAATACAATTTTTAGATTTTAGTTTTGCTTCTTTATAATCACAGAGTTTTAAAATCTGTTGCATGAAGAAGTAGAGAATAATGTTTTATTTTCCAGTTCCCACACAATTAGAACTACGCTACTTCTTCTAATAAATGGTGTTAAAGATATGTGTCCATAGGAATATTCTCAGCATCCAGGATCACTGCAGAATAGGACAGAGCAGTTACTTTGGCAAGATTCAGATGGCTGCAGCTGTCAGGAAGCTCAGTGCTGCAATCTCTCTGACATCTAAGACAGCGCGATGCAAAACAGCTCCAGCCACCCTGAAAACACCAGTGTTGTGACTCCACAGGTGGACTTCCTGAAACGCCAGAAGTGTGCCAGGTGACCAGTGGCCAGGTGAGACCTCTGGTGTCACGCAGGAATGTGCGAGCAGCTGAAAACTGCCTTAGTAGGATTACCAGCTGAGTGAACCTTCTCTGGATACAGTCACTTTTTATCTTCTGGAAATTTGGTCTGGGTAGAATAAGAATTTTAACAATTTTTCTGGATTCCTGGACATCCTGTATCTTCAGAGAGACAGAGTCTCTGACAAAGCTGATAGATATCAAGAAATCTGGGTCCAGTGCATTCTGGATACTCCAGTTGCATTTGTTTAAATAATTTGTGCATGGTTAGTCATATACATCTGAATGCTCTGGACTCACTGCATATCTGTCCTAAGCCATATACTTACATATTTCTATCAGAGAAATCCTGGGCAGAAGTATGGGAGCCTACATTTAAGTTCCTTTCTGGCTCTTTATATTCAGGAATATTTTATCTATCTATCTATCTATCTATCTATCTATCTATCTATCTATAAAATATATACTATATGTATATATAAATATATATATATAGTATTCAGGAATATTATATTATATGCCTATAGATGCATATATATATGTACACACACACACACACCTACACACCTTGTTGATATTAGTTATTAAGTTATGTTAGAACTTTTCATGCTTTGCACATACTAATCATTGTCATCCAGCAGGTAGCCACTGCCCCAGCACATCGATCCTCCAGAGAGCCTGGTAATTTCACTAATCAAGGTAGGACAGAATCCTGAAGAAGGCTTGTAATGCAGATGACTGGGGAAAAAGTACTATTGGCTAAGTCTGAACCTTGACCTCCAAGTAATTCTTTGGACCAGCTATGAGTCAGGAATTCATTTAGACCTGATTATTTCTGAAGTCTCTGCTAAACTTGATTGAACCTGAGTCATAAATTGTTCTACATTCTTTCAGCTAAAATTGACCTGGTTTTGTGTATCTTATTCTTGCTGTCTTTTGTGCTCAAACCACCTTTTTTGCAGTCCCCATGCTCCGCAACAGCTTTCATCTCTTTGCCTCAGTAATTATCTTCCAGGCATACTATCTCAGTATGTACTTCCTGCATGTACACTTTAATGCAAGCTATTTGGGAATAATTTTATACACTATAACATCAGCTCTATAGAAAAGTCTTTTCAAAAGAATGAGTGAGCAGAAAGACTGGATGACTGTTGTAGCACTTGAATTACAAAAAAAAGGAGACCTAATGCATGAGTAGAGAAATAGAAAAAACAAAAAGACTTAAGTTTGCTTTGATATTCTGATTTTTTTTCACTGTTTTGAGAAATACATCTTTCCACACTTCTGAACTGTTCTATCGTCCAGGACCAACCAAACATAGTATCATTATCTGTTTACATTTCAAAGGACATATATTTATCATCCATTCACAGTAAAGAAAATAATCAACCCAGACTTTCAAAAATCAACCAGAGAACACAGAAGATAATTTGCAAGTGCTGCTGAGACTGAAATAGCCTGAGATCTACAAATACTCAATTTGATGTTACAATTTACGTAAGAATTTTTAATTATGTTATTTAGTGAAATTGCTTTTTCATTGTTACAAAATATGTTCCAAAGGCTTTCTTCCTGGAGTTTTAGCTTCAAACTAACTTTTTTTGTCTACTTTCTGGTTTCAGATGTGCATGCTAAACAGCAGAATTAGTCGAGGAGGATTTATTGCATTGGATATAATTCCTGTAATAAACGTTCAAAGTAAGATAGACTTAAACAGGAACTTTCTTTAAAGCCCAAGTTACAAAGGAAACAAGAAATAAGAGGTTGCAAAATGTTCTTTCTTATCTTTAATTGAGACTAGTGACAAGTGATCGAGATGAAGAATGATTGCAGTGGATCAAGCGGAGAACACAAGCTAGGAGATTCATCTATTTTTAGGAGCTTTCTATGAGATTCATATGTTTTTCAAACGACTCCCTAATCTGAGTCATGTGGCAACTTTGTTATTTTTAGTAGAAGACAGTGGTGCTCTTAATGACACTTGAAGGTATACCTTCTATTACTAATATACCTTAATCACCTTTTCCCCCCGCTACTGAATGTTTTACCTGTGAACTGAAAACCATTAGCAGAAGCATAATTGTTAGAGTTCAGGACTTTAGTTCTGTCTTCCACTCCTGAGATTACAGAGGCTAAGGGCACGACAGAATCATATACTGTTCCCATGGTAACTTTTTTTGGCATTGAAGCTTCCAGGCAAATGACAATACTGGTGAATGTTTAGAGAGCAAGATTTCAAATGTCTGCTTGAAATATTTCACAAATCCTGCTGTAGCCTAAGGGAGAAGGAGAATAGTAGTAAAATACTAATATTCATAGTAATAATGTTCTGACACATGCACATTCGCTTTAAGTCAATTTTTAACTGACTTGCCATTGGTGTAACTGCATGTCTGGATTCATTTTGGGCTGGGTACTATAATTGCATCTGATCTGGTTAAAGCTAGAGGGCTTCTTTTTCAGGGGTAGTTTTGTTCTGGTTTGGTTTGGTTTTAGTATTTATTTTAAAATCGCTGAGCTGATGCTTTCTATCTGGGGACTGAAGCTTACCATAGGGTGTTCTGCTAGCCTTCATCAGACTGAGGAACAAGAAGAGGGTGTTATTTTGCTCTTAGATACATGTTCCAAAATATGGCTGTAGATACCCAGTTGTCCTGCACTGGGGCTATTGCCTTTTGTAATTTATACAGGAAAGCTGGGATCTGTTTCTGGGTACAAAGGCAGGGGCGTGCCAAAAAGAGCAGCCAAAAGAACTTTCTCCAACCCTAAAGTAACAACTGTTGACCTATGAGTCACAAGAGGAAAGTCTTTTTAAAGACTTTGAGTAGCCTCAACTTAACCATAGCTAAAGATCTTTGAGGGAAGGGAAAAGAGAAGAGTTTCTTCCTTATTCTCCCACATATCCATCCTCATTTGGATGTAGGCCCTACACCCTTCCACGGCAGAAGGAAAAACCTGCCCCTCCCTCAGACCTTCCTGCTAAGGTGCAGTCCTGCTGAGGGGTCTGGAGTGACCATCCAGCCCTGACCCGTTCCTACAGTTCTTCACGGTGTTAAGATCAGAAGTACAAGGGACATTAGACTGGCAGCATTCTTTCTTGGCCTTTTTTTCCCCCTTTCATTATTGAATTAACCCATTTGATCTTTTGCACTACTTACTGCTCAGCCTCATTAGAGGAAGTTCACTGCCATGTCACCTGTCCTTCTTGACTATTATTAATTACTTTTCAGCTCGTAAGGTACTTTCCTGAAACAGTATTAAAGACTGCTTTTCTCCAACCATGCTAAATGCTGCTCATGGAACAATTTTTCCTTTACTGAAAATATCCAAATTACAGAAAGACAGGCAAATAAAAATAGCAATTCTTATGGAATGAAAATATTCATTGAAAAACACCACAGAATGAAGAAAAGAAAAGCCATATTGCATGGAACAGAGAGTTCCGCAACACTGGGGCTGCTGCAGGATAAGCTTTGCCACCCACAGACTGTGAGCTTGATGCCAAAATCCTCACAATCAAGCAAAAGGTGACAGACAAGGTCTGAAATATAAACAGCACCTATCCTCTCTGAAACTTTATAGCAGCAAGGAAAAGAACAATAGAAATAATTTTCTAATAAGATTAGTATTCCTAATAAGAAAAATACATAGTATTTTATAGAACATACCTTTTCCATTCTCTCATTGATGACTCCAGTGGCCAAGAAACAGTCACTACCAGCTAAAGTACTACTTGTAAAATAAGATTATCTGGCATAGTGGGCAGATACAAGTGTATTTTGTCAAACCTTGTGTTTGCTGATAATGCTGCTTAGGAAAGGGCTATGGGGAGCTAATAATGTATTAAAGGAAGTAGTACTTGGGAGTGCTCTGTTACTTAACCTAAATTCTTTTTCCTTCTCTGAGTCCAAAGGTCTCCCTCTGCAAATGTAGATACAAGAAAAGGGTTATTCTTACAGAGAGACAACATGTTGACCTTTCTGGGAAATGGTGGTATGACTACACAGGTTTTACGTAATGTTGAACCAAAACCTATGCTACCAAAAGAGCAGAAACTATTAATTATTGCTCACCCTTCTGAAATTGTTTCATAAACAAAAAATGAGTGTGGAAGTGCTTGAAGGCTGAAGTGCTACAAGATGTAACATGAATAGAAGCAGCATCGCATCACTGTTGGAGCACGCTGGCAAATTTCCAAATATTTTGACATCTTTGACCAAGCATACACACAAATTCATCTATCACTGCATCCAAGCAGCCTACGGGCAGAGGTGATGAATAATACTGAATCAAACAGTTATACTAATTAGTACTATTTTTATGCAGTAAACAAACACATAGTAAACATCATTATTTTTTATAGCCCGAGGGCCATTCTTTTGCCTTGTAATAGCAGTGAAGTCATCTTTCTGATGTGTTTAATTTGAAGAGGAGTAACAACTTCGTTTGTGTGAGGTAAATTAGATGTCAAGGAATTTGTTTTCCAGGTCGGATCTCATAATCTCACATTATATGGCCTTTATGCATTGCTCTGTCTCTGTCATTATGTTATGAAGCATAAGTTTCACCCCTGGTTAGGAACAGATCCACAGTGAGATCTGGATGCTATGTTACTTTTTGCTAGAAATGGATGATGAGGAAGAGAAAAAGTCACTCAATGACTGTGACACATGGGAGTACAAAGTTTTCTCTGCTTTGAATGAGAATCGTAAGAAAGGCAAGAAAAATCAAAACAAATGTTATCTATCTTCTGCATTTAACATTTGCACAAAATCCTTAATGCACACTGCTGCCTGCTATTTGTTGGAATCACAGGTATTTAAAACTCTTGCCTTTGTAGCAATTTTACTTTTGGAAATGCACTGGATTTCCAGAGTTGTACAAAGAGTTGATTTTACACTCTATTTTGATAAAAAAAGCTTGCCTAGGCAGAGGCATTAAGAAACATTGAAATAGGCTAACAAAAACAGTGAAGTTAATGTGCATGATAACCTTTGAATAGAAGCTCTTTTTTAAAGCCCTTTCTTCCCCCCGCCAAGAAACATCACCACACTATGACTTAACTCTTCTATTAAAATAATCTTCACTGTAACTCTCTTCTGCGTAAAAATCAAAACCAAGTTTGACCTTTTGGAAGGTCTGTGGGATTTTGTAATCACTTTTCAAATTCTTGTGTCAACGTCTGCGTTAGAGCTTGGGCAGGAAGCAATCACGGAGAGTTTAAGTGATGACAGATTGGCCACACTCCAGCTGAGTAGACAATTGCATCAGAAGAGCCATCTTTCCTAATTGAAGAAAAGAATAGAAGTTGGTCAAGAAGCAAAAAGGAAGAAAATATATCAAACCCAAAATATTATTCCCCAAAACACTAGTATCTCTCTGATCCCCTAGAAAGTGGGGAGAGAGGAAAGTCATACAGTGGGAGCATTCACAGAAGTCTTGAAAATCATCACAGAAAGGAGGACTGCTATACCTGCCTATGCCACAGAGTCACCTCACAAAGCAGACAGCTGTTAATGAAATGAATGAAATCGTAATGAAAGAGGGTAAAGCCAGCACAGGTTATAGGATGTCAAAGAAGCAGGACTCTTCGCAGAAGAACAGCCTCTGGCCAGTGTTTATAAAGCAACTTCCAGGTTTTCTGCAGGATATATGTATGTACTAGACAATTAACAAAAGTCATGGAGAACAAGAGAAACCTTGTATTTTCCGTCGTTTGAGCCTGTGGTCACAGAGGTGCTACAGGGCAGACCACACATCTCGTATGCTATTACAATTAGGCTTCTACATAAGGAGGAAACTGGGTCTTGATCACCAGACTGCAGAAGCCTGTGGTTGCCTTTAAAATACAAATACTCATTACAGAAAGTATTTAGGATTTCTGAGATTAAAACCTCAGGAGGGCTTCTGAGAACCTTATAACACTACACATTTTCCAATAATAAATATCTATATTTGTAGAAGATTTCTTCTGTACCCTAACAAAGTCAAAGAAGCTATGGGATGGAGATTCTTCGTCTTAATCCATCTCCCCCAGGAAAGAAGATAAACTGAAGGTAAGTCTCTCTTGCTGAAGAGAGCATACCTCCTGGCACAAAAGGTGTTATGATTCTTCTCTGATGAATATGGATGATAAAGTTCCTTCCCTTTCTTTTCTAGTGGGCAGGCAGTCCTTATTCTAGGGATATTTTCTGCAATAGGAGGAAATGGGCAGCATGCAGCTGTTAGCACTAAGCAAGCTGTAAAGAGAATTCAGTCTGGTTACAGTGAGTTACAGTGCTACATGGGGAATGAAATGGACTCTGAGAAATTCCTAGAAGTAATTGGAGAGTCAGCAGATGCAAGCAGGGTTTGTCAGGGTGAAAGTGTGGATATGCGCACTTGCAAACTGAAGTGGCACAGCCCTGCCTTTTCTTCCCTCGTTCAAGGGGATGGTGCCAAGCACCCTATCCTGGTAGGAGAACTTGTTTTTGCCAAGTTGTGCTCTGCCACAGACGATCAGTTTCTACACCCAAAGGGAGTAGGAACTTCAGTGCTATACTGCAGCCAGCAATATAAATATACATCATCCTGGAAAACACTATCAAGAAAGGTGTGAACATTGACCAAACATACCCACGACAAGAGTTAAAAGAGAGCTAGTTAATGGCAGCAAAAAGGCTAACTTAGCATGCCCCAGGCTTAAAGGTCAGGGTATAAGAGCTTCTTGGGGTGCCACAGTGACAAACCACTTCTGCACTACTGTGGGGGTTGTAGGAACAGACCCTGCTTCTTGCATTTGCAGTTTAAGACCACATCCTGACTAGGTGCTCACATTTACCACCGGACCATACCCTGTACCATGGCTGAGAGGAGAATACAGTTCAAACCAAGTACGCGTGTCCTGGGGCGTCTCCAGGGTCTGAAAATATTCCATCTGCTTGATAAATATTGCAGATACTGTGTTCTAACTCTTTTCTTTCTTTTAAGCTGAATTTCCTATTCCTTGGGCTCACGCAGCTGTGTACAATTTGTTGTGAGTGAGGAAGAAGCAGCAAAGTAATTAATGGTTTACCCAGATCAACAGCCCTGCTTTGTGTGTTAGCCTTCACCAGACAGCAGATTATGAAAAAAAGTTCCAAAAAAGACTTCTGCTGCTTGTTAGCAAACCCCCTAAGTAGCATGCCTGAATCAGAGGGCAGCGTCCTGTCATGTTAATGTCTGCAAAAAATCTCTCCCACTCACTTCAGTGGGGCCGGTTTTCCACATGAGCTTTTCTTTGGGCTGCAACACTGATTTTATTATGGTTAGCCGAGAGCACGCTCTGTTCCCTACAGAAGCAGGAGGGCTATCCCTAGCTTTCTGTGTCGGTACACTTGTAACTCCCTAAGAATATTAATCTGATGGTGTTAGTAGGACCTAGCTTCCTAATTAAGCTTCCTCATAGCAAAGACTGCTTGTAATAGCTTCTGCACTTTTTATACTTCCTCTCCACCTCTCTCACCTTGCATGCATTCCTATTCACTTCTCCTTCGTGACTGCGTGAACAAAGCAAAATGACACACAGTTTTCCATGTGCTTTGGCCACAGTCCAAGGGCTGACCATAGGAAATAACGCGATAATGCAGTCATATTCGCAAGCATGTTCATGTCAATGACTTATGTGAATAAATGCTTCTTAGGTATTAATAAATTCCATGTTCAGAATGGTGTTTCTCTCCCACTGACATTAAATTTCTGCATTCCTGATCAGTCATTTTAATGAAAAGGCACCTGCTTAACAGCTAATCAATACCTCCTAAAATAACCTTCTTCATTCTAGGTCATAATCCTGACATCTCAGCAAAAGGGTAAGGAAATTCTTCTGATGTCAAGCAGTACAATAGAAATTGAAAAGAGAATTAATCTACAAGCATCCTCTTTTCAGGTAGTTTGTCCTTATTCATAATAGATTCTATGGAAAGAGAAATGCCAGAAAACCTAAGGTTTGCAGTATGGAAAAATAAGCTTTTCAATTTCTTTCTCTAAAGAAAAAACATTTGGTGCAGGAAAAAGCTCTAATTTTTCAGCTTTTACAGACAACGTTTTCGACGCCGTCAGAGCACAGGAGCTGTTGCTTGCTCTGGCATGGCTTTACAATGATACTCTACTTCCCCTCTGTGGCAAAGTTTGATAGTTCACTCGTCATACAGCGATATAGCCAAGAATAAAGGAAGGAATAAAGAGGTTTATTAAAATCTATGAAACCTCCATTTATTAAACACAGCCGTCAATTTTAATGAGAGAAGGAAGTTACTAATGGTTATCAAGAACAATTTCAATGGTATTCACTTGACTACAATCATTCATTTTTATTCCCCTCTTCCATCTGTTTTGAAACTATTTCAGTCACCATACACCGCACTCTAAGGCGGATTTTTAAAAATTGTCCCATTACTGAATTTCCAGAGGTAAATTCCCAAGGAGGAGTGCTGCATGGCTGGCTGGGGAACCACAGCACACCCCACCCTTGGCAACAGGGGGCTGGCAAGCGCAGGCGGCGGCCACCAGGCTGCCTGATCCTAAAACACATGGGGCAGTTCACAACCTAGGTAAGCTCATAGGGCTGGTAAATGGGGCACAGCGGTGCCTGGGTACAGTGGTTGCAGGACCCGGGTGGGTAAGTTTGCCCAACACTGCGTTACGCTGATTCACTAGTGAGGCTTGACCTCAGCTCTGGGCTCTGCCCTGGGCTCTGCTACGGGGGGGCAATATGCTCCCAACTGCTTCCCTCTGGCTTAGCGTTCTGTCCAAAGTATTAGTAGGAAAATAAGGGAGGCAACTCCAGAGTGTCTTTTCCAGGAGCTGTGCAAAAGTGTTTAGTGGGAGTCCCATCCACGTGTGACATTTCCTTTTGATTTAAGTAAAACAGATCTGAGGGGTTACAAGTCAACACTTTCTAGAGGATAGTCACAGTTAAATCATCCAGACAACTGTAACTCATTGCTATAGGGAAAACCCCAGCAACCCACAGTAAGGAGACAGAAGAAAACCTGATGACTAAAAATACTACAGGCATATGCATTGACAACCACTGCCTGTTTCTTTCATGTTGTTACGAGAAGATAGTGTTAAGTTTTGGGTAATTCAATGATGCGTTTCCATAGTCTCTACTTCTTTCAAATGTCAAAATACTATTTTAATTTTATTTCTCTTTTCTGATTCTGAATTTTACAGATACGTGGTATTCTTTCTCTTTGGGAGATTCTCTAAAATTTATTAAATTAAATTGCTCATGCTACTCTGAAAGTATGTCATGTCTCCAGAAAACGCATATGATGATTGCCTAAAGCTAATTATAGTAGTTAATGAAACATAATATACTACTATTTTTTAATAAAGCAAGTAGTGCATAATTAAAGGTGGAACTGCATCAGTTTCAGAAATATAGAGCAGTGGATGCCCAAAATTTTATTGCTTTTATTACAACGATTTACAGAAAGGTTTTGTCACTCTGTAGACCATTTCTTAATGTCTTACTGTTCTGCATCCTCAATTTTCACATGATATTTTTTTCATCTCATCTGCATTAGGCACGTTATTTACAAAATAAGTTATGCTATTTCAACTGTTGCTGCTCACAACTTTCCTTTCTTGCTTAATTCCCAATGTTCCATTGTTAATCTCTGATTTACAGAGACAGCTGAAGGCATGAAACAATTCTGACACACCAAATATCTTTTTCAGCTCATTGCTGAAAGTTAGAAACCACATAACAGGAAAGTTACATAAACAGAAAAGAATTTTTAGCAACATTCATGAAATATGTTTTAAACATTTGTCATGACAATGTTTCACCCGGCAAATTAAGCACAGATCTAAGGCAGATGCATGTAGTAGTTATATATATATCCTGACAGGTGGAACAATACCCTGAAAACAGAACTGGTCAATCAGAAATTTGCATTGCAATGGCAACAGCCAAGCCAGTTGTTCTTTACTAAACAACTAGTACTGGAATGATTAGTTAGTGGGAAGGGGGTAGAAAAGAAAAGGCATTATTTTTAACACTATGTATTGGCAAATGGAATTGTGAAACTACAGCAGGTATCTTTGTGCACTTTAATCAGAAGTTAGCAAAGGCTGGGTCATGGTCTATTTTAATGACCTCATCACTGAAAAGCAGACTTTTTGAAATTTCCTAGCTAGCTGTCCTATAGAAAGTTCCTGTTTAGACTGTTCCTGTATACAGTGAATCAGTTTTGGAAGGTACTTTGTAAAGCCTATGGTAGGTTTTAAAACTAGCACTTAAAATTGACTGCCATAGTACAGGCAGCCAAGGATTTGAACACATCAGCAATACTGAAAAATTGAAAAAGTGCTGGTAAAACGTGGGCACTACGATCCTGGCTTAAAGGAATATAAATGTGAGCTAGGATCTGTAAATTTGCATGATATTTCAACAAATGACATGCTTTTCTGAGCAATGTAGCAACAGAGCAGGAAGGGCAACTGCAATCCAGTGTACTAAGTATTAAAATTACCCAAAGTCATAGACAAAGCAGAACCAGGAATTTGAATCTCTAGATTTTTACACCCTATTGCATTCATTTTTTAACATCTCCATGAAAGTCAGGAGTTAGCTTCTTTTAGGTACCCAGGAACATATCAGTCTTAAAGTTGAGTCTGAGAGATGAGAAAAGTTCCTTTTTCTTATCTTTGGGACATCAGTGCTGCCAGACCATAATATAAACCTTGAAACAACAAGAACAACATCTTCAAGGAGCAGAAAGCCTGTTTGGGATTTTTCAGGAGTATGCATGAGTGTTGCAGAAATCTCCCCTCCCAAGCATCTTTCATAAGTCTTTTTATGAGAGTAGTTGTGAACCTATAAAGATGAACCATGGTCTTTTCTGAACTATTAATATATTCATATTGGCCTTCTGCCAAGCAATATGAAGGTGAAACATTTTCCAAGACTGACATAACATAGGTGTCAGAAGAGCAATGCATTCCTTCTTCACATCTCTAGAAATGGAAAAAGAATATGATTGTAGAATTGCATTTCAGGAGCCATGAGCACAAAGCAACAGCAGGTCAGAGTCACGCAGGCAGTTTCGTGGCAGACCATCATAATCCAGCTGCTTGTTCTGCATCATCCTTCCTGGCGATCGCCTGGCCTTGGCCTGAAGTATTTTACGATTTTTTGTCAGGTGGACTATTGCGTTGACTTAATTATTTTAAAACAGCTCTGCACAGGGTCAGATGAGCCCTTGTGTCAGCCAGAAGAAGGGCTGTAGCAGCCAGTGGTTAGATGGGTTCAGGCTGCTGTGGCACTAACAACCTACTCCAGAGCATAGCAGCTCTTGGTGCCAACACTCAGGTAACGGATGGAGGCAAGGAGATGCAATGTAGTAAAAGGGAAAGGAGAGCTATGAAGCTATCCATTCCTCTAAGTGGCTAGGAGCTGACGCTGAGGCTTTGAGGATATTTCTGAGGACATTTTCCTGAGGGTTTTCTTTATTGCATCTGCCTCATATAAATGGAGAAAAAGTAAACAAAGCAAATAGCACAGTGAAAGTTAGCCTCCCAGCTTCTCAGCTGCAATGATAAGCCTCATTCTCCTGCTTTGGGCTGTGTCTGAACAACTGGAGCTGCTCTACTGAGGACGTATACTCTGCATAGCACAAAAGGGTCCATTAAAATCCACTCTTTTCCATTAAGAAACAGTCAAACTTGGAAATAGCCCCAGTTTTGCCTGTTTTTCTTTCTTACTGATTTCCTTACCCTTCTTGTCTTCGCTTGCTTACAGTCTATGCAAGTAGGTCACTTATATAGAGGCTGTAAATCATCTGTCAGTAAAGGGCCTATTTCTGTGAAAGGCTAAAGTTCACGTACACTGCTTCTATTCATGTTATTTTGAACTACTATGAACTGTTTCAAAAACCATAACAAAAAAATCTACATTAAAGAAAAAAAAAAGAAAGAGACAGCAACCCAGTGAAAAAAATCACTAAAAAATCCTGGAATTCAGGTTTCCTGTGAAGCTTTAGTTCAGGCCTCCTTTGGCCTTGCATTAAGTTACCGGTGTCCACTTCCACAATCATCCTCTACTGATCAGATCTGTGATTTACAGAAATGCTAAGTCTTAAGAAATAAGGCCTTTTCATTCTTTGTGGGTCTGTCTAACCAACTCTTGTCTAGCCAAATCTCGAAAACCTCAAGGATTTCAAGTCTCCAAGGATGGAGACTACACAACATCTCTCAGTAAGCTGTTCCAGTGATGCACTACCCTCATAGCGAAGGATTTTTTCCTAATGCCCAGCTTAAACCTCTTAAGCTGCAATTTGTGCCCATTATCCTTTGTCGTATCACCTGCCACTGCCAAGAAGAGTGCAACCCTGCTATCCTTGTAGATACCATAAAAGCTGCTATTAAACTGCCCTTTAGCCTTCTCTTCCCCCTGCTAAACAAGCCCATCTCCCTCAGCCTCCCCTAGTGCATTGCATGCTCTAGGATCCCGACCTTCTCAGCAGTTTCCTGGAGGAGACTGTCCAGTTTCTCCACATCCCTCTTGAAAATAGATGGGGGGCAACACTAAGCACAGCATTCTAGGTATTCACTGTTGCCAAAAGGAACAGTAATTTCCCTTGATCTGCTGACCATGCTCCTGATAATACAGCCTACTGTGTGGTTTGCCTTATTTGCAAAGAAAGAATGCTACTGGCTCATATTAGGGTGTCTGCCATAAGCCCCAGGGGCCTTCTCTGTACACCTCAGGTTCCTTATCTATAAAAAGGATATAGATATCCCTCATCTCACAAGAAAAAAAGAAAAACAGAGGAACATCATTTCTGGCACTTCTCTTTGGCACTTACTGAGAATGTGCTGGAGAACGACGGCATGATACCTTAGCACTCAAACAAAAGTGAATTGGAACGGTAAAAATGCAATTAAAGCTGAACCTCACTGCCAGGGCACAGCAATGAGCTTTTATGATCCATAGAAGTATGAACCCACAGTCAGTTTTAAAGTTGCTATGGCACCGTACTCTAAAAAGAGTTTTCTAAATGTTAGTCCAATTTTTCTATATCCAAATGAAAGCAAGAAATAATCAACTGCTCTCTGAGCACACAAACCAAGTCAGCCTCAAACTCCAGGAATATATCTGCAAAGAGGAAGAACCACTGAGTCCCTGCAATTTAGTCCTTTCTGTGCAAAGTGGAGGACATGCTGTACTTCTAGATAAATGCACTCCTGCCTCCTCTTCTACTGTCTCTACAGCACAGGAGGAAAAAAATGAGTCTGTTTAAGTGCACCAAACCTCAGCCCAGTCCTCTCCCCGTTAATCCTTTTCCAGTGCTGTATTCTGCTTGGTAGGATGAAAATATATTGTGAACTGAGAAGAAAAGAGAGGAAGTGACAGAAGTTTTGCTTTTTAGATCAGCTATAAGTCATTTAACACTTCACAACGACAGATAAGGATTTTTGTGTTTGATTTTACTTTCACTGTCCTACAAACTGTTCCATAAACTTGCTCCCTTTCCTTTTTATTTGCACAGTATTTCAAACCCTCAAGTTCTCTAAGAGGAAAACGGAAAGCAGCATTGACTCTAAAGTTTCAAATGTCTTCACTGATTTAAAAAAAAAAGCTCCGAAATATACCTATCCTATCCATACAAAGAAGGAAACTTAAAAATTACTGTTGCCAAGAACACAGTCATAGCTCTGAGACAGAATATGGAACATCATGATCTACTTTTCCTTCAGATTCCCAGCCTGACTTTTTAATTGAGGTACTTCTTTGGGAATCCATCCTGGAAGGGTATTCAAAGGGCTCAAATACTTCCATTTCTCACTGCAGACTCACAGACTAGCAATCAGATGAACATCACAGTCTACGTTTAAATCAGCCCCCAGTAAGAAATGCTTTGGAAAGTCTTCAAGATATGAAGAAATTCTGAGACAAAACTGCTGTCACTTACATACACAGCAAGGGTTTCCACTCAGGGGTATTAGGGGCAAAGCATGATCTGAGCCCATCTCAGGTCCCACCTTCACAGAGGATGACTTGAATTTTTACCTAACATGATTTAGTTATGCCCCATGACTAGTGCTCAAGAATTTTAGAGGGAAAAAAAACCTGAGGCAGTTGGAAACAGACATAATCCATCATCCTAGACACCTCAGACCTGAGATGCTCCTTCCACTTCATCACTGAGGGCATCACAATGGCAATGACAGACACTTGAGCGCTTCAGTGGGTAGGTAGTCTTCTTGTCCACACTGTCTGGCCAGACGATTCCCATCACCAAGATGTCAAGTCTGCATATTTCAAATTATTTATTGCCAAGGCATCCATTTTAAAGGATTACTACAGTGAACAACTTAAAACAAGAAGCATATGATCTCATTCGTCTCAAGCAGTCCCTAGCCCATTTTTATTCCTTACTTAAATCAGCCCCCTTGTTAAAGGCAGAAGCATTGTTAAGAGGTACAGCATAAAATACTGGCAATATTGTTTAGACCTTTACTTTCAAAAAGATAAAGAAATTGAATAAATATTGATGGTTGAAAAAGGAAAGACCTTGGAAAAGTCCATTAGTGTCAAGATACTTAGTATTTAATACAATAAAACGTTAGATTTTTGCATGAAGAGAAAACATTTCTAAGGATTTTGCAAGGACTGTATTGCTGATCCTGAAAATCTGTATTTTATATTATTTGTCCCATTTTGCATGGGGTCACTCACAAACTAGGATAGGACAGACAAATATAGATGAGTGGGTCCTTCAACACTACAAACATCTTTGAAACATTAACTGTTCAAAGTCTTTTCCAGCAAGCTTCTTATGCTTTGTCTGTTACATATTTATGGTGTGATACTGAAATATTGAAGGATACAAGAATAAACACTATATTCAAGTAAAAAGGATTGATTTTAACTTCTAAATAATTTAAAACACTTTCAAGTGTGCTTTAAGCATTTCCATTTATGCTAATGGCTGTTAGTGCAAATGAAAAAAAAAAACAATAATCCAAGCCAAAATCTGAGTGGCTTGGCTAAGCCAATGTAATTTTTCTATTTTGCCTTAAAATAAGAGTTTTATGAAATATCAATGATAGCAGTTTTGTTCTTGGTAGTTAATATATAATCATCATAATTTTTCATTTCATTTTGATAAAAAATTTGCATCCTAAATATTTGATCTGTTTACATATAAAGTAATATGAACTTTATTTCCACGAAAATCCTCTTCTATCCCTCTCCTTCTGCTCTCTGTGCCACGGGTTTGTGATTAGAAATGCACTCAAGCTACAGAAATTCAAATCTCATTCCCATAAGGAAGCAGGGGTTGTAGAATTTAGGAATTATTCAAGCACTTTTCCCTCCTTGACTGCAATTTTAATAAGAAGGCTGAATATCAAATGTGGAGCTTCAAAAATGGATGGTAACTGTTCTTCCTTTTTCATGTGACTCAGCACATATGGGCTGAGGAAAAGCACTTCTCTCTTAACTGTGAAAATCCTATCAAATTGAAGGTAGCAATAGACACAGTCATAACAGCATCTTCACCAGGGACATTATTTTCCATAGGAATTTGTTTGTCCTGATGCCATTTCAGTAGGTGAAAGTATTAGACATGAAAACACAAATCCAGAGGGTATTACTCAGTAAGGACTTTTCTGTGATAATCCCAATTAGTGCTTAGAACTACGAAATTACTCCCCTCCTCATTTTATCACAGATGAGTAACAAGGCTTTGAACAGTCCCAGCTGAGGTAGTTAATGCTGTAAAAGGTGCCTATGACTAACACGGACTGAGAAAGGTTCAATGATTGCTGGTGTCAATGACTCAGAGCATTTTAATTTATACTGAGGAGGGCTGCCCAAAGAGTGAATGCTTTCACTGTTTACTTTTAAACTTGGAGCTGGATTCTCTTTTAAGTCTCTTTCATCTCCAAAAATAGCCAAGCTTAGAACAATTGGATTTCTTATTTGAGTGTATAATCTAATCTAAGGAACTTAGGTTTCATATTATTTTTTATTAATTATTATACTTAAATATACATCTGTATATAATTAACAGAATGAATTAATTGCACACACAAAGGACAATTCTCAAATTAGCATCGTATTCAGACTGAAATGTAAACCCATACAAGTCCCAGTCTATTTCCCTCACTGTCAGCTCTGCCTTTAACATCTTTTTTCTCTAACTTTTTTTTGTTGTTAGACTTTCTGGAATCCATAACATGCCTCTGGCAGGCAAGGGACTATTTTTCTTAGCTTTCACAGAGGGAGTAACAATCCCTACACTTGAAGACTGAAGTTTAGGTTGTAGCAAATGGCCATTCTCCAAACTTCTCTCTTCCTTCCTGACTGAGAGCCTACACAGGCCGAGAGCAGCACAAAGTTACTTTCTGTCTGTGCTTGGCTTAATGTGCAGCTGGAGCGTGCAGGACATGGACTTTTTTCTTTTTCTCACTTCCACAAGCAGGGAGGCGACACTAGAAACTCAGTGCATAGTGTGAGGAAAAGGCAATGCGAAGAAAGGAGGCATTTTCCATTTTTATGTTAAATTAAGATAATACTGGAAGATAGTTTTGGAGAAAAGCACAGAAAGTAAAATGCTAGAAAACAATAACTTATTTTTTCCCTCCATGTGAGAAAAGAACACAAACAAGTGTCACTCATAACTGTCAATAAGAGATAGCTCAGTTCGCCTGGCACAAAAGTATGACAAAACTCCAAAAAATTTCAGTAGCCAGTGGCTGAGGAAATATCAGTGCTCTGCTCTTGCTGATAGAGTGGCCAGAAGAGCCTGAATAAGTAAGATGGAGGTGCTCTAAGAGGCTCCATCATGCTGCTGGAGGACAAAAAATTCCAGATACATAAGTGTACAGTAGTTCTCTTATCAGGTGCAAAAAAGGGCCAATAGAAGCCTACTCTTAGCTAGCTAGAAGGACATTCAGATGGTATCAAGAAATTCATGGCAATTTATACTAGCCAGAGAACCACGTCTCGGAATTTAAGTGATTGTAAGATGTGGTATTGCAAATGCTTAAGCAACAATTTAAGCAAGTAATAGGTGTTTTTGTGTTAATCTAAATGAATAAAAAGGGAGGCTAGGGGACATATCTAGGCTTAGAAACAAACTGTCTTATTTAGTTTAATATGTATGCTGATTATCTGTTGGGATGCCACATACATGTCCTATAGTATTGTCATGGTTAATAGCATACGTGGACTGTGAGATGCATTACGCTTCAAGAAAAAATCACTGCCCTTTGGAAGAAATAAAACATGGAACTCTGTTAGAGCAAGCAGCGAGGCCCATACCATACGTGTTAAACTGTGAGAGCTGACAGCAGCTGAACAACTTGGACCAAACCCAAGAAAGCTAGATTTCTCTGCAGCGGGTTTGCTGCATTCAGTTCTTCTGCTCACAAGCACAAAAATCATATCAGCTGGAAGCTAGGAAAACATAACTCCTCACCAGCCCTGCACCCAAGAAGAATATGTGGCTAGAGGATCACTGAGCGTCATCAAGCCATGTTGACGGTGGGTGGGAACAGAGATGTTACTTGTGTGAGACTGAGGTGATGGAAGTGGAGGACTTACTCAAAGGTCAGACCTGTGCAATTAACCTGAAGTGGCAGGTGGAGTCATTATGAGCTAAAAATTACACCAACTTTGGTTATACAGCTGTCACATGTGAATTTATTCTCATGGCTTGCTGAAGTAAAACTGGAGGTGAGTATGCATATGGATACCCTCATGTGAACTTCAGACCATGGTTTTCAAGCTGTGATTACAGATGTCTGTCAACTCATAAGATAATTTTAAGCATTTTGAAAAGAGTTACTTAAAAGAAAGTCTATTGCTAGTAGCTTAAATGAACTCTACACAAAACAGCACTTTTACTGCAAAATCAAATCAAATAAAAAATACGAGAAAAAAGGTGCATTAGAAATAGCAACGAGCCGTCAAATTGCACTGTTACAATTCATTGTAGACATTTGGATCCACCCCTAAAATTATATGGGTGCTCTTTGAACTAAAAACATATGAAAAGATTGAACAAAACCAGTGGAAAAATGTCCTTGGTTAAAAATTAAACGGGCATCTAATTTTGCAGGCATCACTACCTTTCTAACTGTTCAGTGTGTTTGTGAAAAGATAGAGCCCTCTACCGGTCTATGCCTTTTTTTCCCCTAAGTTCTTTAGATGAGAGAGATCCTATTGCTAGGAGACTTCTCATCACAAGCACCGAGAGAAAGCTTTGGAAAGTTTTTCCCAGAATAATTATGCCTGCTGCAAGTGTCAGTGCTAAAAGTTATTCTGGCTTATGTAGTTTTCTTGGTCTAAATCTATTAGGAAGGAGTGTAATTTAGCTTCCAAAAGTCATTATTAGATCTATATAAAACTATTATTGTAAGAAAAGATAAGGACCTTACTGGAATAGTAAACATGCCTGTGTAAATTCAGTCCTGTAGGAAACATCACATACAACAGAGATGTGATATTCTTTCTGCTAAAACATGAAAATATTTGGTTTTGATTCAAATATCTCCAACAAATTCAGGTAGTGAGATTTCAAAAAATTATATGAAGCAGGTTAAAAAACTCATGCTTCCCTTTGTACAGAATTCATATGAATGTGATCCTCTTTTTTTACTTGAACAGTATCCCCGTGCAGAGATAGAGCTTGCACTGAGATATTTGCTTTCTGCAAATATAAGTACACCAGACCTACCCAACCTGGGCAAAGTTCAGATAAAAGGAGAGCAAACTTGATGCATTCATAACTCTACAATAAGATAATTTCTCCCAGTATGGCCCTCTGGAAGAAAAAATACTTTTTTTTTCAAATGTGAAAGCCAAAGCTGTGTAGTTTCACATCAGTCCATTGCCTTAGTAGAATTACTAAAACAGACAGTGACTACTATAGACTAGTACAATACTTGTTGCACAAGTATGGACTCTTCATTTAAATCGTACCAGCTAATCTGGAAGAAGTCCTGTAATTTGGAGTTATTTTACTTAGGATGTATAAAGAGCAACTTCTGCTGGTACAATTTCAAGTCTAGGCCTGCAGCAGAGGTGGCAGGCTTTCCAGTTCATCTGACTTAACTGCAAAGCATCCTGCTGGTTTATTGTACCTTCACTATTTCTATACCAAATTGTATTGCCAGGTATATCTTTCAGTCCTCTGCAGTGGGAATTCAACAGTTTCCCTGAAGATGAGAACTTCTGAGGAGGACTTCTGGAATGCCTTAAAACAACAGATTTAGCATCCAGACCCAGTTAAAACACTGCTGTGCAGTGTTATCCTCAAAAAAAAAAAGGCAGTTTAATTATTGTAGCTCTACAGCTGAATTAATGTTTTGAGTTCGAGACTGTGACTGATGAGCCCTCAGACAATAGACGAGTGTGTGGGATGGCTGTACGCCAATGCATTAACAAAAGTCTACACAAGACAGTCTTACTCTTGTACAAAGAAAGAAATGTGTAAACAGCTCTTAAGCATGCACAACTGGAACACAGCTTATGGTATTTTTAATGATTTAAGCTTGGATTTATACTTAGCATATGGACAACATACCAGTTAAAAGAAGTGTATGAAAATAAGAGGATGTAGAACACTATATAGGCAAGGAACTATCAAATGGATATAAGAAGTGAGCCATAAATTGGATTTGTACTCCTCGGAAACTGGGTGCCACTCTGGACTGTTATTTGTATGCAGTGTTATGCTTGTGATAACTGCTCTGAACAAAGACAGCTGCAAAAAGTCAGCCTTAGGTTAATCCTGTCGTTCAGGCAAGGCTGATCAAGTGCGAGCCCTGGTCAGAGGTGAGATTAGAGACTGGGACCAGCATTGGAGGTCAGTGGTTGCTGTTTTCAGTCCCAAGTACGGGTCCTTGACGTGACGCCAGAGCAACATGGCAGCTCTCGGAGTCTGGAAGAAGCATCTGCCAGCGATCCAGGTCTTACTCCATACTGTGGGGATAAGCTCAAGTGGAAGAAATACAAGCTTGAGTGCCTTGTGTGAATAGCTGACAGCATAGAATAGACATTATCCTGCAACTCAACCCTTCATGCCTCCCAGAAGATACATTCATTTTTAACAAGCCATTTACGAGCCAACTACCAACTGTTAACATATTTACTCAGTTTCTGCAATTTCCTTTATTGTCCAAGTCCTGCCGTGCTTGTGTTTTTTGTCCTTCCTTGCCTTAATATAACCCACAATGAAGAGCAATTTCTATTTTTTTTTTCTAATCAGTGTACTTGAAAAGACAATACTTTCACTGTAGCAGAGTTCCCAAACTGGCCCACAGAGAAATCTGCTAGTTCAGTAATTAGTCACGTGAAATGACAGTTAGGGACACCCTACACTTCCCTTAGACAAACTGCCGTTTGGGCAGTTTGGGTTGCTGCAGGGAAAACATGTCATCAAATGCATTTGGGAAATCATCACTCATTGATAAATGAAAATATTATCCCCTCCCTATGTACACATTTTGAAAGATGCGGAGAAGCTTTGTTCTTCTAGTTCGTTTTTTCCCCCTTAAATGATTTTCAGAGCTTTGCAAGGCCCTTTCTCTCCAAATTGCTGTCAAATATCTCACTCCAATTATTTGATTAGACCCCAGACAACCAACAACAGTTTTCAAAACATTCACATATGGTTCCTGTACCATACTGTGGCTAGTCCATACAAGTCAATTACTCAGACCAGAAATGGTCCTGGACTTTTGAGCTCAGAGGTCTATACCATTAAATGATCCTCAGCATGTTTTTGGCCTAAGCAAACTTGTCCTGAACAATTCCCAGGCGTGATTTGGTAGCCTGCACAATCCTGGGACAATTCTCAGTGGACAGTCCACATGCAGACACCCTGTTTTGGAGTCTGTCAAAGTTTAATAGCATATACAATGAATGTTAGTGTCACAGAACAGTTTTAGGCACACTCAAGTTACTAGTATGAATGTAACTTTTGTGACTAGCAATAAGACTGTGCTGGTAGAAGGGTTGTTTGGCAATTTAAGTTCTTAACTGGGGAAAGATGTGAATCAGCACAGAAAGATAAGGCCAGTATTGCCAGAATGATAACACTGTACATCCAGCCCGGCACATATTGCTAACAATCACTTTACTTGAAGCTAGCTTTTCCCTTGGCTTTAAAGTATGTGGTGCTTTCCTTGTCTAGCCCAGCCTGTTTTTAATAGGCTGTTATATTTACAGTGCACCCAAGAACAGCCCAATATATATTTTTGTGTCATCTTGATTTGGAATATAAAAGCACTTTCAACTTATTCCTTTTCAACTTATTCCATATTCATTTAGAAAGACTAGCACACTATTAGAAGAAGGGCTACTAATGGTAAAGTTTGACAGGATACCATAAAGTGATGGAAACAATAGAGTCAAACAGAATTAAAAAAAAAAAAAAAAAACCAGTTAGGAGTGAGCCTTGAAGTTGAAAGGAAAACTTCAGATCAAAATTACACTATTATGTGGGGGGTTTCTAAGAACTCACTTTCCATCACAAGAATCCACCAAACTTCAGAAAACCCATATGAAAGCAAAAGCAGTGAAGATCTCAAATTATACTTACCACGAACTTGGCTGGAAGGGCTACTAATGATAAACCCGTAGGGTTAGCCATGCACACAGAACAGGGACAGCACAGCTCAAGCAGTCTGGCAAGCATCAGCAGGAAAAAAAGAAAAAAAAAATCAGGTGTACAAAAAACTAAAGATATCCCTTTGAAAGACAAGATATAGAAAAACAGCCTCACAGTCCAACATTTCCCAGAGAGTTTATTTATAGAATTATTTCAATTTGGCACACAACTGGAAAATGCTAATACAATTTGCCGGGATAACAGGAAAAAGGCCAGAGTGTTGCTGGCCCTTTGTGGGGAAAAGAAACAAGAATTACAAAAAAGGAACAGTCAGGGCTGAAAACAAGTTTATTTGCAAGGACTGGCAGGGGTAGGGAGTGAAGATTTAGAGTGCTGAGATGGTCAGATGATAATGTTTCCAGGTCCTCTAGTAATGCAGACTGAAATAAGCCACAAGAGTTAAGTGTGACATAGCACAGGTTGTTTGCACTGTTGGCAGAAGTTGAGCTCTTTAGAACTTAACTTACTGTTTGTTCTTTACTGTGCTTACTTCTGCTCACACTGAAAGAGGTGGGAATTCTGCTACTGCCTTCAATAAAATCAGGCATTTTACATTGAGCCAGTGGAGCCTCTTTCACGAGCAAAGCTCTGTACTTGGAAGGACAGAAGTGACAAATGCTTGTAACAGAACACTGAAAAGCTGTTCTCTTCTCCTCCCTTTTAAGATAATTTAACTTGTACCCCCTAAGTCTACCTGCATCTTTTCTGGATGTTCAGCATTATTACACCAACAATCACATAAAACTTTAAGCGGCATTTATTTTATTGTAATCTATCACATTTTTGGTAGGATCAACACCTTAGACCTTGGTTTAAAACATTAACTGTTTTAGGATAAAGTGGACTGGGTAGTTTGCTGCCTTGATCCTTTATTTCTTGGACTGTTTCCACCTCTGAGCTCTCCTTTTTCTTGCTCACATGGAATAAAAAAGGAGCAAGGATCAGGAAGCAATAGGAGAATGAGGAACAGCAAAGAAAAAAGTGGCTACCAATTGCTGGCTCCAGAGATAAGAACCCCAGAGGGAAACTCAGAGAAGCTGAAAAAGCTAGCATGACACCTGAAAACCATGAAGTTTAGGGCTTCAACAGTCTCTCGATACGAACTGTGAATGACATTAGCTACCTGCAAGGGGGGAAACACACTTCCAGCAGGTGCTACCACTTCATTATAACAGCTGCCATATAGAAGATGTAGTTCAAAAGTCAAGCAATCTTTATGAGTCCTCAGAGTTAATGCAATCTTGTCTCAGCAAGTTAAATCAAAATGAACTGGATATAGAGTAGTTTTATCACTCAGGATGGTAGGTCAGAAGATAAGTTATGAATGGGACTTTGGCAATGTCAAATTTACAATTATGAAAAGTCCTAAATCTCTATAACAATAAAGCACTGAGGAAGACTCAACCTGAAAGGAAGCCATTCAGGCTTTCCTTGGCTGGAGGCATTCTTCCCTCCCATCCTGCTAGAGTTTAAAAAGCATGGAGGTATTTATCTATGGTTAGTTAAATCTTAACTGTATGGTTATTTAAACTCTGAAGCAAAAGAGAAATACTAACAATGAAATTTACAGCAAGAAATGGAAATGCTCTCTCCTACAAGTTCTCTAGCACAGCTGCCTGCTTCTTCCCTCTCCAATTTTCTGGTTTACTTAGAAAATAGACTCACAAAGAGGTAGGGCATAACTAGGGGGACAGTACCCTATAAAAACAGTTTTGCCATCACAGAAATTGCAACTGGAACTACACCCCTGTGACAAAGCCTCGGCTGGTGTAACGCACAACAGGCTCAGCTTAATACTTAGCCACTTCTCATTGCATTACTCCAGGGGGTGCAGACTGTTTAATACTCCTGTTAAACCAGGAGTATTATAGTGCTGTTGTTTAACTCCAACAGATATAATAGGATTGCAAAGATGTTGGGAGATCGGATGTTCTCAATTAATGAGAACAATCTATAAATAAGCAGATATGAACTCCAGTGAAGACTCCCCTTCATATTTCTGATCTTCAACCACTGACCATTAAAAGGAGAACAAATCAACCAAAAAAAAGCCTTCTCAAATCTGAAGCAAATCAGAAAAATATGTCTTCAGGGGAGCTACTCTAGCGACTGTAACGATGATAAAATAAAAGTAAATATATGAAACAATATCACTGGATGACTTCTCTGCTTCACTTACATGGTTAAATTCATTATTCAAGCTCTCTCTGCTAACTATTTTCACTATTTTTGTGTGCTCTGTAGATCAGACCAAACCGTGCTTATTTAATTCATCTGTAAGAGTTTGGCAAATATGTGGAACTAGAAATCATTTAAGTACAATTTTCAATCCTTTTATTTCCGTGTCAATGTATTTAGAAAAACATTCATTTAAGGAATGTAAGTTAGGATTCTTGGTACAGTACTAGGTATCATCTATGCTACCATCCACTCTTTTTAGCCGATTGTTAAAAAATGGCTTTAGAATAATTTCACTTGCAATCACCTTCATCATAATACACAAACAAAAACCAAAGCTAAAACAATACATTCTCTTACTTTCCTTGTTTGGAGCTAGAATGATACAGTGAAAGTTTTTTGTTTGTTTTTTTGTTTTTTCTTTTTTTAAGAAAAAACATACTTTTGTAGGACCCACTTATGCTGTGCTATTGTTTTAAGTACCATCCCTAAAAGTGGTTTGATGGTTTTATGTGGAAGAGGCTAGAACACAAAGAACAATGTTCTAGCCCTGCAGTGAGATGTTATGATATGATTTCCTAGCATTCTGGGCACAAATTTAAGTCACATCCATACAGGAGAAAAAAAAACATATAGTCAAGCCAGAACAGCAAAGTGTTTTAAAACATTGTAAACATGGTCAAAGGAATAGCATATACTGGGTATTAATATTATACCTACAAATATCCAAGAGTGAGGAAACACATGCACTAAGCAAACACTTTTAAATACTTCCTGGCCTGTGCAAAAGTTGCATTTATTGTAAAATGACAATACCAGAAGATGATATTCACCAGCAGCCTGACTATACTCATATCAAAGAAGCTGCTCTTCAGGCTAGACTGGGAGATTCCAAGCATCACCTTAGATCTCGGCTGTGGAAAAGCTGTACGTGCTCAGACTGTGCCAGCAGCACTTATCTAGGCACCTCAGTTTCATCTCCTCCTTTCCTTTTAGCAGAAGTGAGCATGGTCCACAGAGTCCAAAACTGAAAGGTAGTAAGTGCTATGATTCAGTGCAATAAAGCACTTTAGGATATAATCAGGTCTCAACAAGCTTAAGTCCTCCTGGTGAAAGATGAGATATTTTAGCCAGCAAATGGGAGGATGGAAAGGGGGGCTAAAGTGTATCTTTATACCTTCTTTATCTTCCTAGGGAAAAATTAATTAGGCAAATACTGCTGTTAACTGCTGTGTACCTTCAACTAAGATGCAAGTAAGCTCAAGATATGCAATCTTAACCTAGTCTTCATTTCTCATGTGGAAACCAAGTCTGACCACAGCTTATGCAAGGAAGTGACAGTCATACGCAAAATAAAAGCAGTCACACTTCCATGAGGAAAGATTACACACACTTTCAACCTGAATGCAAAACAATCATCTCCTACGAGCTTTATCTTATTGTCTCTTTGAATGCTGTGCATTCACCCTTAGTGACACACTCAGGTTTTTATAATAGGCTACTATGACTATTTCTCATATCTAAATTTTAACCCATATTGTTTAACTAATAAACAGAAGGGCTGCCCTTTTATCAGGCTTTAAGTCACTCACAGCAGCCAGAAAGGGGGGGGGGGGGGGGGAAGCTGCAGTTTTCTTGTAAAATGTTACTAAAGCCTTGACAAATATCTAGATTTTTGTTCTTCATTAAGATTTGGAAGCTCAACAAGTTTCAAAATAAATTAGCCCCTTTTTAATAAGGGTATATTCACTTATTTGTTGTGGCATTCAGCAGTTTATTTAACTTAAAAACTGGAAGCTGAGTTGCTTTGTTTGTATATTATCTACACATGTAAAAGCTATTCTTGAATAGCAGCAATAGTGAAAAATTTGGGCAAAAAGTAGTATCACAAAAAAACTACCCGTACCAAAAGGCTAGCAGGACTAAGTTTCAGTCTACTTTGCCTGTAAGTTTACAAAATAAAACTAACTGAAAGTTTGTATCTGTAGCTGGGTAACATCTGAGGAGGTCCTTCGGAACAGTAAGCACTAGCTAGAAGTTAACAGTATTAAAAGTGGTATGACATGCACCACTACTGAAGTAGAGGGAGAATCCCTGTTTTTAATCAGAACAGCAATAGATGAAAAATTTAAGACATTTACCACAGAACATTTACCAGGGGAACATGAATTTGCTTTAAACAGACTATGCTTATACTGAATAACCTTCAAATGGAAAATGTTTGTATTAAATAAGAATTTTAGCTTTCTTGAAGAGATATGGGAAGCTTATCCTTTGATATGCAGACAACCCGTACATTTTAACTTCCTGAAGTCCTTTTAGAGGGGTTGAAAGGACAATGTTAGAGATAGTTACATTTTCAGCAGATAGAAGTCCACACATTTTAGAGATGCAACAATTTGTCATTTGATATCAAAGGGGCTATGTTCTGTTCTGTGTATACTGGACTCAATTTCAAAAACCTTTATTGAATAATGCTGTCACCCTCCTGTACTTCAAATGCTACATACTCTACAAACTTACTTAAACTAAATTTAGAGTTATAGGAAAATGGTCTTATGCATTGTGCTAATTTCCACAAATCAAGTAACCACAGACTCTTCAGAACGACTCAAGAGCTTTATACAGACACAAATGCCCCTTAAGCTAGGGGACAAAGGTCATTCTGGGGTTCTAAAAAAATTGCTGGTTTATATCTTATTTTGTAAATGAAAACAATCAACCAACTCATTATTCCCATCAAACTCATTCCATATGACCTCGCCCAGTGAAAAAAAATACATATCGAAGGAAAAGGCTGCTTCTGTAGGTATAAACACCAAATGATGAACAAGTCCTACGTTAGAGAAAAATCTAGCATGCACCTTCAACACTGTACACAGAAATCAAAGACAAGAATTGTTAAAAATTATACAAGGAAACATTGCCTTCTTTTAAAAAGGAATATGGAAATAATTACACTGATTAATAAAACACTAATATTCACAACTCATCTGAACTAAACTGGTTTACATCTTCAGGAAAATGTCAAAATAATACAGAACATTTTTTTTTCCCTCTTAAAAAGCAGAAAGAGTGCCACTCTATCAAAGATAAATTGTTGCTGTATATAAATTTGTGTCAGCCTTCTTGTGCTTTCTGTTCAGGGGATATAAAACACAGGGTTATATTTCCTGCTAAGTTTTTTTACGGTTATCAAATGGTTATATAAATCAATCTTTTTTCCTACCTAATTCATTATGGAGCTGCTAAAACTACAGTAACACGATGTAAAAGGTACCAAGAAATTCCTGTGAGAACTACTTAAGTTATTTTATGAACCAATTTGGACTTTCCTTTTAGTTCACCTATATTCCCAAATACATGCTGTATATGCACCTTGAGTAAAAGAACTGCATGAAAACAGTCCAAAAAATAAGATATGGAAACTGAGGTGTGAGGCAGTCACCTTTCTACTTCCATTTTTTCCCCCCCCCAAATAACACCACTCAAGCAACCCAATGCACTCTATAGTCCTCAAACCCACACCAAATTGCTTTGCTGTGCATCTTTCCCTGCAGGTTTTCACACCTGCTTCTTCAGACAGAGCATGTGGAGACTACAAAAGCATGACTTGTACTTCTCCACCAGCCAAGTTTATTTGCGTGATGTTTTTTCCAGATTTGGAAGTTTTTCAATCAGTGCTTTATGGTTCACGTTGATACTGGCTATAAGTCCTCCCTCATTGCCATCTGAGCCAGTGTAACTAATTTCTTCACCAGCCAGGGTAGTCATATGGCCACCCAATGCCCTCAACACAGCATTTCCAGCACATATGTCCCACTTCTTAATATATGTGACATGGATATACACATCAGCTTCTTCTTGATTCTTTTCAGCCACATCAAGGAGGGCCAGCACTTTATAACCTAGAAGAAATGAGCAGAAGTAACAAAAGTTAACAAAATATTAAGCTTCCCAATTCATCACAAAGAATAAATCTGGTAAGTGTTAACAGCATGCACATGGAAGATTTAGGAAAACAGTGTTCTCAACTACATCATGCTAGTCCAGTATAACAGCGGAGGCACTAATAACCTCTGTTGTTTGCTGTTTGACCTACAGAGAAGGCTTAAAAATCAATATTGTTCCCCCGAACCACTATTGAAACGTAGGGCATTTGGACATGTTCTTCTTAAGATAGTTTTTATCAATGTGTTACATAAAAGTACCTAGAGACACCTTAAAAGAACAAGACTATAAACTGAAATACTGTTTCACTGTTAGGCTTATTCCCCTCTATCATCCATTGTGCAGTTCATTAGTCACTGCTCATAGTCAGCGTTCCTCATTTTATAGAAATTTTTCAATTGCTCAGCCAACATCTGTTTTATTAAACTTTTCCTCCCTTTCTTTTTCGTCTTATCCAGAGTCAAACCTAGAAGAATATCTACCTACAATCAGTTATACTTTCATCTCCTCTGCTATCATAAGAAAATTCATTTAGATTCATTGTTACAGCCAGAGCTGCTCACCTATGCACAATCTTATTGACTAAACTTTCTAAAAGGAAGCTCAGATTTTTCATATTAGACATGGAAAGATACACTTCCATAAAATTCACATTTTGCATGGATTTTACAAGGCTTTAAAATAGGTACTACTTCATGCTGGTGCCTCACATATTTGCACTCTGCCAATAACACGTGCAAGGATATCGTGTAAGGTTAAATAAAAGCTCTTTGGACTAGATGCTGGACAGATAACAACAAAAAACAATAGAATTTAGTGATACTAGTTTTTTATTTTGACAGTAATGCAAGCACTACTACCAATGTTTAGCGAATTTCTCAACAAAAAAAAAAAGAAAACCAAAAACAAAAAAAAAAAAAACAAAAAACATACTACTAGTTAATTAACAGCTAATAGATTCTCTTCTGTGATTCTATATTTGGTCACATATTCTTTTTCCCTCCACAAACACATCGCTGCCTTCCGTGAATGCCCATAAACGCATTCAGTAAAAGGACCAAAATAACACTGCTGGTCCAAGATTAGATTCACATACTAACCAACCTGTGGATAGCTTGAAGCCTGAACTAGGTTTCCATTTAGGGTTTTATGTAAAGGGGAAACAGTGTTCCTACTGCCAAGTGCTCACTTTTTGGGGTGCAAACAACAAAGGATAAGAAGAGAAAGGGGGCATGCCACAGTTGCATCCTTTTTGTCTAACATCTGCTAGCCAGTTAAACCATTTGGAAGCAATAAGAGGGATAGCATGCTTAAGGAACCAAACCTGCTCCACCAGCGGGGATTATCACAGTTTTATTTCCAAATGTCTGCCGTGCAACCTGCTCTACTTTTCCTGCATGAGAGCGAGATACAATAATCCTCGGGGTTTTCTCATTGTAGGACGAACGAGCTTTTACATTTGACCCGCCATCCACCATAGCCCAGGCTACAAAAGAAACACAAGTTCAGGTAAGCTTTATAAAAGGCAATCGCTGTTGTTAAGCGTAAAGTTAAAAGTCTACTTATCCAAGAAAATGAAAGTGATGCCTCTGAATTAAATTCTGTTAGATATAATATTGAAAGTTGAGGCTGACAGAGAAGAAAGGGGCGCGTGCCCATGCGTGCACATGAGTGGAAGAGAAAAAAAAACAGCTGCCCACACAAACACGCACTTTTGTGCATATGGCATTATCCCACGCCTGGCTATTCCTGTGTGAGACTTTAAAAAAAAAAAAAAAAAGAAAAACATAGTAAGAGGAAAAAAACCTCAAGAAGCAATATTTAGAACGTGCACTTGTAAAGCCACCAAAGTTAAGAGGGTGGCTTTGAGTCAGAAAGAGATCCAATATTTCCTCAAATACCTTTGTTTTAAAAGCAAAATAACCCGACTGCTCTTCAAAGCAGAGAGCGTAAATGTTATCTTAAATCATTTTGTTCAGAAGGACAGTAATACCAAGGAAGGATATGAAAACATTTCACAGTGTGTGTTTTAGAGGACTGGATTTAGAATACACAACCTCCCTCTTGCTTTATTACGAGTTTCAAAGCCAAACTTGGTAGGTGGCATCCCCTAACCATTAATTTGACACTTACTTAGCAGACTAACCAGCAATTTCATCTCACTAGAGGGCTAGATTGTATACCAACAGACTAAGCTATGTGTAATAACAATACTGACTGCCCCTATTGCTTTGTATTTGTGGGGTACTATTAGGAAAAATTCTGTTGACAACAGATTCGTATTTCCAGCTTAGGAAAAACATATTCTTCAGGTGGAATGACAGATTCATTGCATTTCCTCTGATATCATGTCTGAAGATGCCAAATTTTATTACTGTTAAAGGAGATAAATTTTCATATTTATATTAGTGATGAAAAAAATTTCTTCAGATATAAGATGATACTTAGAATATATGTGTAAAAAAGCTCAAGAAACTTAAAGAATATCAAAATATAGCACATACTAAAGTGACTGGAATTTAAGACAACATTTAAGGAAAGCAAGGTATTTAGCACAAAATATTGAGTTTTCAGTAGGCAAGAAGACAGACCTAAAGCAAATAAACAAAAAAAATACATTTATTGAAACATTCTTAGTTCCTGTATCAGAGCTACTGCATAACTTCAAAACTCTAGAGGTCAGTATTGCCTAAGGGGAAAAATGAGAACAGAAACTCGTTTCAACTATATGATATATAAGATATGAATACTGAAACGACTTTGAATCACTCAGAAATGGTTGTACACACACACTGCCAAACTTGCAGCCATCCTCACTGGCACATCATTAGTATCAAAGATCAGGTCAGCCTCATGCATTTTAAAGTATGCCAGACAATCAATAAGGCTGCAAGGAACAGTCTTGCCAAAAGCATAAACACAGTTGTCATTAATATCTTTATCTGTCTTTGTTATTCACACTGAATAAACACCAGCTCCTGGGTGCAATTTCACACTCCCAAGTATTTCTGCTGAATGAGCTGGATGAGCAAAGCACTACTCTGTTCAAGAGTAACAACACACAAAAGGTCAGTATGCGTGAGCTTCATTTTCTTTGGTTTGTTATAAGCATTCCTGTTTGAAAAGATCTCATTTGTCAAATGTAGTTTCAGGGTTTTTTTCTTTAATGCATCATTTTTACGTTAAACATGGACAACATTTTCCATTGTGTAAAACATATAGCACAGAAAACATTTGCAGCTCTAATTCCAAGGTCTACAACAGTGCTATTTTGCACCAGGTTTATTTTTTCATTACATCTGCAGATCCATCTGAGTTAGAAATGTGTAAAGTTATAAAAGTACCTGTATATGCCGAGAAAGGCTTGTGTATCACTCCTATTACGGGTTTACCATTTACAGCCACACAAACCATTGTTGTGACATACTGTCGAAGATCCTCTGTGGGCAAAATGAGAAAATAAGGATGTTTACAATCAGATGTGAAGAATAAAAAGGAAAATAGACCTGAGAAAGACATGTTGTTCTTTGAAAACTAGCTGGCATTCCAAATTCCACCTTTTACAATTGTGCAACTTGGTCGTATCTTTAAGTCACCCTACGGTTATCAAAAGACGTAAAAGATTCTCCACTTTTCCAGTAATTCTTCCGGTTCCGTAGATATACCCTATACTCTTGCCAGAGCTAATGCTAATAGTAATATCTTATGCAGTATGTACTTTCATTAAAAGATATATGCACTCAAATTCTCCTTTCTATGCCCCTTGTCCTAACCTCTATTAGCTCAATGCTGAAAATTCAGACATTAAAGAATAATCACATGAAAAGGTGATTATATCAATGAAATACTAGCAAAAACATAACCACTAGGTGGTGTTTGTTTTGAAGTACTCATGACTTAGAATTTTATTTGTATTGCCTTAAGTTGCTTATGTGACATCTCAGATTTTTGAAAAAGAAGACTGAATTATATATTAAAAAAAACAAAAAGCTTTGTTTCTCAAGTAGGATATTCATTTATTTTTTCCTTTAGAAGAATAAAGAATATTCTGAGATATTTAATGTTTCCACAATAACAACTGAAATAAATGAAATGTGTAATCCCTAACTAAATCCATAAATGACAGTTACCATTTATTTTATTTTTACCATTTATTTACCATTTATTTACTTAGTTACAAGGAATATGAATTTCAGAGCTGGCACCTATGAAAGTGAACACTAGAGTCTGACAACTAGAGAGGTTTCATTTTACAATTTGTTCAAATAAATCATACTACTTTTGATGTAATATACTTTAACAAGAGTTGCCATTTGAAACACTTACTATTTTGTCTCCAGTACAAAAGGCAGACATCAGAATTACACATATGATTTGCCAACAAGATTCAGCTACCTGTGTATTCTTGTGTAGCATCTAACGGATCAATCCAGACAGTAACACTTTCTGCTGGAACCTCTTTAGGTTGTATTTTTTTCTTTATATCTTCAGGAATACTACGATCCCAAGAGACCGTCTCCTGATCGGCTGCATCAACATGTTCTTCAGAATTTATCTATGATAAGACAACAAAAGCAGATGCATTAACTCATCAAATGTAATAACTGTGGTACTGGAAAAATTAAAGGTTTTTTTCCTATCTTTTCTTTCTTCCTTCATCTCAAGCTAAAACAGCATGAACTGGTTATTTTCAGCAATTGATAAGTTATTAACATCACATGGCAAGCAATAAAAAACTGGAATTCTAAATTTTGCTGTGAATCACACCATAGTTGGACATCATTTGTTTGCCTACAGTTCTTCTTACTGAATGTTCTCACAGTATGAATTGCATTTTTAAAATCAAACGTTAAAAGCAGTTACTTCAGAGATCACAGGAAGAACGTTTTATCCTGGATAATCACAAGGTATACAGTTATAGTAGCAGTCTAATATTCCAACCAATGGAGAATCCTATACATAGATCACCTGATGCAGACTGAAACATACAGATACTTTACCAACAAATAATTTGCAACTGTAGTATAATAACATATAGGAGTAGGAATCCTAGATACCGTTCCTGCTTTTGGAATTGAATTACGACCTGTGATTTAAGCAGCTCAACTGGATGTAACCTTTTTACAACTGTTGAATATATATTTTATTTTACAAATAAGTTAATAGCATTCCACACCTACCTTTAGGGTAGGTTAGGCTGACAACCTAAGAAGGCCTGAAAGGAACATTTATAAACAGCAGTCAAAGGTCATATTTAAGCTTATTGTCACTTGCTGGTTATCTTAATGAATTTTATTCTGCACTAGAGGGCATTTCAATCTCCATGCAGAACAGAGTTTGTTAAATCAATGGAATACATGTCCCACTCTGCTGAAATAAGGTGTATTGGGTTTTGCAGAACGTTCCTTAATTTTAACTGAAGTGGAAAGTTATTTTCAGATCACAAGAGATGCAGTTATCATAGAATATTGTACATAATGATCTCTCATGTCACAAAATATCATATAAGCTTGCAGGAAGAATTACTGGTAAATAAGGGTCAATCCCTGAAAACATACGAACCACAGCTCACTACCATTACGGGTGTGGCTTACGAGGATGGGGGGGGGGGGGTTGCAATGCAACTGGGCATAAGTAATGCCAACAAGCATTTAGATAGATCCATCCCATTTACTTTTAGCACCTCAGTTATATTAGGAGACCAGCATTTCTACACTCCTTCTACAGCTCAGAAAAGGAAGGCATTGTTACTGTACCTTTCAAGCTTTAGCCTGAGTGAACCCTTCAGAAATGCCTCACTCCACCAATTATTCAGCTACCGTCCAGGGAAAGTAGCAGACGCATGTGAGATGCGGCATGTCTACAGCCTAGAATCACCTATTTCCCTCCATCCACTGCAGATGGAGTCTAGACTATTAGTTCAGACCCAGACATCTGATATTAGAGTAAATACCATCTGACTAAAATAACTTTTGTTGTTACTATAGATGTTGTAGGCAAGTGACACTGAAAGATATAAAAATAAAGAAATGATCACACTATGTTGGAATATAGCAGACTTTGACTCAGTAAGGTATTTACATACTTCACACCACAACAAGAAGAGACATCATACGCTTCAGCTGCAACAGGTTATTAGCAAAGGGTTAAGGGTCATCTGCTCCGAGAGAATTTACAAAAAAAAAAAAAAAAAAACAAACAGAACTGCAGCAACTACAGCCATACACCCTGGCTGTCTTTTGATATAAAACCAGTCTATAAAGTGTTGCGTGCCAACCACAGAGTCCTTGAAGTTGCTGTGACATTTAAAAATTAAACATCTGTCACTGAACAAAAAACCTGCTGATTGTGTTTTCCCCCAGGGGATACAGTCTAGCAAAGTGAACAAGATGAGTTCCACAGACTTGGCAGTTTCAGCACAACCTCCAGCCATTTTTAAGTTCCAGTATAGCATATAACACACCAGCATAAGTGATCTTTTTCTTCAATAGAATAAAGCCTGCTTCCAAAACGTTACAGGGTTGGTTCCAACCCTCAAATGGAAAAATCTCCTGCTAAACTTATTGTTACATTACATAATCTGAAAGGTACTGTTTGCAGAGAAAGATCTACTAGTTCAAATTTTGTAACTTCAGACACGATGCTACAGCATAATAATAGCAGTAATATTGTTAGTATTACTCTCTGCAGTACTACAGACAATAGTAATATAGTTGCAGAGACCCCATTCACTGGTCTGAAGGTCATTCAAAAAAAAAAAAAAACAACTGGATCACTAGCTCTTTCATTCATATTACCATTTACTCCATAGCCTTGGCCGCATATCCTAAAAATCACAGGCCAAGTAGAAATTCATAGCCATTTCAATAACTACAGAGACTATGTTTCTTTTATTTATGGTTAGGAAGCTACATTATGGGTTCTGCAAGACAGGGTTGCTGGAGAAGAGTATCACCAGCCGTTAACACTGGAAACTTCCCTTTCTTAAGCAAGGGAACAAGCCAGGAAGATGAGCCTGTGCGTTAATACAGTAGCATATTTTACTGCTTAACGTTCACCTTCAACTTCTTTGCTGGAAGCCTCTACAGGTTCCCTTCAGTCTTTTCTGAAGTGATATGGAAGGTAGATGACTATATCCCCAGTCTTCACTCAGAAATTAGGAGTAGTTACAGTAGCTAAAGAATCACAATATCAAATGTTTCAGTCAATGAAGCTTGTTCCAGCAAGATACTCTCAGTCAGTTAAACTGCTACTTCAGTGTAAGTAATTATAAAGTTGCAAATTTGCATACTGACTTCCACATACACTAAAAGCTTTAGGAGGAGGCAATGTTGTGTAACAGTCAGATTTAGACAGCAACCCACTCCGCAAGAATTTGAGACAATAAGCAGAAGAGACAAATAAATAGCTATGTAGAGTTAGCCTCCTAATAGCTTTATGTTGTAAAAGCCAGTCTCATAAAGTTCTGTATATTGCCCACTAATACTGAGTTTAACTACCTTTCAGCAATCTTCCCCAATTATATTTAGAGGAAAAGCCCTTCTCACAAAAAAAGAACTGCATCAAATGTGGAGATTTATTAAAAACCATGTAAAATGGTGAAAAGACTACCATTGAAAGGTCAACAAAAAATTCATTGTTATAAGCAAGAGAATCTGACCGCATTTTTCAAGTTTAGAGCTTCTCTAAAATGAGTCGGTAACATGTACGAATCTCACAATGAATGAGGGAAATTGTTCACGAGAGCCAGCAGCAGAGGTTCAATGGAAACACCTGGATCAGAACAAGCTGTGCATTCTACAGCCCAGAAGCATGCTCAGGCCTTGGGAAGCTAACGTCTTAAACGTTCGCTCTCTGCGTGAAATCTGGGACTGCTCGAGAACAAGGGAGACAACTCAGAAGCGTAGTAAAAATCTATGTGGGTAAATTTAGTGATTTGAACAAACAAGCAACAGTCCAGTCGGCATAAAGAATTAAGGGAACCTCACATTGGCTCATTGCCTGTGTGGGGCCATTCCTGACCAGCACTTCGCAAAGTCTTTGTGGCAACACATCACCCTACAAACCTATTTAAACACTAACTAGCTGTCTGTGGCAAAGTGAACAAATTTAATTTTTTCCTGGTTTGAAAAAGTACAGCACAGCTGTAGTTTTGCCTTTGAATCCACCCATTAAAGAGACATTAAACTGCAAATATAAGCTAAAGAAATAAAATGGAGTTTTCTGTTCAAATATTTAAGAGCTGTTTAATGTTTAGTATAGTAATCTTACTAGCTTAGTCAAAACTTTGAGGCTTATTCAATACACAGATATCTTTAACACCAGTTGCTTTCTTTTGAAAGGGTTCTTTAGCAACCTTTTCCTTCTTGGTTTACCACAATACACTACAAAAAAAAAAAGATATCTTTTACAGATGATCTTCTTCATGCCTTTGAAAAAGGCTTAACTTGCTAGAGTCCAGTTTACAAAAGAGTTTAAGTAGGGCAGATGTCGTTATGAAAGGAGAGATTCCAAATACCTATATAAATAAATCTGCTCGTACCATTTTGGAATTCATTTGAAATTAAAATGTCCTATACCTCTGTAATAATGCCACACCACAATGTGGATAATAGAAGCACACATTTTTAAGGCAACAAAAGTCCAGCTGGATAGAAGTTCTACAGTTTCTTCTACTCTCAACTCCATCTTCATTTATTTGAATTACAGTAGGAAGGGACTTCATGCACAAGTAAGCTGACAGTGTGGACAAGGAGGAACATGGAGCTCTAACGGTGCTTATCAAAATTTCATTACATAGGTTTGGTCATTACGCCAGCTAGAAGTAGAATGAAACTAACAGGTTTTGACATATGATAAAGACATCAGATGACAAATCTGCTTCTATTGACTTATGATGAATACAAGTCGGTAAAAAAAGATAAAAACAACAAAAATACAACAAAGGGAACTGTATGAATCATGGAATTCACACAATTTTCAACAGTAATCTGTTAAAACAATTATAATTTAAAAACATTAATAGTAAGAAAGCCATTCACTGGTTAGTTCATCATCATTTTAATAGATGGCAAATTTCTCAGTTACAGTTCCTTACAAACGTAACCACGCAAATTTAACAAAAAGAAAAGGATGACTGGCACATCACAAGAGGTTTTCAACACTATTTGTCATTTTATGAAAACAGGCAAATAAGACCAGATTAGAAGCATATCAATATAATAAAACAGAAACTTTTCTGCTGTTTGTGCTTCACTACATTAACGAGAAACTTAAATCTCCAGACGCTCATCTGGCAGATTAAACAGGCCCAGTACACATACAAGCCAATTCAACTACTTGTAATTACATCTGAAAAGATAATAACAGAGCCCATTACCATAAAATTAAGGGCTTTAATTTCATTTTAGGTACAGAAGGCCAGCATAAATAAATCATCTAGAACCAATTAAAACCCATGTTAAAAGCTGTATCTGCAGACAACACCTATTCATGAGATTTCAGATTAGCATACACATTCTTGTTTTACTTAGAAACCTGCTGGCAGCTGCTAAAATTGTAAGGGTCAGACAGATGTTAATTTTGTTAAAAACCCCAAGAATTGAGGATGACAGTCTTTCCACATGAAGAGACAAATGCAAATTACTGAATTAATTCTGCAGAGCACTGAAACCCTTGTGAAGCTTTTAAGTAGCATTTTGCTTTTTAAATCTACTCCTTAACATATCTGTCCTCCCCACAGAATAATTATCAGATGCAGAGCTTGCCATCTTAGATTAAATTTCAATTTTTTAGTGTGATAAGTGGCATTGTGGTCAGAAGTCTGCAAACAGCAGATTTAAACCTAGGGGGGAAAAAAAAAAAACTAGGTAGCTTGAAAAAGAAGTGCTTCAAGACCCTAATCTTCAAAAAGTGGAAGAATTTAATTTAATTTAAAAGAAAATCTTGATAACAGTACAACTGACAATTTCTTAAATTTCCATTTTAAACAATGATGACAGATTTCAACACTACTATGCACAAACTTGAATTGAGGTAGTTGTATAGTTTACTTTAACTGGGAAAGAGACAGAAGAACCTTCAGATTCAGGGCAGCAGCAAGAGGGATAAAAAGATGATGTCCGAAGAGAAAGCAGTGGGGCAGAAGACAACTCACTGTCTATCACAGTCACAATAAAACAGGAAGAAATGAAAGATATTTCTCCATTCTATATTTATGCTAGAAAGAAAGACCTGTAGCTAACAGAGCTATAGAACGTACATCATGGTGCTGGTCAAAAATAAGCTAAAACTGCAAAACAAAACATGACAGTGAAAGTAAAGCTCAGAATTCATTCAGTCAAGGAAGATTAAGTTTTCATCCTATGAAAAGAAACCACGCTATATTGAAGAAGGAGAACAGTGGAATTAGAATTGTGTGGGCCACTGTAAAGCTGGCATTTTCATAGTCTGAAGATACAGGGACTTTGGCCAAAGTACCGGTTTAAGGAGAACCCCCCAGCTCTGCTAGTCATTCCAGCCTTGTGCTTACGTACACTGTTTGTCCAGATGAACTGATACAGCTTGTTTGTAGGGTCACATTGGATGCGTTCACGTATCACGTTCACAACACTGACTCCTGGACAAGTAGTGTTAGAAAAATGGTAGACCTTGATTTGTGGCGCTAGGATAGCAGCTCTTTTACCAGATAATGCCATTGAAGTCCTTATACTATCAGATCATCTCTTCAATAAGAGAAGTTCTTCTGGACAAAGTACATTAGCACTTACGGGCAAAATGTATTAGCTCTTGGAAATTTCTAACTTTGGATTCAAAGGCAGCTTCTCCAGACCTCCCTCTCTCTCTCTCTAGCAGCAGGGCTGGCTTGAGCCTTACCTTATCCCCATCCCAACCCATCCTATCTCACCACTAGCATGCTAGCACAAGCGTTAAGTGGGGCTACGTGGAGAACTGAACAGAAAAGCAGCTAAGTAACACAGAAAAGATTTTTAAAAACGGAAAGAGAGCAGAGAGGAAGACTTTAGCTGGATCAGCTACTTAACTGCAGTTGTTTGCAGCATTCCACACAGAAGGCAACACTCTGGAGCGCAGGAGCAGGAAACACCTCAAGCCATTAACTGCAGCTGGGGACTTTGTCAAGTGAAACCACTGCATGAAACCACTGCATGAAACGTATTTTAAAATCAGCTGCACAAACCTATTTCATAGAAAATACATACGAATATTCATTGCTGGGTCTTGACTGTGATCAAACAACACTGGGAAACATTTGAGATGACTTACGTGCTCCTTCCTCCCCTGATAAGGACAAAGAGTAGCAGTTCACTTCTGCTTTATCTAATCTTGCTCTTAGAAGTCTTACTATTAGTTTTTGAAAATGCACTCATTTATATCAAATAGAGCAGCTTATGTAAGTAGTAGAGTTTCCCCCTTCCCTTGCAGAGGTTATACTTCTTCTTAAAAGAAAAGACAAGGCAAAACATTTTCGATGATGTTCCTCTTCTCACCCTCAGATTCTGAATGCCATTATTTTATAAATTGGAACTGTCAGGAATCTGATAATTTTTCCATATTTATTTCAACTTCCATAACTGGGAAGTCTAACTCTTCCCTCTTTTGTTAATAACGTAGTCTTAACGGAAGATCTGCTTCAGAAAGACTATCTACCTGCTTTCCTTTACTATGTCAAGCAGCACAATACAGGAAAGACGGTAAATCCCAGACCGCTCACTGACTTAAGTTTACATTGGTCAAATAACTTCTCCCCCCTCGTTATTTTTAAACGCTGGAAAACTACACATTCTTAGAGAATAATCAGTGGATTATTTCCTTTGCATTAAAGGCAGATTTTATTACTGTTTGGGCGGTAGGGGGGGTTGCCAGCTGGGGCACTTGGCACCAGCTCAAACGTCAAGATACCCCTGTTATGCCCATGACTGCCATGATGTGAATAAATAAGCATTTGACATGAGTTTATTCTTGGAATTCTTTGCATTCTTTGTTTGAATTTTTATTTGACAATCCTTTAGTTAGCAGCATCATCTCCAGCAAGAAGAGAGGATTTTTATTTGACTTCAGCAATGGTTTTTTATCTGGAATGTCCCTCTGTACTTAGAGATAATGCTGCTAGCGGAAGCATGATGCCTCTTATAACGTAAGATGCAGTCTTATACTGCTCCACATGAAAGGTGTCTCAAGAAATCCACTTTAATCCTCAGACTCATACCAACTGAACCTATAGGTCTATTCTATGAAATAGTCGCAGCTTTAGGTGTATAATGCTGAAAGCACACAGGAAGGATTTACAGGATGAGATGACCATGTCTCCAGACCTGAGAATGGTACATGTATGTACATGTACAAATGTATCTTGTTTTTTTGATTTGGACAAATGTTTATGAATACATTTTCATCATCGTATAGATTTTTAAGAAGCAGCATGCCTTATTAGTACACACAATTTGCTAGATATTTAAATTACTCATTAGATAATATATTTTTAATCCATATCATATACTCAGAATACTAACTATCTCCAAGCTGACTTGTCAGACGTTAATAACTCTAGATCAGCCGAAAGATTTGTTAGCCAGAAACTTCCTATTCATCCTCAGTGCTCAAGCTCAGTCGGTCAGAGTGAGGGAGGGGGAAGCAGGAGATACCTGCATTTTCTCAGAAGTTCATACTGTGTGTTAGAACACAGCTGTGCTTTTGGAAATACTGTCTTTTTATTTTTTAGTAACAGAGGCACAAGTCAGCTATTTGGAAAATAAAAAATGAATACCAAAGTTTTTGAAAAGAAGTTCAAAGTTAACAGCCTGCAAAAGGAAGCCATGCAAGTCAGAGTCTCATCGCTATGCTCCTTAGGCGCCTGATCAGAATTCACACGCGTAACCACAAACACAGAACAGGTAATATTGTTCAATAAGCTCATGCATGAAAATGTGCAAAGTTCAAGCAGTGATGAGGGCATGTCATAATGCCAAGCTCCACGAGGACACTGAATAGCAAAAGCCACCAGGGGACAATAGATTTTCTTCCCATGACGTATGACTCGTGAAGGTAGCTTGCCCCTGACAGCAACAGTTTTCAAAAACACAGCCTTCATAATTTTTCTGTAGAGGAATGCTAGACAGATCAGGTTTATTTCAAATGCTGGACAATTTGGTGTTTCCTTTAGGTTTCCTACGCAATGTGTTTCATACAGTACTTAAGAAAAAGAAGCCTAAGGAACATCCAAAGTAGTCACTCAAAAACGACTAGGCTGGTGTGCTGATTAGAGCTGTGACTAAACTTAACTGAAAAGGAAAAAAAAACCCAACTACTCTGTTTTTTCTTTCAACCTGTCCAGGAGAAGCATGAGATTATTACCTTTCAAATTCACAGCATGCAGTTTTGCATTATTTAGGGTTTTCCATCAGTTTCAAATAACTATAAGTTAAGGAAATCAGCATCAAGAGACTGAAAAGAAGTTCTCATTTACAGAGAAAGCGGAAGTAAAGTAGACAAAAGGCAAAAGGCATCTAGATATGGTTCTGTTTTGGGTACAATTTAAAACGTTAGACCCAGTTTTTAGAAGGGAAGGCTTGGGGTGCCCTACATCTCTGAAATAAAGTTAAATTCATTTTGCGCCTTGTAGCCAGTCACCCACAGAGTGAGATGGCTGTAACTTTGGGTAAGCCGATCAGCTAACAAGAGCTACAAGACAGCTCTAGTACCCTAACTCTATCTTCTCCACCCTCAAACTCTCAGTCTGTTCTCCCCACTTCTCGCTCTCTCAGTAACATAGAGCAAAAAGGATAATCAAAGAAAATAAGTTAATAGTATATGTTAATCTTAGCATCGCAAACATATACGGAATTGGTGCTATCAAATCATATTTAACCTTAATTAGAGAAATCATAACTCAAAAAGTTTCCATTCTTTGGTGTTTTTTTTTCCCCTCATGCCCATATTATGCTAAATATCTTGCATGGCTTAGCTTATAACCAGTCCTGCTTCTTCTTTCCCTGCAACTTATTTCATCAGCTAACATGTATGAAGTCACATATGGTACAACGGCACTGGCACAAAGTCAGCAAACAGGGGGCGGGAGAAAGAAATATTTCCTGCCTCAAATTACAAAACTCGCATATGACACGTGTCTCTACAACCAGTTTAGTAGAAATCTTAAGCCCCCACGGCACTTGAGGAAAGCAAGCAACAGGGCCTGATGATTTGTTTTAGGGTGTCCACACTTACAAACTTGTAACACCTCAAACGAGGGACGCAACTCGGCAGGAACAAGCTGGGGTGGAAGGTGATGCTGAGGTTTCGCAAACATCGCGAACAGCCCCTCCACAACACCCTCTCTTGGCCGCGTTGCTGCCTGCCGCGCTCCTAGCCGCGGAGGAGGGGCAGAGAGAGGCAGCTGCCCGGGTCTCGCACAGGCCGCTCGGGGCGCAGGGCGGAGGGGAAAGCGGCGCCGGGGGCAGCGCCGCCGCCCTCGCCGCTCAGGGCGGGCTCTGCCGGCCGGGCCGGCGGCAGCGCGGGGCTGGCGGGCGGCCCCGGCACTCACCTGCACGCCGGGGAAGGCGCCCTTCAGCAGGTAGAACATCTTGCGGTTGGAGAGCAGGTCGCCGCTGGTCAGCTTCTCCTCGGCCCCCTCCCGCGTCTTCCCCTTGGCCTTCTCGTTGAGGACGTTGCCCTCGCGGACCCGCTTCACCTCCTCGCCGCCCCTGACGGCGGCCAGCACGGACACGGCCAGCAGCTCCCGCAGGTCCACGGCGCCCGCCGGCGCGGAGCCGCGCGGGGCCTCGGGCCCCCCCGCCGCGGGCTCGCTCAGCATGAAGAAGGCGAAGCGGCCGGCCAGGAAGCCGGAGTAGAGGTGGTAGAGGACGCCCAGCCCCAGGAGGCAGAACACGGCCATGCCGAGGGGGGAGAGGCGGATCCCCATGGGGGCCATGGCCGCCACGGGAGCGCAGCGAGGTGGGCGGCGGCGGCGGCGGGCGGGCTCCGGCGCCGGGCGTTCACCACGGCCCCATGGCGCCGCCGGCACGCCAGGCCACGGCGGCTGCCCTCCTTCGCCCGCGGCGCGGCAGCCAAGGCGGCGGCAGTGCCTCCTGTTGCCGGGCCGGCTCCGGCTCCACGTTCCCCAGCCAGCCGGGGTGAAAGGCAGCGGCCCGTCTGTATCCGGGTTAGGCGGAGGCGGGGCGCCGCGGCGGGGCGCTGCGGCTCGCACTGAGCATGTCCCGGCGGCCGTTGGGGGCAGCGGCGGCCGTTGGGGGCAGCGGCGGCCGTTGGGGGCAGCGGCGGCCGTTGGGGGCAGCGGCCGGTTGCGAGGCGGGTGGCGCCGAGACGTCGGCGGGGCTGTGGCAGTCCCCAACGACCCCTCACCCCCCCCCCCCCCGCCCCGCGGTGGCCGGGAATATGCCTAGCAGTATAATATTTCTTTTTTTTTTCTTCTTTTCTTTTTTTTTTTTAATCGGTGCGTGTGTGACAGACACGTACCACCAAGTCGCTGGAAACGGCAGCAAAAGCAGCACAGTTTTTTTGCAGTGATGGGCGGAGGGCAGAATAAAAAATATGAGCGCGACTACTTCTGTGTTCAAGAGCTGCAAGATCTGCAGAGTTTGAAGCGGGAATCAGCAATTGTTCAGAAAGGTAGCTTGTAAGGCTAGAAAGGAGAAAGGGTTTATTATTATTACTATTATTTTGATAGTCTCGGTGGAATATTATTCAAAGGTCTGATCCAGTTCCAGCCATTTGAAACTTAGTTTTTGAAGACTTGCTGTTAATGACTCTGAGCATCAGTGCTGGTCTTCTCTCCTCTTGTTTTTCGTGCACCTTCTGGGGAACGGCGGGGGTCTTGGCCCTGGCTGAGCCTGCGACCCTGCAGGACAGGGTACGAGGGGCCACTTTAGACCTACAGCAGCATTTCCCAAACTTCTGAACTCTGAGCCCCTCTCATTCCGTAAAATGAAGTTAATCCAACCATTTTCCCAGCCAGATTATGCGCTACGGGCCTACACTCTTAGTTTATACCTTTTCTTTGCACCTCAGGTAATTTTGAGGAGCACGAAGCTACCTGCTTATGGCCAAAACAGATATCTGTGATGGAAACCAGGAATATTCTCTGATGTCATCTGTTCTCTTTTCTAATTACCTCTAGTAATTTTGAGTAAGTTAAATCAGAAACAGAAGAACTAGACAAGTGCAGCATTCTCATAATTAACTAGATGTTTACAGCAGCAGCGTTCTAGTTGGTTGATATACAGGTTGTAGAAACAAATTCTGCTAATGACTCTGGGTAGAAGTAATTGTTTGGGATTGTACCCTATAACTATTTTCCCAGGATCTTGTATTTTATTTCTTTTTAAATAGTATTAAACTTGTACGATCAAGAATGTGAAAACTAAGAAAGCCCAAAATTAAGATTGGCCTTGCAAATTAAAATTGCTACATTATCTCCCTCTTTGAATCTTAATTAAATCTTCAATTACATGTTTGCATACTATGTCCTGCAGGATCACACCCTCTCGTAAGTGTATGTGTATGTGCAAAGACTACGAATGAAACAAAAGACTGTAGGAAAAGATAGGATTGAATCTGAAACAGGATTCAAAAGTTGCATTGTAGTCTTAGTTATGCTAGGATTTAATTTTCTGTGCTGTTAGGCAAGGCAATACAGACAACTATAATGTCCACATTTTCCCGCTTTTAATTCTTTTTAAGATAGCTTTTAATTCTTTTTAAGATACAGGATTTTTCTATGCACTTGCTTCTCTGTCAGAATGGCTTGAAAGGATACACTGCTTATTTTCTTAACCATCAGCTTCATGATTCAGCATTTCATATAGTAATTATTAATGATAATAAATTGTGCAGCAACACAGGGTTGATGTTAGAAAAGAGTAAACTTGTGCCTGTGATGAGCAATGAATATGAAGTTAACAAAATAGGCATGCTTCTAATTAGTTCTGTTTTAAAAATTGCTGGGCAAAGTAATCAAGAGCTGTGCAGTGCGGTGCTGTCAGTAACAGTTTCTATGTGTTCAGTGAACAGGAATTTTAAACTACTAGTGGAAGAATCCCAGGATAAGGAGGCGAACCTTCTGCCATTTTAAATTGCAGCTTTCTGAACTGGTTTCTTCCTTAATGGAAAGAAAGCAAAATACTGTGCATTTTAACCCATTGAAGCTTGCAGAGACTTTATAGAGGCATTGAAAAATGATGGATTTATTACTTGCTACTAAAATTTCTATGCCTGCCTTTCAAGGGCAGTAAATATAGACAGTAATGCCAAGTGTGACGATGACGATGCACAGAGAGCTCTTTATTTCAGTGTTACTCTATGTAGTATTTCTGCCAGGTTTGAGAATACAAATGTTGACACTTTTCAGAATGCAAATAGTGAATAAAATCACATAACAAGAAGACAATATGCTGGCATCCTTTTTTCTCCATAACAAGCTTGTTCTGCAGTTACAGACATTATTTTCAAAGAGTTTTCATATGACACCTCCCATGCTATTTTCTCAAGATCCCTAGATTGGATTCCTCATGTTTTTCTCGGGTGCTATTGACTTCCACTGGGCTCCAGAACAGCACGGAGATCTTTGCACACTGCTCCTAGCAGGCAGGATTAAGGGAGTTTAGGTAGGGTTTTGTTAATGGGCTTAATTTGTAACATAGGTTTCCAGAGATTGCGATATAGGCAGAAGCTCAAAATAAACTGGAAAAAATTGGTTTGGTTAATTTCTAGCAACAGGAGATTTATCATTTACATGGGGGGAAGGGGAAGTAAAATTCTAAAAGAAGTGTTCCTTTTGAAAGTAAAACTAATTATTTTTGACTCTCTCACTTCAGTTCTGGGCCAAATAATTTGACAAACTTGAAAAAAATAACTTTACTTGAATCAAACCACCTTTTTCAACAAACACATTTGTGTTTTTTTGCAGGAAAATTACACTCATCTGTAATGCTAAGGTATTCTTTAACTGAGTGAAAAAAGTGTTCCAGCCTGGGTGGAAGCTGAAGATATGAATCCAAAGATGTATATGTTCATGTGCTGTGTCAGTTGCCCTGTTAGGAGTCAACTTCTTTTGAAGGCAGCGCTGACCTTGATGACTCAAACAACATGCTGATGTGCTGAAAGTAATGTGCCCTTTTAGCCTCCCACATAAACAGTCATTGTAGAAGGCCTTGGCAGAGCTTCTCACAAGGGGTGCGGTGTGCTGGGAGTGAAGTATGCTGCTTTCTGTTTAATTCATCCAGCAGAGGCTGTACGTGCCATAGAGGTAAGGCAGATATTACAGTCTGACTCCCTTCCTGAACTTCTCAAGAGTGATGCTTGTGTTACCCAGCGCTACTTCTACATTCATGAGAAAAGTGGTGGTGACTGCTGCCAAAAGGTCGTACTTTTGAGTGTGGGAGGTTGACAAATAAAAGGTCCCTTCTTGGTAGGGAAAAGGCATTAATAGGGGTGTGTTCTGAGCACCAGGTGGTGAATATGTGAGCCCCAGTGAGCACAGTGAAGAAGGCTCTGTAGATACTGATACTCCCTGGCCATTGCCAGTGAAGTCAGTGTGGGAGAAAAGGAGATAACGGGCCATACACAAAGCTCCTGGTTTGTGCTGTGGCTCTATGAGGGGTGTGCAAGAGCGCAGTGTTTTGAGACTGCAGCTTGTTGAGCGTAGCAAGAATATATAACCTGGTGGGCTATATCTCAGTTCAAGTTGGCAGTTTTTTAACAGCAGTAAGTTGTAGTATATCACTCTGGCTGCTTTGCCACCATCAGCACCGACTCAACTCAAAAAGCATGTGCTGTCTACACGTTCTGCAGATCCAGCCATGCAAACAGGTTAACAGGGTCTATCAGCAGCAACAGAGCTGCTGTGTTTCTGATTGTTTCTCTCTGACTCCTGCCTAACCTCAATGAACTGGTCTATGAAGCCATTTATGGGCAACCTCCCTGGGCACCAGGAACACTTCATTTTTTGTGTATGCAGCTGCAGTGTGTCTATGGAGTATGTGGTCAGCCACCTGAAGAAAAGATAGGGAGCCCCTCAGGGTCAGAGTTGAGTTTGAACTACTGTGCATGAAAAAGATGCGCTGCATCTGTGCTTCTGAGACACCAAGAAAGAACGAATGGCTGTCAAATGTGACCAAAATACCCAAGGGAAACCTACTATGCAAGTGCTGGCACCAGCTGCAGCTCCTTCACTTGCCTGTGAGAAATGGGAAGAACACGAGGGAAGCCCATAGTTACTATTTCATATAAAGTCATTTGTAGTGTTGTGTAACTTTCACTTGCGTAGAGTTTTTGATGGTGCAGTGTGTGTATGAGAAGCTATGAATAGTGGTTATTGGGTTTATGTCTTTGGATTCTTTCCTTCTTTCCTTCTCCCTTCTTCTCTCCCTACGTTTCTCATTCTTGCCTGGTAATTTTGTTTGTAACATTGCCTCACCTAATCCTGTTTGCAGCAGCAGCCCTGGTTATAGCCAGCTCCTTTTTATATTCCGACTGGCAGGGGTGGAAGCCTTGGGAAGGTTATGCAGAGATATATTGAACTCAAAAGTATTTTTAAGGGCTTTATTTAAAATAGAGTGTAAAATAAAAACAAAACACTGCAATATATATGAAATGTGAAGGCTGATAAAGCAAGGGAGAAGAGGATGGATAGATGTTTTTGTTTTAGAGTGTATCCCAAAACAGAATTGGGCTAATGCCTCCACCATACTTTTTACTACCCACTCTTGCTCCATCAGAGCATGAAGTGAGTGCTCAAAGGTTTACATGGGAGAGGTATCTATAGGGCCAGCAAATGGAGATTAGAAGAGTACACTGAAGTAGCAAGAGATGCACAGAAGAACTCCATGGCTGCTGCAGGGACTTGATTAGAGGTCTTGTGCTACCTGTGCCCTTTCCCACACCAACTCTGTTCTTATTTGTAAAAAACAAAAATTTTGTACTTGCTACATGACTGACCCATGACAGCCATGGAAAAAGCCACTGGTGTTAAGAGCATGAAAATTCATCTGCCTGTTTCCTCTCGGTGCTACTGCAGTCTCTTCCCTGTCTTCACACTGCTGAGGATTAGCCGTCTGAATTAATGTTTCCTTGAGGCTATTTAGGGACTGCTACCATAAGCCTTGCTAATGACATAGATACTGTTTATGTGACCTCTGGCCTTGTGGGCTGCTGCTCAAACCTGTGCGTAAAGTGGGGGACCCTGTCCACAGAGGGCGGGTTGCTGCTGAGTTTCTGTAAGCTCTGGGCATTAGGGATCCCTGAGTAGGTCATCAGTTGGACACACTGACTACTGGTGATGAGAGGGACCCGTGATGGATAGGTAGGTGAGAAGGGATGCAATAGAAGCAGAACATCGCTTTGCAGACACACCCAGTATTGCATGATATAGCACCAGTGTTGGGGTCAGTCCAGGACAATGAATGCCTCTTTGTACAGCCAAAACCCACCTGTGTGTGTATGTCCTGAAGCTGCTGCAGCTTATGGCTTACCAGGGGAACTGGGCTGCCTTGGCGGAAATTGTTACCCACGGAGAGTCAGCAGAGAGGTCTATTCCAGCAGGAAGCATCCCAAGGATGCTATAGTACTAGCCTATGTACAGTGCAGTTTCATAGTTCATAATATGTTAGGTGAGGTCAGATGTGCAACTGTAAGCACTGAGGGAGACGGGTTGGATGAAACCTTGCTCAGTTTTATCCAATATAATCTTTTGTGGAATAAACAGACCATTCCTTTATTTCTGTGGCCACTGGAGCTCAGTTTTTCACAGTTGGCAACAAAATAGCAACCACTAAGTCCTATGCTAAAGTGTATGTAGTTCAGGTTAAATGGGGCAGGTGTTAAAAGTGTGGGACCAGCTGCTGGGATTGGTCTGGGGCTTGGTGAAGACAACAGGCCTGGGTGCTGCAGGAAGTGAGGCAGATGTTAGATTGCTCTCTTAGTTAAATGCCCAAGGCCTGGCTGCATTCCCAGAAGACAAGGGAAAACAACTATGTTAGAAAAGGTGGCAGGGAGTGGATATTTTTGTTTGGCCAGTGACAGTCTTGATCCTGGATCTGTCCTGAGGCCATATATGAACTGAAGAGTTCCTAGGTACCAGTAGCTCAGCTGTTCTCAAAGCTTTCCTCCCCATAGCAGTGTACTTTTTGTCTGTGCGTTCTTCCCTTTCCACAGTGGAGAAGAAATGGATTTGAATATGGAAAAAAGACCGTAACCTGAACTGCATGTTACATCTCCATTCCTTTCCAGGATATGATCCAGCTTCAGGAAGTTGCAGGAGGGCCTACTGCCAAAAATGGAGCTGTCATTGATGTTCATAGTCAGAGACTGCCTCCTGCATTGCTCCAGGTTCACTTAGCAGTGGTCCTGAAATGTTCAGTGGTGCAGCAAAGCTCCTTGCTGTGCGATTGCCAGGAGTGATTGCTTTGCTGTCCTGCCTGCTGGCTCCTGTTTGCGTTTCACTGCACTGTGCTGCATCCAGTGGAATGCTGCTAATGGCAAGTCTGGCTCCGTGCTAAGTGCTGGGTTTGGTTCTGCCTTGGTGGCAATGCTAGGATATTAAACGCAATACCTGTGGTTCAGGAAAGGGCCTGAGGGCAAGCAGAAGAATCCAGTCCCAGGGAGGGCATCCAAGGCAAAAGACTGATACGAAGTGGCATGCAAAGAGTGACAGAGAGTGAGCTGGCTGTGGTAAGGCTCCAGAAGAAAGAACACAGTCCAAGCCTGCATTTATAGGAGTGTAGCACCATCCAGGTCCCAGGATCTCAGGAGTCAAGGAGTGGGAAAGGAATGAGTAGGGTCCCTAAAGGACCTGTGCGTGGTCTGGGGAATTCTGAAATAGACAGCTACTACTTGATCTAATACAAAATTGCTTTGCCAAAAGGTTTGAAACATTTTTTTAACTGACAAAATATTATAAATCAGATTAGCAGTTTGCCTTAACTGCTAAGGTTTGCAAAGGGTTTAGTGTGCTGCTTCAAGACCCTATGCTATCTTTAAGGTACATCCCTATACACCCTATACAGTCAAACCTAGTTTAGGATAATGAGAAAAGGTAGAATTTTACTGTATTTTTGAGTCACAAATTTGTTAATAGGCCACTTAGGTGCAGAGGATTACAGCTAGTCTGCAAAAATGACATTTGAATCTCCAAGGAAATAAAAAAGTCTGTAAGAAGTCAAATGTAGAAATACCTTCTGAATAAGTCAGGAATAAAGGAGCTTAGAAGAGGAAAGATTGAATCTGCATGGGAACCCTTGGAGGATTAGAAGAAAGAGCTTATCTGTCAAAGCTAGCGTGAGACATAAGGAAGAGGCTCTACAGATGCAGTCTAAGCTGTATGGTATGCAGAAGACTGCAACCACAGGAAATAGGAGGGAGACTTTATATTTGATCTTGATGTAAAGAGCTTAAGTGCTTGTAACTTTGTCAGTTTTGGATGCTGTATAAAGAAATCCTTTTGTTTGGATTGTAAACATTTTGAGAGTTAAATGTGATTTCACTGGTAACTTAACTCCAAGGCTGTGGAGAAGCTGAACCACAGTGTGCTGGCGTGTCTTAGTAAATGCCCAGCACTCCAGCACCGACTAAGTACGCTGAAGCTATACAGAACAGTTTGAGAGAGAGCGTTGCAAAAATCTGGAAAACAAAAGATGTCTTCTGGTGACAATAAGGAAACTGCTGTGACGTGATAAAACTTTGGGGAACGCACTGAACCACAGGAATATTAAGGAAGCTTGTGGCAGAGTTCAAGCACAAGCTACGCTTTGATCAGGTTGCTTAGCTTAGTATGGAGTAAGATTTAAGGGTCCGGGATAAAGAAATTAAGTGACCTGAAAATCATTTCTGGTCTTGAATGCAAAAATTGCAAGTCTGCTAAATGAATATAAATGCTATCAATTTAGAACAGCATTTACACATGAATTGGAAATATTCATTGATGTGAAATACCCATTTGATTTTCAAAGGAATAAATGACTGTATGAAGTGCAAGGCAATGAAATATCACATTTTACAGCTTTATGAAGAGACTCTTTTAGAACTCTAGTATATTTTTGTATCACCTGAGAAGTTTAAGTGTTGATATATTCTAATGGATTCTTCCTGAAAGGGTTGTGGTGGCAAAATCCCCTCAGTGAGGCAGAACTTCGTTTTGGTATCAAGCTGGTTAATAGAGGCACCCCTCAGAGGCTTCAAGTTTGTTCACAGATTTCCTGATCCACCCAAAACAAGACAGCATGTTTTCTGCTTCCAGCATTGCAGGAAGTTTCAGAAGTCACTGAACATTATCAATTGCTCAGTACTTCAGTGGCAATAGCAGTTGAAGGGGTTTCTGCCTTCACTTGCTGCCCTCACTTCCTCACTCCACTGCTCATTTCTCACCCCACACTCCTCTCCTTCCCTCAGTTGTACCGACACAGGTGTTTATGGAGCTCCCCCCATGAACTAGGACAGTGAACTGACCCAGATTTAAAGCAATTTTAAGTCACTATGTGACACTGCTTACCCAAGCTCATTAATTTGATGCAAGTCTTTAGAGCTGCCTGCTCTCCAGCACCATGTGCTGTCTCCAGTTGCTTGTTCCCACAACCTCCATGCTGACTTGTGTATGTGAAGCCATGTCAGGAGCTGGGCGAGGCAACCCAATTCATCTGAAAATGAGCCTGGCAAAGCAAACAGAAAACATTGGGCATGGCATGAAGATTGAGTGTTATACTGCTCTTTTGGATGACAAAATGAGTTTTTGCCTGACTAAAGTTGCTGAGGAATGGGATGCCATGCCATGGTTGAGGAGTGAGGGTCAGGAACACTTTAAGCCCCTGAGGTTCCAAGTATTGTCTCCGAAATTCTGTGTTGTGAAACTACATACGGAGCTTCCTATCCTGGCTTCAAAATAGGGTGCTAATACCCTTAATAAAAGCGCATATGCTCTTCTTTGATGGTCACCTCAAAGGGACATAAAAACCTAGGTCTTCACATAGTTATTCTATTTGAAGGGGACAGTCTTGAAGTCTAGGCTAGTTCAGAACTCCAAGGTTCTGCCTTCAAATTTAACGTCTGGTTTCAGGATACATTTGATTTCATGCTTTATGTTTGATCAGAAACACCTAGGTGGTGAGTACCTCCTTGTGGTAGAGACTCCTCTGCAAAGAAGGGAATAGGTTTCTGTCCTAAGCCTCCCACCAATCTTTGTCTAGGAACTTTTTATGCAGCGAAAATATACCAGAATTTAGGGAAAGCTGCTTTGAAAGTTCAGGAGCTTGAACAAGCTCCATTATTCTCTTAAGCAGCTCTCTATTTTGTGGCAAAAAGCAATCCTTTGGGGTCCTGTGCATATTTTTTCTGTTTTGACCTGTTTAACAACACAAACATCAATGAAGTTTACTCTGATATATTACGATGATGGCTTTATTTGGATAAAGAATGTTAAAATAAAATGAGCATCTTTACCTTTGATTGTGGAGAAGTTTAAGATTTTACTGTAGTTGTTTCAAAATTATTCTCTAATCTGCAACTTTAATTGGTCAACACAGTCCAGTTCTGAGGTTCAGAGGAAACTGAAATGGAGGCCTTACTGGGCTCTTTTTAGGGAATCCAAGTGTTACTGATAATTACTTGATTTCTCTGGTCTCAGTTACCATACATCATCCAATCTGTGGTATTAATAGTCTCGCAGTGAACACTAGAGAATAATATTAGCTAGAAAGTGTTAAGTAGAAGATGCCTGGTTTTATATATTTTCTTAGTCAAAGACTGGGGACAAGTGTCCACCCTGTACACGTTATTTAAACTTTCGATCTTTTTTGAAGTAAGTGACAATAGAGGGTTTCTACTCTGTAGAAACTAGTTCCAAATTTAATGACATTGCATGAGAATGTAAACAGGTATGAGAATTAGTATGACATCTTCTGTTTCAAGGGTTTATTTTTTTATTCTGCAGACTATTCTTAATAAGTAATAAACTTTACAGTCTTGGCTTTAATGAGAAGGTCATTGAGCGTAAGAACGTTAAAACTAGCCAGCACAGACTTGCTTCCCTTGGCTGCTGTAGGCCTGTCTGTGCTCACCCTGAATTTTAGTGTGCTTAGGGACAATAGACTGGCACAATAGCTGGCACTGAAACATGGCACATTCCATGGAAACTACGTGCTATATTTCCTTTGGCTCCTTTGAAAATCTCATACCTTCTATCTTTATTCTTCTACTGCTGCTGCAGTTCTGCCAGCTGGCAAGTAGGAACAGGGTGGTTGGGAAAAAAATTTATTTGAGAAGATCTTGTTCTTAGGAACAAGGAAGTGATTGCCTATTGGGAAAAGGCATGAATCTGTATTTTTTATATAAATTAATGAAACAAGTATTTGTGAGATTATCTGGATGGAGGTGGCATTTCTAGAGGTGATAGTTTGCGAACTATTAGAACAAATTATATTCTTTTCATTTACATGTAAGCAACAATGACTACAATATTAATGTGACTATAATATTAAACTGATTCAATGATGTTTGGGTACAGCAGGTGCAGGGTGCTGGGGCTGTCTCGGGCTGCTGGGCTGGGTCCTGCCCGGGGGATCAGGTCCTATATGGGGCCAAGCTGAATGCTTGTCCAGGGCCTAGGTCCTAGCCTGGGTTGGGACTAATTTTTTTATGAGACTAGGAAGACCAAGGCCCATTTGGATTTTAATCTAGCAAGGGATATCAAGGACAGCAAGAGAGGCTTCTTTAAATACATCAGTAACAAAAGGAAGTCTAGGAAAATGTGAGCCCTGGGGCCCTGGTGATACTGAATGAGATACTGAATGCCTTCGTTGTTTCAGTTTTTATTGCTAACAGCAGCCCTCAGGAGTCCCAGACCCTGGAGACCAGGGACAAAGTCTGGAGAAAGGAAGACTTTCCCTTAGTGGAGGAGGATCAGGTTAGGGATCATTTAGGCAAAGTCCATGGGCCCTGATGGGATGCACCCACGAGTGCTGAGGGAGCTGGCAGATGTCATCACTATGCCACTCTCCATCCTCTTGGAAAGGTCCTGGAGATCAGGAGAGGTGCCTGAGGACTGGAAGAAAGCCAGTGTCACTCCAGGCTTCCAAAAGGGCAAGAAGGAGGAGCCAGGAAACTACAGGCCTGTCAGCCTCCCCTCCATCCCTGGAAAGGTGATGGAACAGCTCATCCGGGAGGTCCTCACTAAGCATCTGGAGGACAAGAAGGTGATGAAGCAAGAAGGTGAGTAGTCAGCATGGATTCCCCAAAGGGAAATCATGTTTAACCAATCTGATAGCCTTCTCTGATGGGATGACAGGCTGAGTAGATGAGGGGAGAGCAATGTATGCTGTCTCCCTGGACTTCAGCGAGGCTTTCAGCGCTCTCCCCCATAACATCCTCATACACAAGCTCAGGAAGTGTGGGCTAGATAAGTGGACCGTGAGGTGGCTGGGTGGCCGAGCTCAGAGGGTTGTGGTCAGTGGCGCGGAGTCTAGTTGGAGGCCTGTAGCTAGTGGTGTCCCCCAGGGGTCAGTCCTGGGTCCAGTCTTGTTCAATGTATTCATCAATGACCTGGAGGAAGGGACAGAGTGCACCCTCAGCAAGTTTGCAGATGATACTAAACTGGGGGGAGTGGCTGATACACCCGAGGACTGTGCTGCCATTCAGAGGGACCTGGAGAGGCTGGAGAGGTGGGTGGAGAGGAACCTCCTGAAGTCCCACAAAGGCAAGTGCAAGGTCCTGCACCTAGGCAGGAATAACCCCACACAACAGTACAGGCTGGGGGGCTGACCTGCAGAGAAGGACCTGGGAGTGCTGGTGGACAACAAGTTAAGCATGAGGCAGCAGTGTGCCCCTGTGGCCAAGAAAGCCAGTGGTATGCTGGGGTGCATGAGGCAGAGTGTTGCCAGCAGGTGGAAGGAGGTGATGCTGCCCCTCTCCTCAGCCCTGGGGAGGCCTCACCTGGAGTCCTGTGTCCAGTTCTGGGCTCCCCAGTACAAGAGAGACATGGCGCTCCTGGAGTGAGTCCAGCAGAGGACTCCTAAGATGATGAAGGGACTGGAGCATCTCTCCTATGAAGAAAGGCTGAGAGAGCGGGAACTGAAGGGGAATCTTATCAATGTATATGTGTCTGAAGGGAGGCCAGACTCTTTTCCGTGGTGCCCAGCAATAGGATGAGAGGCAATGGGCAGAAACTGAGACACAGGCAGTTCTATCTGAACGTGAAAAAAAACTTCTTGCTGTGAGGGTGACAGAGCACTGGCACAGGTTGCCCAGAGAGGTAGTGGAGTCTCCTTCGCTGGAGATATTCAAAACCCGTTTGGATGTGATCCTGTACAATGTGCTGTAGATGACCCTGCTCGAGCAGGGGGGTTGGACTAGATGATCTCCAGAGGTCCCTTCCAACCTCAACCATTCTGTGATTCTGCAAATATTAATTTGATCATATTTTCTATGAGTAAGTGAACCACTCTAGCATTACACGGAAGTATTATTCTACATATTGACAATGTATTTAATTATTTCCTGAGCCTGCATTCCACTTCCAATGCCATGGATTTGGCATTGACCTCCAAGTAGGTGTATCAGGTTAACACAGACATCAAGTGTGCAGTTAAGTTCACACTCTCCAGGTCTTCATACAGCTTCCGTGTTAGGCTGGGTAGAATTTGAAACAAACAACTGGCTCACCACACAAGTTGTCTCAGGCACAAGGAAGAGTGAGGCAGTATAGAGGCAAACAGCTTGAATCATGTGGTGCAGCAAACATAAGTCCTCATTCAGAAACTTTAAGGACTTTAAGGACATCTGAGAAGTAGCCTTAGAACAACCTGTGCCCTAAACGGTGAGTAGCATTCTCAGACAGTGTCTTCAAAGAGAAATTGTTGTGTTAACTCTGCTGACTCCAGTTTACTCTCTTTCTTAATATGACTGCTGAGGTGGGAAGGAGGTCCGCTCACAATAAGTACTTAACATGCTGTTTTATGCCAGGAAAAACACAAATGAAGGTTCATGTGCAGCCAGAAGCTGGTGACACATATTTTTCAAAGGGGAGATACCAATGTTTCATTCTTAACTTGCTGAGGGTAACAGGTTTTATTGCTGCTAGCTGGTCTCTTTGCTCATGATTTCCTTAGGATAAGAAGGATAGCAGAGATTTTCCTTTCTCTGTTTTGACTTCCTCAGTTACTAGTTACACATAAATCACAGCCTTTAGAAGAATTGCACAGAGGCTGCCTGGACACTCTCTGCCTGTACTAGGAAAGGTCTCTGTTCTGGTTTTATGTGGTTTAGAGTATTTCTCCCTGTGGGATGGTCCCAGATCTTTTTTATAGTAATGAGGATTTCCTGTGCTAATGGCCCACAGGATTTACAGCAATTGTGAACTGGAACAGCAGTAGGTATAGCTGTCTAGTAGCTCAGTATCCGTAGCCATAGCCTAGGCCTGTGTTTGGATTTCACTGTCTCTCTAGGGACAGCTACTGGAGCTTTAGGTGGTAGCATATGACTGTCATAAAATGGACCTCTTGGACTCTATTTGCAGTGCCATATTGGAAATACCTGTCCCTGCTCCCTGGGCAAAGCCTGATCATGCAGCATGTGGAGCTTTATCATTGCCCATCAGTTTTTACATGGGAGTTGAAGATGATTAGTGTGACAGAGATCCAGTTAATGGTTAAAGAAGAAGCTCTAGTTAACATATCCATTCTACCCCTTGGTAAATTCCACAGTGCGTTTCATACACATTATAAAAAGCTGCAAGGGCATATTTACAAATGAAGAAGTGAGATTAAATGATCACCAACCTAATCACATTCTAATTCTTTTCTTGAAAACCATGGTAATTAGTTGCTTTTGGCTTTACCGTTCAGCCTTACCTTTATCTCTTTTCTTATCTTCTAAATCCCCTAATCAAATCCTTACTAGTTTACATTGTTATTAAAAATATTAATAGTTGTTGGTTTGGACCTGACTATGTGAAATATTTATGTTTATCTCTATTTTCCTAATATAAACTTGATTAGAATACATAGTTTCCAAAATATGTTTTTTTAAATACTGAAGTCTTATGATTTTAATAGGAAAATTAGGAGATTACAGATGAGATTTAAAGACTGTTCAGGAAGACACAGCTGAAAGAATAATTGTTTTGTTTTTTTTTTAAAGTTGTCTAGCTGTAAGATCAGATAGACAAAAGCAAACAGTGGGAAGAAAAAAGGGAGTTAGCTGCAGAGTATAACGTAGCAAGACCTGCAGTTCTACCTCTCATTGGAGGTTCTGAAAAACTTTTTGCTGAAACATTCATAAGTAGCAACCACTCTGTTAAAAATCCTGTCCTTTTGGGTTTTACTAATAGTATTATTATTCTAATGAATGTCTCGTTGTGGAGCTCTGTTAAGAATGCTGTCCTTTAGCTCTTTATTAGTGTTAGGTTGAAAGTGTCTTACTCCTCAAATGCATGCCATTTTTAAAGGAGCTCTGTGCAGTATCACAGTAGCTTCCCAACAATGGTAAAAAAGGGTAAATAAAGGAGTTCACATTTCCCTATCCTTTGTACAAAAATGCTTTGGCCTCATAAAGAGTGAAGCTGTAGGCTGTCTTCCTCTCTTGTTTCTTGAACATGAACAGATTGTTCCAATACGATTATTCTGGAAATATGGAATAAGAATGAAGATATGAACACTGCACACTCAGGCTCTCATTCCCCACAGCAGCAAAAAATGTACTCTCAGATATGAGACAACATTCTAATACCCATGAAAAAGCATATTTATGTATTCAAATAACATTTTCTGTTAAGCAGAGTATATACACAAGTATCACATCAGTCAACATATCTATTGACTAGATACAGACATATTACTATCTATCCAAGTGTATATTTATATATATGTATATAGTCAAAGAATATCTGTAGATATTCTTTGAAAAATTGTTCCGAAACAACTATATGTTACTTGAATATTACAGCTGGGAATTTATCTGTCTATGTAGTTATAGTCTTCACAGAATATTCTGAAGTAAGAGAATGATTTTTTATTATAAATATTCTTGAGAGCAATAAGAGTAAGAGTATTTTTTTAGATAGAGTAGATTTTGATGCTTCAAACCAATTTTCCTGGTCAAGTAAAGAAAATACTGTTGACTGATACATGTATTTTGAAACTGAAGATCATTAAAGTTCTAAAAAATGTATGAAACGTATGAAGATTTTCTTATTTCTCTTGAAAATATTCTTTTTTATCCTTAATCGCAAATATATCATTTAGACTAAGAAAAGATTATTAGTAAACAGAAAACATTGCTATTGTTTCAGTTATTTTTCTGCAGTTGCTTCATGTTAACCTAACTTTTGCTCCTAAGAAATAACTATTCATTTTGATGTCTGCAAACAAAATTTGGCTAATTCCCCAAATGACAGTGTTTCTCTGGAATAAATTGAGAATCTTTGAAGGCAAGCCGAGAGCCAGAGACCTCAAGCACATTGTATTTAACATAATAAGGATTTTCCAAGAAACTCACCACTTTTTTGTCTCCCTTTTTCTTGTAAACGAATGTTTCCTAGAGAACTAGCTACTTCTCTGAAAGTTAAAATCTATATACAACCTGCTTTGCTAAAACACTTTACATCTCATGCTAACCCTTTCTTCAGTGTGTGGTCTCATGATGAAGAATATTTAGTTCTCCATATTTCCATGGTAATTTGAAAACATTGCCAATGCACTAGGAAGGCCTCTCATTATTGCTCTTCAGTCATGGTTGGAAAATGTTAAGTTTTGAAGCAAATTAACAGCCAGGAAGCTATGAAATGAATATTATAGTCTGTGAAGAAGAGAATAGTTTTCATGCAACTGATGCTGATCAAGTTCCCGTATAAGTCTGCTGTAGTTGGTTAGCATTTACTCTGCTGGTCGTAACTGTCAAGATTCTTGCATTAACATCACAGACATGTAGTGTTATTGAAATTCACACAAAAAAGTTAGGGGGTGTTCGAAACTGAATGCAGCCTGATGCACAGCTCCAGCACTCTAGATGTATCTGGAAAATCTGCACAACAGGAGGTGGAGACAGACTGACAGTGCCTTTCAGGTATTAGGAGCGCAGTATACGGCATATTCTTGTTTGACCAAGAACCTAACGGCCTGGAATCAGTACCTGTTCTTTGCTTATCAGAAGACCAGCGCTGCTCACAGACACCAGTCTGCTTCCTTCCTCAGGGCTGCTCCTATGAGCAGGGGCTTCCGAATGCGGCTCTGAGTGCCTATCTTGCAGCGTAATGTTGAACTTTTGCATATCAAAGACAAGGAGGTAGAAGGAAACTTGCTTTTAAAGCAGGACCCTAAAGACAAGCTTAGCAGCTATAGCACTCAACTCACTTTTTTTTTTTTGAATACTAAACATTTAAACTGACATCTAGAAAGAAGCAACTAAAATAGGTCACATTATTCTTTCATTTAACATTACAGCAGTGCTTCCCACTAATAAGAAAGATCCTTAAAATGAAGAGACAGTAGTGTCGGAAGGAAATGAAGCCTTATATTCGGTTTATAACTTTTGTTCAAGCACAAAATACCAGGATACACACATGAATCCTGTCTCCCAAACAACTGAACTAATACTGTACAAAATGTGGCTGCTGTATGGGTACAATGTCCCACAGAGCTTATTTTTCTTCCACTATAGTCTAAGCAATCTGTGATTTCCATGACCTTTTGATTTTTTGCCTGTGATTTATAAAGCCTGGCCTCTATTTCATCAAATTGCAAGTTACCTTGTTATAGTTGGTCCCCAATTTTATGACATTAAAAAGCCTAGATTGCAAACTGATCAAACAGTCTCCTGAAGAGCTGTATCTTATTGACACTAAATTTCCTGTCCAATAACTGCTTCCTATCACAGCAACATTACTTAGGCACTTTCTGGCCTGATTGCTCCAGGAGCTGTTGCTTTGTAGTGCACAGCACTAAATAAATTGATCTTCTATACCTCTAAATGCAATGGAATAGAGGATTAGACTGGGATGACATCAGTGTATTAATTTCCCAGGGAGAAACCAGTGAACTTACTTGAATAAGACTGTCTGCTGTCTGCTGTTGCTAAGATACTAGCATATGAACAAAACTTCATGGTCAAAAAAAAGCAAATATATATCGAAGGATCAGCCCTAGGCGCTCGATCTCTTCCCACAGTAGAAAGCTATCATCCATCAACACAATTATCAGAGAGCTGCATGCTGTTTTAACAAGCACTTCAACATATTGATGATAAAGCTCAACAGAAATTAATTTGTCTGGAAAGAATTTAAAGCAAATGTTATGAACCATACCCATGTGTAAGTTTGTCATACTATATTGTTTAAGCCCAAACCACTTTAGCTGGTGTTTCAGGAATATATACATATATGTATATGTGTGTGTGTGTGTCTGTGTACATAAATCTATCTATCTATCTATCTATCTATATATTACACAGACAATAATTGATGCTTTGATGCTTTCATTCACTGTACATTCAGACTTGCTGCACAGGGCAGGCAACAGATACTGAAGCAAATCAGAGTCCAAAGTGCTGACTGAAACCCCTTTATCTTGTACCACTCAGAGTTTCCAGGACTCATTTAATAACAAAAGGCTCATGATTGTTAGACTAAAAACAGCCCAGTTCATCAAAAAGATTCAATAATCTGCAAAGAGAAAAACCTTACTAATCTGGCTCTTTGCAATACAAAGATAATAATGGATCCTGTTCAAGCAAACACTTGATGGAAACTGACAGTGCATTTGATGGGGTAAACAGTCAATACGAACGGAATTTGCTAGTGGAAATACTCTCCAAAGCATCTCGTAGGTAAGGTGGATTGAAAACTGGAAAAAGATAGGTACATTAATGATCAGGTACTGTGGTGAATGCTAAAACCTTTCACAAGACGCAGAGAGATTAACAAAAATGAAAGAATCGCTGGCTGTAAATTAATGGGACGTCTGTAAAGGCAAATGCTAAAATGCCCGAAGAGGTGAACTGAATGCTTTCTGTTACCATAGTTCAATAAATGTATTTCTTTCCTCACACAACATTACTAATCCTTGGTTGCTAATTCTGTAATCTATTTGATGGGAAATGGAATTGCTAGAGAAATTGAATAATAGAAATAAATCCAAGTTTAATAACTCGAGGTCAGATCAACAAATAAACCTAAAGAAAAGTAATCCTGTGCTAATTATTTTATTAACTATTAATAGCAGCAGTAGCATTAAATTTACTTTAAACAGGTGGTGTTGTGCAATGGAGAGAGTGTGCTGTACTGGATAAAAGATAATATTACATCCAAGAATGGACTGAACAAATATTTCAAATATCTAGAGAAGTTCAGCATTTCTGAGCACTACTTGTTAGAGAAGTAAAACAAAATAGTTTATACACTGGAGTGATCCTGTGTTTGTGATTGCTCACCCTGCAACACAGAAAATTCACATCTGAAGGCAGACTAATTCTATGCAGGGACCCCTTTCCTGTTCTCCTGGCATGAAGGAACTGCGTTTTGCCAGAGAGCCTACTAGAGAATTGTCTCTTGCATAGAGAAACTTTACTGATGGAAGAAGTCATCTTCTCTTTTTTACAGCCATGCCCGTTAGCATGTGCAGACACTTGGCAGCTCTCAGAGCATGCTATAATATAGCTTCTAACTACAGGAATCTCTCTCAAACTGTGGAAATAAATATTTAAAAATATATATGTTAACAGCTGGTCAAATTTGACCAGTTTATCTTTGCAGCAATAGTGAGTTCTTCTGACTGCTTGTCGTGGATTCACACAGCTATTCCAAATAGCTGTTATCACTTCACCATCACTATCCTGTTTGGTCAGGCTATATGAGTTGATTCAGTGAGCCTGCACAGTTTAAGCAGAGCCAATGCTGCAAATAGCTGGCCAGTTCTGTGGCTCACTTGTTTTGTTCCTAGCCTATCTTACACTAATGCATAATCTCAGCCTTAATTTATATGCTCTAAGTGGGAAAAAATGTATATTAAAAAATAACATGGCAGGAAAGCCTTTCAGGGATTACAAATCCAGAATGTCATGTGATTATTAACCAATACAGCGAAAAATCAAAGAGCTCTAAACTGCTGATATAGACAGCATGAGCTTAGAAATTATGTTATATGCTTTACTGAGCAAATACAGGTGCAGCTGGCTATTTCTGGCTGTTTGAGAAAATGTCATTCTCTGTTCTAGCCTTTGCTCTAGCTGAGTCTGTTCCTCTTTCTCACATGTTTGAGTTACAATCAGTCACAGCAGCTCTGTGATCGTATCATAACTGATCTCTTTGCATTTTTCGTGTGACTGATCATGCTTAGCTTCCTGAGCCCTTAAAGGACATCACTAATTTGTGAGACATAATAGGGATATTCAGAATATATCTAGAACATTCATTTAGTTAAGACTGGACGGCAATGTATCAGCTGTGAGATGAGAGATGTCTTTTTTCCTGTATCATTACTGCTGATAAGTATAATTATCGGTAAACTATCATTGAAACACAGATGTCTCTCCGCATATCTTTTGCCCTGGGGACCTTGCAAATTTAGAATCACTCTAGAACATTACTTTGGTAACATTGCGATCTGGACATTTTGGAGACTTGTTCACTCCTGAGAAAACAAGTCTTTCTTGTGGAAGGTCAGCCCACAAATTGTCTTTGATAGGTGAAAGAGTTCCTTAACACAGGGCTGATATGTCTCAGAGCGGTAAATACAGGCTACAGAATCAGGCACATCTCAATACACTTATTACACTCAGTTTTTATTTTCAAATATTTATGATTTAATTTTTTTCTTTTAGATGCTAATGGAATTAGATTCCAGGATCGAAGTTCAAGGCTTTAACCCAGCCTCCTATAAACCTTTTTTGAATTGATTTGTCCTAATGGTTTCTTTTGGATTGTCTATTCAATAGTTTACCCAGCAGAGAGCAAAATGAATCATGCTAAAGTCACCTATTCAGACTTGTGTTTTAATAGTGTTTAAATCATGCCTTTCATGCTGTTGAGCTGAAGGGTGATGCTAAGTTTTTCCTGTTTTCAGAATAAATAGAAGGAGGTGTGAATAACAGTTGTATTATGCACAATTTAATGATTTTTTAGATTACATAGGGCCTGTTTCTGTTCCAAGTTATCCTCATAAAAATCAAGAGTAATTTATTTGGGACTAATGAAATTAAAGCAGTAGGAAACAAAATGTAAGTGACTCTAACACAACAAGCTTAAGAAATATTGCAATAATTAATCACAATAAAATTAATCAAGTGTTAAATTTCTTTCACAGTTACTGAAGTGTTATTTAAATCAGCATTAGCTAAAATTAAAAAAAATAAGCGTGTTCTGGATGAGCAATTACACTGCTTGCATGCTGCTTCACAGGGAGATATTATATATGCACATGCTGAAAGAGACTTGGTTCCACGTTCTACTTCCATCCTCTTCTTTAAATTGCATTAGTTAAAATTCTCCATAAAACTAAAATGTGTTGTTAAAATAAGGACTAGCCGTGCTTGCTGGAAAAGATTTTATTCCCTCTTACACTGACTTGAATATAGAATGATTATAGCAATGAAATTCAGATTTATACCACCTTCAATCAGAACAGAATTTGAGTTTGGAAACTGTGCTTTTAATATCATATAACTTTCTCATTCATATTAAGTGATGCTGATGTTTTTCAGATAAAGACTGACTCAGGGCAAGACAATCAATCAGTGATGTTATGTTATGGAAAGTCATTTGTGTTTAATACATTTTTGAGATGTAGCACTGTCTTATCGAAATATTTTCCATCTTGAGACCCCAAACTGCTGGCATTCTCTGCCTGTGACTCACCCAAGTCTGTAATTTTTGTAGTTTCAAAACAGTCAGGCAGTGGAGTATTTGGAGGAGGTCTGCCATGCCAGCATAGCAAGGGTTACTAGCACTGCCATTAAGTAGGGGCAGGTGAAAATTACAGTGGGGGACCCCAGGAACGAGAAAAGTGGAGAGCAGAGGAGCCTAGTGGTATCTGGGTAGGTATTATAATGAGTGAGATGAGAAGAGCTGGGCTGAAAGTTGCTGTTGATTTGAGCTGCTTGAAAGGCCTGTTGCTGACTGAAGCTGAGCTGAGGAGTGCTTTTCATTGCTTCCTTTCACACAGCTCCCAAATTACCTAGCACTAATTCCAAGGGCCATTGCAGCACTGTAGGAATGGAAAATTATTTCAAAGATAAATGGCACTTATTTGCTCTATCCTAAAGCCAAGCATTTTGTGGATGGCAAAAGACAGTCAGGACTGAGAGCTTCACCTACTACAGAGGCAGTTAGGCATACTCTAACAGGCAAGCATCTTGCACTCAGTTACCCAGGAAGCATGTTTGTATAGTTTGAAAAAATCAGGCAACATGCCTGCCTTCACCATGCTGCAGCCTGATGTCAAGACACCTTGTAATTGCAAACTTACATTCTGGAAAGCTGCATCAAATCCACGTGCACTTTTCAAATTGAGATGGCTTGTCTGGGATTCATCCCATCAACTAGCTAGTCACCTAGCTGTGTAATTACCAATAGTTAGGCTCCATCTATAGTCAGTGGAAGCAGAGAGTGATATCTCTGGATTGGATTTATCTACCCATAAGATAAAAGTGAGTGGTTCTTTCAAGCAACTTGTTTATTTACTATACAGGAAATGAACCCAAAGGACATAGCTAGCTCTTAAGTAGCTAGTGTTAGTTGAAATGAACTCTACTCACATGATACCACATTCCTAAGGAAAATTTTACCTAGCTACTTCCTCTGAATCTTTTCTTCGTATAATCATGCAAGAATATTTTATCTCTTTGTGAGGGATCCTGCATCGCATCGGCCAGAGCTTTGAGCTAGAACTACACCACCTCTCCTTTAAAGAGATCATCCAAAATGTTCTCTGTTTCCATAGGTAGGATTTTAGGACAGACACTGTAAACTATAGCAAAAAAAAATCCATCTGCTTGTTAGGCTGTACTAAATCTAAAAGATGTAAAAGTAAAGTGGCCCTTCCCTAGTAGATTCTTACAGGTTGGGTCCATTTCTTCCACTTTTACTTTCTGTTTTCTCTACCCCTACCCCCAGATCTTTTCATGTTAAAGAAAGAGCAGAGCAACTCAGTATTTCCTATTTCAAGGAAATTTTGCAAAATAAACTGGGAAAACACCAACACCACCACCAACAAAATCAGACTATTTCATTCAACCTGCCTGGAAACATTGGAACCCTTTCTCCCATTAAACCTACAGAAATAGCTGCTTCACGTAGCGTCCCTGGAGCCCCTCACTTTCTCTCTGCCAATCTACCCTTCAGTATCCTGCATGCCAGATGTTTCTGCTCACCGAACCCCTAGGCACCAACACCACCCAGCCCAGGGCACAGAAATCACAGCAGCAAACTGGCAGCTCCCATCCCAGGTGCTCTGGATGCTTCTCACTCAAAAGGGAGTAAGGGTTCCTGAGAGAAACAGCACACATGTCAGAGAAACAGTTACACTCAGTTAAGGTAGATACTGTCTTGTCAGTATTTCTCATTTGTGCCCAGTGGCCTCACAGGAGTTAGTTTTGGTAGCCCTGGAGAAACTCACAGCTGTAACCGGCTTTGGAACAGCATCTATGCTCCTGGATTCGGCACACACACCAAGGCCACGAGAATTTTCCTTGTAAAGTTCGTCCAGATTGAAAACAGAAAGCACAGTGAAAATGGTGTAGAAAGCTTATTTATTTAGCATTTAGGTACTTGATGTCTGATTACCGAGAATATGTAAATCCTGCAAATCTACTGAGCATTGAAACGTGCCTCCTTCTTTTCATATTACTCCCTTCTCAGATCAATGATTTATTTGTTCAAAGACAGGAACAACCTGCATAGGCAAAGTTCATGCATAGGAAATTAAATAAACAGAGTCTGAGATTACTTTAAATGAAATGTGTTACAATTATATCTTGTATTTAGGTTTTCTGTCCTCTTGTATGTGAAATCTTAGAGGCAAAGGACTCTCTGGAGTCTCCCAGGGAGAGACCATGATGCAAAAACAGCTAGCTAATGTTTAGTAATTAAAAACCTAATTGCCACTAAATAGAAAAAAAATCATAAAACATAAAAAATATTTGAGCATTTAAGTGTTACGAGAATTCCTTTTCTGGGTAAGCACGTAATTCTGTCTTTATTACCTTGTGTCTGAGATCATAAATAACCTCTCATATAATGCAGTTAGTAATTAATTATTAAATCATAGCATTTAATGCATTTTCAGTAATAATTTAAAACTTCCTAATGTGTATTATGGAGCTGATGAAATATCAGTGCTAATTATGTAATAAATTTAAAAGTTTTTCTTGTAGAGAGCTCCCAGGCTCCCCAGGACACCATGATTCCAGGCATATAGCTGGCTTGAGCAACTTTTCTCTTCTTTTAATGCCTGACTTTTGTCAGCCAGACCCCCAAAATTTGGAAGTGAAGAAACTTGGTTTCACGAAGCAAAGGACATTTTGCATCATGCACTTAATATGGGTGGGTTAGTCTTCAGGTAGACCCTACATTTCCCTTGTGAACCTAGTTCTAATCTCACTCATTGCCCTAGCTCAGCAACTGGATCCATGCCCCTGACAGTGTCCTAATGGAGTCATGAGAGGGGTAAACCAGGAGGCCCAACTACATTCATTAGGTCGAGCATAAATTGGAGTGAACAACAAGCTCAATACAGTTACAACATAGCAACTTGCAAATTACAGATGAAGAAAAATATATATTGTGGGAATAAAAATGAATGGGAAAACCCCATACTCTCAACCCACACAGTTTCTTGCTGAACGCAAAAATCATTATCAGTTTCCTTCTGAAAAAAAAAAAAAACCCGGCAGGTTTAGACATATGTATGTATATCTGGCTAGAAGCGTTTGAAAAAAAATCCCCCAAAACTTGGCTGAAAAGTGCCAACAACTTTTCTAACCACAAGAAAAAATAAACAAACAAAACTCAGTTTTGAGTGAAGCGGATACTTCAAATGAAAGACCCAACTGAATCCCAAATCTGATAAACAGCTTGATGGAAACATTACAAGTAAGTCTTCTGTTGAGAAGAGGCTTAGGCAACCCACCCAGGTAGTTTCTTCTCCTTGAACTGCCTTGGCCTAGGCTATGCAGTAGCCGTTAGGGAAAAAGGCATAAGGCCAGAGGGCTCTCTACAGGGTAACAGTGAAAGCAGTTAAACATACGTACTCCACAGGGTAACAGTGAAAGCAGTTAAACATACATACTCCACATCTGCAAGAAGATAGGAGAATAAGGGAAGTGTGGAATCTTTTTTCTAGTCAATGTATGCCATGCAGCAGGTTGGCTTCCTCCCTGGGTAACTGAGGTATAACACAAGTCTCAGTCTCTCTCCCAGACTATTTCAGAGGCTGCAGAGCAACATCTTGCTTCTCATTCTAGGCAGCTACTTAATCACCATTTAATCTTGTGAGACAGTTGACAAATTCTTTCTGAGGGACTGAATTAGGGATTATTTAGGGAGTTTTTTCCCTTGGATATAGCTTTTATGAAAGCAGCACACACACCTAATTGTAATGTGTGCAAAATAACAAAAGCTGGAGATTGAAATTTGACTGTATGAAAAAGGTGAGGGAAATCTTGTATTTTAGTATTATTATGGCACAGTAAACCCTGGGTAAGCAAACATAAAACATGTTTATGTCATCCGGAACATAAGCATTTGCTGCTGTGAATTTGATTATCTTGTGTTTATTTTGCACTGAGCTTTCCCATTGGAGCTGTATTTTTGCAGAAGGCCCACTGCAAATAGTTGTTAGCTAGTCAACACCTAGAGCAGTGTTAGAGCTCAGAACCAGTTGAGATACAGCTCTTCTCCTCTGAGAAATGGGTTCTTGCAAGCATCTGCTTTCTGCTTTGGCTTCCCACAAAACATCAAGGCAAGTTCACAGAACAACCTAGTTTTTGTCTTTTGGCTGAGGTTTGGGGCCAAGTACATGAAAATGTTGCCTAGGTTGGGTAAGTGAACACTTCTGCTCTCCAGACAAAATGGAAACCTCTGCCATAAAAGGGAAACAGAGCTGTGTAGGGGGCAGAGACAAAGTGAATGGGAACATTACTGCAATTTCTGCTGCTGTTGAGATAAGCAAGCCTCAGTACCTCCCACGATGACATTCAGGCAGCACTGAGGAAAAAGAAATCTTCAGTTTGTCACTTTGCATCTGCAGGAGCTTATCTCACGCACAGAAGAACCTGTGCCAATGAAAAAAAAAATCCCCCAAAACCTGAACCTCCAATGCCCAGATCAGACAGGAACTGATCTGGGCATTGGAAGAGAAAATAGCTTTTGGAGCCTGGGAGCAGTTGGAGCTGGCAAATGAAAGAGGCAGTGCATGAGCATTACAGTGCCATATTGGCACTGCATGCTGCGACGACAAGGGGTTCAGCCCCAGGTGGCCACTGTGGGTTTACCCAATGTCTTAGCAGATTTTCAGTCCCAGTTTTACTGCTAACACTACTTGTGTTCATTATTTTAAACCTAGCTTGGCTGTGCTAACAATAGCTCCATGTGCAAAACGGTCTGCAATGCAGATCTACCTGGAATGGGGGAGATGTGGGAGCCTGAGACCGCGTAAGGCTGAGAAAATTCGAAATGAGATGAGAAGGCCAGAAGGTGGGGCATGGGACAGATGAGATAAGAAATCTGGTGCTGAGGAGAATGAACAGCCTGTAATGTGCAGAGAGGAGATGGAGTTTGATTTGATGCGACAGCGTGCAATAAATACAGGGAGCGTGCCGAGCAATGCAGAAAAAGCGAAACACGAAGCAACTCCCCCGTCAGCGATCACCCTTTATCCTGTGCACAGAGACAGTCTACACGAGATTTTAATTACAGACAGTGTTTTAAAAGGCGCACAGGAGGAGACTTCATTAAGGCTGCACAGAGATTCTTAATTACAGCTTTTCTTAACTTTGCTGTAGCCTAGCCAAACCCTGTGTCTGTTATCACAGGTTCTTCTGTGCGTGAGATAAGCTCCTGCAGATGCAAAGTGATAATACTGTCCATGGTTTGGATGTACGCAGAAAGTTCCAGATCAGAGAGCGATTCTACCTCTTCCCTAGCACATTGCACAGGTAAATAGCTGTGTACAAGCACAGCTAGGCACAAACAGTCAAAGAAGTTCCTGCAGAGGACTGATGATAATTTCTTGACTCAGGTGGTGGAGACGCCAACGAGGAGAGGTGCATTGCTAGACCGTGTACTAACAAACAAAGAAGGTCTAGTTGGAGAGGTGAAGGTTGGGGGCAGCCTTGGCTGCAGTGACCGTGAGATGGTGGAGTTCAGGATCCTCCGAGGAGGGAGCAGGGCAATGAGTAGGATTGCAACGCTGGACTTCAGGAGAGCTGACTTTGGCCTCTTCAGGGACCTACTTAGGGGAATCTCATGAGGTAGGGCCCTAGAAGGAAGAGGGGTCCAAGAAAGCTGGTTAATATTCAAGCATCACCTCCTCCAGGCTCAAGATGGGTGCATCCCTCTGAGGAAGAAGTCGAGCAAAGCGGGCAGGAGACCTGCATGGATGAGCAAGGAACTCCTGGCCAAACTCCCAGCAGAAGAAGGAAGTACACAGAATGTGGAAAAGGGGACAGGCCACTTGGGAGGAATACAGGGATGTTGTCAGAGTGTGCAGGGATGCGACAAGGAAGGCTAAGGCCCAGCTGGAATTAAATCTGGCAAGGGATGTCAAGGACAACAAGAAGGGCTTCTTCAAATACATCAAGAGCAAAAGGAAGACTAGGGAAAACGTGGGCCCGCTGCTGAATGGGGCGGGTGCCCTGGTGACGAAGGATACAGAGAAGGCAGAGTTGCTGAATGCTGCCTTTGCTTCAGTCTTCACTGCTAAGGCCAGTCCTCAGGAATTCCAGACCTCGGAGACAAGAGAGGAAGTCTGGAGAAAGGAAGACTCTCCCTTGGTGGAGGAGGATCGGATTAGAGATCTTTTGTCCAATTTGACATCCATAAATCCATGGGCCCCGATGGGATTCACCCACGAGTGCTGAGGGAGCTGGTGGATGTCATCATTAGGCCACTCTCCATCCTCTTGGAAAGGTCCTGGAGATCAGGAGAGGTGCCTGAGGACTGGAAGAAAGCCAGTGTCACTCCAGGCTTCCAAAAGGGCAAGGAAGCGGAGCCAGGGAACTACAGGCCTGTCAGCCTCCCCTCCATCCCTGGAAAGGTGATGGAACAGCTCCTCCTGGAGGTCCTCACTAAGCATCTGGAGGACAAGAAGGTGATCAGGAGTAGTCAGCATGGATTCACCAAAGGGAAATCGTGTTTGACCAATCTGATAGCCTTCTCTGATGGAATGACTGGCTGGGTAGAGGAGGGGGGAGCAATGTATGCTGTCTCCCTGGACTTCAGCAAGGCTTTGGACACTGTCTCCCATCACATCCTCCTAGGCAAGCTCAGGAAGTGTGGGTTGGAGGAGTGGAGGGTGAGGTGGATTGAGAACTGGCTGGATGGCCGAGCTCAGAGGGTTGTGGTGAATGGCGCAGAGTCAAGTTGGAGGCCTGTGGCTAGTGGTGTCCCCCAGGGGTCAGTCCTGGGTCCAGTCTTGTTCAATATATTCATCAATGACCTGGAGGAAGGCACAGAGTGCACCCTCAGCAAGTTTGTGGATGATCCAAAACTGGGGGGAGTGGCTGACACACCAGAAGACTGTGCTGCCATTCAGAGGGACCCGGAGAGGCTGGAGAGGTGGGCGGAGAGGAACCTCGTGAAGTTCAACAAAGGCAAGTGCAGGCTCCTGCACCTCAGGAGGAATAACCCCATGCAGCAGTACAGGCTGGGGGCTGACCTGCTGGAAAGTAGGTCTGCAGAGAAGGACCTGGGAGTGCTGGTGGACAACAAGTTAAACATGAGGCAGCAGTGTGCCCTTGTGGCCAAGAAGGCCAATGGTATGCTGGGGTGCATGAGGCAGAGTGTTGCCAGCAGGTGGAGGGAGGTGATGCTGCCCCTCTCCTCAGCCCTGGGGAGGCCTCACCTGCGTGTGTGTCCTGTGTCCAGTGCTGGGCTCCCCAGTACAAGAGAGACATGGCACTCCTGGAGAGAGTCCAGCGGAGGGCTACAAAGATGATGAGGGGACTGGAGCATGTCTCCTATGAAGAAAGACTGCGAGAGCTGGGCCTGTTCAGCCTGGAGAAGAGAAGATTGAGAGGCGATCTCATCAACGTGTATAAGGATCTGAAGGGGGAGTGTCAAGAGGATGAGGCCAGTCACTTCTCCATGGTGCCCAGCAACAGGACAAGAGGCAACGGGCAGAAACTGAACCACAGGAAGTTCCATCTGAACCTGAGGAAAAACTTCTTCACTGTGAGGGTGACAGAGCATTGGAACAGGTTGCCCAGAGAGGTAGTGGAGTCTCCTTCGCTGGAGCTATTCAAAACCCGTCTGGATGTGATCCTGGGCAATATGCTCTAGGTGACCCTGCTTGAGCAGGGAGGTTGGACTAGCTGATCTCCAGAGGTCCCTTCCAACCTAAACAATTCTGTGATTCTGCGATTTTTACTCATTTAATTTTTCCTGAAAGAGGCCTATATTGGTACCAAGTGGGGCAGGATGTCAGACTTAAATGGCTCATTGAATGGGAATGATATAGGGAAATTTACTCAGCTATTAAAAGCCCCATTGCTCTAGAAATTGAATCTCTTTTCTCTCTCTCTCTTTTTTTTTTTTTTTTTGGTGGCACAGGGGGTGATTATATACCCTTAGACCTCCTAAAATATACATTTGAGTAGTCAGGATAGAATAACCTTTTCTCATTTTCCTTTTCTTTTTTGAACATGATGAACTAAATCTGCTGATCAGTAGCCTTTGGCTCAAATGCGAAATACAAACTCATTTCACTGGTGTTAGTGCATTTAATGCAGATTCACAATAATCTATAGAGAGTAAAGCCTGATTTGATGTTACATATGACATCAGCACTATAGAGAGATGTGATATTCAAATGAAAAATGAGATTCTTTGAACTCCTTTTAATAGTCTGCAGAAATAAGAAAGGTGTAGTGCCGTAGATACAATAAAAATGTGGATTTTCCTGTAAATTTCTAAAATTTCTGTGACAAGAGATATCATCATGTGAAAGTTCTATCCTTTATCTCTAAGTATTGTCTGTGTAAATCAAATAACTAAACCTATTGACATATCATGCAAGTTAATGAAAGTGGAAGTGTAGGCCCAGTTTACACAGTTTCAACATCAGCTAATGAGAGGAAAAGTTTTTAAAAAATCACATTTAAAAAAAGATTACAATGCTGACAAGATAAATAAAACCAGCTATTTATTGTCTGCTGTAAGTGTAGGGTGAATGAGGATGAAATATAAAGAATCTAGAACCCTTTACATTGCTGGTTTGCTTTCCTAAATAAATAAATAAATATAATATAATATAATATAATATAATATAATATAATATATATATCTGTTTAGCTTCAATTTGCCTGACTTATGACTTTTGAAATGTTGTATTTAATTTTAAAGTGAAGGAACATTAGATACCCATCACAAAGGAGACATTTACAGCCTATTAATAACTTATTGTACAGGAAACTAAGTCACTGATGATTCACACCTCTAAAAAACAGTTTACTTTCCCCTGAAATGCATAGCTGTGCCTGTTGACTGTATTTTCTTCTCAGTTTATTTAAAAATATTCATCAGGTGACTTTTCATTATCTCACCTGAATTCTGTAATTATATATCATATACAATATCTGTTCAAAATTTCTCTGTTCCTGTGCGGTAGTTTGGGGAATCCTTTGGGGTTTATATAAAACTCAACAGAAAATTTGCCAAGTATTTTGCAAACCTACTGTGCAATTTGCATAAATCTACTGCATTTTGCATCTGTCAGCTTCTCTAAGCTGATTTTCTACCAGTCATAAAATTGTGTAGTTCTATTTTTAAAGGGTTAAAGCATGTATTCATGCTCTTGTTCATCATGTAATTGAAATATTTAATCAGACAGCACAGCAGGTAGTGTGTTCTCCAGGCAAATTTCACTATAATTGCTTTCTGGGATTACTTCAGGGCAAAGTATATGGTGCAGCGTTGTCTTCTTGTTATGCTTAAGTTCTGGGCTAAAGAAACAACATGGTTGGCTTGAGAAGGCAGAAGGACTGCTCTGTTTCCTTCTGCCCGGCAGTGTAAAGCATCCAAGACCAGTGGGAAGAGGGCAGGACAAGTCTACAACCCCCTGTCCTGCACTTCTCAGATTTGCTCTACTTCTTGGAGTTTCCCCATGTTTTAGAAGCCAGGGTCCTGCAGATCACTTCTAAGGAAGCATCAGTTACTACTGTCTCTATTGCAGCTAGCAAAGGGAAACTTCTCTCTATGAGGAGTTCATGATAATACTGAACACCACCTTCTGCTCAGACATTGTAAGAAGAGGTAAAAAATTGACATTAAAAAGTCAGCAAAAAAAATTAAAAAAACCCCAAAGTTCTGCAGCAACTCCATATTTGCATTGCATCACTGAGGTCCATCCTCTTCCTTCCTGTCCTGTAACAACAGGTACTCTTTCCATTTTGACCACTGCGTTGGCTAGAAAAAACATGCACTTTTCATTCCCATTGCAGTAGCATAGGGAGACCGGCAGAAAGAGGGTGAGACTCACTGCGGCTGGAAGGGGTATGGGCATGAAGAATCTGGGGAAAGCCACATATACTCCTGAACAAAACACAGCGGTTTAGGGAGCTCCTTGCTAAGCATATGGGAAGACCACATTGCTGCTGATTTGAAACCCAAGCTTCAGCTTCCCTGCTAAACTGCTGACAGACCAGTGAAGACCATCACTGCTGACTGCTGGAAGACAGGACTGAACACAGGGCATGGCCCCTCCAGCAGCTACAATACCCAGTTCCCCATCACCACAAGAAACCCCCATATAATCACCTTTATAAACTTATTTTGCTCCATCTTCAAACTCTTTTGTCCATCGCTATATTGCAGGATTCCAGCACTTCCATCTGTTGCAGATTCTGCCAATCATGCTGGGGAACTGCTTCCTAAAATCTCTCTTGAGACAGATGTTCTTTAGCCATCCCTCCCTCTCCCCTTCTTTGAGAGCAAATTTGCCATTAGGAAATTTTGCTAATTGAATGAAATGTGCCAGCTGAACATAGATAGCTAAAATAATCTCTGCTGATGTGATTGGTCCAATTTTTAACAGATATTTAATAAATGCAAAGTGGTTCTGGAGTGGAGTCTTTGCAGTCCAGCTTACTAGAGCTACTGGAAAGGCTGAATAAAAAGATAAGAAAGTATGGTAGATGGGCTGTCTCTGCTTTATTTATTCTCCTGTATCCAAGTACCTTCTCACGTAGGTGTTCAGATCTTTCATCCTTTAGCTCCTTAGAAGCATGTACTCAGCATTGGTTCACATTGTAAGGAATTACTTGATAGCCTCCTTTGAAACAAAGACAAAAGTGATTATGACCTGGATGTATTTTCCAGTTCAATATTTGTTCTAGTCAAGGGAATGTTGATACCACTGCTTTTGAAAGAGTGGAAACATCGTTCCTCCACCACGTCATCAAGAGAGCTGATATATAAGGTAGTTTATTTGAATTGGCCCCACTACCTACCATGTAATTGTTTCCATAACTTGAGTTAATCACAGGTTTTGCTGTGACATAAGTACATCCAGCTGTTTCAGGGAAGACACACCCAACTGATGCAGGATGTATTTACAATACTTTGAACTTTGCAAATGCATGGGCCTTGAAACCTTGTCTCTTCTGTGGGAGTTTAGAACATGTTGAAATACTTTTTTGATCAGGAATGAATGTAAACATTTGCTTGCACATTGAAGTGCTTCGCTAACCAAAGTCAGTGGTTGAAGAAAACTGAAATACTAAATTACATGTGAGAAGGAGGAGAAAACACTGTTAATTATTCTCTGGGTAGCAGGAAATTGAAGCCTCGGGTGTTTTTGCTGTTGTTTGTTTCCTATTAAGCTAGCTGCTTAATCCAAAGCCTAGCTGCTCCAATTGAAGAAAATGTTCTTTGATTTTAAATAGGGAAATACAGGACACTTTCAAAAACTGATCCACAATACAGTACAGCAAAACTGTGTTAAAAGAGCAGTAACGCCATCACAGAGAAGTCCACTCGCAAGTTGGGAAATCCCTGAATTAAGGCTGCCCTTTTGTAGCTATGTTCAGGTCTGTGGTTTATGGCCACAGGTTGTCTTCTTGTAGGCTATCAGTTAGCAAGTAGTCAATACAGTGTTTCACTTTGTAGTTCATCATGTGCCCTCATGGCTCATTATTGACCCACAACTCAAAAGCTGTGATAAAAACAGACTAACAAAATTTCTAAAACTGGCTTGTCTATTGTTCTCCTCACAACAGCATCTGATTGCTTCCTAGCTGTTAATAAACCAGTATTCCTTGCCTCTTCCCCTTCTCCCTCTATTACCCTTCACCCTACCCTCTGTTCACCCTGCCAAGATACCAGAAGTATACACTAGATACTTCTGTGAGAGACACTCTTGTGAGTGTTTTCCAATTTGCAGCTAAGAGCAGAAATGCGCACCTCAAGGAAACTCTCCTTTTTCAGGACTAAATCTGAAATAACTGCACTGATATTGCTAGAACAGGACCTAGTCCAAGTCCAAATTCTGATGCTTGTCCTGGATATTCTCTTCCAGGAATTGCTCTGTGAGACTGTTTGCTGTGGAGCTCCCTGTCCGGGCGGGCGGGAGCAGAACTGGGTGCGTAGGCATAAAGTGGGGAGGGACAGGGCCATGCAGGATCGCAGCCACTTCCCTGAATGGATGGCGAGCACGCACCACATTAGACTGCTAATGAAGGAACCACAGTCCCTGTAACCCTGCCCAACAAATCTCCTTCTATTTATAAAATTTTGTAAATAGATACCTTATAAGCTGTGCCCACAAACATTGCAAAACTCTCTGCAGCGCTTAGCCTTGAAGCTAGGAACGAGGCCAGAGTTGCCTTGTCAAACAAGCCTTTTGCTACAAGCAGCATTTAACTACAGCGCACACCTCACTGAGCCTCAGTGCAGTTTTTTGGTCTGCTTCTTCCCATGCACACGTGCCTGCTGCTCTCACTTCAATCCATTTGTACATCCCAGGAATTAGTTGCTATGTGAACATATGTTGTATCTTCTCTGGGCATAACAGGAACTGGCAGTTCTGAGATCGCATTGCAGCCCTTCTCCAGTGGTTTTCTCGACACAGATTTTTGACTGCAGCGTGGCAAACATGCAGAGAACTTCCCACTTGTTGTGCCTGTTGCTGACGAGGCAGCTGCTTCAGAGACTCGGGACTCCTCTTGTAAGCTCATGTGCTAACCCTGTAGGCTGCCATCTGCTTTGCCTGAAATACGTTCATCCAGAAGAGGATTGAGACGGTTATTGAAGTGGTACCAGCTAGAGGTGGTATGATTTATGTAAGGTATTTTTTTTTATTTGTAGAGCAGCATAACAACACTGTTTCCTAATACCTATGAAAATATAGCTGTATGTTAAGGCATGAGCCTTCATGCTCCCCTCTCCCCTGCAAAAAGAGAGCAGAAACCTGTAGAAAAGAACCTGTAATGCTCTTAACATGAGTCAGTGCTGCATCACATGGAACTGATATGAGATAGATCTAACAAAAATCCAGCCTCAAAGAAAATATAAGAAGATAAATCCAGTGACTATAACTAGACTAAGTTTATAAATTCAATATCTCTTTCCAGGGAAGTGATGATTAAGATTATGTATTTTATTTCTATACTGGGCCCTCTACAAGCTGGTTAAGTCATTTTTTTAGAAATTCAGGTTTTATTCAGTAAGATATGCGTTAAAGAACATTCAATGTATTTTAGCTGGTCACAAGAATATACAGTGCTGCTAGTCACGAGAATATAGAGTGCCTTTCAGTACAATATTACGCTTGTCAGTGTTTGAGCCGATGTCCACTGAAGTCCATGGAGAGCTTCACCAAGAGTCCCTTACTGAGACAGGTCTTCAACATCTTTTGGTTGTTTAGGAAACGCACAGTCTATCCACTTAATGTCACTGCCCAGGGCAGCATATTGGCCCCACACTGGATTTCATGCTCTAATATCTGCATTTCTAAAGGGAGAAATATTCATGACGAAAGTGCTTTTAACCGCTCTTGCCCGATTTTAATCAGTGAAGAGCAGAGGTGTGATGCTATGCCACTTCTCCCTCTCAAGGGACGTTGATTTCAGGGCAGTGCAAATACCTTACAACCAATTGTACCTTACTGCATCCTAGGAAAATTTTTGTTCAGCTTTACAGTGTCCTTTGTATCACCTTTGTAGCCAGCCTCATAGGCAATAGAATTTAGAGGCAGATGTAGGATTAGCTTTTTTTAATATTATTTTCGGTGTTTTCCAGACCTAAACACTACTAACAGAGGATATAGGTATCTAAGACCAGCCATTCTTCTTCCTGCTTTCCTACCATAAGTGACTTTACCTGAAGTCAAATATATTTTCAGAATAGTCTTTTAATGATATAATGATAATCTTTTTAATGCAGAGAATACTATATTAGTAATGCATAACCGATGCTGCATTTTCAGATGGTGGCTGGATTAAATTATCCTTCCCTCACTAATTTCTCCTTATTAGACTCCACACCATCTCATCCTAAAGAATAATACCGATGCCACTTTTCACAAGATCTATGATTACACACTTTCAGCAAGAGGCTGTAATGGTACTTAGTGAAGGCACTGATGGTGGCAGAGCTCGGCAGTAGGTTCTTCTGGCACAACAAATTACTTGGTCATTCATTTTACTCTCTCAGTTTTCTACCTAGTTCCTTCTAAAGGGAAAGAGCTCATAAGACTATTTCATTGCCTGCAGCCGGATCAGCTGCTCTACTCATGCCAGCAGTAAACACACCAGCAAAAGGAGCTAAGTCTGTCCTATTCTGCTACAGCAGTCATTAGGAAAAGCATCAAAATAAACAGCCAGGAAGCATTAAAACAGATTTTTTAAAGTTAGGTTTAGTTGTTGTTAAATAACAACACACAGGCCACAATAACTAGTAATGTCACTGGTCCTTCAAGCCACAGGACACATCTGTTGCCATTGTCACTCAAGGCAGGACACATGTGAAAATGTATTTTGCCTTGTGAAGCTCTTAAGGTGGCAAATAGCACCCCTCCCTACCTCAGCCAGAGAAATATTTGTGACCGATTTTTAGTGGGTGCTTTGTTTTCTCTGCAGCATCAAGAGTTCAGCATAACTTTCAAAAAGTCAAAATTCACTAGGGTATTCCATCACCATCCTATACAATAGGTTGTTCAAAGCATAAAGCTTTACATTCACTGGTATCAGACAACAAGACTGCTACTTGTTCCTTATGAGTAGTTGCACTTGATCATATGGCTGCAAAAGCTGTGGTCATACTTAAACTAGGCATTTTTCATCCTGTAAGGAACAATACCTACATCAAATTATGGTAAAAGTTACCAAAAGTATATCATCGTATTTTCATATAGTGATTATGAACTGACTCATCTCACTCATTTCAAGTCTTTTCAAGTTCCTGCCTTCCTCAGAAGGGCAGATGCTAACAACACACACTGGCTTTAGAGAATAGATGCAGTGCACAGAGACAGTCCTCAGTAATCTATTTATTGCCTATAACTTCCTAAAGCAGCAGCATTAGGCCTGTGCGCAGCTGTTAGGTGACAAGAAGGTCCCTTTTTGTGTTTGTGTCCTGACAGAGCTGTTGCCTTTCTTTTGCAGCACAGTGTTGAGGCTCTGCTCTGAAGCACAATATATGCCAAGAGATTGATAAGAAGGAGGAGCTGAAATAACAAGGTTAAATGGCGCCCAGAAAACCCTTGTAAAACGCTGGTGGCTTATAGTAAGACAAATATATGTGTGTGCACCCCATCTCAATTTTCAGCAATCCAGTATGTCTTTCTTGAGACACTTATCTTTGCAAATAGGTATTGCATAAGGGAGAGGTATGACAGTCTCTGAAACTCTTTCCTAGCCCTACCCTTAAACGGCTAAGAGAGTTGCTCTTTCTTTTTCCTTGATTCCCCTCAGAAACATCATGGAAAAATAAAGCTGAGCTATAAGTTTTTGCATTTGCTAGCAAATGCAGTTTTAGCATCCCTTCAGATTACTTACGTCATTTCTGCCCTGATGTCTTGGAATGTGTATGTCTGCTTCCTTTAAATCAAAAAATCATGAAAACGACTTGTGATGATTTGTCCTGTTTTGAAGCTTTGCATGAAGATGAAATAATAACATTAGAACTAATATCAGAGAGAAATTCCAAAAGCAGAAAGAAAAAAGTGACAACAGCCAAAGGGCAGCGAGAACTCAGAGGTTGGTAGTGAACTTAGGTTTCTTAAGAGAGACAAAGTGAAGTTGAAAGTGTATTGCATTTCATGTAGTTTAATGCAAATCCTGGTTCTCTCTCAGATGTGTGACAGACTCTACTACCTTTCAGAACTTTAAACACTGCTCTAAGTATATGAAATATACCTATGACACACAGGGATAGCCCCAGAAAAGTAGTACGCACCTGCATTTTTGGAGAAAATGTATTTGGGCAAAAACATACAACTCCAAATTTTGCAACTTAAATTTTGCAGTTGTTGAAGGGTCTGTTTTTACTAGAGTAAGCAGACAACCTGATGAAGATAAAGCAATCATGTTTTTAGCTATTTGTGCTGCTGTCTAAATAAAGTGACAAAGTCCCAAAGTGCAAGTCAGCTGCCAATTGTCTGAACCCCAAATGCTCAGCTATGAACAATGAGTTCAGCTGTTCTAATGGCTTTAATCACTAAGATATTGGCACTTCTTAAAAAAGTTGTAAAGGTATCTAGGCCTTATACACAAGTGGTCTAGTCAGGATCCTTTGCTGGTTTTTTTTTTTCTTTTCTTTCTTTTTTCCTCCAGGTCCCTGGAGTAGTACTGCCACTAGAGAGCAAAGCAGTCCAGGCTGGTCAGTGCAAACTGATGCAGGCAGACAGCTCAGCATGGTATTTTGCAGAAATATGAGCTTAAAAAAGCTCACTGAAAGCAGTGCGGTCCTGGCCATGTGGCTCTGCCCTGAGAGAATATGTTTTGTCTATCAGCATGGGTTATTAGCAAAGCTCATGCTCATGGGACTCTGTTGCTCAGGTTTTAGAGATAACTACATCATAACTACCCAGGGTGGCTCCCTATCAAGCTCTAACATATGGCGTAGGGATGCTGTAAATCTCTGTAAATGTGCAGTTCTCTAATGCTACTGCACACATTTATAAGGTGCTAACTCAATGGTGTATTCAAAGCCTGTAATATTTCTCTCTTATGCACTATAACCAATCCATCTTAAATTGTATTTCCCTAAGAAATGAAGCAAAATCATGGCTATTCCTGCCTTTATGGTTTTACCAGTACTTTCTGACTATATCATTGTAGGTCTATATTTTTACTGGTTTGATTTACTAGCTGAGCTGTAATTCCTGGGCTGCTACGGGTGTAATTCTGAACTGAACACCTTCTTAGAGGAGGCAGAGAGAAGCTTTAGTGGTCTGCTGTTTTTGCCAGCAGATTTTAGTCACACATGTCATGGCTAAAACGAGAAACCCAATCTGTAGGGTGCATGTCCCCGTGGATCTGGGGGCACTCAGAGGGGCTTGGGACTCCAGGAGGCAGCAGCAACAACCCCGAGGAGCCTGCAGGACTCAGCGCTTCGGGTGGCAGCAGCAACTATCCCATCCACAGCAGAGGGGGCAGCAGGGGCGACCCCGTGCCACTCAGACATGTTCCTGGCCAAAAGGAGAAAAATCCCTGTAAGACATCACGGGTAGACAGCAGCACTGAAGCCTATACTGCATTTTAATCAGCAAGCTTGCAGAAGACATTCATTAGAGTGTTTCCCCCCATAGCCAGAAAATTTGAATTTCTGTTACAAGCCATAGGCTCCTCCTCCTCTCCCCTCCCTGCCCCCATCTATATCATCCTTTACTTTACTGGCTCAAGATGAACCCTTTACTAGAAACCAGAAATCAGATTGAAGGCCAGCTAAATGCTCTGTGAAGGCCAAGTTACCATGAGGGAGAGCTGCAAATAACCATGCCCAGAAATTCAAGAAATCTAAACACAAATAATTGTTTATTTGTTTCAGACTCAGAAGTTGCATGGCCTGCTGACCAGATGCTAGAGCCAAGCAGTTTAGGAGAGCAATATGCATGTGTTTTTATTGCTTCTTATTCCTCAGTCTGGACAAAAAAGATGTGTGAATTGAAAGATGCTGCTAAATCAAGTATGAGCACTGGGAGCAAAGTACCTGCCCAGGTGCCAGGCCAGCTCAATGAGCAGGGGCAGCAGGTCATTATGAGAGAACAGGAGTGCATGGGACAATCTTTTTTTGCTCTCCTGGTAAGTTATTTGAAATACATTAGATCAAGACTAACCTATGGCCTAT